>NW_006399846.1:10321419-10407358 GCF_000299155.1 Elephantulus edwardii | reverse complement strand
TGGCCTAATGACAAGAAGCTATAATCTTGAAAGCATGTATTTGGAGGCCACCAGCTACTCCATGGGAAAAGGATGGGCAGTCTCCTCCCATGTGATTAACTGTCTGAAAACCTGCCAGACGGTCAACTATAGATTGGTTCTGACACAAAAACAACATGCAGTTTATAAATACTACTCATTCTGATGAGGGAAGCTCTGTTGCTGTAGTTTGTAGGGTATTATGCTGCTAAGTCAATGGCTATACCTCTCTGATGATTCAAATTCAGCAGTGGCTCCTCAAGCAAAAGATGAACCATCTCCTCTTGGGTGATTTATAGACTCAGAAACCCAAGATAGGTCAGCAACAAATCAGTTCCCATATGCTGACAGTGAGATAATAGTGAATACTCATATAGGAGCTGTGGTGGCAAAATGTATTAAGTTTGTACTATGAACCAAAATTGGGATCCACTAGCTGCTCCGTGGGAGAAAGATAGGCAGTCCTCCTAGAAAGATTTTTAGCTTCAGAAACTAGGTTAGGTGGAGGGTTACATGCCAGTA
The DNA here is from genome assembly GCF_000299155.1 of Elephantulus edwardii. Lineage (NCBI taxonomy): Eukaryota > Metazoa > Chordata > Mammalia > Macroscelidea > Macroscelididae > Elephantulus > Elephantulus edwardii. Next base: position 10,406,818 of record NW_006399846.1, on the reverse strand, counting down.
TATAATACTGATACAGCCAGCTAGATCCCATTCTTTCAAGAAAAGTCTGGCTGCCTAATATTGTAATTCTGTAGAGGAAAAGGATTTGAAAGATAGAATTTTTATTTTGAACTCTTCTGAACCCGTTAGCCAAATTGAAAGTATCAATGACTCTTACTTAAAGTTACTGAATCTTTAACATTTTAAATTTGATATTCCCATTTCAATGTGTTAGAATTTAATGGAATTCTTGAAAGCAGTAAGTATACTCATATCATTGATAACCTGTTTGATAGACCTTGCCTTTTTGCCTCTGTAGGTACCTGAAAAGGTTTAAAGTGATGAAGATCAAAGTCCTTAGAAGCTGGTGCCGTCAGATCCTTAAAGGACTTCAGTTTCTTCATACTCGAACTCCACCTATTATTCACCGGGATCTTAAATGTGACAACATCTTTATCACTGGCCCTACAGGCTCTGTCAAGATTGGAGACCTAGGTCTGGCAACCTTAAAGCGGGCATCTTTTGCCAAGAGTGTGATAGGTATGTTCTAAGTATACCTCCATGGTCTTTGACAGTCTTTTAATTTAGGAACTAGGCCTTCTAGAAACTTATATTAAATGAAATAGACCTTTAAAAAACTATAAACTGTTGAAGTGATTTAATGATGAGATGTATTGTTCTTTGTATTTGTGCTTCAAGAATCAGAAAGACTTGATGTTTTAGATACATGTATATAGAAGGAAGGAAAGAGAACTTTGTTGATGAAAATTCCATGCTCTATTAATCTTATTGAGCAATTCTTTGATACTTCATATTATGTGTTGGTTTTAGTGAGTAAAGTATCATATCTTCTTAAAAAAATAAAAAATGTTAATTTCTTTAAAAATCTGTTGCATATATATTTATTTATTTTCAGTAATATCTGCTTTTAAAACTTATAAAGAGATAGTGAAAGATACAAGTTCATTCTGAAAAGTTTTGTCATCTTTTTATTCTTTAGAAGTTAAAATTTTGATAACAGTTTCTCAAATTCATTTGTACTATTGACATTTTGAGTTGAAAATTCTTTTTTTGTGGGGAACTGTCTGTTACATTTTAAGATATTTATCAACATTTCTGGCCTCTACTCACTAGGTAATAGTGGTGCAGCCAGAGTGCTCACTGGAAGCAAGGATGGTGAAGCTTCGTCTTACATACTTTGGGCAGTTGTTAAAAGAGACTATTCTTTAGAAAGGAATATCATGCTTGGAAAGGGGAAGATGAGCAAAAGAGAGGAAGATCTCTGCTGAGGTAGATTTGACACAGTGACTGCAGCAGTGGGGTCAAGTATATCAAAGAAAAGGATGGCACAGGACAAGATTTAGATCTCTTGTTCACAGGATCAGTATGAGTCACACTTGACTCAGTGGCAGTTAACAAAAACAGCCATCTTCTGTCTCCTGATTTCGTTGGTAACAACCATAAATGTCGTTGTTGTTGTTGTTGTTGTTAGTTGTTATATGCTAGTGAGTCAATTCTTACTCATATTGACCTTGTGCACAGTAGCTCTGAATCCTGCTCTATCCTGAGCCAATAACTGTCTCTAACACACCTATCCTCATTACTCCAGTTACTGTGTCAGTCTATCTCATTGAGGATCTCCCTCTCCTGCACTGTTCCTCCACCCTTCCAAGCATGATACCTTCTCCAAAGACTGTTCCATCCTGGCAATATGTCCGAATATAGTGAGATGGAGTCTCAAAATCCTTGCCTCCAAGGGGGAGTGGTTTCACCCTCTTCAGGTCAGCTCTTGGCCAACCAGTGTATGTTCAGTACTCTACTCCAACACCATAGTTTAAAAGCATCAATTTTTCTTCCGTCGTTCTTAGTCATTGTCTAGCTCTCTGATGCATAGGCATTGTCAAATGTTCCCTGAGAAGCAAAATCACTCATAAAGATCCTATAGAACAGAGCTATCTTTTCAGACTTTTAACATGTGGTACCCATTGCCATAATCTCTGTGAATTATAGTAACTTGTATGAACTACCCCATAGGTTTGTTAGACTGTAATCTTTAAAGAAACACATTGCCACATCTTTGTCCCACAGAGTTGCATGTGGATTCCTATCAGTCTTTCACTTAGCATGTGAGCATTTAACCATTTCACCATCACGGTTCCTTCACCCTTTTCTGCTTTATAGAATCTTTATAGGGCGGAATAGAACTTAATTTCTTTGGAAGCATTATAAAACCTTTTTTGTGACCTCACACATACAGTTCTTATACCTCACTGTCTATATTGAGTTATTTATGTGTATGCATGCTGTTGTACTCACTCATGCACATGTCATACGTCTGTAAGATATCCTTCACTTATTTTTTGTACCTTTAGTAGGCTACAGATAGGATGTGAAGAAAAGGTTCCTAATGAATGGCCTTGTGTACTCAGTTACTCTCTTACTTTTAAAAACTTAATTGAATATCATATTTTGACTGCAGGAATTCTCAATTTGAAACTGTCCTCTGAGACAGTGTTAATAGCAAAAGCCTAGTTAACATTAAAAGCCTAATGTTAACATTACAGCTACCATACAGTAGGGGGCAGACATGTCTTCTGAGCTCTTCAGCTCACAAACCTATTTTACTGATTGATACTATTACATCTATTCCTTTCCTTGTGAGTTTCTTAGTTTTTCCTTCAGTTTGTTTCCATTATGAGTTATACTCACTTTTCTCTTATCCAAGACTTAGTTGACATGTTGTGTAATAGGAATCCATTGGAAACATGAACACATGTCATTTGTTAGAAGTTCTTATAAAGAAGGGCCGTGAAAAAGAAACTCTACATGTTATTTTCTGGAACAGACCAAGATGTCCTTATTTTTTTATTTTTTCTAGCCACTTGGTTTTTCTTTGTTTCTATTTTTCCTCCCTTCACTTTTTTTTTCTTACAGGTCAGTCCCTCTACTTTTGTTCATGGTGAATAATATCTACAGCTTCTACTTGCATTGAGTATGAATCCTTCTTTTAATTCAAGGTACTCCAGAGTTCATGGCCCCCGAGATGTATGAGGAGAAATATGATGAATCTGTTGATGTTTATGCTTTTGGGATGTGCATGCTTGAGATGGCCACATCTGAATACCCTTACTCAGAATGCCAGAATGCTGCGCAGATCTACCGTCGAGTGACTAGTGTAAGTTTTCTCCTAAAAGATTAATGAGCTCAAGTTGTATCTAACAATAACCAAAAAAAAAAACAAACCCAAAACCTTCCAAAGTGAATAATGAACCATGTTAAAAGATCGCTAATAGTGGAACATATAATGAGATGTTTGGGATGGTTAAGGAATATTCAAAGCTGTTACTCTTAGAAATTTGAGAATCAGTGCTGGGGCCGGGTATAAAAGTTTATTGAGCCTTCAAGTAACACTTTATAAGTACCCTAGTCATTTCTTTGTAGTTATACCCTTAGAGAACACCTTTGCATTTGCTTCTTAGAGTTTTTAGTCCAAGTTTAAATCTCATGTCACTATACTTAACATTTTACCCTTTTTCTTAGGGGACAGATGGACTGTTTACACTGTGATATCACCCTTTGTTCCTTTCTTAGCATTGTTGAGAAAGATATATTTGACTTGTTTTTTATCTTGTATTTCCACTTTATCAGATTCTTGTTTCAGAGTATCTTTTAGATACTTTTAGAACATTAGCCAAAACAAAGGTAAGAAGTGCTGAAACAAGAGTACTAAATAGAAGATTTCATAAGGCCGCTTGAGAATATAAAGCAAAATAAAATGAAACTGGAAAAGATTTGGAGGTAGAAAAGCAAAAGAGAGTAACACACAAGCAACAAATGCAACACACAAGCAACAAATGCTGGCGAGGTTGTGGAGAAACTGGAACCCTTATTCACTGTTGGTGGAAGTGTAAAATGGTGCAACCACTGTGGAAAGTGGTGTGGCGCTTTCTCAAAAAGTTGCAAATAGAGATACCATTTGACCCAGCAATTCCAATACTGGGAATATACCCTAAAGAGACCATAACTGACATCTAAGCAGATATATGCATACCCATGTTTATTGTGGCTTTGTTCACAATAGCAAGGAGTTGGAAACAACCCAGGTGCCCATCAACAAATGAATGGATAGAGAAGCTGTGGTATATTCCCACAATGGAATACTACGCTGCATTGAAAAATAAGGAATTCATGCAATATTATTCAAAATGGGTGACCCTGGAGAACGTTATGCTGAGTGAAATATCTCAGTCTCAAAAGGACAAATACTGCATGGTGCCACTGTTGTAGAATGGGACTGACATCAGTGTTGGGGTAAGACTGAGAAAAACTGGATAAATTATGTATACTGCATTAAAACAGATGAGGGAGAGAATAATTTAAAAGCGATATATGATAGGGTGTTATGTTTATCACAAGAGCTCAGAATTAAGGTTGCAAAGTGGAGTGTACTCAGGGCGGTGGGAGGCGTGCAGGGGGATTGTATACTAAAGAAAGAATTTTACTTTTCAAAGAGAGGAGAGAACTGGGGAGGGGGGGCTGGGCAGGGAAACAAGTGCAACAATGAGTGAATGGAAATCCAAAATCTCTGTAAATGTTCATTAAAATTAATAAAATAAAATTTTAAAAAAAGGAAAGTAACACAGTCAACATTTCTTACCCTGAAAGAACTGAAGAACAACTTCAAGCCACAAGTTACAGTACTAAAGGACTCTGTTGGCAAAAATCTTGCAAGAATGGTGTATGAAGCATCAAAAGATGATGGGAGTAATACAGATTCAATTTACCAAAAGGAATTGATCAATACTGAACCATTTCAGGAAGTAGGCTATAGTCAAGAACACAGGTAATGAAGTAAGTTGTTCAAACTGTACTGAAGGCAGTGGCAAAAAAAAGGGCCCTAGAAATTGATGGATGGAATACCAATTGAAGTGTTTCAACAAATATATTTAGCCCTGGATGTACTTTCTAGCCTCTGCCAAGAAATTTGGAAGATGGCTATCTGGCCAACTCATTAGAAGAGATTCATATTTGTTCCATTCCAAGAAAGAATGAGAGTCCAGAAATTATCAAACAATATCATTAATAACACATGCCAATAAAATCTTGCTGAATATTATTTAAAAATGGATGGCAAAGTATATTAACAGGAAATTGACAGAAATTCCATCTGTACTCAGAAGAGGGCGTGGCACAGGAGATACCATTGCTAATGCCAGTTAGATTTTGGAGTTGAACACAGGGAATACCAAAAAGATGTTTACTTGTGTTTCATTGATTATACAAAGGCATGTGACTGTGCAGATCACAACAAATTATGGCTAACATTGAGAAGAGTGAGAATCCGACAACACTTAATTGTGCTCATACATTGAAACCTATATATCAACCAAGAAATTCAGTTTTTCCTTTTTATTTGTGTTATGTTAACAGTTGGTGGATATTTGTACAAGTTTTTGTGTATATTACCAGACCTTTTTACTTTCTCACCTATGATATTTGAAAGGTTCAGTCTTTTCATGTCCTCACAACCCTTGTTATTACCTACCTTTAATTCTGGCCATCCTAGTAGACTGAAATTATACTTTAATTGTGGTTTGATTTACATTTCCCTGGTAACTAATGATGTTGAGATGCTTTTCATGTGCTTAGTGATCTTTTATGCCTTCTTTGCATGTATTGTCTGCTTACATCTTCTGCTCTATTAAAAAAAAAGCCATTTTGCTAAACAATAGTTTTTTAAAAAATTCTTGCTTTTTTTAGTGTGCAATTTAGTGACCTTAATTACATTCACCGTGTTAGGCTACGTGTATCCAAAAGTGTAATTTATGACCCTAAATTGAATCTCAGTACCTCTCAATTGAATTGATTGTGACTCATTTTGATGTCATACATTACAGAGTAGATCTGAACTTAAGGTTTTGGAAACTTTGGAATCAGATATGCCAGTGGCATAATAAAATTTGGAAGCAGATTTTCAAACCTTTTTTTATTGCTATCTCTGAGTAAGTGTGAAACAACAAACGTTTTGTTAGTAATCAAGCACTTTGCCAGGTGTGTTAAGGACAGGGTTTAGATCTGTTGTTCATAGGGTCGCTATGAGTCATACTCAACTTGATGGCACCTAACAACAACAACAAGCCATTTGTGCTACCCAGGAAAGTCCCTTCATTCCGTAGGAACCATTGGTAAATTTTTATCATATATTTGCCTTTGAATGTTGAATTATTTGGTAATAGAATAGAGAATGAAGTGCACATAGTATAACCTCATACTTAAATATTCTTTGCTCACTGTTTGGGTCAGCAGCCTTCTTGGTTGGTATTGCAATATTCTTGGTTTGAAACTGGTTAGACTTCATTGTGTACCAGCAGATAGTTACTCAACTGTTTTGTGTAGACTTGCTCTATATGAATAGATGTTGACTTGGATGTCTCCATTATTCAATGATAAATGCCTGTGATCAGTCTCATGAATTCAGCTTTCGATTATTTCTCTGAATAGGTAAAAGTTTAATGCTTAAAATACCTCAGGTCAGCATGCAGTTTTAGTGTTCCTTTATGTAAAATGAGTTAAAAACAACTTTTATACTTTTTACAATTTTTTTTTAGACTTTCACATTAAAAACTGAATAAATGCCTAGAAATAATGAATATGAATACGTGAAAAAGCTAATCTGTATTGATTAAAAGTTACTTGCCTCAGGTTTGGGGCTAAAAACAGTTTATTTTGTTTAGAGAATTGGAGAAAGCACTGCCTGAAAGTCATGTAAAATTATGTGTAAACACTACTTGATGGTTGTTATTGTTGTGTACTGTTGAGCTGGAACCAACCATAGCTGACCCTCCAACGGGTTTTTGAGGCAGTTAATAGCACGGGAGGAGATTGCCCGTTCTTCTCTCATGGTGTATTTGAACCACATGCCTTCAGGATTGCAGCCCAGCTTCTTGCCACTAGGTCACCAGAGCTCACTATTTCATAAAAATAAATAAATTTTTAACAAGGTCACCAGAGCTCACTATTTCATAAAAATAAATAAATTTTTAACAACAGGCATTTGATTCACTGTTTAATAAACAAATAAATCTTTGCAAACTCAAACTCACTGAGAATATCGTCTTCATAAAGAAATTAACTCTTTGGTAATAAAGACCAGTATCACCTCATTTTTAGATAGAGGATAGATATTCTTCAAAGATAAAAGTTATATACCATTAAGTTTCTTATTTTAACTCATTTTTAAAGTATACCATTCAGTGATTTTTAATATAGTGCAAATACTGATCAACATTACTGTTAATTTTCTCTGATGGCCTACTAACCCAAAAGCAGAAAATGCAAATTCACTAACGGCTTTGTGGGAAAATGATTCCTCTGAAAATCTGCTAGCGGCTCAGCTATGAGTCAGTTCCAACTCCATGGTACTTAACAACAAAACTTTCATCTTTCCTCCATCCCTAGGCAATCCTTAATCTACTTTATATCACTAGGACTTTAATATGCCAAGTTTGAACATTTCATATTGATGAGATTATACAAATTTGGCCTTTTGTGTTAGGTTTCTTCTTCCTAGCATAATGTTTTCAAGATTCATCGATATATCAACATTTCATTCTTGATGTGTCTGAATTATACCTCTGAAATTTCTAAGACAATCACTGATTTGGTTATCTTCTAAATTCTCTGTGTGTTTCTTAATTTTCAATATCTGCCACATAGAAATAGAATATAAAACACTTAATAGGATTTTAGTAGAAATTTTGGAATACATGCTATATATTTAAAGGATAAAAATCAAACCAAACAAACAGAAAAACCATTAATAATAAAAGAGTTTAGCACTGTCTCCTTTGTTTTACGTAAAAGCAATTGATCCAGGTTCAGTCTATAAGAGAAGCTAAGAATGTAAACATGTAAGAACAGTTTGGTAAACTATTTGAATCTAATGCTATTATTGTTAGTTCTTGCTGACTTTGATTCTGACTCTTCTACCTCATACACATTGGAACAAAATGTTGACCATTGATGCACAGTTACCAAGATCTGTGTGGATTTGGACCATTATGATTTATAAAAGAAGGAATTTTTGAAAATCACTTTACCTGTTAGTCCATTTTCGTTTGGGTGTTCTGCTCAGACTACTCGGCATCATTTATGTTGTGTACCGTTGAGTTGGAACTGACTCATAGCTGACCCTCCAGAGGATTTACAGAGGCTATAAATCTTATGATACAAGATTGCCCATCTTCAGAAGGAGCAGCAGTGTGCCTTTGGGTGGATAGCACAACTCCTTACTACTAAGCCACCAGGGCTCCCTCATCTATAGACATTTCTTAATTTGGGGGAGGAATTGGAAACAGGGGGAATGATTAAAGCTTACACTAGTTTAAGAAGTTTTGTCCTAGCGCTTCATTATAGTTTTATATGTATCGTGTTTGTACCATAGAGCATGGTATAGTCTGAGCACTTGATAGTATTTTGAAAAATAAATGATCAAATGTACAATAACAGATATAGTGAAATTTATAATCTAAATGTAGGAGAGTTCCGTTTACCCTGTGAAAGAGAAAGACAATTTAAGATGACTTTTGAAATACTAACAAAATGATTCATCTAAAATGAAATTAAGTAGTGGCTAATAAAAACTGACACACATAAAATTAATCCACTTTTATGTCTGGAAAAAACTGACTACAAGTAAAGCAGATAAATAATTTTGGTAGATAAAAAGCTGTAATTTCAGGACTATATGAATTTCTGTTTTGAGCCATCATTTATCCTCAGTATCATAAAATCTCCCTAATTTCGTAATTTCTGAACAACTCATTTAAATAAATCTCTACTATTTTACTAGATTTTTTTTTTTTTAATTTGGAATCCCTTGGTAACACAAATGATTAAGTGCTTGACAACTAGCAAGTACGTTGTCAGTTCGAATTTATCCTGAGGCAGTTGAGAAGTTAGACCTGGATATCTGCTTCTGAAAAGTCACTGTTTTGAAAATTCTATCGAACAAAGTTCTAGTCTGTGACCCATAGGGTTTCTTATGTTTTGTTATGTTTAAGTGTTTATGTTTTACCCCAATACTTCATTTCCACTTTGTTCTCTGAGAATTCATAGGACTAAACAAACTGTAATTACTCTTGATAGTCTCTATGCAGGGAGCTCGGGAGGCATAGCCTGGTACATTGTCCTGCTTGATCCAAAGGCAATTCAAATCCACCAGAAGTCCAGGGGAGGAAGATGACATTTTCTCCTGGGAAGCAAAATGGAGAGTGACTGAGAGTTGGAACTGACTCAGTGGTAGTGAGAATGAGCAGTGAGCCCCTCATATGTTTTATGATAGGGGTCCTAATATAGCTTAGTTTTTTTTTTTTTTTTTTTTGGTTAACAAATGATCCTTTATTGAAATATTTTCATCTTTAGTTCCTTAGCTAGCTGGGCATTCCACAGCACCACTGTTGATGTCTTCTATGATGTCATGAGGGTAATGGCCATCAACATTGCAGCCCACAGATTGGGCAGTTCCCAGGATCTCTTTAATAGTTCCAGAGAGCTCTCTGGCTAAAGACCGGTGTCGCATCTGCCGAGCGGGCAATGCCAGCAATCTCATCAAAAGTGATATTTCCACTGTGCTTAATATTTTTCTGCTTCTTTCTGTCTCTGGGTGGTTCCTTTAGGGCTTTGATGATCAGGGCAGAGGCAGAAGGCACCACTTCAGTCTGGGCCTGTCTGTTCTGAATGGTCAGTTTCACTGTAATCCTTAGTCCCTTCCAGTCACTGGTGGCCTTGGCAATGTCATCACCAACCTTTTTTTGAGACAGACCCAGGGGGCTGATCTTGGGGGCCAGAGCGGAAGTGGCACCGACTTCCCCACTGGTACTCCTCAGGTACACAACTTTAATCTTGTTGGGGTCGAACTTGGGCGGCATGGCAGAGGCAGCTGGTGTCGGATGAACTCAGATGCGGGACGACCGAAGAAAGTTGCACCGAGGCCTCCTCCGAGCTGAAAGACCAGACAGCTTAGCCATTTTTTACTGAAATTCATTATACTTTTTTTTTAAAAAAAAAAAAAAAACAAAACAACACAACCCTTACACTTTCCTAATCTCTTAGAGGAATTACATACATAAACAAAAGAGTGAAATATTCATCAGCTGTTTTCTCGATCTAGAAATGGGAAAGAGTGATTGACATAAAGAACATGGTAAGGTAAGATTATGAAACTTTACGAAGGCCTGCTGGTAGAGCTTTGAGATTACTTCCAGCAAACTCTCTTGAGAAGGGAAGTAGTAAGTCAACTGACTGACTGCCGGACTGAAATGACTTATTTATCTTAAAAAAAGCTACCTCATTTCCATTGAGTCAGAACCAACCCATAGAAGACCCTTCAGTCAGTTTCTGAGGCTACAAATTGCATGGAAGGAAACTGCTCCTACTTCTCCCTCTAAACCCCTTCTGAATTTGAGCTGACACACAAGTGTGGCCTTTTGATTACCAGGATAACTTCCTAAAGACTAGGTCACCAGAGTTCTACAAAGGAATCCTAGTAAAAGTTAAATTTAAATATGTAATTTCATTTAGTTTCTGTATTCTTGAGTTTTCTCTTCCTCAACTTCATACAAAGTTAAATAATTATTGCCAAAGTTCAAAGACTGTTTTTCAATATGGATTACATCGTAACATCAGGGAAACAAAAATCCTCATTACTGGACCAGTAGGTAATACCATGCTAGAAGAAGAAAAAATGGAAATTGTCAACAACTTCGTTTTACTTGGATGCACAGTCAATACCCATGGTAGGAGCAGTCAAGAAATCAAAAGATGTGTTGCCTTGGGAAAAATTTGCTGTCAAATAGCCCTTCAAACTGCTAAATAAGGATATTAGTTTAAGGACTAAGATATACCAGATATATCCATGGTATTTGTAGTGCTTCAAATACTTATGAAAGGAAGATAATGAGTAATAAAGACGATAAAAGAACTGTTGCCTTTGAATTACAATGTAAAGAGCATTGAATGTCCCATGGCCTGCCAGAAGAACCAATAATCTGTCTTGTGGAAAATGCAACCTGGGTGCTCCTTATAGTCCAGCATGATGAAACTGGCCTCACACACTTAGGGCATATTGTTGGGAGGGGTCAGTTCTAAGAATGCCCTAGTGGCAAGAAGCTGGGCTGCTTTCCCAGAAGCATGCTGTTTGAGGCCATCAGCTGCTCTGCTGGAGAAGGATGGGCATTCTCCTCCTGTGCGAATAACTGCCTATGAAAACCCACCAGAGGGTCGCCTATGGGTCGGTTCGGACTCTATGGTACACATCAGCAATAACTGGGAAAGGTAGAGGGCAAGCAAAAGAGAGGATGACCTTTAACAATATGGAGTGACAAAATAACTATAACAATGGGCATGAGGATGGCAAGTTCCAGATTGTCCCCAGGATCATTTGTAATAAACTTAATGGTATCTTACAACAGTAATAGAAAAGATGAAATAAAAAACTTGAAACTTCATTTTAAGTTCACTGGGTATGTGTTGGAGCCTTAGTTTCTGAAGATATTAAAAATGTCATTCGTGTGTACTTTCACTCCTCCAACTATGGGAAATTTTTTCTTTTCCTTTTAAACTGTGGAAAATACGACTCATGAACAGCATATTACACAGGTAACACAGCCTTGCTTGCTAAAAATGAAGATGACTTGAAGCACTTTATTGAAGATTTAAAAAGTATAACCCTCCTGTATGGCTTTCACCACAGTTTAAAGAAAATGAAAATCCTCACAGATGGAACTAATAGGTGATTATCATGATAAATAGAAAAAAATTGATGTTGGTAATTACTTTCTTTTTACCTTGACAGCAGTCAAGAAATAGATATTTTGTACCGGGCAGATTTGCTCTTTAAAGAATGTCTTTAAATTGCTAAGGAGCAAGGATAGCAATTTAAAGATTAAAAGGTCAAAACAACATAATTGAACTTTGTAAATAAACCAATATAAAATATAAAAAAAAGATTAAAGTGTCCCTACCCCAGGCCAGGATATTTTTTTATTATTTCATGTGCAAGCAAAAGACAGTGACTAAGGAAGACTGAAAAATAGTTGATGCCCTTCTTTGAATTGTGCTGTTGGCAAATAATACTGAATAAGTATGTCATGGTTTGCCAAAGAACAAATTAATCTGTGTGGGAAGAAGTAAAAACAGGGTCAACAATGGTAAAACTTTGCCTCGCTTAACATATTATTAGAAGAGCTAGTGTTTTTAGAAAAATACATCAGTACTTGGAAAAGTAAAGGATCAGCAAAATATAGGAAGATTCACAATGAGGTGAAATGACATGATGGCTGCAGTGGTGGGATTGTATATGGTGGAGATTGTGAGGAAGATGTAGAACATGGTCTATATAATACTGGGTAAGTCAGTTAGATCAGTTGCACCTGGCGACAATAGCAAACTATGGAAATTTGATCCTATATAGGGAGTTCTGGTGGCCTAATTGTAAAGAGCTGCACTGTCAGACACTACAGACACTTGGTTCTTAGTCCATCAGTTGCTCTGTGGGAGAAATATGAGCCGTCGACTCTGCAATTTACAACCTCTGAAAACCCATTCGAGAGTCAGCTAGATCAGTTGCAACTCTATAGTACTCAGCAACAATCCTATATAATTCAGAATCCATTATACAGTGAAATAGTTGTTTTTGCCTGGAAAATGTTATCTTCATTTCACCAACTTTGATTTCCGTCTTCTGGCTTCCAGTAAAGAGTTAAAAGGACCTTGGCCTTTATTACTTGGTTACTTTTCTAAAACTTCTTGTATCAGCTGCTTTGGTGAGAAATTATAAGCCAGTGGTTATACCTGGGGAAATAAGCCTTAAAGAATTGTATTTTTTCCCCCCTTAACTTTCCTTTTAATATAATTGATAATTATCTTTTTTAAATCTGAAGATTACAGAATTCTGATCATTTGAATGTTAAAACTCATTTTCAGTTCCTTTTTATATTTAATTTAGTGATTGTTCACTTACTTAATGACTAATATTTATGTATCCTTTGTGTCAAGTTTAGATAAGGGAGTGAACAGGTACTTGCTTCAGTGTTCTTCCAGAGCATTTACAAATGGAGAATATGGACACTGAAATAGTAATTACATTAAAGCAGATAGATGTTGTAGTCATATATACAAAATATTAATCTACTTGAGAGAAATAAAGGCGATATTCCCGGCAAAGAATGTTTAAGCTTTTGCCTTTATTGACTTAATATGTCAGGGATTCTGTGAATCAAATGAATCTTAAGGAGCCAGTAATTTAAGTTCATTAACACTCTTTACCAGACATATCTCTAGACTATTTGGAAGAAAATTTTCCTTTGTTGTTACCATAATACTCTACATCTGTTTTAGAGACTTTGAATAACAAATTCCCTTTTCTTTCTGCAAATCATTTTATTACCACATGTCTAATCCTGTAAGTTGGCACTGCCATGTAATAAGATGCTGTCCTAGACATGCATTAAGGACTTGATATATATTCTGTAAGGGATTCTTCCAGAACCTCATGAAGTAGATTCTGTTATATACACTTTTAAATAGTCTAAAGCTCAAGATAGCTAGCAGAAGACTATGTCTTCTTGTTGTTGAGTTGATCCTGACTCATAGCTGGCCCTCCAGTGTGTTTCCATGGTTGTAAATCACATGGAAAGAGATTGTCTTTCTCCCTCAGAGCAGCTGGTGGCTTTGAACTACCAGAGAATCCCAGCCTTTGAGTTGGTAACAACAAAATTCTCTGTGGACTTTGCTACCAGAGCATCCTAGCCCAAGATAGCACACCTGTAAAAGTACAGTTATGATCTCAGATTCCCTGCTCATATCAAAATGCCATAGTGAATCCATATAGTTTCCATTACAGTGTCAATATGTGACTTGAATATATTTTAACCTACTTGTATAATTTTCAATGGGAGGGATGAATATTTTACTAGAGTATGGTTTAACACTGCAGCCTTCAATATGGATTGCATCTCAGTGTCAAGAAAACAAAATATCCTTGCCACTCACTCACCAGTAGGCAGCATCATGATAGATGGTGAAAAGATTGGTGTCAGTGACATCATCTTACTTACATTCACGGTCAGCACACTTGGCATCAGCAGTTAGGAGATCAGGAGACATATTGCATGGGAAAGTATGTAGCAAGGGGCCTCTCCAAATTATTGAGGAGCAGTGATGTCTCTTTTGGGGGCAAGGTGTACCCGATTCAGGATATGGTGTTTTCAGTTACTTGCTATGCATCTGAGAGTTTGACAATGAATAAGGATGACAAAAGAATTATGCTTCTGAACTGTGGTTTTGGAGAAGAGTAGTGAATATCCCATGGACTGCTAAATGAACGAAGAGATATGTCTTGGAGAAGGTGTGGCCAGAGTACTCCTTAGAGGCAAAGATGACAAAGACTTAAATATTTTGGGGCATGTTGCTAGAAGAAACTACTCCTTGGAGATGGACATCATTCTTGGAATGATGGAGGGATGGCAAAGGAGAAGACCTTTCAACCAGGTGAATTGACACAGTGACTGCAACAAAGGCTCGAGTGTGTCAGAGATTGTGAGGATAGAACAGTTGTAAGATCTGTGTTCATAGGGTCACTTTGAGTGGTGCTCGACCCTGTTGCATTTGACAACAACAACAGAGTTTACTGATAATAAACAATTAAGATATTTTAGTTTAAGCAGTCCTTTCAGGTCTATTTTTTTTTTTTTTTGGTGGGTTTTTTGTTGTTGTTGTTGTTTTTCAGATCTATTTGTAAGTATAACACTCACTTGCATATAATTTTGTTAAAAGTAAATTTTCTCTGCCCACCTCATATTCTTAATCTCACATCTGTATCATTTGTATTTCTCCATAGCTTTTGCAGTCTGGCATATTATTAAGTGTCTGTATAAAGAGCTCTGGTGGTTGTGCTTGTAACCCAAACTACTGTCTCCAGTAGTTCTAATCAATCAGCTGCTCCGAGGAGATGGAGAAAAAAAAAGGTTCTAAAGAACACAATGTCAGTTTAAAGACAAAAGTTGACCAGATCCAAGCCTTACCATTTTCAGTTGCTTCCTATGCATGTGAAAGTTGAACAGTGGGTGAAGATCACCAGAGAAGAATTGATTCCTTTGAATTGTGATATTGATGAAAAGTATTAGATTGACTGAAAATTAAACAGATCTGTCTTAGATGAAGTGCAACCAGGGTGTTCCTTAGAGACAATGATAGTAAAATAATTCTGGTGCTTGATAAGTCTGGAATTGATAAATCAGTCATAGGTAGTCAGACATTATTTGTGAAATGTGTGTTTATAGGAATTGTAAAAAATGAAACATTCTTGCCTTTACAGGTAATAAGCTCTGGGGTTGTATTAGCTTGAGTTTAAATGCCAAGAGTTGTTTCCCAGCTGTGAGCCCTTGATCAAATATTTCACTCCTTTGCATGTAAAGTGTTTGTGAGGATTCACTGAGAAATTAATATCAAATTAGTAAAGTGCCTAGTTCATAGTTCTCGGTCCGTACTTGTTAGAGCAGTTATTAACTTTATTATGATATTCAACTCATTGCTCTTGAGTTGGAACCAGCTCATATCTGACCCTCTAGATGTTCAAATGCTGTAAATTACATGGGTGCTAGCTGGTAGATTTGAACTGTTACTCTTTGAGTTGGCAGTGGAACTTCCCTGCCACTAGGCCACCTTAGTGCTCTCATGTCCTTCATTATAATTAAGTTGTTTCTTTTTTTCTCTTAACCATTTGGTTCCAACTTATAACTATGTCAGGGTTCCAAGACTAAATCTTTACAGAAAACTGCCTACCTTTCTCTGTCCAAGCAGCTGCCAACCATTTGGTTAGAAACCCAATACTTCATACATTATATCACCAGGGGACCCTTTGACCAGTAACTTCCCCAAATTGCAATTACTGAAATTTTTGTTTATTAAACTTAATATGGTCAAAGATTTAAGTTGGAGTTTTTTTCTTGGTCAGGAAGAGCATAAACTAGCATTTATTTGCAACCTTGCTTGATGAAATAAATTTCTTGTTACTCTTTTTGAATCCACTTAAGTAGATAACACTTCCATTTAAAAAAAAAGTAAGAAGTAGGTTCAGAGACTAAACTTTTTTCACTATGGGCTCAGAAGAAAGGTAGAGTCAGAAATCAGAAATCTCTAACATGATACTCACTCAAGTATTTCTTCCCCCATTTCTTGTTTATTTGTGTAGCATAAGACTGGTATCACATTCTGAGCCCTGCTTGCAAGTTCATGAGCCCTGTTCACATGAAGAAATCTTAACTGCATATTCTACTTGTTATCTTGACCCATTTTGAAAATTTATACTGTTGTTCATGAGAAGATCCAAATAAAAATAATTATGTATTTAGCATAACTCTTACCTACAAGAAGAGGATACAATGGCAGTAAGCATCAGATTTTTATATGAAGGACTGTACATTTAAGGTTGGTGCAGTGCATAAACTTTCATGTATCCAGGGAGTAATGAGCCTTGGAAGAATCATGAGGTAAAAGTAATTTCATTTGACAGAGCTAGCTGGATTTGGTAGGAAGTTTGAAGAGGCTTGTTTTCCAGTGGGATCATAAGGTATGTTCAAATTCCTCTGAACTAATGGTTCATACCAGTAAGAATCTGGCTGAATCTAGCCTCATAACAACCAAGTTAAAAATAATGGGGATTTTTAATTACTTTGTTTGTGTAATTTGGCTTTGCAAGTGATTCCAGGAGCCTTTGGATTACAAGGTTTGAACATTCTGTCTGGGGAAAAAAAGAATTAAAGCAGTTAGGGTAAAATTCCTTTTAGCTTTTATATAACAGATTACAACTCACTCTACTTTTTTACAGAGAGTGATTCCTGATTAGATAGTTTTAAAAAGTAAAAGAAAACTTTGTTTTTCTGTAACAGCTTGGATTTTTTGTTCTGTTTCAGAGGTTTAAAATTTACTGGATTTTGCAGAAGAGTTGAGGTTTTGTATTTTAATAGATTTTAGTCCTACATTCACACAATATTGAAAACATTTTGTATGGTTTCAAAGGTTTTCCTTGATAATGGATAAAATTGAAAATTTGGATATTATTCTCAATTATTAGGTGATGGCCTGGTAAGTAAGTAAATGTGCTGCCAATACAGTGGCTAGCAATTTTAATTTACCTGCTCTTCCATAGGAAAAGGTTGGTCATTCTCCTCCTGAAGTGATTTACAACCTCTGCAAACCCACTGAAGGGTCAGCTATGAATCAGTTCCAAATTGATGGAAATAATTTGAAAGAAAAATTCTGAAATTGTTAACTTACATTTCCAAATTTTTTCTTTCTTGGCTATTGATCAGTAATTCACAAGGGAGTACACTACAGAATAAAAACGGATAAGATGTAGGATACTGTTAACTGTTTAAAGGCTAAGGTGCACTTAATCAAAACCATGATCTTTTCTGTTACTTACCATGCATCTGATGTGTAAGAATGACAGAAAAATTAATGCCTTTGAGCTGTGTTTTTTGAGACGTTTTTAATACCCCTAGGACTCCCAAAAGAATAAGTAGATCTTGGAGAAAGTTGACCCGGGTGCTCCTTAGAGGTGAAGATGATGAAACTTTGTCATATATACTTGTGCATGTTGTTATAAGGGTCCAGTTCTTTGAAAAGGACAACATGCTTAGAAGAGTGAAGGGTCCGTGAAAGAAGACACATCCTTTAACCAGATGGATTGACACAGTGACTACAACAATGGACTTGAATATATAGCACGGATGATGAGGATGACAATATAGCATAGGGCTCATAGGGTCATTATGACTCATATTTAACTGCCTGTAACAAGAATGTTGTTAAGCATATTTAGTGTACTGATTGACTTTATATCTGCTAAAATTGAATGCTGAATACCAGTCATTTAGATATTTTGTCATTCTGGCTTTACACCATGAACTCTGATTTATGGTATACAGTGAAGGGAGTGTAAACCTCAGTTGGCTAAAAATGAAAGGAGTAGAAAGTATTCTTTTTGGTAGAAATGAACAAGTAACCACTTAACCTAATTTGGGGAGTAGAGAGCTCTGTGGCCTAGTCCATAAGAAGTTGTACTGCTCTACTAACAAACTTAAAGGAGGCCAGTTTAAAACCAACCTTAGTGGTTCTGAGGGAGAGAAAAATGGGCATTTTATGTAGTTTATAGCATTAGAAAACTCATCATTGAATTACAGCTTTCTATTGGGTCAGTTATAAGTCTGCCGTGACTCCTGGTGTTAAGTTTTATCTCGGGAGCTAAGGGTGGTGGTTATATGCCTTCAAGTTGCCAGCAACAGATAGCACTGAATCCTATCCTTTCCTGAGCCAGACTCACTGACTCCGACACACCTAATCCCATTGCCCTAGTTATTGTTTCAATCCATCTCATCCAGGGTCTCCCTCTCCTGCTCCGTCCCTCCATCCTTCCAAGCATCATGTCTTTCCTGGCTATGTGCTAAGGGTGATTGTTGTTGATTGCCGTCAAGTTAAACATGACTCATAGCAACTCTATGAACAAAAGGCCTGAAGCCCTCCCACAACCATCGCTGTTCACAGGGTTTACAGAAGCATGCTGTTAAGGAAGTGGATGCCACTCCTGCTAAGGAGTAGAAGAAGTGTAAGAGACTTAAAGAAATGTTGGATTGTGATTAAGGAAATGAAGGATTCATTTCACTAGATTGCTGACATGAAAAGCACAGTAATGTGCTTGTTATAACACTGTGATCAACTTGGGGAAATCTGGATTTTACTTTATACGTTACCTGTTGTAATACAGACTTAATAGCTTACTCTAGGTGCAGATATTATAGCAATGAAATAGCACCTACTAGATTAGTCACTTCATGTGGAACATGATCCATAGGTGGTCTTTTGGTTTGTTTTCATTTTTACAGGAACAGAGACTCTAAATTCTGTATTATATGACCCTCTTGTAGAGAACTATTAACTCTTTTGGGACAGTGTGATTTGACTTAAATGATGGTCAAATGATTGAAATGGCCACCATGTAAAAAATAACTTGGAGAGAATGGAAATATCGAGGCCAGCTTTAAATACAACTAAACATAAAGAGGTTGAGTGTTGATAATATAGTTTTACACACAGTCAAAATAGTAATTCAAAGTAATGATTTTAAGAGAGAAAAAAGAAGCCAGTAGAAACTAATTTCAATTGGTTAGATATTTTGCCTGTAAGAAAGATCAACAGTAAGGGAACTAGTTGCAGCACCATTTGCCAACTATGTTCCAACATTTAGTTTTGTTTAATAGGTTTATAAAACATAATCACCCACTCCTTGCCAGTGGAGTCAGAGCAATCTCCGCTGACCCTCCAGCACATTTCTGAGGCTATGAATCGCAAGATCACCTACTTAACGCTCCTGCAGAGCTCTTGGTGAATTAAAACTGTTAGTGAGGCAACACCATTGAGTTAGCAGCATAGTAATCTACCGGCAATGCCATGGCTCCTTCAGAGAGCATTATAGTTCTTAAATATTGTGAGAGAAGCAGCATTCCAGAATAACTGAGGTTTCTAGTCTGCATTAGAGAAATAATGATGATACTTATGATGATGATGATGATGATGATGATACAGTAATGGAAAAATTCTGAGAAGTCCACTATGATAGAAATGTGAATTGGAATTTAAACATTAGATCTCTATGTGAATGGCACTGCCTATCTATATAAAAACCTTTCCATTTGATTTCTAGAAGAGATAATAGATATTTGAGCCTACAATCATACCTTGTCTAAAACAAAATAAACCCTGCCTTATTTTGTGTTTCTGTTTTGTTGTTGTGGCCTCATAGAGTTAAAAACCTCCTCACATCTGTAGGTGAGCCTTTTGAAGCAGGAAACAAAGCACCTGTTAGTTCTCCTCAGACCCTTAAGGTTAATATTAGGCTGCATTGCTGCATTTTTAACCTAATATCTTAGACTACCTACTTGAACTATGTTGAGCCAGTCAGTGACAAATACTTGTGAGATATAGCCCACTAGAATTAGTGATAACCTTAAGCTGTTATTCAAGCCAAATAACTTTAAAAACCTTATCTTCCACTATTACTGAAGAGTCAAAATTTTAGCATCCACTGTCTTGTTAAAGAATTCAGATTTATCAAGAACAGAAGACTTGATTCTGTTCTCCATTATAACAAGATGATGAGTGGTTCTTTTTCTACCATCTGTATTCATAACAGGGATCTCTGGTGGTAAGGTGTTGACTAGAGGCTGATGTTTTGAATCCCCTAGCTGCTTCACAAGAAACAAAATGGATAATCTCTTCCTATGCAGTTTACAACCTCTGAAAACCCACTGGAAGGTCAACTATAAATCGATCCTGACTCTACAAGACATTATATATAATACCTTGAAGTACAATGTATTCTCTAATCATTAAAATCAAAGTAATCATTGTTTGGATTTATTTATTTCTTTTTAAACATCATGTTGAAATTGTAAAGGGAGAAGAATAAATTCTTACTGTTTTGTGTAGTTACCACAGTAAAAAGGCATATCTTAGTCTTACCAATTTTCAAATTTGGCAAGCAGAGAAACTGTTATGCCTTTCTTTTCAAATTGCTTTAAGGGTTATGGTCAAGGTCACTGACTTAGTGGATAAAGTATTGAGCTTAGACTGTAACCTCAGTTTTGGTTTTTTCCCCCCTTATGTTCATTTGACTACATTTTTCAGTATTTATATTTTTAATATACTGAACTCATTTCCCTTTAAAAACATTTTCAGCATGATTCAGGATAAGGTGATATAATTGAATATACAAGCAGTTACATCTCCAAGATAGATTTTGATGTCAGGAAGATTGAACCTATGAGTGTAGTGGGTGGGACTTCTGAGCAGGTAAAAAATCTCATTTCTTGTCTCAGGATCTGTTGCTGTTGGGGAAGCAAAAAGAATTGTAGCAGAACCATTTACTTGCTGCTTAGCATGTAGTTTTGTTTAAAGGGCTAATTCAAAATAGGTATATTTTTGAATGAACAGAGCAAAACTCATGCCTCAGAGTTGGAAAAGCATGGCTATTCTTAAACAAGAAACTATGCTTCAGTCTGACTTTGATGTCTGTCTTCCTTATGCTGTGGGCTAATTTGCTGTGTTAATTTCGTTTGTTTTTCCCTTAATTAAAACAAATCTCTCTTGCCTTTTCTGATGGATTTTACAAAGAAAGATTTTTGCTCTGTATTTGTCATCATAAATTCTCATTGCTGCTGCTGTCCTCAAACGGATTTTGTAAATGAGGTATGTTAGAAGTTTTGTTATATGCAGAGGGTACATTCTCTTGCCAATGGATGATATGTGTAGAAATTGTTGACTTCTGAATGTTTTATAATATTACAAGTTCTGTAGTAAATGTCATTTTTTAGTTACATAAAAAATGCTCAAGAACTGTTAATAAAAGCACATAAGGAGATTTCTTGCATTGTGTTCTGTATAAAGAGGAAGGAAGTTTTTCCTCAATACTGAAGAGTTAGAGAAAGTTTTACTTTTGTTACAAGATAGCTAAATGTTACCCTAAGTCTTTAAACTTTTAGGTGTAGATACTTAGAATTTTTAAGAGCTGAAAGATTAAACCAGAGAATTCTATATTATTTTTATTTTGCCAGTAAATAAGTTGGTTTAATCGGTATTGAGCAAAACGTATGTATATAGAACTCAGTGGAAAATGTATAGTCTAGTAAGTATATATGTGTGCATTTGTTCTTTTTCAGTCCTATAAGAGAAGATGTAAAACAATTTCTCTTATATCAACTCTTAAGATGTGTACTCTCTTGTCTAGTTATAGTAGTTAATTTTTAAGATTATGCAAAAGTGCCTTTGTGTCTTGGTGAATTTAAGAGACAAGAGACTACATGCATCACTTCATATAAGCATGAAAGGATCTTAAACAGTAATACATTAGAGGTCCAAATTTAATTCTCTTTAATGCAAGAAGATATATGACTGTATCTGTCAAAAATCCACATAGAATCTGGTGCTGTTGCTGAATGGGAGTTCCTCTGAGTTATGAAAGTAAGGTAAAAGTATTTCTATGGCCAGTAAGTTGCTAGCTAGAAGGTTTGTGTGCGGAGTTTTGTTGGTTTTTTTAAATTAATTAGTTCTGTGTATATTACTAGTTCAGTTTTTTATCTACTTTAGCATTCTTTTTTTGTAATTAACTGATCTGAATAGTAGAAGTAAGTGTAAGACCAACTGGGATAAAATCAGAGAGTAAAGAAAAGAGTAGACATAAGGACATTTTGGTGCTCATTGGAGAGAGATGATCAACCCAAAATTGTTTTATCTTTGCTGAAGTGAAAGAACTATGATCAAATAAGATGAAAATGCTGTAATTTTAAAACATTTTCTTATCCTTACTTTGTTTTGCCATACCGGTGATTATATTTTAGGATGATCTGGATTTTTTTCTCTCCTCCCATTGAAAATTAACTTTTGCTATGAAGCAAAATATATGTGAAAAACTAAATTGGCTTTGGAAACGTATTCAAATAATGATATAAAAAAGGAAAATGAAAACTGGAGAAAAAGAACAAACTTGTATGTATGATATGGAAAGGCATTAGGTCTTTTGTTTAGAGTCAGTATGAGTCGGTCTCCACTCAACCACAATCAACAACAACATATGTATGATAAGTATACCAAAAATACCATTGTCCTTATTTTAAATATATTTTGATGCCAGGTAATTTTTCTGCTGGTTGCTCTTAAGGTCAATGAGTTTTCATACTCAATCTAAATATTCTTATTTTTTAAAGCATTTTTATATCTATTTCTTTTATATTTTTTTAAAATTATTATTAATTTCAATGAAAATTTACAGAGACTTTGGATTTCCATTCATTCATTCATTCATTGTGCTTTTCTCCCCTTCCAACCCTCCCCCCTAGTACACTAACCTCTTGGAAAAGTGAAAGAAAAATTCTTTCACTGTTTTACAATCCCTCCCCCCAGTTCCACTCCACTATGCAGCCTTCGCTCTGGACTCCTGTTATGACAAAAATACCTAATCACATATTCCTTTTAAACAGTTTTCTCCCTCATCTGTTTCAGTGCAGTATACATTATTGAACCCATCTTTCTCAGTCTCCCCACAACCCCAAAGCCCGTCCTGTTTTACAACAGTGGCACCATGCAGTATTTGTCCTTTTGTGACTGAGATACTTCACTCAGGATAATGTCCTCCAGGGTCACCCATTTTGAATAGCATTGCATGAGTTCCTTGTAGTATTTTTATATCTATTTTTATACTCTCAAATATATTTTCTTTTCTTTAGCATTTAATACACCTTTATTTAGTGTATATTCTGTTTATAGGAATGTTGTTAGTTGTCATCACCTCATAGTAACCTTATGAACAACAGATTGAGAACTTGCCCTATCCTGTGCCATCTGCATAATTTCTGTCATGCTCAAGTTATTGTTTCAGTCACTATGTCAACCCATCTTGCTGAGGGTCTTCCTCTCAATAACTCTACTTTTCCTAGTAGGATGTGCTTTTTAAAAAATTTTTTATTACTTTAATGAAAGATTAGAGACATTGGATTTCCATTCATTCGTTCATTCATTGTTGCACACTTTCCTCTCTGTCCATCCACACCCCTCAATTTGCTTTTCTCTTTGAAAAGTAAAATAAAAATTCTTTAATTGTTATACAATCCCTCTCGCCCCCTCGTTCCCCTGACCCTGACACACACAAACACAGTCCACTCCACTGTGCAACTTTCATTCTGGACTCTTGTCCTGATGATAATAATACGCAATTATATATCCCTTTTAAACAGTTCTGTCCCTCATTGTTTCAATGTGGTATACATTATTTATCCCCTCTTTTCTTAGTTTCCCCCCAACCCCGATGTTGCTTTACAACGGTGGCATTATTCAGTATTTATCCTTTTCTGACTGAGATATTTCACTCAGCATAAAGTCCTCCAGAGTCATCCATTTTGTATAATAATTCATGAGTTCCTTATTTTTCAATGCAGCATAGTATTGCATTGTGAATAAACCACAGCGCTTGTTGATGGGCACTTGGGTTGTTTCCAGCTCTTTGCTGTTGTGAACAAGACCACAATAAACATGTGGGTGTGATATTTCAATATCAAAAAAAGCTGGATTCTATGAAGAGGAATGTGGAATCAGGATTATAAGGAGACTCATCAATAACCTGTGTTATGCAGGTGACACAACTTTATTTGCTAAAAGTGAGGAGGACTTGAACTTGTTGCAGAAGATCAAGGAATGCAGCCTTCATTATGGATTGTGTCTCAATATCAAGAAAACAAAGATTCTGACGTTGGACCAATAGGCAGTGTCATGATGGATGGAGATTGAAACTGTCAACAGCTTCATCTTGCTTGGATCCACAATTAACATCCTTGGTACTAGAAGTCAGGAATTAAGGAGATGCATTACACAGGGAAAATCTGTAGTTAGGGACCTTTCCAAATTACTGAGGAGTAATGATGTCAGTTTCTAAAGTTCATCTGATTCAGATCATAGTCTTTCTGATTACTAGCTATGCATCTGAAAGCTGGACAGTGAATAAGGATGACAGGAAAAGAATTGACAACTTTGAGCTGTGGTGTGGAGAAGAGCACTGAACATTTTTATGGACAACTAAGAGAATGAACAGATATGTCTTGGAGATGGTGCAGCCGGAAGTGTTCTCTGGGGGCAAGAGTGGTGAGGCTTCACTTCATACACTTTGGAAATGTTGCTAGAAAGTGCTGTTCCTTGATGTTGTGTTGATGGAGAGTCAGCAAAGGAGAGGAAGACCTTCAACGAGGTTGATTAACACAGTGACTACTGCAATGGGTTTTGTGTGTTAGGAAGTGTGAGGATGGTGCAGGACAGAACAGGGTTCAGATCTCTTGTTGATAGAATCACTGTGAGTCTCATTCGATGGCACCTGGCAACATATTTTTTCAAAGAGCTGTGGTAGCATCATGAACCACATGTTGGGCAGCTAAGGAGGTCGTCACTAGTCACTCAGCGCGAGAAAGATAGGCATTCTCCATATGTTGAAAGCCCAGAAGAGGATCACCATGAGTTGGAGTCACCTCAGTGGCAATGAGGATTTTTTTTTTTTTTCAAATGATTCAGGATAATTCTACTAGATTTTGTGTAAAATTGACCTAATGATAGTGGCTGACTTACAAATTTCTTGTTACCTTTTTCAGCTCTTGAAATTACTTGGTATGTAAGTAGGTAACAGTAAGTAGTCCCAATCTTTTAATACCAGCTGCTGGCCTGGTAAGGTGTGTCTCGATTTTATTGGCTTCGTTGGCACCTAGCATACATTTTTTTAAAAGAAGCAGGAATATTTTTACTATTGAATACCTTGCGTTTGAAGTTTCCTATACCTAAAATGTAGCTGGTGATTGGGAAAGCAGTATAAATTACTAGATTTGAGATTTATATAATGTATGAGTTCTGGTTTTACTGTCATGACCCTATTTGTTTGTTCAAATAGTCGGTCTTACTGATTACTTGTACAGAAATTCTTAATTTAGTTTTTGCCTTGTTGTAGTTACCCACAAGTTTTTTCCAGTTCTTGACAACCCCACATATGCAGAGTAGAAATGCTTTCATAAGGGTTTCAAGGTTGTAATCTTTTAGAAAATCACCAGGGCTGTCTTCCAGGGCACCTTTGAGTGGGTTCGTATTGCCAACTCTTCGGCTGATGATCGAGCATTTAGTTTTTATGCCACCCAGGAATGATTTTTGGCCTACGTTTTAATGATTTTGATGATTACCATTGAATTCAAAAGTGGCCTTAGGTCACCAAATTCACAGAAAGCTTTAGTACTTAGCCAGGTAACACATTTATTTAACTGGCTCCAATTTTAGGCAGGTTAAGTTGGGCAGATATTTCCCTTATTTGCTAGAATGACAATGTAGTGCTGCTTTTGCTTGTCTAGTTCATACTGAATAAGTCTGTTAAATCCCTTCCACCTCCCCAATTCTAGACTGAAACAGAAATCTTTTAAAGCACTCCATTAGTGTCTGTTTTGTTAAGATTTTGCTTTTTCTTACTCTTGTAGAACTTACATGCATGTAGAAGAAATAACATTTTTTCCTCTCTATATTTTGTATTCTCTTGAGTCATTTCTCAGTACTATTTAATGCTTAATGCAGTTTTACCAAAGAAGAGACTTTCAGTTTATTTTCTGTCAATTGAATGTGTAGTATTTTAGATCATTTTTCCATTAGTTTTTCAGATACATAATACTCATGTTTTCTATGTCAGAGAGCCTAAGTGAATGTATTTCCTTTTCCCTTAAGCCTAGTTTGAAATACCAGCTTTTTCAATTAAAGTGGACTTTTCCTTTGGCAGGATTATTTTTGTTTAGTTGGTTTTTTTAGAATTATTATGCAGAGACAGACATGCTGGGGAAGCTTTAACTGGATTTGGAAAAATAAGGAGGAAAATCCAAAATAGTGATCCTGGTAGTTATTATGCAGCAATTAATCTTTTAAATTAATGAATTTAACTTTAGATACAATTACTGGCAGTGGAAAGTTAACCCTAGGCAAAGGGTACTCCATATCTGCATTGAGTTAGTAAAGAGAATTATCTGACTTAATATTTAAAAGGAAACTCTGGTGGCTTAGTGGTAAGGAACTGTGCTGCTAACACAAAAGTACCTGGTTCTAATTCACCAGCTGTTCCATGGGGAGAAGGGCCAGCAGTCTCTTCCCATATGATTCACAGCTTCTGACATCCACTGTAGCATTATGTATGGGTCATTCTCACTCAACAGTACAAAGCATCAATATTTATGTTTAATACCAGCTTTCAGATTACATATATTACTGTGATTTATCATGGTTATTACTAATTTTATTTTTAACATTTTTAATTGATATTTTAAGTAATTAGAATTTATATATATCAGGAGCTTTTTTTTACCACCTTCCACTTCTACCCTGCCTACTATGTTTTATGTGTTTATAGATCATGGTGCTAAATCATAATTTAATCTGTATGGTCCCATAGATGAAGATTCTTCCCCTGCACCTTCTGCTTTCCACTTTTATTCTCATTAGTATTTGGTTCTCTTTGCTTGAAATAATTTCAGAGAATTTAGACTTTATGAAGATGCTAAACTATTCCAATGACAACTATGATACTACTGTTAAGTATTATATATAATACTAGTCATGAGTTTTCTTCTGAAATTGGAAAGCTTGTCTTTCAGGTGGGTCTGTTACATCAATTCAGTCTCATTTTATATGTCCCAGATAATTTAATCTTCAGTTTGTCATGCCAAACCAGCCTAAATAAATACTAGAATATAATCCTTGCCAAAGTAAAAATAAACCTGTGGATTCATGCCCACATGTGTATAAACTGTTGAAAACAGTAAAATGCTGTGTTGATTAATGTGTTCAGGAATAACTCTGAACAAAAGATGTTCTAACCAATTAGATTTGTTTGGCTTCCTTCTTAGCCAATAACTTCTTTACCTGAAACACAGCAGAAGATGTTAATTCCAGCTTAATATTTTTCATAACCACTTATAGAAGCCATGCAAGTAAGTGACTGTACTATCTTAATTTTGTCCTTTATTTTCTGGTGGTGAATCAGTCTACACTCAACTCTGACCTTATATTGACCATGCTGCTGCAGGCAAGTAGAGGAAAAGCAAGGATGATTAGTAAAGAACCTAGTAGAGGGTTGGAGAAATGAAAAAAGTTCAAACGTTTACCTTTGTTTATGTGCTTCATTTTATATTTTTGTGGCTTTCAGGGAGTGAAGCCGGCCAGTTTTGACAAAGTAGCCATTCCTGAAGTGAAAGAAATTATTGAAGGATGCATACGACAAAACAAAGATGAAAGGTAAGTTGAATTTGGTGGTGTTTTGTTTTTTTCTTTTCAGTAAAGCGCTAAAAATGTTTCTGTTCTGACTATAACACTCAATCTAAGGCATATTTGATATTTTCTTTGTGATTAGTATCTATTTGTCATATAACATTTTATAAAGTAGGGATTCTGTCTATTAAAATTATTCCTTCTTTAGGTACTAGAATGTTGTAAAAATGTGATTCATTGTCATTTATGTAAACCCAGGCTACCTTAAACATTATTACTAGATTCATTAAGAAACACATTTATTTAAATATCAGCATGATTTATTAAAAACTTAGTAGGATTTCTTTTTTTCATCTAACACATATATATTCCTCAGTACTTTATCTATTGGCAGGGAGCTCTGGTAACTTAATCCTTTGATTATTGTGCCCTGAAAGGCCTTGCCTCTCTGAGGTTTGAATGTACCAGCAGTTCCTTGGGAGAAAGATGAACAGCCTCCTCCCATGAGATTGACACTCCTGAGAATCCACTGGTGGGTCAGCTATAAATCAGTTCCTGCTTGACAGCAATGAGAGTATACCCACTGAATTCTAAAATGTAAAATAAAATCTTGCTTCCTTAAGGTCAACTAAACTATACTGATCTTGAATTGCTGTCATTATGCCAGAATGGAAGAAGAACAAAAAAATTCTTTGAGTAAAAAGAGAAGACTTTGCCTAAGGCTTAGGAGGAGATCTGGTTTAGTCATTTGTACTAACAGAGGGATTTTCTTAGAGGAGTGGCAAGTATCTGATTTGCGGTATAGCTGATTCATCATCACCAGTTAGGCCTGGCAAGGACCCAGTGTCTTGTTTTTGAAAAATAATATGCCTTCACTACTTTCTCTAGTCCCCACAAAAAGAAAAAGAGTAAAAATATAAATTGTAAATTGACCTTAATCTTCCTTTTGAAGAATGTAAGTGATCAGGTGTTTCAACTAAAGAATTCGATATCATTACTTCTTCAGTCTCATTCTCTTTTAGAACTTTGTTGTTTGGAAGAGTTCAGCATCGTTATCTTTAAAGGTTTTTAGTAGAAATTTAGTTTGAGTTTCTGTTTTTATGTACACTGATTGGAAAGGAAAGTCCTTAATCTCTTTAAGAACTGTTTTCACCATTAAACAAAGAAATACTTGTTTCAGTCCTTGAACATATTATTACTCTGTTTTAGTTCTAAATGGGATTGTTTACTAGATTATTGGTATTTTGATACCATTTGACTGAGGCCATTAGTTCCATAATCAAACTTTTACTTATTTAGAGTACAAATTGTTAAACAAGAAATTAAAAGAATTTATTGGGACAAATAAAGATTGCTATAGTAGAATTTACTGAGCTATAGTTCAGAAGATTTATTTTGCCTTTCTTTGACCACTTAAATTTTATTTTTTTCATTCACAATGTGTTTCATATTCCCTAACATTGTATCTTACAAAATTCACCATTGATATATACTCACTATTACCCTCTCTTTTCAATCCCCACAGGATCTTTCCTGATATTCCACCCACCAAACTCTGCAAAACCGTGATATTCTCCCTTCCCTACCTTCAGGCCCCATGCCCCTTCTCCTTCCTTCTTTGGATATCCATACACATCTAAATTATCCTTCTGTTTGCATAATAATTGACCACTTACAATTTGATTCTCAGCCTGTTTTAAGTCTCAAATTTTTAATAAGCAGGAAATTTTATCTCATTAGATCAAATAAAACTAATTCTTTCAAAATATCTTTTGTTAGCTGTGGATAAAAAATGACTGGTATTTTAAACCTGTGATATTATTCTATGTCTTTCTTGGTATTTTGGCATCATAATTACTATGAGGTGAAATCTTTGGATTTAAAAACTTTGACTTTTCTTAATCATAAACAAGATTAAATTATGGTTTCTTTCATAAACAAGATTAAATTATAGTTTCTTTTTTTAATTTTTTAAATTTTATTAATTTTAATGAACATTTACAGAGATTTTGGATTTCCATTTATTCATTGTTGCACTTTTCTCCCTGCCCACCAGTTCACTCCTCTCTTTGAAAAGTAAAAGTAAAAAGTATATACAATCCCTCCCACCACCTCGAATACACTCCACTATGCAACCTTAATTCTGGACTCTTGTGATAACCATAATAGCACAAGAATAAAGCTATAATCACTATTTAAATAAAGGAGTGTAGAAGAGTTTAATGCTTCCTTTGTCACAAATATTCTTACTCTTTTAAGGACAACAATAATTTGTCACACATAAATGATCTTTTCAATCTAATAAACTTTTGCTTTGTTTTTCTTTTCTTTTCCCTGTCTTTTGAAGATACGCAATCAAAGACCTTTTGAACCATGCCTTCTTCCAGGAGGAAACAGGGGTGCGGGTGGAATTAGCAGAAGAAGATGATGGAGAAAAGATAGCCATTAAACTCTGGCTACGTATTGAAGATATTAAAAAATTAAAGGGAAAATACAAGGACAATGAAGCTATTGAGTTTTCCTTTGACTTGGAAAGAGATGTACCAGAAGATGTAGCTCAAGAAATGGTAAATGAACATGAATCATCCATTTTAAAATTAATGTTTACATTTATTGGTATGGAGAGATATCTTTGACATTGTTTGACAAAAAAACCAGAACAAGCCCACACAACAAAAACAAACCAAACAACTTAAGAAGGAGTGTATCTATATACTTCATTGATAGAAAATTATGTTAACAGTGCCCTTGAGTTAACTCATAGTGACCCAATAATAGGAACCTTGGCCTTATCCTGTGCTATAATGGTCTTTGAGTGGTGGAATTTATGATTTATCTCCCTTCCATTTTTTAATGAATACTGGATTTTAGTTTTTTTCAAGTGATTTGTATTTAATGAAAAAATATTTAAGTAAGCCTTTTAAGTTAAAATAAATTCTTTTTTTCTAGAAAATCACTTTTGGTCATATAAATAGACATAAGATCATAAATTGTTTTATGTCATAGGGAGATTTCAAGATCAATTTTCAGTAGGTAGCTTTTAGTATTATCATTACTTGAAGTATATCTGGAAGATCTTTTTTTCAGAAAGGAAATCCTTCACCAATTTAACTTGCCACAGGGCCGTTTATTATGCAGAGATGTTCATAGAATATCTCTAGGATTTATAAGAACCATTCAAAAGTAATTGCTTGTGAATAGAGACATTTTTAATTACTGGATTTGGGGTATTCTTTTTTGTTGTTTTAGGCTTTATTTTTGGTTTTTTGTGGTTTGTTTTTTTTAAGTAACAACAATTTTATCTGGTTAAGGTACCTTCTATTGATTATTTTGTATAAAAGTAAATAAAATTAATAGAATGCCTTGCTTGGTTTAGGAGCTGCAGGTTTAGGTGGCCTATTGTTTTTGTTGTAAAGAATGAAGGCACACCTACCAGAATTTTTGTGTGCATATGAAACATGATCAAGTTTAATCTCACAAACTTCAGCAAGATTATTAAGGGCATGTGGTAACAGGGATTGTTTGTATTTTTTTTTTTTTTCTGTGAGAGGCAAATGAGCTGAGTCCCCCCCAAAATTTTATCTTAAAGTGGTAGAGAAATGTATAGTATATATAATTTAATTAATTCCAGCTCTGTAAGAGTTTTTTTTTTCCTTTCTCTATTTCTCCAGTGCCCTTTTTGTTTTATTTATTTGTTTTTCCTTTTGATTTTTCTACAGCTTCTTAATGAATCTTCTTCTCCTATAGGTAGAGTCTGGGTATGTCTGTGAAGGTGATCACAAGACCATGGCTAAAGCCATCAAAGACAGAGTATCACTAATAAAGAGAAAGCGAGAACAGCGGCAGTTGGTGCGGGAGGAGCAAGAAAAAAGAAAGCAGGAAGAAAGCAGTCTCAAACAACAGGTAGAACAACAATCAAGTGTCCCTCAAGCAGGAATCAAACAACTCCCTTCTACTACTGGTACCGGCATAACTACTGCCTCTGCCACTTCAGCTTCAGTTTCTGTACAGGTAGAACCTGAAGAACCTGAGGCAGATCAACATCAGCAGCTACAGTACCAGCAACCTAGTATATCTGTATTATGTAAGTATTTGGGGAACTGAATAAAATATACTAGTGGTATTCCCAGTTAATTTTTTATCTTCTTGTGGTACATATTGCAGTGGCCTCTTTACTTTAAATATTGATTCTGAGGTATGATAAGAAATTTTAAATGTTTGCCATCTAGCTTTTTTTATACTCATTACTAATATAAACATACTTTATTACATTTGACTTTGTGTTACTTCCCAGATAATGTATTTTATAAAAATTGAAGGTTTAAGGCAACCCTGTGTTAAGTCTTTCAACACCTTTTTTCAACAGCATAACTCAGTTCATCTTTCTATGTCACATTTTAGTCATTCTTACTATATTTCAAACTTTTTTCAAAATACAGTTGCATACTGAAGTTGGAAACAAAGGATTAGTAGTTGGAAAATATAGCCTATGTGGCAGACATGAGGTCAGAAATAGCATGATAGAATTTTGTACTCAGTGACTTACTCATTACATATAACTTCTTTTAAATATGTAAATAAAATCTATACACGTGAACCTCATCTAATGGAATACATGGGAATCAGATTGACTGTATCTATGGAAAGAGATGTTGGAGAAGCTCATTATTATAAGTCAAAATAGGGCCTGAAGCTGATAGTAGCACAAATCATCAGTTGCCCCTATGGAAGTTGAAACTGAGTTATAAGCAGTCCACTATAGCCAAAATATTACCTTAAGTTTTGTTTCCCTGAATTTAAAAAGTGCCTTAGGTATAGATTTGATATATTGAACAGTATGACAGTCAATTTGTGGATTGAACTCAAGGACATTATCCATGAAAAAAGCAAAAGGTCATTTAAGAAACAGGAAACAAACAAAAGGCAAAAATAGATGCCAGAAGAACCTAATCTTCAAAACAGAAGAGCGTAAAGTAAAAGGGAGCTTACTACTGGTAGCTTAGTGGTAAGAAGCTGTGCTGCAGTCCTGAAGGCACACAGTTCAAATCCACCAGCTGCTTCGCAGAAGGTTGGATAGTCTTTTCCCATGCATATATTATATATCGCCTTAGAAAACCTCCTGATTTTGAATCACACAGCTTAAATCCACCAGTTGCTCCATGGGAGAAGGGTGAACAATCTCTTTACATGTGATTACTACCTCTGAAAACCTATTGGAATGTTAGCTATGGGTTGGTTCCGACTCTGGCACACAACAACAAAGCAGAAGACAGAAATGATGAATTAAGAAAGCTGAAGATTTCAAAGGGCAGCTTGAGAAGACAAAATCAAGGTATTTTGACAAAGTGTTCAAAGACGTGGAGTTAGAAAACCAAAAAGGAAGTACACAATACAGCATTTCTCAAGTTTGAGGGAACTGAAGAATAAATTCAAGCCTCAGGTTGCAATACTGAAGGATTCTTTGGGCAAAATATTAAATAATGCAGGAAGAAAAAAAAAAGAAAGTGGAATAGAGTCACTGTGCTAAAAAAGAGTAGGCCAACACTGAAACATTTCTGGAAATAGTATATGATCAAGAACCAATGCTACTAAAGGAAGAAGTCCATACTATTCTGAGGCATTGGCAAAAATAAGGCCCTAGGGATTAGCAGAAGACTTACTGAGGTTCCAGCAAACATATGCTGCCCTGACTTGTCTATGCCAAGAAATTTGGTAGACATTTAACATTCCAGCCAGCTGTAAGAGATCCATATTCCCATCCTAGAAAAAAATGTTCCAGGAGATGTATAAAACAGTGTCATTACTATCACTCACAAGTAAAATCTTTGTGAATATTATTTTTAAATAGCTGGAATTCTCAAACACCATCATTACTATTGCATATAAGTAAAATTTTTCTGAAGGTTATTTAAAAATAGTTGGGATGTTATATCATCAAGGAACTATTCAGACTAAATTCAGAAGACAATGGAGCAATGGATATATTTGCTGATACTAACTAGATAGATCTTACCTAAGAGCAGAGAATATCAGAAAAATATGTGCATATGTTTTATTGACAAAAAGGCATTTGTGGATTGTAATAAATTATTGGTAACATTGAGAAGTTGGAAATTCTAGAACACTTCATTGTACTCATGTGAAACCTGTGTAGATGAAGAAGCAGCCATTCACATAGAAAAAAGGGGATACTACATAGTTAAAACCAGGGAAAGTGTGTGTCAGGGTTGTATCCTTTTTCCATATCTATTCACTCTAAGCTGAGTAAATCATTCAAAAAGCTAGACTATCTAAAGAAGAATGTGGTGTCAGGATTGGAGGACGACTCCCCAACAAACCTGCATTAGACAGATGATAACAACCTTGCTGAAAACAAGGAAGACTTACTGCAGATTATCAAGGACTACAGCCTTCAGTATGGATTACATCTCAACATCAAGAAAACTAAAATCCTCACCAATGGCTATTTAGGCAACATCATGATAGATGGAGAAAAGATTGAAGTTGTCAACAATGTCATTTTACTTGGATCCACAATCAACACTCAAGGTAACAGCAGTCAAGAAATCAAAAGATGTGTTATGTTGGGAAAAATCTAGTATCAAAGACTTCTTTAAAGTGCTCAAGAATAAGCATGTTAACTTAAAAACCCAGCTCAACCTAATCCAAGCCATGGTATTTTCAGTTGCTCCATAGGTATGTAAACCCTAGACACAGAAGACTGTAAGGAAGACTGAAGAATTGATGCCTTTGAATTGTGATGTTGGAGAAGAGTACTGAATAGCCCATGGACTGTTAACAGAACACACAGATCAGTCTTGGAGGAAGAATAATCAAGGTGCTCTTTAGAGATAAGGATAGTGTAACTTCA
This sequence comes from Elephantulus edwardii, assembly GCF_000299155.1. Taxonomy (NCBI): domain Eukaryota; kingdom Metazoa; phylum Chordata; class Mammalia; order Macroscelidea; family Macroscelididae; genus Elephantulus; species Elephantulus edwardii. The sequence goes on along the minus strand of NW_006399846.1, from coordinate 10,372,089 downwards.
TGTCACATATTTTGTCAAAAGGTGCTAGTCCTTAGACATGATACTAAGAAAAGTAGTGGGTCAGCCAAAAAAAAAAGAGAAAGTGTCTCAACTCAGTGAATCGACACAGTGACTACAACATTGAGGTATGGCAGAGATCATGAGTATGGTATGGGATAGGACAAGATTTGAGTTTGTTGTTCATAGGGATACTGTGAATTGTAAGTACTTTGAGGTGCCTAACACATAGAAATATTTCACACTTAACATAGTCTGCAGTATAGTGTAAACATAATTTTTATATGCACTGAGAAACTAAAAAAATTGTTTTACTTTTCTTGCTGTAATATTAATTGTGATCTAGAACTAAATCTGTAGAATAGGAGTAAGATGTGGTTAGAATAGCTTCCAGAATTTTGCAAGTTCCAATTTATAGGTTTCTATTTTTCATAATTCCTTAAAATTAGTAATGGTAAATTAATAAAATTCTATATTAGCTACTTAAAATTGAACCCATTAGTCTGGTTCAACTCTTTGTGCAAATGTGAATAATGTATAGGGTAAAAACTAATGAAAGTACTAGGTATTGGTTGGGTTTCCTGCTTTATACAGGGAACACAGTGTTTTCTAGAACTTGGAAAGTTGTCTCAAAATTGAACATAACTCACAAAATTCCTTTATTTTACCTTTGATTCCATGGCAGCATGGGGATCTTAAAAAAAAGAAATCTTCCCCCATCCATGTATCCTTCATTTAGATACAAGAGAGCTACTTAAAACACCTTCATTTAGATACAAGAGAGCTACTTAAAACAATGATGTATATTTGTGGTTTTATTTAGTTCAGATCTATGCAAAGAGACAAACTAATGGTCTGAAATGTGAGCCTTTTTTTGGTGTGTATGATTTGTTTTTTCTCTGTTTTTCTTTCTCCTTCAGCTGATGGAACAGTTGACAGTGGCCAAGGATCTTCTGTCTTCACAGAATCCCGAGTAAGCAGTCAACAGACAGTTTCATATGGTTCCCAACATGAACAGTCACATTCTACAGGAACAGTCCCAGGACATACAGCTTCTGTTGTCCAAGCACAATCTCAACCTCATGGGGTATATCCACCCTCAAATGTGGTAAGTAAATAAATGCATGGAAGAGTGAAGACTTATGAGGACAATCATTTTTTCTACCGTTCAAGTAGCCACTTAAGTCTAAAGTAGCAAGTGTAAATGACTTATTTTAGTAGTTTAGTTGGGGTGTGATAAATGCACTAATTTGTAGGAATTAGTTCCACTTCATTTATGAAGACAACTATGTGTAAGATTTAGACTAATCTGAATTTGATGTAAGGTGATTTTCTGTGTAGTTAGAGCTAAAGTAACATAAAATGGAAATACTTGTTTTGGGTATGGGAGTGAGGAGAGTTTTTCAAAAGTTGGCTTATTAAAAGAATTACAAGTATTTTTTTTAAGACTTCTTGTAACACAGGTAAGACCTTCAAACCATTATAGAATGCTGCATGTCAGTACTCTACCATAAAGGAATCCTTTATATGTATGGTTTTATTTTAGCGCTTGTGTTTAGTTAATTATACGTTGCTATGCGTGTTCCTGCCTTAAAGTCCATTGTTAGACACAAGTTCCTTTCCCACTATATGTTCATTTCCTTCCCTGTTCCCTCTTTACTTGGTATCTGTTTATTATTGATTTTTTTGGGGGATTAAATTATTTCTAGGAATATTTTATTCATGTGTGTCTATACGTATATGCACACATCATTACCCTCTGCTTTTGCATTAGCCATCCTTACATAAAAAAGTGTTAAAATAGATCATCTGGTAATACTCGTACATTTTTTATTGACTTTTTTGAATTCTTCAAACTAAAAGTATCTGCCTTCAAAAGGAATTACAGAAAAGCTGGTCTCAGTATAACCTTCTTGAGTAAGATATTTTGGCAGGCTAATGTTTCTTCAGTCTCAGAAATTTTTTGTGAGACTATATGTGAGTCATATATACAGTTATACTTGCAGATATCATAAAAGCAGACTATTTATTGCTTTCTATTAGGATACCATAAATTAATTAACATTGATAATTTATTTAAAATTTTGCTTCACTATATGAAAAGTCTTTGTTAATTAAGAAAACACTTCTTGCTCAGGTCTTCTGTTCTTCAGCTTATAATAAAATATCTTTCTTTCAGGGTCCATTCATCAGTTCCTACTTTTACTGAGTCTTAAGATGAATGACCATAGTAACACAAAGAATACTACCAATATACTAAATTCTTAACAATCTACATGCAGTGCCAGGGTTAGGAACATTCAACTTAAAAATAACTTTAAATCATTGAAAAGGCTTCAAGCCATTTTTTGTCTTACAGAAAACTACATAAAAACTGAATGTACCTGTTTCTAATTTACCTACCTATACATTTAACTTAAAGACACAGCTAAAAGCAGAACTCTTTTATAAAACCTGAGGGCTTCCTATAGTTCCTGACCTTTAAAAAAAAACAATTGTAGAGCAGAACTGTAGATGACTTGATGTGCTCTGACAATATTACTTGTCCCCATTTCTTGTCAGTTTCTACTACTTTTATTTTCATGGATTTTTTTGGGGGGGTGTCACCATAACTATCTTTTTTTCTCATAACTTCATTTATTACAGGATTATGAACATGGGAATAAACATTCCTAAAGATCCCAAGTATGAGTCACAAACACATCTATATCATTTTGACTGCTCTAAAAAGCAGACTGTTTCTTACCTTCTATGGCATTGTAATAAGAAATTATTAACTACTGAAGATTCTTTAAAAATTTTTACCAATACCCTGTCTTCAGAGAGTATGTAAGGTGGCTTACAATAATTTGTAAATACTAAGTGGAATAAAAAGAGTAAAAGAGAAAGAAAGAATGGGGGGAAAAACAGACCCAGGAATGAAGCTAAATAATCACTTGCTGATACATATTACTGATCCACTACAGATGAGCTGAAAGAATTCTGTACACTGATTTTGGAAAAGAAAATGTAGTTGCACAATTCATAGTATATGAGGAAATAGCACACTTGCACAACATAGCCTTCCAGTATTAGATGTAATACTTTGTAGTTGATTAAAACCTTTTGGTTAAATTGTTTTTTCAGGTGTATGAGATGTTTTTAAAGTTGTTGTTATTACTATTCACAATTAAGATTTTGTTTTCATAGATTACTAAAGGTACAAAGGCTTCCTATGCCCAGTTGTGAATTTCTTTTTAAGAAAGCTTTTTCCTGATTGATGACCTTTTACTTTTGCAGATAAAGTGTAATAAACAAATAGCAAATGTAATAAATAAGTACTGTAAGCCTTTAATCCAGAGCCTTCTAAACTATCTGATGTCTTTTTGGTGCTCCTACAATATATAACCAACCCTTAAAATCTTTTACATCTTATAATGTATTTTAAAGTAGCAGAGTTCATTCTTGTTTATTAATAAATCTACTGAAACCATAAGCTGATAATGTTTTCCCTACCTGTCTTGCTTTCTCCGGTCTCAGTCATTCTTCTTTGTATACACATAATAATTGGTCCTATTTTAGAATATTCATAAAGTAATTAATTAATATCTTAGTAGTACCTAGGAAAACCTCATACTTGACCCACTAGTGTAGAATAACAGTGATCTGCCAGATGCTTTGTGGAGTCTAAGACTTTCCCCAGAAAAATTGACTTTGCAGAATTAGAGAGAAAATGGAGCATTTCTTTATGTTGACTATATACCCTGTTATCATTGTACATTTGGTTATTTTGTTTTCAAAGTACTGTATTTTTCATGTGTGTTTGTTTTCCATTTAGCCTCGTCGTGGCCGTAGCATGTCGGTTTGTGTTCCCCATCTTTCTACTGTTCCCTCTCTGTCCCGCATCACTCCCAGTGCTCCTTCCACCCCACCACCAGTGCTGTGTACACCTCTTTCTCCTTCCCTCCTTCGGACTGCCCCTGAGGAAACTTTTGCCGAAAAGCTTTCTAAAGCACTGGAGAGTGTCCTGCCTATGCACTCTGCCTCTCTGCGCAAGCACCGACGCTCCAGCCTGCCTTCCCTCTTTGTCAGTACTGTATGTAGCCGTAAACTTCCTGGCAAATGAAAAATTACTACCAATGAATACATCCAGGCACCAACAATTTTAATGCAAATTTAATAACACTACCTACCTTGCTTACATAGTATATACTTTTATGGTACAAAATCTTCCCTGTAAGAAATGTTTATGTATTTAGGGTTTGGCGGAGCAAGGAGGTAGTAAAAGGATATTTATTCAAAGTTCTTTGTATGTGTCAGTATGGGCCTAATTAAATGCTAAATTTTATTATATTCTTCAGTTTCCTAGCAACATAAATATCTTTGCATTTTTAAAATTTAGTTTAAAAATTATGTATTGCTTAATTTGAAAACTCATTGCTGACTTAATCAAAAGCAGTTTTTCCACTTACTAAATATACCCAAACATGGAATATTCTAAAGAGATACTAATGAAGCTGGGTGAAACTCTTTCCCCTGTCTTCACTGACCGCTTAAAATGATGTGTCAGCAAAATAAAGGGCCATGAATTGTTCTCTCATGGAAATATTTTTTCTTAGTTTTAATAGCATATGGCCTTTATTACATATAGTTTGTGTAACATTCTTTGCCCCATTTATTTTAAGCACTGTGGGACCTTGCTGCTGCTTTTCTAGATAGAGAAAATATAAAGCTTTGTTTTACCAACTTCTAAATGTTTTTGATGTTAATTAAGGACAAGAATAGTGTTTTGTGGTGTTGGGATATACCCTGAATAAAATGGACAATTTCTGATTTTATAGTTCGAAATCATCTTTTAGTTGTGAAAAAGCAACATTTGAATGACTGCTAGCTTCATAGTCTGACCTGTTGAAGATAAATGAAACCAACCAATATATTTTTTAAAAAGATCCGTGAAAGTGAATTATATAGTGGTGTGCATTATTTGCATTTATCAAGTAATGAGAGTCTTAATCTAGAACTTTGAACAAAACATGCTACTAAGTGAAAAAGGCTGTTATGTGTGTTGCCTCTTTCATCTAACCTGGACACCAAAATCAGAAAATTCATAGTTATTAAATTTTGTGTAGGATCAGAAAAGTGGTATTTGGTAATTTGGCATATTTAACATGCTTCATGTAGTGAAACTATTTACTCTGTCTTGTTTGAAACAAGAGGAAAGAAATTACTGTCATTAACTCCTCATGATTTCTAATTAGAGGATATCTAAGTTGATGAAAGAATAGCACTGAAGCCTCTAATACAGCACAGAATCATAAAAGTATAGGACTTAGGAACACTTACTACAGTTGTTTATATTATTAAAAAACATATCTCATGTTATAAAAATAGACTTAATGCTTTCATTTAATTCTTAAATCTTTTTCCACTACTGGAATTTTTTTTGTCATAAGCGTGAGCATATTAATTTTGAGTCAAAACAGTATCATTTAGAAAATTTGTTTCATGTTCTTTTAGAAAAGAAAGTTAAAATATGGGAAAGCAGCTTTTATCTAATGCAAAGAGTTCCACAGATTGATGACATTGGCCCTGGATGTATTCAGTGGATTTTTATTAATGCACATAATTTACAGAAATACTGTTATTTCTTTATTAATTATGAATTTGCTGTAACCATTTAATTAGGTTACAGAGAACTATCCAGTTGTGCATGTCTAATGTAATTTTACATATGAATGTATGAATTATTTGTCTTATTCATGTTAATACAGCCTCAGTCCATGGTGCATCCGTGTGGGGGGACCCCAACATTCTCAGAGTCACAGATATTTTTCCCAACTATTCATGAACGTCCAGTTTCTTTTTCACCACCACCTACTTGTCCACCGAAAGTAGCCATTTCCCAGCGGCGTAAGAGCACCTCCTTCCTGGAAGCCCAAACTCGCCACTTTCAACCTTTGCTGAGGACTGTTGGTCAAAATCTTCTTCCACCTGGTGGCAGCCCAACTAACTGGACACCAGAGACTGTCGTTATGTTGGGTACAACAGCCAATAGAATAACTGGAGAGCCGTGTGAAATGCAGGTTCATCCTATGTTTGAACCAACTCAAACTTACAGTGACTATAGATCTGGACTAATACTTCCAGAAGAAGCTCATTATTTTATTCCTCAGGAGGCAGTGTATCTAGCTGGGGTGCATTACCAGGCCCAGGTCGCAGAACAGTATGATGGCAGTGCATACAAATCACCATTATTATCAAGTCCTATGAAGCAGATGCCTGAACAGAAGACAGTACAAGGAGGGCCTCCTTCAAGTTCTGTCTTTGACTTTCCATCTGGACAGGCTTTCCTGGTAGGACACCTTCAGAATTTGAGGTTAGACTCTGGAATGAGTCCAGTATCTCCCCTCTCTAGTGTTTCTGCACCTATCAGCACAGATACTACACGTTTGAAATTTCACCCTGTCTTTATTCCTCATTCTGCACCTGCTGTGTTAACTCATAACAATGAGGGCAGAAGCAAGTGTGTATTTGAATTTCATGTTCATGCACCAAGCTCCTCTTCAGGAGAAGGAGGTGGAGTTGTACCTCAGCATGCTTACCGAAACCAGCAGCTTGCAGTGGACTTAAATCAGGAAGAGCCACCTCCTCAATCAGTGGGATTACCTGGCCGCCTGCAGCCTGTGACTGAAGAACAGTGTAATTACCGTGCCCCAGAATTGACTGTTACTATGGTAGAGTCTATCGGACAGAGCTGGCCAATAGGAAGTCCAGAATATTCGAGTGATTCTTCACAAATTACTTCTTCAGATCCCAGTGATTTTCAGTCACCTCCCCCTACCGGGGGAGCAGCAGCATCTTTTGGCTCTGACGTCTCATTACCCATTATCCGTCTGCCTCAGACAATGTTACAAGAATCCCCACTTTTCTTCTGTTTCCCTCAAGGAACCACATCTCAGCAGGTCTTAGCTGCTTCATTTCCTACAGGAGGATCTGCACTCCATCCACAGGTTATAGGAAAACTTCCACAATTCTTTTAAACTACCTGCTATGCATCATTACATTTTACGTTTTCTGGCTCTCCTTTTCCTGAATCATGGATTTATGAGGAGCATTGTTTTTTTTTTGTCATTAGAATTTCCCATCTTTCGTGAGTTACAAACAACTTGTATGTAAGAGCAAGAAATGAGGGAGAAGTACCTAATTTACCTATAATATAAGCAAGCCTTGGAAAATAAATCACGAAAACTAGAATTTTAGTTCACTGAAGTCATTCATTTATATTCATATATGTAATATAGTTTCAAGTAGTAATAAAAGCACAGATGTATGTAAGATTAACTCAGCATTGATTATTTATTAATAATAATGTGAAGTATTTTTATTCTCCCTAAAAAGGAAATAGGACTACTTTTTAAAAATAAAAAAATGCAAAAGATAATTTTTCCCCCTACAAAATAAAAATTAGTGATTACTTTTGGATTACTGTTAAGAATTAATACACAGAATCTCATTAGTGTAGAGGAATCTTTTTCTTAAAAATTTCCAAAATGAAAATGATAATTTATAAAGTTAAAGACAGATCCTAATCTTTACCAAGTAGGTGGAACTACAGTAGGTAGTAAGTTTATTATTTGTTTTGTGTTAAGTATTTGTGGTATGTTATAGGCTAAGGAACATTGGAATTCTGGGGCTTTGTTTTGATTTTTTTCAACAAAATTAAATATAGTTATGTATATAAGCACATGAACTCTTGCAAATAAAAACCAAATATACAAAATAGGCATAATAGAATTCAAGAAGTGGAGTTACTGTTGATTGTTTCCTGTGTTCTCTTAAGGTCTATATAAGAGACTGTGCAATTATATATTCAAAACATTTGGAATTTAAAAAACCTTTGCCTTTATAATGTAGCATAAATTGTGTTTTAAATCCCATTAGATATAAATAACTCTAAAAAATGTACATAACTTATCAGAATAGTACTAAGAAGCAAAAAGATCCAGAAACTTGAAAATTATTTGATAGAGGAATTCCAGAGTCTAACATCAGAACTTTTTGCCATAGTGCCTGGTGAAAAACTTAATGCATTTTTGACCATTCTCCTTAAAGCTTGACAAACTGAATTTTCAAATATAAAAAAAAGATATTTTCTTTGTACAGTATGTAAGCCTTAATGGATTATAATGCCATATCCAAGTAAGCTTCAAAGAAACCCTTTAAATTGAAATCAACCTTTTCATTTCCTTACACCTGTTTAGTAGTCCTGCAGTCACATGGCATTTTCTCTTTTAGATTTATTATCTTCATTTAAATAATAGACTTACTGATAATTGAGATCCTCTGAGTCAGGATTTTCTCAGCTTTAAAACGATTGACATTTTGAGTAGATAATTTTTTGTTGCATAGGGGCTCTTTGGTGTATTGTAGGATGATTAGCAGCATCTGTGGCCTCTACCCACTAGATACCATTAAGACCCTTACCCAGCTCTGACCACCAAAAATATCTCCAAATGTTGCTAAATACTTTTTTGTGAAAGGGACAGAATTGTTCCTAGTTGAGAATTATTCCTCTTAGGGACTTAACAATTGATGATACCTGATTTTCTTTACATGTCTGATAAAACTCAACATGACACGACAGCGGGACCTACCAATTAGCATTTATATTTATCAACTATTTTTAGGTTGTGTAGATAATATTTTTTCATATTGATCATCTTGTTATATTTGTTCTTGATTATTAGATTGTTAATATCAGTGTTATTATGAATCTTACTGTTTTGATACATTGAGCCTCAGTGATAGGTTAAGTTTGAACAGTAAACAGTTTTTGCCTGGGATTAAAATTTTTTCTAAATTTTTCTTAGAAAAGACACCCCAAGAATCTTGTACATACTTACTCAAGTTACTTCTTCATTTTGTTTGTACAAGTTCTTAAATATTTGGAAAAGCTTTTTTTCTGTGCTAGTTTGTTACATTCATGTCTTTCCTTCAGGCACAGGGGCAGAGCCAAGGTCAGCCAGCTTCAAGTAACTTAACCGGGATTCCATCCTCCCAACCTATACAACATCCTCAACAGGTAAGAACTTGCTAGATTTAACAATGACCAATTCACTGTTTTACATTTTTTTAATTCATTAAATTCTCAATAGAGAGTTCTGGTGGCCTAGTAACAAGAGGCTGTGCTGCAATCCAAAGGCATGTGGTTCAAGGCCACCAGCTGCTCTGTGGAAGGATGGGCATTCTCCTCCTTTGGGATTAATTGCCTCTAAAAACCTGCCAGACTGTCAGCTATGGGTCAGTTCTGACTTGATGATACACAACAACAACAACAAATTCCCAGTATGAATGGATTGCTAATAGGTTTTTTGAAGAAAAATTGAGACATGACATTTCTCATGTTTAATAGTTTAGAAAACATTTTTGTTGGAGTTTTTTAAAATCCAATAAATTGAACATAAAATTTAAAAGAAGCATTTTTACTGATGTATTATAATTTATTTACCTTGTAAGACAGGTAATTTACACATAATTTAAAAAAATACCAATTTTGTTTCTACATATTCCTTCATGAGCATCTTGTCACTATTTTCACTGTTGTTTTCTATGCCATCGAATCAGAGTCATCCCATAGCTGACTGTCCGGTAGGTTTTCAGAGACTGATTGCATGAGAGAAGGTGCCCATATCTCTCTTGGAGCAACTGGTGGGTTTGAACTGTATGCCTGTATGCACAACTTCTTGACACCAGAGCTCAGGCTCTCAGTATTGTCTTTTCTTCCCCTTCTTCATTGCCTTTAATAACCCTATAATTCCTCCTTCCTTTTAGTCATATTTTTGCCAGTCCCAACACTTTTTATTTTATCCTGTTATTTATTACCAAACCAAAAGACTCAGTATTGTCAAACTGAGACTGACTCATAGTGACCCTCCATTAAGTTTATTATGAGGCTCTTAATCTTTTATGGGAGGAGACTGCTTGTCTTTTTCCCTCAGCTGCTGGTGGATTCAAGCTGCCAACCTTTTGGTTAGCAACCTAGCAAGGTATATGCTGTAACACCAAGGCTCCTTATTCTACTGTTAACCCTTAATAAAATTATAAGTTCCTATTAAGCTGATTGAAGACAAAAAAATATATCACAGGCTAAATCTTCTGAATTGGTCCTCTTTGGGCACAGGCCACTCCCAGCAGACTACTCCGATTTTTTTATTTGCAAATGACTTTGTTAGATAGCTTTCACATTTTGTATTGTATGAATGTATGCATGTTTACCACCATGATATTTAAAAGCAAGAGATTACTCCTTAGAAGCAAGAATGGTGAGATTTTTGTCTCATTTACTTTGGGTATGTTGTCAGGAGAGGCCAGTCCCTGGAAAAGGACATCATGCTTGGGAAAAGTAGAGGATCAGAAAATGAGTAAGACTAGCATCAAGATGGATTGATCCAATGATTATTACAACTGTGGACTTAAACTCCATAGTGGTCATCTCAGGACAGGACAGGGTTTCATTCTTTTCTGTTTTTCATAGTATTGCTGTGTGTCAGAGCCTACTCGACAGCACCTAACAATAAGAAAGAAGTAAAAAATATCAGGAGATCAAAATTACTATTTGCAGAATATATCACTTAACAGAATCTAAGAAGTGCATTAAGGTGGATAGATATAAAAGAAATATGTCATTTTATATATATTGTTGCTGTGTACCCTTGTGTCAGAATCAACCTATAACTGCCCTCCAGTAGGTTTTTAAAGGCAGTAAATTGCATGGAAGGAGATTGTCTATGTTTCTCCTGCGGAACAGCTGGTGGATTCAAACCGTGTATCTGTGCATTGCCAGCACAATCCCTTACCACTGAGCCACCAAAGCTTCCTTGATTGAGGAGGGAAGGGGGGGGTGTGTATCTGTCTAAGAGATGCTGATATATGTATGTCAGGGGAGCTCTGGTGGCCTACTCTGTAGAGGATGGCACTGCTAATCTAAAGGTGACATGTCTGGCAGTTCCAGTCCCCTAACAGCTCTGCAGGAAAAAGATGGACAGTCTCCTCTTATGTGATTTATGGCTTCACAAACTTGCTGAGAGTCAACTATGAGTCTGTTCCAGTTTGATGACATTGAATGGGTTGTCTGTTTCTTTTGTGATTTTAGTTTAATCATATACCATAAATGTCAGTGGTAATCAGTAAGTTATATCAGTATACCAAAACATGTGTGAAATATCTATTTTAAGAAGCATACAAAACTGGAATGTTTATCATTAGACCAACAGTAAATGCAAAGAAAATAGTGTGTTGTAGAACATATATAAGATAGGCACAGTCATGTTTATTTTTAACAAAACATTGTTCCTGTTTATACTCACTAACAGTTTAGTGGTGTAACACTATAAACTGTTTATTTTGGAGAATAAATTATTATATTTTCTTTTTTAAAAAAATTTATTATATTTTCATTTCCCTTTGAAATGGAATGCATAAAGATGGTTATCCTGTGTACTAGGCTGTCATTGCTGATGTCAGTGGATGGTGGATCTTGGCTGGCAGGAGAGAGTATCAGAAGTTTATTGTTTGAATACTAACTATGGGACATAGATGAGGATATCTTAAAACAGTACTTAGAACATGGTTGATTTCCAGGTTCCATTCCCTTTACTCCATTTGAATTGAGTTGTATAGCATTTTATTTTCAAAGGAAGAAACCATCTTGACCCTTGTTGTTGTTGTTAAGTGCTGTTGAGTCGCAGGCAACTCATAGCGAGCGACCCTAAGAGGGAGAGTCCTTAACGCTTGGGTGTCTCTCATCCTCTCTCCAGGTTCATAGGGTTTCCGGAGGCAAGCTATTATGGAAGTGGATGCCACTCCTCCTTCCAAACTTGTTTTAATCGGGAGGCTCCACCCTACTCTCTGTCCTCATTGGGTAACCAGCCATTAACGCATTTGACACATCAGTGTCACAGTGTTCAGTCTCACAGCAACCACAAGTTACTGCTGTACAGCAACTTGTACACCAGGGCTATATGACCTAGAGGAAGAAATGTTGTTGTTTTTTTGCTCTTGCTGTTGTTGTTAGGAGTCATCAAGTACGACCGATAGCAATCTAATGAACAACAGATTTGAGCCCTGTCCTGTCTTATGCCATCCTCATACTCTCTGACACATGAGCCCATTGCTGCAGTCACTCTTGTCACTGTCTCATAGAGTTAAAATTTGGAACTATCTCTTGATGATAGATCCAATGTTTTTCCCATTTTCTTCAAGCAGATTAAACATGCCGTTGATAAATAGATTAAGGGAAAGACATTAAAGAAGGAAACTGGATTGACTTATAATATGAAACAGAGTGAGAGTTGATGCCAAGAAATTGGGGGGAAATTTAGAGGAGAGAGTTGCTATTTGGATGTCATGCCTGAAAGTATATATTTAAGTGACCTGCTGTTGAGGCAAGAAGGGTATTTGGTAAAGAAGCAGTGGTAAGTTTGGAAGTACTAATTGTTTCTGTTTGTGGTATTACAAATCAATAGGATGAACAGATATACAATAGTAATTAATTAATTATTTTGGGTTCTGCACGTCTTAATTACTGAAATTGTCTTTTACAGATACTGAAAACTCTAAGTCAACATACTTGAAAACATGCTATTAATGACAAAACTAAGTCCTTTCATTTTATTCTCAGCCACCAGGAATACAGCAGACAGCCTCTCCTCAGCAGATAGTACAGTATTCACTTCCACAGACATCAGCCACCAGTGAGTCCACTGACTGTGTACAGCCAGTGAGTCAACCTCAGGCTCCACAGGTTTTGCCTCAAGTATCAGCTGGAAAACAGGTAAACTCTTTAATGTCTCAAATTAAGCTAACAGGTATTTCTTACGTTACATGTGTTTCAAGTGATTAGGCTTTTATTTCTTTTATTAGTGAAATGTCTTTTAAAGATGGTTAATATCACAGAAAAAAATGAGGTGAAAGTTGCTTCTTTTGTACTCTATGCTGGCTAATTATTTCTGTATCTAGAATTTTTACCAGTTTATACTTAATATTCTGAATTTGCACCTATACTATATTTTTATTTAGATCTTTCTGCTTTCTTCCCACATAGCCAACTGACAGTAAATCATGCAAAAAAACTCTTGTAAGGAATAGCATTCTTTGCAAGAAGGTATTTTTTAGATCCCTCGAAAAGTATCCTGGAAAAAAAAATACACTTTTCTGAATAACCTTCCCTTTGTTTTATCTTTAGCACTTGTGCTTGTATGTTGGTACACTATATTACTGCTTTCATGTAGTCATCAATTTTAAGATAAATTCCAGTTTCACATATATTTAAATGCTCAGGTCCAGAGATTTTTTTTAGAAACAATGAAATATGGTGGGTTTTTTTATAAGGCTATGATGGTTAAACTTAAGAGTCAATCAGAAGGAATATGGATAAAGTCTAACTCCACTGAGAGAATTAATTTAAATTTCATTAATTACTCTAATAACAATCATTTAATCTATGGGTTATAGTATGTAAAACACAGCTCAACTTTTTTAAAAAAAAACTAAAAAAAAAAAGACAAAAAACAGGGATCATTGACCATTTTAGTAATTGAATAATAAAAATGTTAACAAAATACTGTACAACAAAAGGCATGGAACAATTGCCAATCTTTCAATCTCTTTATCTCCTATCCTTTTCTTATTCTTATGTTTATATTAATTTACACTAATGCAAGGATATTTTTTTCTTCTTTTCAGCTAATATATAAACCTTGCTTTCGCCATCTTGCTTTCTAAAACATCTATATCTGTTTTGTTTTTCTTTACCTTCCCAGCTTCCAGTTTCCCAGCCAGTATCAACTATCCAAGGCGAACCTCAGATCCCTGTTGCGACACAACCCTCAGTTGTTCCAGCCCATTCTGGTGCTCATTTCCTCCCTATGGGACAGCCACTTCCAACTTCCTTACTCCCTCAATACCCTGTTTCTCAAATTCCTATATCAACTCCTCATGTGTCTGCAACTCAGACAGGTTTTTCACCCCTTCCCATCACAATGGCAGCTGGCATTAATCAGCCTCTGCTCACATTGGCTTCATCTGCTACACCAGCTGCAATCCCAGGGGGATCAACTGTGGTTCCTAGTCAACTTCCAACCCTTCTGCAGCCTGTGACTCAGCTGCCAAGTCAGGTTCACCCACAACTCCTGCAACCAGCAGTTCAGTCCATGGGAATACCAGCTAACCTTGGACAAGCTGCTGAGGTTCCACTTCCCTCTGGAGATGTTCTGTACCAGGTATTGTGTTAGCTAGCAAAAAAAAAAAAATGGAGGGCACTGGAGGGTTTGGTTCTAATAGTAGATAATTAAGCATTTGAAAACCTACTAATTGAGTGGCAGAATAACTGTCAATAATAGATGTTCCTAGTTTGAGCTCTTTCATTCTCACTCTCACTGCCATGAGTCAGTTCCAACTCATAGTGATCATATAAACAGAGTAGAATTGCTCTCAAAAGTTTTAATGCTGCCTCATTTTTCTCCCACGTAAGGCTGATGGGTTCTAACTGTCAGTCTTTTGATTAAACAACACAGTGCTTAATCTACAGCACCACTAGAGCTCCTTTGGTCTCAACTCAAAAACAGACAAAAAAAAGAAGAAAAACTCATTGTCAAAGCCTGGGACTTTTCCATTGGGTTTTCAAGGCTGTAAATTTCATGGGAGGACATTACCCATCTTTCTCCTACAGAACTGCTGGTGGATTTGACCATCAGAGAATCTCAGTCTTTGGGTTAGCAGCATAATTCCTTATAGATTATGCTTTCAGAGCTCCCTTTTGGTATCCTATCTTATTGCCACCAAGTCAGAACTGACTCATAGTTGACCCTCCAGTAGATTTGCAAAGCTAATGAGTCACGTGAGAGATTATCTATTTTTCTTTCATAGAAATGCCAGTAGATTGTTTTGAACTACCAGAGAGGCATCACCTTTGGGTGAGTGGAACAACTCTCTTAGGACTATGGCACCAGATCTCTCCTTGATCTCAACTAGAGAAGTGAAAATAGTAAAATTTTGGGAATAGAGGTCTGATTCCAGTACATTTCTTTCAAGGTGACATTAGGAAAAACTACTTCTTAGTGCTATGTGTTGTAAGCTAACTCAATACTAAATAAACTCAGGCTCTGTAATGGGGACTAAAAAGTATCCAGTATACTACCAGTAAAAAAAGTCAAGATTTAGATTTTGAAAATCAGTATGTTACACTATGACCAGACTAGCCTGATGATTTTTTTGCATTTGACCATTTAATATTGACTAGAAAGTAGTTGTTTTTCCAGAAAAACTAACTGCCATTAATCAGTTCCATCTAATAGGGACATGCCCATCAAATTGCTGAGGCAGTAAATCTTTACAGTAGGAAATTTTTCATCTTTCTCCTAGAAAGCATCTCACAAATCCGAGCAGCTAACCTTGTGTTTAACTTGTAATACGTATCTAACTACACCACCAGTGCTTGTTAAATATATTTCTATTTTGGTTTTCTCTCAGCTCTTGAATTCTTTCTCATTAAGTTGGAACCAACTCATAGCTGACCTCCAGCAGATTTTTTGAGGTGATACTCAATATGAGAATGCCCATCTTTCTACCTTGGAGCCACTGGTGGATTTGAACCACTAGAGAGGTGCCACCTTTGAGTTAGCAGAGAGCAACTTACTATGGGCTGTACCACCAGAATTCTCTACGGGCAGAAAAGCCAGTAGAGTCCTGTACCCTAAGTTGGAACCAGTATTCCATTTCATTTCAAGAATGGTCTTTTAAATGTTCTTGTTTAAAGATTTATGTATTGGACTATTTCTTGTTCTTTGCTTATGTGCTTCCCCCTCCCCTTAAGTCTTGCTATTTTGCTAATTTGATGACTCAACCTGCACTAACTCACCTTCATCCTTTCTGTCACAGGGATTCCCATCTCGACTGCCACCACAATACCCAGGAGATTCAAATAGTGCTCCCTCTTCCAACGTGGCTTCTGTTTGCGTTCCTTCTGCAGTCTTATCCCCTCCTATGCCAACAGAGGCATTGGCTACACCCAGTTACTTTCCTTCAGTGGTGCAGCCTTATGTTGAATCAAATCTCTTGGTTCCTGTGGGCAATATAGGAGGACAGGTTCAAATGCCCCAACCAGCAGTGAGTTTAGCACAAGTTCCCCCTACATCCTCCCAGCAAGCAGCTCTGGAGGTAAATGGAATTACTGCATGTTTATATACAAAACATAAATTCATGGGATAAAAATGGCAAATAAGAATCATAGACTCCTGTTTAGAATTTATTTGGAGTCTCTTAAACTAACTTCTAAATGACTTTTTCTTACAGCAGAATGAAATGCCAATGTGGGGGCCTTGTTGCCACTGGCTGTTCTGTTGGGAAGTGAGTGTGCCTTGCAGAAGATTAACGTCGTTAGCACTTCACTTCTAGCTATTACTTCAGCAGTTGTTCTTACCATTTCACAAACTCTTGCCATTGACAGTCATAGAGTATCTTATCATGCTGTGTTCCCAGCAATAATTTTTGTCCTGCTGGGAGAAAATTCTGAATCATCTTTGCACTTTGCTCTGCCTGCCCTGTTGCACAGTTCTGGTAAAATGGCTGGCTGCATGGCAAGTTGTAGTTTCACACTGCCTAGCAAATGTGTTGGCTGATTTCACCATGCAGTCAATATAAAAAACTAGCTTTAGAAACTTCCTTTGGAATTACATGACCACTGTTTATAGATGCTGATTATTAAGAATACTAGTGAATTTAGTGCTTTTATGATTTAAGGGGGGAAGGGAAAATGAGGGGAAGAACTTGATTGGAGTTGGTGAATGATAAATAAAATACATCATTTCAAAGAACTGAATCCTCCTTCCCATTCACAGAGTACCCAGGGAATCTCTCAGGTTGTTCCTCCTTCAGAGCAGATTCCAACAGTACAGCCACAACCCACCCAGCCTACCACAATGGTCTCCTCTGTGGATAGGTATGTAAAAATTAAAATTGTCTTTCCAGCCTAATCAATAGAATAATGTGAAACTTTAAAATACCAGACTTTACAATGTCATAAACCATTTGTGGGTGGTGTTGTTTTTTTTTTTTTAGTGCACATTCAGATGTGGCTTCAGGTATGAGTGATGGCAATGAGAATGTCCCGTCTTCCAGTGGAAGACATGAAGGGAGATCTGCCAAACGGCATTATCGAAAATCTGTAAGAAGTCGTTCTCGTCATGAAAAGACTGCTCGCCCAAAATTAAGAATTTTGAATGTAAGTATGATTCTTTATGGGCTTTGTAAAATTAAAGGAATTTGACACTGAAAAGGATTTTAGAGGTCATCTGGTCCAGTTCTCTCATGTCATAAAGCAAAGCTACCTAATCTTTTATATAATGTGTAATGTTTTTGTTGTTAGGTGCCATTGAGTTGTAGACAACTGATAGCGACCCTATGAATGAAAGACCTGAATAACTTGTATAAAACTTGTATAACTTTCATTATTTCAGAAGTCATTTCAGAGGTGGATGCCACTCCTACTTCTAAGCTTGTTTTAATCGAGGAGCTCCATCAAACACTGTCCACCATAGGTAACCAATATCGCATTTGACACATCAGTGTCATAGTTAGCATCACAAAATACTTCTCATTTAATCCTCAGAAGCCCTTCTAAAATGATGATGACATTTTCCAGTCAGAAAGAATAAAATGTAACTTAGGGGGGAGACAGAGAAAGCAAAGCAGCAGTTAATATCATTTACATATCTGAGGTTCAGATGTAGTGATGAAAGGTGGTTCTTTTGTGCTTTCTTTCTAGAACCAACTAATAGCAGACCCGCCAGAGGGTTTTCAGATGCTATAAATCACATAGGAGGAGATTGCCCACATTTATTCCATGTAGCATCTAGCAAATTAGAAACACCTGCTTTTCGATAGTTAGATGGTGGGCACCTTCTCTGACTAGGAGACACTCATCCCTTGGACTGTCCAAGATACCATCTTAAGTTAGGCAAACTAGCCTAGGCTCCCTTTGAAACCTAGAATAAGCATTCCAATCTTGACATACTCTCAACACTTCCCCATAGCATGCATGTTTGTTTTATAATATTTGTATGTTTACCTTTTTAAAAAAAATATTTTTATGCTTGCTTTTCTTTAGAAATTTATTAGTATGCCATTTTCATCAAAACTTTAAAATATTGGCTATTCTTGCCTTTTTATAAGACCAAAAGAGATGCATTGGCCATTTTGACAACCTTAAACCGGACTCCAGTAACATCACCACCATCATGACCTCTGTGACCAAATTCAGTAACAAGCACAAAATCGTTTTCCTCAATAAAATTCAAGCAGCCATCATTAGGGATGAAGGCTATGATTATCAGCCATAAGCTGAACTCCGACACACTTTCTAATGGCACGATTTGGCTTCTTCGCCTCAACACTCACTTTTTCCAGCACAAATTCCTTTGCATGAGATGCACCTCCAAGTGTTTGGCCTTCAAAGCTGTACCCTAAAGGGCTGTTTTGTACAGTTTATTATGCCACTTCTGGTTACGCCGGTGGCTGCACAGCTTCCTAGCACCATAAAGACCTCTATAATTGCCCATATCAGTGTGGCCACGAATCCCAGTGAAAAAGAAATAGTTGATGTTTTGTTTTGTTTTATATCTTGTTGTGTACCACTGAATTCAGATTCGACTGGCACAAGAGGAGATTACCCCTCCTTTTCCAGCAGAGCATCTGTTAGATTCAAACGGCATGCCTGCAGTATTGCAGTATTGCAGTGCTTGCCACTAGGCCACCAGAGCTCCCTATGCTTACCTTTTTTATAATTTGCTCTTATGTTGTTATTGTTAGGCACTATCAAGTTATGTACAACTCATAGTAACCCTGCACAAAAGATCTCAACCCTGTGCTATCCTGTGCCATCTTCACACTTCCTGACACGCTAGAATCCATTGCAGCAGTCATTGTGTCAGTCCACCTGGTCGAGGAATTTCCTCTCCTTCACAAACCCTCAACCCTTCCAAACATCATGTCCATCTCCAAGGAACAGTCTCTCCTAGCAACATGCCCAAAGTCTGTGAGACAAAACCCCATCCTTACCTCCAAAGAGCCCTCCAGCTGCACCCTCTCTAAGACCTATTTGTTCTTTTGACGATCCATGAGATGTTCAGTGTTCTCCAACATCACAGGTCAAAGATGTCAATTCTTCTCTGTCATCCTTATTCATTGTTGAGCTCTCAGATGCATAGCAAGTGCTTGGAAAGACAATGGCCTGTATCAGATGCACCTTAGTCCTCAAACTGACATCATTGTTCCTCAATAATTTGGAGAGGTCCACAACTGCAGATTTTTTCAGTGCAGTGGGTATTAATTGTGGATCCAAGTTGTTGACAGTTACACCCTCTTCTCCATCTATCATGATGTTGCCTGTTGGTCCAGTGGTAAGAATCTTTGTTTTCTTGACATTGAGGTGCAATCCATATGAAGGATGCATTCCTTGATCTTCTACAACAAATGTTTCAAATCTTCCCCACTTTCTACAAGCCAAATATGAAGAAATTGAAGAATTCTCCCAATTTATGCATTCTGAAATAAACTGAATGTACAGTCTGCATTAATAATTTTATTAATTGGTGACTGGAATGCAAAATTTAGAAACAAAGAAGAACCATTATTGGGAAAATACAGACTTGGTGACAAAAATGAGTTCAAATGAATTTTGTACAAAGTTTTATTCCTTACAAAACCTTTTTAAAAAAAAACAAACAGCCACTATACACATGAGCATCATCTAGTGAACTACATAGGAATAAAATTGATTACATCTGTAAAAAGAGTAGGTGGAAAAGCTCAATATCGAGCAGTCAAACAAGGCCAAGTGGAACAAATCATCAGTTACTGATGTGCAAGTTGAAGGATATTTTATGTCCATAAAACCCAAAATATGACCTTGAGTTTTACATGAATTTTAAAACCATCTTTTAGAATAAATGTGATAGGAAAACAGTAATGTTCGAAGACCAAATGAGTTGTAGGGTGACATCAAGGATATCATCAATGAGAAAGCAAAAGATCATTACAGAAACAAGGAGAGAGAAAAGACCAAAATGGCTGCCAGAAGAGACTTTTGAAAATTGCACTAGAACATAGGCCAAAGCAGAGGGAATAATTGATTAAAATAAAAGAGATAAGCAGAACATTTTAAGGTCAACTCAAGAAGTAGTTGTGGTGTTATGTGCCATTGGGTGAACTGCAACTCGTAGCAACCCTATGAACAGTGGCTCTGAACCTTGCCCTATCCTGAGTCAACCTCTCAATCTCTGACACACCTGACCCATTTGCCACAGTCACTGTAAAAAGCTCAAGAAGATCAACCAGGTAAAATCTGCAAAGGGTTAAGCATTAGAACATTGAAAAGAAAAACATGCTTGACATTTTTTTTAAGCTGAAAGGATTGAAAACCTAATTCAAGCCTTGAGTTACAATTCTGAATATTTTATGGGTAAACTTTGGAATGATGCGGAAAGCATTAAAGAAAATGGTAGGAATACAGAGCCCTTGTACCAAAAAGAATTTATTTGAATCAAGAATTAGTATGTGAATCAATACAATGAAGAAAGAAGTATACACAGTTCTGAAAACATTCACAAAAATTAAGGCCCAAGGAATTGATATAATACAAATTAATACATTCCAGCAAGCAGTTGCAGCCCTCGACGTGTTGATGAGCCAGTGCCAAAAAATTTACAAGACCGCAACCTGCCAGTTGTTGAAAGACATCCATATTTGGTCCCATTTCAAAAAGTGATCCAACATAATCTGAAAATTATCAAACAATATTATTAATAGCACATGCAAGTAAAATCTTGCTGGTTGTTACTTAAAAACAACTGAGTACATTTGACAGGGAAGTTCTAGAAATTAAAGCTGGTTTCAGAAGAGGTGGAATGAGGGATATCATTGCTGATGTTGGTTGGGTTTTGGCTGTAAGCAGCAAATACCAAAAAAGTCTTTTACTTCTGCTTTATTAACTATCCAAGGACATTAGACTGTGTGATTTGCAAAAAACTGTTTCTAATATTGAGAAGAATGGGAATCTGAGAGCCCTTCTATGTGCTCATGCAAAATCTATATCTAGTCCAAAAAGCAGTTGTCCAAATAGAGCAAGAGAACACTGCATGGTTTAAAATCAGAAAGGTGTGTGTTAAGCTGTTTCCTTTCTCCCTGCTTACTCAATATGTATGTTGAGTAAATAATTCAAGAAGCTAGACTATATGACGAAGAATGTGGCATCAAGATTTGGAGAAAGACTCGTCAATCTTAACACTATTTTTCTAATTACCACCACTATATTGTGTGGACCATAACAAACTGTGGCTGACTCTGAGAAGAATGGGAATCCCAGAATACTTGATCGTGCTAATGCGAAACCTATACTTGGACCAAGTAGTAGTCGTTAGAACAGAGCAGGGAAACACTGCATGGTTCAAAATTGGGAAGGGTGTATGCCAGGGATGTGTCCTGTCTCCATACCTTTTCAAATTGTATGCAGAACAGATTATACGAGAGGCTGGGCTCTATGAGGAGAAATGTGGTATCATGATTGGTGGAAGATCTATCAACAATCTGCGTTTTGCAGATGACACAACTCTGCTTGCTGAAACTGAGGAGGACCTGAAGGGCTTGCTGCAGAGGGTCAAGGACTGCAGTCTTCAATATGGATTGATACTCAATGTTGAGAAGACAAAGATTCTCACCACTAGGCCAATTGGCTGCATCAGGATGGATGGTGAAGAGATTGGGATTGTTCACAGCTTTAGTTTGCTTGGCTCCACAGTCAACACTCTTGGCACCAGTGGCCAGGAAATTAAAAGACATACTGCGATAGGAAAGTCTGCTGTTAGGGACCTTTCCAAAGTTCTGAAGAGTAATGGTGTCACTCTGGAGACTAGGGTGTGCTTGATACATGCCATGGTCTTCGCAGTCACTTGTTATGCATCAGTGAGTTGGACAATGACCAGGGAGGATAGAAGGAGAATTGATGTCTTTGAGCTGTGGTGCTGGAGAAGAGTATTGAGGGTACCATGGACTGCTAAGAAAACAGATTCATCCTTGAGAGGGTTAAATTGGGCTGCTTCTTCGAGGCAAGCATTCTTGGGTTTTGTTTAACATACTTTGGACATGTTGTAAGGAGGGATCGGTCGTTGCAGAGGGACATCATGCTTGGGAGGGTGGGTGGACGACGCAGGAGAGGAAGGCCCTCTATGAGGTGGATTGTTTCAGTGACTGGGGTAATCGGGATGGATGTGTCAGAGACAGTGCGATTGGCACAGGACAGAGCCGAGTTTAGGTCTGTTGTACATAGGGTCGCTATGAGTTGCAAGCGACTTGACGGCACATAACAACAACAACAACATATTAAGAATCTTCTATTTCTGTGTAAGGTATTAGTGGCATTTTAGGAAAACAATCTGGAATAGGAAGACTTTCATTGCTCCCAGATTCTACATCGCTTCAGAGAAATAGAGGTGATTAGCTGAGAGGTTGCTATCTTTTCAAAGGTTTTATATTTCGTGGTTGTTTTTTTTTACCCCAACTAATTTTAGAAAGTAAATGGTTCAAAGAAGGGTGATAATACCACCTCCTCAAACTTAATTTCAAGTACTTTTTCAAAGTTGATAAAAATGCTGAATTTGGTCTTCTGAGTACATTTTCTTTTTTTCCTCTAGGTTTCAAATAAAGGAGATAGAGTAGTGGAATGTCAGTTGGAGACTCACAATCGAAAAATGGTTACATTCAAATTTGACCTAGATGGTGATAACCCTGAGGAGATAGCAGCAATTATGGTATGTCTGCATTTGGAGTTCCAGATTTTGCCTTACTGTCCACCATCATAGACAAATACACCATATTTTAAAATCCAGATTCTAGTAGTTACATGTTTATTCAGAATAATTGCCATGTCAGACTTCTCATTTGCATATGGTTTAAAATATGTGTGTTAAAGTTCTTAAAAGGAAAGAATTAATTAAATATCATATTTATAATAATATAAGTTATAAGCAGGTAGGAGAAAAATAAATGAAAGTGGTAGTTGAATGTCATAGAACTTGAAAAACATTGTTTTAACAATACTAACATATTTCTTCCACAGGTGAATAATGACTTTATTCTAGCAATAGAAAGAGAATCATTTGTGGATCAAGTGCGAGAAATTATTGAAAAAGCTGATGAAATGCTCAGTGAGGATATCAGTGTAGAGCCAGAAGGTGATCAGAGTTTGGAAAATCTTCAGAGAAAGGATGACTATGGCTTTTCAAGTTCCCAAGTAGGTTCACTATTCCAAAATTGAAGCTCTATTTACTTAAAAATTTCTCATAGTGCTAAATTTTCAGTGAGGCCACATTGTACCTGTTAGTAAGATTATCAGCTATTAATAATCTCTTTCCACGTAGGAATTTGCATAGACTAATTACTGTGATTGCATTTGAAAATGCAATTAATAATTTTCATTTGTTGTAGAAATTGGAAGGAGAGTTCAAGCAACCAACTCCTGCATCTTCCATGCCACAGCAAACAGGTAAATTACTTTTCTTTCCATTTGTGCTTTTACCAGTAGGAGACTATACTAATAATGAAACCTTAAAGAATCAAACTGGTGACGAGATATATAATAACAACAATAATAATAATGTAATTAAATGGTTTGCTTATTTTTGGCTAGGTGTTCCCACTAATTCTTTAACTCAAGTTGTTCATTCTGCTGGAAGACGGTTTATAGTAAGTCCTGTGCCAGAAAGTCGATTACGAGAATCAAAAATTTTCACCAGTGAAATATCAGATGCAGGTAAGGAATTAATTGCTTTGTCAACCTACAGCTTCTCCACTGTGTTAACAGTGTGGCTGCTATGTTGGGGGCTTGGTCATCAAGCAGTAACAGACAATAAAGAAAACTTGAGATTATAACATAAAGGAGGGAAATGCATATCAGTAGAGAAGATTAAAGAAAAAGAACCCAGAAAGACATGTACAGCCTGCTTTAATGTGCATTTGTTTCTTCTCTTAATATTAGTATATAGGCTTTGCAATTACTGCATGTTTCTAGTAGCCAAGTAGCTGTTTTAAAGCTTTTCATTTCGTTGGTAGAAATTGTAAACCTCGTTGGTATGTGGCATGTTCTTAATTCAAAAATAGATTCTTAGGGCAACCTTTTTAATCTCCTCTTTGAAAATGGATTGATTTCTTACTAATTTTTTTTGGGGGGGGGTGATTCTTTTCCTTCATAGTTGCTGCCTCTACATCTCAAGGTCCTGGAATGAATTTGTCACACTCAGCTTCATCCCTTAGTCTACAGCAGGCTTTTTCTGAACTTAAACATGCTCAAATGACAGAAGGACCCAATACAGCACCTCCAAACTTTAGTCATAAAGGACCAACATTCCCAGTGGTACCTACTCCAATGAGTGGTGTTGCTGGAGTCCCAACAACAGGAGCAACTACATCAGCAGTAACAGTCCCTGCATCTAACAGTCCTCATACTGACATGTCCTCATCTATAATTCAGTCTGAGATGACAGTGCCCACTGAAAAAGGGAGTACTCAGATTGTAGTAACTTCAAGCAGTCTCCCTTTACCATCTATGTCTGAGCCACAAGTGCTTGCCAGTGTGGTTTCAAGTATTGCAGTACCTGCAGTTATATCAGTAACTGCTGCATCACAGTCAGTTCTGACCCCTACATGTGGGAGCATTGTTTCTAGTACAGGCACTCCCCCTGCTTCAATAGTTTCTACCACTTCTGCAGTGGGTAGCCCAGCTGCCCCAGGTGCTATGCCTCCAACTGTGTTATCTCAGCAGCCTGCGGGCAGTACTACTGCAGTAGTCACAGTCTCATCAGTTTCTCTGACCACTCCATTCCCAAGCGTAGCTTCACAGCCAGTTTCACAGCCATCCCTTCAGCTTAGCAGCAGCTGTTCAGCACCCACTCTAGGAGAAACAGTGGTGGTTAATGCACATACACTAGATAAAACATCTCACAGTAGTGCAACTGCCTTGGCTTTGTCAGTCTCAGCACCATCCTCCACTTCTTCCCCTGGAACAGGAGTGTCTAGTTCTGTTACTCAGCCTGCTGGGGTGCATCCTTTGGTCATCCCATCAGCTATAGCTTCTGCCCCTGTTCTTCCCCAAGGACCGATTTCCACATCTTTATTACCCCAAGGAACTAGTATTCCACCCTTAGTGCAACCTGTTGTCAATGTACCTGCTGTACAGCAGACACTAATTCATAGTCAGCCTCAACCAGCCTTGCTTCCCAACCAGCCTCATACTCACTGCCCTGAAGTAGATGCTGATACACAACCCAAAGCTCCTGGGATTGATGACATAAAAACTCTGGAAGAAAAGCTGCGTTCTCTCTTCAGTGAACACAGTTCATCTGGAACTCAGCATGCCTCTGTCTCACTGGACACGTCACTAGTAGTAGAGACCACTGTCATGCCAGGCATCCCAACCACTGCTGTTGCACCAAGCAAACTCATGACTTCCACTACGAGTAGTTGCTTGCCTCCAACCAGTTTACCAATAGGAACAACTGCTTTGCCAGTGGTCACACCTGCACAGGTCTCTACACCAGGCAGCTATATCACAGCTCCAGTCAGTACTACATCAGGATTGAAACCTGGAACTGCTCCTACAAAGCCTCCTTTAACTAAGGCTTCGGTAAGATCTGCTAAGATTCCATTTTAAAAGTTCTTTACTTATAGTGGGCATTCAGTATTTAATAAGTAAATTGATCAGAGATGCTCTTAGGATTTTGTACAGACCGAGAACATGAGACTTTTTTGAAGTTTAAATATGACAGGACTTTTGGGATTAATTACATTGCAGTATTTAATGCATATTCATTAGCAAAACAAAGGACAGCTAGCTTGCTTCTTGGAGTGTAATAATGAATTTGAAAGAGAAAACCTTTTAGATGGGCAGACACAGGGACCTAACTATGGATTGGAGTATTATTAGGGTTGGTGAGGATGGATCAGGTTAAGTCTAGGTTCAACTCTGTTCTTGTTCATAGTGTCAATATTGTTACAGTCTTCTTAAGGGTTGTTGTTGTTATGTGCCATCGAGTCGCTTGCGACTCATAGCGACCCTATGTACAGCAGCCCTAAACTTTGCTCTGTCCTATGCCAATCGCACTGTCTCTGACAACTCCCATCCCAATTATCCCAGTCACTGAATCAATACACCTCATAGAGGGCGTTCCCCTCTTGCGCTGTCCCTCCACCCGCCCAAGCATGATGTCCTTCTCCAAGGACCGTTCTCTCCATGTCCAAAGTATGTTAGACGGAGCCTCAGAATCCTTTCTTCCAAGGAGCCATCGGGTTTAACCCTTTCCAGGATGAATCTGTTTGTTTTCCTAGCAGTCCATGGTATTCTCAATACTCTTCTCCAGCACCACAGCTCAAAGGCATCAATTCTCCTTCTCTCCTCCCTGGTCATTGTCCAACTCTCTGATGCATAACAAGTGATTGCGAAGACCATGGCCTGTATCAGATGCACCTTAGTCTCCAGAGAGACACCATTGCTCTTCAGTACTTTGGAGAGGTCCCTAACAGCAGGCAGTGCGCCTTTTAATTTCCCGGCTATTGGTGCCAAGAGTGTTGACTGGGGAGCCAAGCAAACTAAAGCTGTGAACAATCTCAATCTCTTCACCATCCATCCTGATGCTGCCAATTGGCCTAGTGGTGAGAATCTTTGTCTTCTTGACATCGAGCCTCAATCCATATTGAAGGCTGCAGTCCTTGACCCTCTGCAGCAAGCACTTCAGGTCCTCCTCAGTTTCACCAAGCAGGGTTGTGTCATCTGCATAAGGCAGATTGTTGATAAATCGTCCACCAATCTTGACCCCACATTCCTCCAAATAGAGCCCAGCCTCCCGGATAATCTGTTCTACTTACAGGTTGAAAAGGTATGGAGATAAGATGCATCCCTGGCATACGCCCTTCCCAATTTTGAACCATGCAGTGTTTCCTTGCTCTGTTCTGACGACTACCTCTTAGTCCACTTATAGGTTTCTCATTAGCACGATCAAGTATTCTGGGATTCCCATTCTTCTCAGAGTCAGCCACAGTTTGTTATGATCCACACAGTCAAAACGCCTTCGCATAGTCAATGAAACACAGATAGACATTGCTCTGGTATTCTCTGCTTTCAGCTAAGATCCATCTAACATCAGCTACAATATCCCTAGTATCACGACCCCTTCTAAACCCAGCCTGGACTTCTGGCAGTTCTCTGCTGATGTGCTGTTCCATTCGTTTTTGGATAATCTTCAGTAGAATCTTGCTTGCATGTGAAATCAACGAGATTGGTCTATAGTTTCCACACTCTGTTGGGTCACCTTTCTTTGGGATGGGAACAAATATAGATCTCTTCAAGTCAATAGGTACATAACAATAATAATTATTGATAAAATAAAAGTTTTTTTCTCTAACTGGTACAAACAATATAATATGTAATCCTAAGGGAACTAATTGATTCTGTCACCAGTTCACTATCTTCATTTCTCTGAGAATGAAACATTTTTTGTTTTCCTGTAGATTCTACAAATGTACAATTTGGGATTCATAAAAAAGAAATAGGAGATTGTTAATGAAATTAATGCAGTGAAGGAGAAAAGACTATCTAATCCTGAGAATAAAATATCTAGGATGTATTTTCCTTCTGTGATGAATTTCTTCAGTCTACTACTATCTTCAGCCTCCTTAATTTTCTCCAAATCACAAGACTGTTATTTATCTGTTATGTTTATATGCTCCTGTCATCTTTCTGCATAAGGTTCTTTTTGTGTGAGAATAGTACGTTGTGTACAGTTGAGTTTGAACTGACTCATAACTGAACACTTCAGATGGTTTTCAGAGGCAGTACATCACACGAGAGAAAATTGCCTTTCTCCAGCAGTGATTGGTGTACTCAAACTGCCTACCCCTACGTTGGAAGCACAATTCTTATGACTCAGCCAACAGTGCTCCCTAAAATAAAAGCTTCAACTAGACAAAATAGGAATTTCTTGATAGTGTTTGATTTCTGTTATCTGTTAAGGTAGTACCTCGCAAGAAAGTCTTAGCAAAAACCTAAGAATACTGTACCAAATAAGAGTGGTTCATGATCTCTATATTGTACTTCTTCTATAATAAGGCCATTTTTCTGTTTTCTCTTTGAAAGAACTCTTATTTTCCATTTTAGAGATTTGTCATCGTAATCACTATAAATAGATTAGTAGCTTTAAAGTTCTTCATTTAAAACAGATACCAGAAAAAACCTGGTAATAAACATGGCTTCACTAGATACATTTTACTGTATGCTTTTGCCTTTAAGTGATGTCCCTTTTGTATGCTGTCTCTATGTTTTTTTGTCTGATAAAATGGAATTTCGCTTCATTGTCTTACTAGGTACTGCCTCTAGGTACTGAACTTTCAGCTGGTACTCCACCCAGTGAGCAGATGCCACCACTTCCAGGACCATCACATACTCAGGTGAAGGTCAAAAAAAACCCCCTTCTGATTCTTTCAAAAACTTTCTTAACAAAACTTTGCACTGCATGATCTTGGTTTCTGGCTTCCATTTCATTTTGAATTAGAAAAATATTTAAAATAATGTAGCTAATGAGTAGGTAGTACTCTTGGTTGTTATTGTGTACCATCAAGTTGCAGCTGACCCTCCAGCGGGTTTTCATACAGGATAAGATTGCCCATTCTTCTGCAGCGAAGCGGGTGGATTCAAACCACGTGCATTCAGGGTTACAGTGCAGCTTATTGCCAATAGGAGCTTCCTACTCTTGATAGTGGTCGTTTTTTATTTATTTATTTATTAAAAAAATAATAATGACACTGAATGTAGGTGCAAATTGCAAAGTGTGATTGATGTAACTGATATTATTAGCAATACATAGGGCAAAGAGATGAAAGAATAAATGCTTTTATTTTACCACAATCATAGTCAAATTTTGTTGGTATATAGTACTACAGTTGCTAATAGTAATTACATAGAATCAAATGCTTCATGGAATTAGTACACTTTTTTAGGGACTTAGGGCAATGATCTCATGGGACAATTCAGTGAATTGGCATAATGTACTTCTTAAAGTTTATGTTTTACCTTCTAATACGAAATAATCTCTGGGGTCTTCTAAGGTGTTTCTTAAATACTCATCTAAGATTTAATTACTGGCATTTATTTGCTTGGAACAAAGAATGAAAAGGACTCAAGAATGAGAAGGAGCTGGACTACAGGACTTAACTTTGTCTGGATAAACAACTAACTTTTCAACCTTGAGACCAGAACTTGTTGGTGCCCAGCTGCCATTTTTTCCCCCTAACTATTCTGATTACAAACAGTATGTAAGTCCTAGTAAAAAGGATTTTTAAAGGCTCAAGTGTGTCAGAGATGATGAAGATGGCACAAGAAAGACTTCTGATCTCTTACTCACTGTAACTTGTACTCTCAACTTGACAGTACCTAACAATAACAAAAAGAAAGGAAAATATGAAAACCGTGATTCTTTTTTTAAATTATTAAATTTTATTAGGTTTAATGAACATTTACAGAGATTTGGGGTTTTCATTCATTCATTGTTGCACTGTTTTCTCTACCCTCCTCCCCAGTTCGTTCTTCTTCCCCCCCCATGTCTGTTTTAATTGTCCAATTGCCACAGTGCTTGTCAAAGCCAGTTCTGATTAATCTCCTTTGTCAGTGTGTCCTTTGCCATTCCCTATCACTCCTCCCTGAGAGAGACTTCACCCTGATTCATAAGGAAAAGGGGATGGCGTATTCTCTTAGCTACTTCCTGCTGAAAAGGGACGCTGGGGGTTTCAGAGTGAAGAGCTTCTCTCACAACTCTAAATGGTCCCTTTCGCAGTAGGAAACACATAGACTATTATGGAGATTGATTTTGGAATTTAGATGCACTGTTATCAGTTGTGCTTAGCCGTACATGTTCATATCCTTGAAGATGTATCATGGAAGTGTTGCAGCCTAGAGAAAACCGTGATTCTTAAAGAATCCCAACATACTGCTATTGAGTCTGGAAAAATACCTGAGACTATGGCCTGCGTTGTTCCTCAGCACTTGAATTGAAACCACTCTGAAGTCACCTTTAAACTAATAGCCCAAATAAAAGTTATCACCTGAGAGAAGAGTGAGTGAGTGTGTGTATCTGTGTATAATCTTTGTAAAACAAAACCAAAGGCCAGAAGCTGTTTTAAAGCATAGGTAAGAAAGTTGGGAGAGTAGCAGAAGAGAAACAACAAGCTGTTGGCACATTTTGAAGAATGTGACCAGTGCCACGATTTTATGTCTAGGAAGTGACATGAGAATCAATTTTGCTGTGTATATTTTCACCAGAAAACCTGCAAATTATTGTTTAAAAAGTTTCTTAGTTCTTTTGTTTGTGATTATCTTGGTAATCTAGAAATAGCAAAAATTAATGGCTTTAACAAGCAGAAACCTGTTTTCTAAAAGTTAGGAGGCTACAAGTTAGAAATCTGGTCTTTTGCTCTGTGCTGCCTTTACAAGGCTCTTGCTTCCTCTCAGCTGCTTTTCCTAAGTTCTCTTCTTAATGGCTGGCATCTCTCTACCACATCTCTGCTTTTTTTTAATTTAATATTTTATAAGCAATTAATAGAGGTTAGAATTTATAAAAAATTTGAGGAAGCAGTAATGTTGGGAGAAACATTTGCTTATTAATGTTTTTCTGATATTATTTAAAATACCAGTTGTTTCATTTTCTTTCATTGATCACCAAATGAAGTAATTTTTTTAATTAAAAGTAGAGCCATTGAGTCACAAGCAATTCAATGGCACATAACAACATCACAGAACCTCTCAAGAATACATAAGAGTAACATGGGTTATTGTATTAAATGTAGATTCTGATTCTGTTTATGTGGTAGAAATACAAAATTTTAACAGAATATCCACTCAGATCATGGTTAAAAGCTCTAGAAGATACATACTGAAATATTGTTTGGTATGGCTCAGAAAAAAATGGTTCAAGAAAAAACTTGCAATGTGTAGATATAGAGAATTAGAATGGGAACACAAATAAGTCAAAATGCTGAAAACTGGTAAATCTTGGTAAAAATTGTACAGATTGTACTGTATTTAATGACTGTTACCACCAACCACACTTAATCACTATGCATTGTTTTAAATTTTATAAATATATTAGTATTATGTGCTAAGAAAAAAGTAGAGCCATTATATGGTATGAAAGTATATATTGTATCTTTTAACTAAAAAAAAATCACTCAATTCACCAAGATGCTAACATTATAAGAGGCAGTCACTGTTAGAACATCAAAAAATATCCAGTGTGTGAGTTGAGAAGGTGTCATAAAAGTATACTTAGAGTTGTTTGTTTTCAGTCCCAGCAACCCCTGGAAGATCTTGATGCCCAATTGAGAAGAACACTTAGTCCAGAAAATATTGCAGTGACATCTGCAGTTGGTGTAAGTTTCAAAATTGCCAAAATTTTCTTTCGATAACCCTAGTTTATTGTATTTCTGGAATATAAATTACAACTTGGACCATTATTAATTATCTTTAACAGCTTTTCAGAAATGAATCCCTACTTATTATTCAAGTTGACCAAAATGAAGTAGATTAATGAAAGAGTAATTCTGACCCAGTAGTGCAACTATGGAAAAGATTTTCTTTTTAATTTATTGGTTTGCTTATAATCATTTGTATACATGTTTTATACATGAGCTTTGTATTTTATATTACCATTTATATACATTATATTTTATATAATTAGTTATCATTGCTCTATGCCTTTTATCATCCTGTCTTTTAAAGCCCCCATTCAGCCTTTCCCATTACTTTGCCCCCTCACTCCACTAACATTTGCTATCCCAGTAATTTTTCCCCTTTTTTCTGACCCTTCACTTCTTTCACTTTTGAACATTTATACATCTTAATCAGCTATCTTCCTGTGTTTACAATTTTGGCCTTATGCATTATTTGTCCTTACGTGACTAAGGTGATTCACTCAACAAAATGCTCTTTAGTTTCTCCCAACTTACGTAGTATTTTATGAAATCATTGCTCACTAGAGCTGCATACTATTTCATTGTGTGAATAACGCTACAATTTTTCAGTCCTTTTATTTGTTGATGAGCATTTGGGCAGCTTCTTTTACCTGGCCATTGTAAATAACACTGCAGTGGACAAATATCCACTAGTGTCTCAGTTTTTACTTCCTTAGGGTATATTTCTACAGTGGAATAGCTGGATCAAAAAGGGATTTCTGGGATTTGGTTTGTTGTTGGTTTGTTGAGGGTGTTTTTTTTTTTTTTTTTTTTTAAGGAAATGCCAAACCACATTCCATAGGGGTTATACCATTTTCCAAACTCCATCCCCAGTGTATAAAAGAGTTTATGGAAAAGAACTTATTTGAAAGATACTTATCTTACTTGATTAAAAATATTGTCTTTATGTCTTAAAGGGGGCTATATATTTTGATATTTAACTTTATCCTTTTTTTACCATGTGAGATAATAATATTCTGATGAAAATTGTTTTCTATAAATATCCAAATTATAGTCTTAAGATTTTATAAGTAATAAAGCAATATAAACATTCCTTTAAAACCTATCTTTTTATCATACTTTGTTTAAAAGAAAGAAGAGAGGAAATTCTTTTGACCTGAGTGTTTCTTCACATAAGTCTTTCTGCCCTTTTCAAAGATCAGAAGAAAAGCAGCAGATAGAAGTGATGAAAGCTAAAGATTTATGGTGTTTGTGTGTATCTCTTTTCCAGCCTGTTTCTGTGGTGGCACCAACAGCAGTTTCTGAAGCAGGAGCATATCCTCAGAAGGATGGTGAGAAGCACCTTCCTTATATTATTTCTTTCAGTCCTGAATGTAGTTGATTATGGAAGTCATTACTTACACATTCTTAAAAATATAGAGGTATTTGAAACTATCATAAAAACATGTAATTCATGACCAGGAAGCCTTGGTATTATTTATTATCTAGAGAATTAATGGTTCTCTGGTATCTGTAATCCATAGGGAGTTGTGCCAAAGGTGACACCTCTCTACCAGTCCAAATCCACCAGCCATTCCATACAAGAAATGGATAATCTTCTCCTGTGCAGTTTGCAGCCTCTGAAAACCCGTTAAGAGTCATCTTTGAGTTAGTTCAACAATGAGTCTGAGGGGGTTCTCTTAAAAGTATTAACAGGTTTCATTTGTGTTCTTTTTGAAAGTTATTCAGGGAGCTCTGGTGGCTTAGTGGTAAGGCACTGTACTGCCAAATCAAAAGCAAGCAATTTAAATCTACCAGCTCCTTCATAGGAGAAAGATGAGTCGTCTCCTCTTGTGCAACTTACTGCCTCAGAAACCCACTGAAATGTCAGTTATAAGTTGGTTCTGACTTGATAGCACATGCAGCAGCATTTTTGAAGGTTTTAGCAAAGTTATAATTTTTTTAGCCTCATGGACTGATCCTGTTTATGAGAGATTATGAATCAAAGCATATTCTAAGTATAACTAATTGTAACCCTCTGACTTTTTTGATGCTGCCAAAATAGAGATGGTTATATTTTATTGCTCTCACCAGTAGAAATAGATTTTACACCTGAAATACTGAGAATTTGCATATACATAAATACATCTTTTTAGAAAGGCATATTGTGAACTTATTTTGTAAAAAAACTACCCATACTAACTTTGAGGGAGGTCTTGTGGCCTAGTGTCTTAGGAATTGTGCTGCCTATCCAGAGACAAGAAATTCAGATCCACTAACCGCTCTGGCAAAAACTTGGGCATTCTCCTCCCATGCAGTGTACAGCCTCTGACAGTCCACTAGAGGATCAACTAAGAGTCAATTCTAACTCAGTGACAAATAACAGCAAATTGAATATTTGAATAGAACTTCCATCACCATGAGTTGTGTTAAGTTCCTATCCCTTAGTAAAGTGTTGAATTTTTTTGTGAATCTTTCATGTGTATTTGTCACTTCTTTCAAAATCATTTTTACTCAAATAATTAAGAGTGGATTATACTTATTTGATGTGAATTTTGTATAGCACATTTTTTAATCCTCATTCTGAGCGCAACGTGACATAAAAATACTTGCCATTACTTTTAAATGCTTTTTCTTTCTGTCTTCCTTCAAATCAGTGGGATAGGCTAGAAAGTATAGGGATGGGCAAATTTAAAAGAAATTAGAATGTAAAAAAGTTGACCTTTTAAATCAGATAGAAAAATAGCATATTTCAGTATGTGGTGTGAGACAAAAGGATAGATAGCCATCTGGGGGAAAAAAATGAATCATCCCTAGCTTAGAACAAAATTTCCAAGTGGATACCAGATAATAAGTGGTATTATACATCTTTAAAAAAAGTGATATTATAAAATAATACTTCAAGAAGACATTAAAGGGATCATTGTTCTTTTTTAAACTGTCTAGAGCAGAATAAACAAGCTTTTCATTTGAACAGGACTAAATGGTAAATATTTTATTCTTTGCCCTGTAGTCTGTGCAAAAACTACTCAGATAGCCTCTTCTAACCCTGAGGGGAGCCCCTTTTGTTGTTAAGAACCATTGAGTCAGCTTTGACGCCTAGATACCCTGTGTGTATCAGGATCAAATACTGTTCAACCCTAGCAGGCCGCGGGAACGACAGCGTTACTGCACATTCTGCTTGAACGGTGCTTTGAGTCTTCCAAGTAGGCAAAATGAGCAAAGCTCACCCGCCGGAGTTGAAAAAATTTATGGACAAGAAGTTATCATTGAAATTAAATGGTGGCAGACATGTCCAAGGAATATTACGAGGATTTGATCCCTTTATGAATCTTGTAATAGATGAATGAATGTGTGGAGATGGCAACTAGTGGACAGCAAAACAATATTGGAATGGTGGTAATACGAGGAAATAGTATCATCATGTTAGAAGCCTTGGAACGTGTATGAATAATGACTGCTTAGCAGAGAAATCAGTTGCTTCCACATTTCCCTTCTCCCAAGGACTTGTTTTACTATGATATAAAAACCAAGCTTTATACATTCTTCATATTAATATTTGTTCAATAAACTTTTGTAGTAGTACCAAAAAAAAAAAAATACTGTTCAACCCTATGCCATCCTCCCAATCACTGCTATGCTTGACCCCTTTATAGTAGCCACTTTGTCAGTCCATCCTGGTAAAGGTCTTCATCTTAGCAATACATAGTGCATAAAGGAATGAATGTGCTTATGTTCCAATAAAATTTTTATTTATAAAAAATAGGCAGTAAATTTGTTCCACAAATTAGAATTTTCTGAGCCCTGTTTTGTACCACAAAAGTGGCTATTTTTTTTTATATAAAGAACTTTTGTAATTCAGCATGGGCCAAAAAAAGAACCAACAGATAACCAAAAAACAAAATTTACTGAACTAGTATTTCTAGTTTACCTCTCTCTGGTATAACTCCTGAGAAATCAACTTGGATATAATAATTTGAAACAGAAATGATTCAACACTGCCATTCTTAGGTATTTATTCCACAGATAAGTGGAACTGTTTATTAGAACACTTTTCATTATATCAAAAATTTTAATGACTTGTCACCTGTTAAGTCTTGTTAAAATACAAAAACAGTGTGTATAACACAAAACCAAAGTACTCTATTCAAGTAGACTGACTGCTGGAAGTCCTCCCTCTGTTCTCCAAGATTATTGGTGTTTGTCGGAGAAGACTATTCATCTTTCTTCTAAAGGGTGACTGGTAGATTTGAACTTTCCACTTTTCAGTAAGCAGGCCAGCACTTAATACAGTGTGCCACCATGTTCATTCAGTGTCATGCTCGTTCTCTTACTACATTGAGTCGAAACCGACTCATGACTAAGCTCCAGTGGGTTTCAGAGGCTGGATATCCCACT
The DNA here is from genome assembly GCF_000299155.1 of Elephantulus edwardii. NCBI lineage: Eukaryota > Metazoa > Chordata > Mammalia > Macroscelidea > Macroscelididae > Elephantulus > Elephantulus edwardii. The sequence continues at coordinate 10,336,176 of NW_006399846.1, read as the reverse complement.
GGAGGAGATTGCTTATCTTTTTCCAGGAGAGCAGCTCATGGATTCAAACTGTCTGCCTTTGGGTTGGTAGCGCAACTCTTTGCTCCCTAGGCCAGCAAGGCTATCTAGCCATTAAAAAGAATTAGGCAATAATATAGAATGATCTTTAAGGTATCTTGTTAAATGAAAGTATCAAAACCATAGTTAGTATCCTGTTGTTCTTGTTGTAAGGTGCCATCGAATTAAGTTATACTCTTATTTTCCTAATAGCTTTAATTGCTATAAGAACTGCGAGTATTTATATATATATATATAATCTCCAAATCTCCATCCCTCGTTTATTAACATGGATAAGTCCCAGAGATCATTTCATTATGCAGAAATTAACATTACCTGAAATGATCCATCATACATCATTGCATAACTGCCAAATCACAGAGCACCAAGGGCCAACTAATCTGAAACAGAACCTTAACCAGCCAGCGTTACCCTTATCTCAGACCTCTGAATAGAATAGTAGAGAAACCACTCCTACTCCCATTGCTTAACCATCCCACTCCAGAATTACCTTTTCTCCCATACATGTATGTATGTATGTATGTATGTATGTATGTATGTATGTATATACAGTTAACACCTTAAAAGATATTTTGTAGACTTTGTTTTCCATCTGCTAATATAATGTTTTCCTATTATTGGTCACTGTGTTTACCATTGGGTGACTCTGGTAGCTTAGTGGTAGGAAGCTGCCCTGCAATCCCAGAGTTACATGGCTCTAATCTATCAGCTGTTCCTTGGGAAAAGGTTGGGAAGTCTCATCCCATATAGTTAACTGCCTCTGAAAACTTTCTGGAAGATCAGTTGTAGATCATTTCTGACTCAATGGTATACCCCAGTGACAACATCATGGATGTAAATAGCAAAATAGACTTTTTACTGTTGTCATTGATATGAAATGGCCAGTAACAAGCTAATTGACAAGTGAAGAATAGATAGACTGTAGTTAAGTTGTGAAGCTACTTCATCTGTAAGTTTTGTTCCTTTAAACAATAGCAGTTGATTATTCTTCTGCAGAACCAATAACTGAATCAGGAGGCTGTTGTGTGAACAAGACAGGGGAGCACTACGTGGTTTGGAATTGGGAAGGGAATGCATCAGGGTTGTATTCTATCTCCATAACTGTTCAATCTATATACTGAGCAAATTACCCGAGAAGCTGAGCTCTGAAGAGAAATGTGGATCAGGATTGGAGGGAGACTCATCAATAACCTGTGTTATGGAGATGACCCAACCTTGCTTGCTGAAAGTGAAGAGGACTTGAAGCACTTATTGCAGAGGATCAAGGAATGCAGCCTTCAGTATGGATTGCATCTCAATATCAAGAAAACAAAAGAGTCTCACTACTGAACCAACAGGTAGTGTCACTAGGGATGAAAAGAAGACTGAAGCTGTCAACAGCTTCATCTTGCTTGGATCCACAATTAACACTCTTGGTACCAGCAGCAGGAAAATAAGAAGATGCATTGCACTGGGAAAATCTGCAGTTGGGGACCTTTCCATATTATTGAGAAGTAGTGATGTCAGTTTGAGGACTAAGGTGCATCTGATTCAGGCCATAGTCTTTCTGATCATTTGCTATGCATCCGAGACCTGGACAATAAATAAGGATGACAGGAAAAGAAGTAACACCTTTGAGTTGTGGTGTTGGAGAAGAGCACTGAACTGTCCCATGGACAGCCAAAAGAACGAACAGATATGTTTTGGAGAGGGTGCAGCCAGCATGCTCTTTAGGGGCCAGAATGATGAGGCTTCACCTTACATACTTCGGACATGTTGCTAGGAAGTGCTATTCCTTGGAGAGGGACATGATATTGGGAAGGGTGGAGGGTCAGTGAAGGAGAGAAAGACCTTCAACCAGGTGAATTGACATGGTGACTGCTGCAATGGACTCTTTTGTGTCAAAGTATGAGGATGGCACAGGCTAGAACAGGATTTAGATTTTTTGTTCATAGTGGCACCATGAGTCATACTAAAAACAACACAACATAATATAGGAAAGAAAGAGGTGATTAATGCTCCATTTTTAGACCATCACAGTTTATTACAAACAACGAAATATTTCAAACTTGATCATCACTAGTAGTGGACCAAAAATTAATTGTTGGTTTTTCCTTTTGGGCACATGGGGAAAGTGGTAAGAGATCTGTCCATAGTTCTTAAGAACTTATCTGATATTTTGCTGTATTTCTAACCAAAGGGAAATGTAACTAAAACAAATGATAATGTGAGCTATTTTCTTCCCTGTATTTTTTTAGTTTCTCAAGTCACAGAAGCTACTGTATCACCTCCTAGTTCAGGAGCTGGTGTTTTTAAGATGGGACGGTTTCAGGTCAGTCAGTTATTTTTTTTTTTCTCTTTGTTCTAATTCCCTCTTTAAGGAGAACTGTGTATATATTTATAGTTACTACTGTCATTTTGTCACATAATTGCCAATCCAGTGGTATGTGTCTTTATCATTCTTTATCTCTTTGCTCTTATAAAAATAAGATATGCTAAATATAAAGAAAATGTAGACACTTAGAATAGTAGAGAAACCACTCCTACTCCCATTGCTTAACCATCCCACTCCAGAATTACCTTTTCTCCCATACATGTATGTATGTATGTATGTATATACAGTTAACACCTTAAAAGATATTTTGTAGACTTTTTTTCCATCTGCTAATATAATGTTTTCCTATTGTTGGTCACTCAGGTTGTTTCTTACTTTTTTAATATAGCAATGTTAACAGTATATATCCTTGTATATAAAAAATTTTCCACATTTAAGATAATTTTCTTAGGATTAATGTCTGAAGTGGGTCAGCATCTGTTGATGCTATATTATTTCACTTTCCCAGCTGACTGTACAAAATGAGCTTCACAGATTTTTTTTTTTTTTACTGCTTTCTCTGCTCCTTTCAGGTTATTTTCACAATAGCACTGAGATTCAGGGATTATAGGTGGTGGCTTTCTTGTTTGTAAACTGGGGCTCTAAGGCTGAGTTTATATTTGTAATGTATGAAAGAATAAGAACATAAATACCGTTCGTCATTTTGGTACAACAGTCACTTATCAACTAATTATCTCATTATCTAACATTACATATTTAGAAAAGTAGTGAAAAATCTGTCCGGCTATTATGCATATTAATCACATACTTCTACTAGTAATGAATGTTGAGGTACAAGGAGAGAGTAACACTGTCATGGTTAAGGCTAAGTTCCATCTTGTCTGGACCATGATTCCCAGTGGTTGACAGTCATCTTCCCTTTTGTGATCTAATGTAGTCATCCTTCACTTCTGCATACTGCTACTTTTTACCTGTTGACTTGGTCTTTAAAACCTAACTGGTGGCTTTAGTGGTAAGGTGGTGTTCTATGAACCCAAAGGCATGCAGTTTAGGTCCATCAGTTGATCCAGAGGAGAAAGTTGGGCAGTCACTTCCTATGTGATTAACTGCATCTGAAAACCCCCTGGATGGTCAGCTGTCAATAAGTTCTAACTCAATGGTACACAATACCTGCATGTCAAGAAATGAGGAGTGAATACTTTGATTCTCGAAATTTGGCTTGCATCTATTAATTTGATTTAATGTCATAGTTTTCTTTATTTACAAGTAATTAAAATACTATCACCTCTTTGTTTATATTTTGGTTAAGATATGAATCTGAGTCTTATGTATGCCATTAGATATGAAAGCAAATAATTTTGTATGTAAATTTCCTGTTCATAGTATAGAATATATAATCAAAACATTTAGTTAGTAAGCTTCAGCAGCCACTCAGCATCTACCTCTTAATACAGACTGTTCTTTGTGTTAGTATTCCATTTATTTTCACAGTCAAAGCTAGAGGGACTATATAAAGAGAAAGCCTATTCATTGAATAGGGAGCTCTGGTGGCTTAGTGGTGAAAAGCTGTCTTACAATCCTGAAGGCACATGGTTTGAATCCACCAGCTATTCTGTAGGAGAAGGATGGGCAGTCTCCTTCCATGCGATTTACTGCCTCTAAACCCCCCCCCCCAAAAAAAAAAATTTAAAAAAAATAATAAAAACCCACTGTATGGTCCGCTCTGAGGGAGTTCCAACTCAGTGGCATACAACAGCATTCATTGAAGGGGAAATAAAGTGATTAAATTTTGGTTGTAAGATAGGCAGGGGAGGGAGAAAAATTAAATGTGAAAATATTAGAGATAATCAGTCTTTAATCTCAGCTTGATCACTTCCTATCAGGTTTCAATTACAACTGACGATGCACAGAAAGAGGATAAAAGTAAATCAGAGGATGCAAAGTCTGTTCATTTTGAATCCAGTACTTCAGAATCCTCAGCGCTCTCAAGTAGTAGTCCAGAGAGTACCGTGGTGAAGCCTGAGCCTAATGGAATAACCATCCATGGTATTTCTTCAGATGTGCCAGACAGTGCCCCCAAAACCTCTGCCACAGAGGCAAAGTCAGAGATTGGGCAGCCGACCAGTATTGGACGTTTTCAGGTGACAACTACAACAGACAAAGTGGGTCGTTTCTCTGTATCAAGAACTGAGGATAAGATCACTATAGAAAAGAAAGAGGGGCCAGCAGCATCTCCTCCTCTTGGAGATTTGGAGCAAGCGGTTATTCCTGCAGTGATACCAAAGAAAGAGAAGCCCGAACTGTTAGAACCTTCTCAACTGAATGGTCCATCTTCTGATTTGGAGGCTGCCTTTCTAAGTAGGGATAGGAATGTGGATGATGGTTCGGGTAGTCCACATTCTCCTCCACAACCGTACTCAAAAAGTCTTCCTATCCAGAATTTGAGTCAGAGCCTTAGTAATTCATTGAACTCCTCTTACATGAGTAGTGACAATGAATCAGATATTGAAGATGAAGACTTAAAGTTAGAGCTTCGACGTCTACGAGAAAAGTAAGTATACCTTCAACCTTTGAGTGAATATATAATGTCTAAGAAATTTTACTATCCTCTCACTTTAAAAAGTTTCCAGGATTATGACAGATCTGGATGTTCAAACCTAAATCTAGGTGTCATGGTTAATATTCTCTTCATTGCAATGGGCTTCTGTTTCTTTTAGAGAATGAATATGACATCCTGAAGCTAATATTATCTAAGCATAGTTCATTAAATTCTTACACTGATACCTTTTGTCATTATAAAGTGCATCTTCTTTTTCTTAATAGATCAGTACTGACCATTCTTAATTACTAGATGAATCTAATATTATCACTGTAGTACAGTGATTATGTTGCCAAATTTTGCTGGCTGTATTTAGCAAGTTGGATAAAAGTAGCAAATCCTTTGTCCAAAATGTGGCCTTAAGATCTCAAGAGTCAGGAAATCTTTTTTCCCTAATATATCATAAACTATTTGATATTTGTTAGGAACTTGTTAGAATTTGACTCAGAGCACACTGATGGCCTAGTGGTAGAAGTCTTGCTTTGCATTCTGCTGATTCACCTTTGATTTTCAGCCAGTTCACTTCATGTGCAGCTATCATTCACTGGAAATTTATATGTTACTGTGATGCTGAGTAAGACCTTCTAGACTTAAGAGGGGCTAGGAAAAAATTCCTGGTGGCTACTCTAGAAAAATGAGCTAAAGAAAACCCTGTTGATCACAGATTTGATGCACAACCAATCAGGGGATTGGCACAAAACTGGGCAACATTTCATTGTTCTTGATGTCACCATGAGTGAGAAACTAACTTAGTGGCAGCCAACAACAATAGTTGGAGGCTAGGAGATGAGTGGAAGGACTATAATTTTAAGGCAGTATAACTTGGATTAAGTACATTTGGGGAAAAGGTTCATGAATAAATAATCATTTTAAAACCAGTTAAAGGATATGTTGCTAATTCTTATTTAATAAAGTTGGTTTTGAGCTTCTCAATTTTTGATGTTTGTATTTTGTAGACATCTTAAAGAGATCCAAGACCTACAGAGTCGCCAGAAGCATGAAATCGAATCGTTGTATACCAAATTGGGCAAGGTTCCACCTGCTGTCATTATTCCCCCAGCTGCTCCCCTTTCAGGGAGAAGAAGGCGACTCACTAAAAGCAAAGGCAGTAAATCTAGTCGCAGCAGTTCCTTGGGAAATAAAAGCCCTCAACTTTCAGGTAAAAACCAAATCAGACCAGGTCATCCATGACTACCTTACTTTCTGTCTCTAACTGTATATGTAACCCTGTTGGCTATTTTTCTTTTTGCCACATTTTAACACTCTTAACTTTAATATTCTTAAGTCCTTCACTATACCATATAACCATAGTGTCTCTTCTGAGTCTGTTAATTGGATAAGTAATTTTTTTACTCCATTGTAATACATATTTCCATTAGGTGTTCATTTTCATGTATAGTTCTGGTAGTCTAGTGGAAGCTGTGCTTCGATCCCAAAGGCATGATGTTCAAATCCACCAACTGCTCCATGGGAGAAGGATGGGTAGTCTCTCCTCCTGTGCGATTTACTGCCTCTGAAAACCCTCTGTGTATTGGTTCTACCTCAATGACATATCACAATGATTAACAATAAAACATAGTGTTTTCACTGTAAATCCATGTAAGTCACAATTATAACCAAGTTCTCGGGCTGCTGAAAAGACGGATATTGTTTGTTTATGAATGAGTTGGCCATAAGTGCAACTGAAATAAATATAGATGTTGTATGGATAATTTGAGCATAATATCCTTGATTAAGAGTATTTATCAGAATAAAGAACTTGCTAATATACTAAATCAAAGTAGTTAAATAATTATTTCTTATATCGGACTATAGTTTATCTTGATGACACAGAATGTTAAGTGCTTTACTTCTATTAAAGCCAACCAGCTGCTCCACAAAAGAAAAATAAGACAATGCTCTCATTAAGATGTGCAGCCTCAGAAACCCTATGGGACATTTCTGTTCTATTTTAACCATTCGGAACCAGCTTGACAGCAGTGAATGATGTGTTCTATAGAGAGAGATTTTACCCTTTTGTGAATATGGTGTTGTTTTGGGGTGGGTTTTTGGTGGTGTGTCCCCCCCCTTTGTGAAATTAAGGTAAATTGCCAGATTCTTAGCTGACAGATAAAACCAATGTATGTTTATACCTCTTAATTTACATTGGGAAGAGAGCTCTGGTGGCCCGGTGTTAAGGAGTAGCAATGTTATCCCAAGAGCAGGTTTGAATTGACCAGCTGTTCCATGGAAGAAAGATGGACATCCTATTCCTGTTCAGTTTACAACCTCTGAAAACCCACTGGAGGGTAAACGATTATGAGCTGATTGCAATTCAATGAAATGTAACAACTACATCATTTACTGTTGGGAAACAGTTGCAAACTTCCTAGCATGTCTCCATTCTGTGGAAACTATATGTTCACATATATTCTTTCTAGCAAAGCAAGGCCAGTTCTTTTAACCATTAGTAGAGGTGAGATTAGAAGAAATATCAACTTAATTTGATTCTGCCTGATCCCTGTTTTGACATTTTTAGGCTCTTCCAAACAATTAGTTAAATAAGGAACAGAATAGTTTCCAGATATTTGACCTAGTAATTGAAAGTCATCTACCAAGTATATTTCCTTATAGTCATATATATTGTTTTTTGACAGTATTTTCTAGTTATCTAATGCATGCTTACAAGAAAATCTAAGCAGAGACTGCCTAACAAATTTTATATCATGACCCAACATCTTTTCTAATAGGAGAAGGCAAGCAATCATGAAATTGCAAAATAGAATTCTCTTGTATCCACTCATATGCTGTCTAATCTTACTCAATTCAAACTTGTATCCTACTTAAACTATCTAAAGCTAGGGAGTTCTGGTGGCCCAGTGGCAAGAAGCTATGCTGCAATCCCAAAGGCGTGCAGATCGAATCCACCAGATGCTCCACTGGCAAGGAGAGGTGGTCTCCTCCTGTGCCAGTTGGATCTGATTCGATGGTACACACACACACACAAAAGAGAGAAATACCTTTTTTTAAAAAAAATATACTAAAGTTACATTTTTGTGGGATAATTTTATAGTAAACAATACTCTCATCCCTGTAAGTTAAATCACTTAGTGAGATCAACTGAAGGAATAAAAATTGTGCCTTATTAAGTGCTTTGAAAACATGTACACAGTTCCTCATAGCACTTTATCTTTTAACAGGTAACCTGTCTGCTCAAAGCACAGGTTCAGTCTTGCACCCCCAGCAGACCCTCCACCCTCCTGGCAGCATTCCAGAGACAGGGCAGAATCAACTGTTACAGCCCCTTAAGCCATCTCCCTCCAGTGACAACCTCTATTCTGCCTTCACCAGTGATGGTGCCATTTCAGTACCAAGCCTTTCTGCTCCAGGTCAAGGTAAGAAGCCAAAGCTATCATCATTTTTAAAAGAAAAGGTTAAAATGGAGATATTACCAGACCTAGGCAAAAAGCTTGATGAGTACCCTGTTGTTTAGGTGGCTCAGAGGACCAGCTAAACAGAAACCAGCCTGGGATCTGTATGAGGACTTACTATTTGATAACTCATGTCATTGGAATATAGGACTTATGCTGAGATTTCTTAAACCAAATGCTGAAGATTTTAGCAATTTCTTGGTGCTAATGCATTTGCCTACCAGGCTAGATGTTTATAACTTCTAAGTAGCAAGTGAATATAACCGTTCAATGGCTTTACAAGTCAATTTTTAGCCATCATCTATTTTCCAAATATTACTGATTAAATTATAACACAAATATTTCTACAGAGGAAAGATCTTCTAGTAATATTAGAATGAGAATTGAAAATGGTGTCTAGGCGGAAAAGATTGAACAAAAAACATATAGCTAGTTTACCTTTCTTTAGCACAGTATTACAGATAATAGAGTTTAGACAGATTCTTCATAAGGTGAATATACTTGGTAAGAAGCACAGACTAGCATTATTTCAACTGAGAAAAGTTTCTGCATTTTGCAGATGAAGGGAATTGAGGCCTGATAGTTCTTGTGCTGTGTATCTGCCCTTCCCCCAGAAGCTTGTTCTTCTGTGTGCCATCTTATTGCATTTCACCACTCCAGCCTCAAGTTTCTAACATCTTGTAGTTGTGTTCTGTCTCTTCTCCTCTCTCTGTTCTTCCCTGTTTTTCCCCTCTCACAGGCTGTGCGAAGTTTAACTGTGCGTCTGAGCAGGTGACATTCAAACCTGGTGGCAGGAGGACCCGATTTCTGAGTACGCCCTGCTTGGCTCTTTGTGTGTAACACCTTTACTCCTTCCTCGTCCTTGTTTTTCTGCTGCTTGGATCTTTTGTTTCATGCAGTCCATTTTTCATTTGTCTCTCTGTATATCATCTATTTAGTGGCTTGGCTGAACTATTACCTTCAGAAGTTTGGGTCCTCATGGTAAAAAAGGACCTCATGGGTCCTTTTATGGTAAAAGATGTAGCAATAATAGTTTTCTATAAATTTAAAAATAAATTCTGTACTATACAATTACTTTTTCATAAATCCTTGACAGAGAGTAAATATAATACAATAGATTGGGTATTATATGATAGATACGATTATAGATTGCTAGCTTATTTAGAATAATAAAAGTCAGAACTCCACAGTCATATTCACTATCAACTCCCTATACTAGCATTAGAATTGACAGAAGTATGACCACTGGGGCCTCAGTTCTTGGAAGCATATAGAAGATATACCCTATTTTCCAGTCCTCTCTCTCCAGAATATATCAAAGTCTCCTTCCCCTCCTCCTTTCTCAGTTAAAAAGATCTACAATCTCTTTTCATTGGATCCTTCAACCACCAGAGTCCAAAACCCAGAACTTGCACAGGAAATTTTTTTAATATAATTGATAAAATTTCCTAGCGTCCTACCTAAAAAACAAGACTCGGTACCAAATCACCCAACATCTTCCACCTGATCTTTCTCACATGTATGAACAAAACAATGTACACCAAAGTCTGTAGCACTTAAGAAGCACTTAAAATTCCCCTCCCCTCTAATTAGCCAGGGCCTGCCTGGCACATAGTGGCTCAGTAGATATATACTGAAATAAAAATTTAAGACCCAAAACAAAGCTCAAGTAAGAAATTTTTAATAGAATTTGGTTAAAATCTTCTCTGTTAAGGCCTCAAACTTCTGTTGTGGTTGTTGAAGTGCTTTTTAAATGCATGTTACTAAGGCCATCATTGTTTCAAAGTATGATTCAGAGGTTCTTGGTGGGGAGAAATTTAATTATACCCCTCTGTTCTCTGCAGTGGCCAGATTTTTTAAAGTACAGCAAATCTCCCTTTAGTACTACATTGAAAATCTGTTTTCCTAATTCACAAACATATATAATCCTTCTGGGACCTCCGCTCTTTTTTTTTTTTTAAGAAAAAAAACCCTTCAATTAGTAATGGATTGACTTGACTTACTTGAGAGTGGGTCTTTTACCACTGTCCTGTACAAATTACTATTTCAGGGCTGTTTAGCAAAAGAAGTGGTGGGATGGACTCAATGCAATGGATTTGTTTCCTAACGTGTTGTGTTTGATTTTTGTTTTGTTTTTTCTTTCTTTCTTTCTTTTTTTTTTTTAGTAATTTTCTGGGAGACTTTTTCTGGCAGTAACTTTTCTGACAGACTAACCTTAGCCAAGCATTTTAGTAACTTGACACTTAAATAAGCAAGCATCGGTCCAGCTAGAAAGATTTGCAAGGACATGGCTGCCCAGAAGTAGAATATTGACTCGGGCCTGAAGTGTCTAAATTTAAAGGAGAAAAACCAAGGCTTTTCAGTGAATCATACCATGGCAAGTGCAACTTTATATTTATTAAGTCAGTAAATTCTCTTCACACTCCACAAGGTGGGTGATACTATCTGTGATCAAATAAAAATTACGAAATCTGACCACAGAGTCCATATTTTTTCTAATTGTTGCCTCCTCAGAACCAGTGTCATTTACCTATTAGAGAATTAGAAGCTGTGGATGCCAGTATTTAAATTTTGTCACTTCCCTTTGAGTCTAAAATGAGAGGCCCTACATTTAAAAGCCACATCAATATATATCATGAAAGCTTCAGTAAATAAATCACAAGGGGCAGACTTAAAACAAGTATGGAAAGAAAACAAGTACTTTTAGAGATGAGGATCTTATTAGGTTTGGCTGCATTATTCTGTGTACTCCAAAGATGATGATGTTTGGTATTATTAGCTTAACACTGTAATTATCTTCAGAGGTTACTTGTTTTCCATAATCCTTTTAAATCTTTTTCTGGAGAGGGGATTTTATGTATGTATGTCCACCTAGTACCTAGGTTATGGAAATGTGATAACTAATTTAAACTGACTTAAAACTACTGCCTACCATGGTAGGATTGCTAGTGCATTTAATTGAGTGCTTTTTAACAACCCAGCAGGAAAAACAGGAAGTGGGACAGAGTGAATGGAAAGACTGCTTGGGTGTTTGAAATTCAAGCAGTAAACCCCAAAAAAACAGAGTTCCTTCCTTATCCCAGGGTACTATCCTTTTAGATCAAAAATTGGATGTGAGAACTCCACTTCTGCCAACCAGGTACCACATCAGATAACCATTGCAGGGCTGACGGCAACAGCACACAGACCCATATTTATAACAAAGACTGTGCCATATCCTACCAATCTGTCTCCCCTCCTGTTTTCTCTTGCTGGGCTTTTTTGTGCTGTTTGGAGATTCTAAATATTTTACACTGATGTTTCTTTAACACATTGCTCTCTCTTTGTGCTTCAGGGAAGATGGTGAAAAAAGTCTGTCCTTGCAACCAACTCTGTAGTAATTATCTTTTCTTTCTGTTACTTATGATCCTTGATTGCAAAGCTTGTTGTCCATGAGTTCTTTGAATCCTGAAGCCTACCTAACACATCCCTGATTCCTTACTGCCACCTGTTAATCTCTGCACCCTTTTAAATTTTCCTTAACATGCTTAATTGCTTACTACTGGCTATTCTTCCAGATTGAGAAATCACCTCATAGTCACTGCTCTTAATGATGACCCCTGTGAGCCCACCTTTGTGTAATGTACAAGAAAACAGATGTATAGATGATGTCTAGCTCCTGTGGTAAACAGTAGTCATTTAATCAGTATATGCCAAGCACTATTATACCCCTGGGAAATCAGCAATAATCAGAGCATACAAAATTCGTACCTTTAAACCATTCACATCATAATGGGAAGTGTCTGCTTGGTTGGTAAAGAAGCACTGTGTTTAGAGTTGGCTTCTTATATTAATGGCATCTCATTAAAATGCAGGCAATACAACATTCCAGCAGGAGACCTCTAGGACTATAAGTAGACTGTAAGAAAACTTCATCCTTGGGATACTGAGCAATTAAGTTTTAGTTCACAATACGTTGTTACTAAACCAGATGATGCTGGGTTCAAGGGATCTCTTACAGCAGGAGGAAATTTAGGAGTAAAGTATATATACTACACCTGGAAAAAAGTTAAGATGGTTTCTTCTAACATTATAATGAGATCTTTTCTCAGGCGTTGTTTCTGGTCAGAAAGGGATGCACTTAGTATTACCTTCTTAAACACGTTGCCACAAATGACAGCAAATCTATTTCTAAGCACGGTCGTCAATTTTAAAAGTGTTTGGCAAAGTGTTAACACTAAAGCCTGTTTTCAAAGACCAGAATAAGATGGTCAGCTATATGATTGCCTCTCCCTCACATTGTTGTTGTTTTTGTTATTGTTGTTGGGTCTGAACCAACTCATAGCTGGCCCTCTGGCGAGTTTCAGGAGGAAATTGCCCATGTTTTTGCTGAGAAGCAGCTAGTAGATTACCACTAGACTACCAGAGCTCCCTATGTAATAGGGAAAGGTTAAGATGAAAATTGGAGTTTGATTCTAAAGGGGCCTCACAAAGGGGACTAGCATCAGACTAGAGAGGTGTGACTCCAAGCATGGACTCATGATGAATGAGCAGTGTTTGCCTCTACTGAGCTGCTGCTTCTATTTGGCTTACAGAGCTTTGTTCCCTTTTGATGATTTCTATCTTCCATTTTTTGAATGCCTCACTCAGCAAGCTTACTAAGCAATAATTCAAACAGGGTGCCAGTTGTCATGCATGTGACATGCTTGCTTTCTGAATTTCCTCACTATCGGGACTGCCCTTCACTGCCTGTGCTTCACACTCCACCATAATTCACAGTTGTTGTATTCAAGGAAGGCTGTTTCCTGTGCTGTGCTTTTTTTTTTTTTTTTTACTTTTTCCACTAGGGTTTCCTATACTGTGGGAGAGCTTATTCTTCCCTTTACACTGTATGTGCACTATAAATCCTTTGTAACTCTAACAGGCACTAAGAAGTGAGCTGATAATCACCCTGCAGTAATTTCATGTCTTTGTCATGGTGGTAAAAAGCATGTGACCTTCCTCACTCTGCAGCTTCACTCCAGAATTAGCTGTTACTCTAGCATAGACATGCTTGTGTGTGCCGTTTCCTGGGTGTAGGTTTTGAGTTTGACTTGAGACCAGTATAAAGGGCTTTTAAATGGCAGGATTGCTTCAAGTATGCTGCTGTGCTCTGGTGCTGCTTTGACCTTAAAAGTAGGATAATGTATGCACTTATGTAGCTCCCAGCATTACTTAGGTATCTTAAGGCCTAATGGCTTACAATTTACTTTAGTGGCTTTTATGTGTTCTGCAGCAAATATGAGATTTGGTAAGAGAGTGGGGAGTGGAGGGGAAAAACAAGACCATGACTTTTCTTTCCCTCTTCCTTAATACTTGCCTCTTCGAATAATCTTCAGTGTGCCCTCCAGCAGAGCCGAAATCAGGCAGGACACAGACTCCTTCTTTCATCAAACCATAAAAATAGAATACCTTCATCATAGCCTCTAAGCTTCTTCCTCCCCCTTTGCACCCCTGCCTCAGCTGAATGCTCCTGCTGCTTCCACCTGTTAAACGCTTGCTCTTCTGGGAAGGGGAAGGGGTAAGACTCCCTGAACCAATTGAAATTGAGGTTATCTTCAGGAAAACTTTATCTTTCTGGAGTCTCGGGGCCAGAAGAGACCCTTCCTCATGAGTAATCTTGGTTCTTAACTCATGAGAAATACCAAAAGCTTTACTTCTTCCATGCCTATCCGTACAAATTTCTGTGACTATATCTCCAGATGAAACCAGTTTTCAAATAGTGCATGCTACTACTTCTCTTACCATTGCTTATTGAAAAATGCCTAAAGCATATGACAATATCCACATGGTTTGGGAACCCCATCTTCTTCTGAGTCAACCATATATGCATTTCTTTTACTTTAACCCTGCCCAACAAATAAGAAAGCCTTTTATTTTCCCTGAATTTTGAGAGCAGCTAGCCTCATTGATCATGGCACATTCCTGTTAACCACCTGATTGTGAGAAAGAGTACTGGCAATCAGTTCCAGTATTCTAAGACGCTATGTGAGCAGGCTGAAAGACAACCCTACACTTTGTGCCTATTACCATCATCCTGTTCGTACTTATATGCACCTCCTAAAGAGAATCCATTATCATTACCCGATTATGTCTAAGCACACGGCTAAATGAAACCTTGGAACCTTCCTTTCTTGCATGGCTTTTAATTCATCCTCTCCCCATTCTATGGCTTGCCCTTCATCATCCTATAGTTCTCCCTCTTCCTGAAATTATAACCCATGCTCCTTTTAATACTTGTTTTCTGTTGTTTCTTATAACTCTAGGGACCAGTAGTACAAATACTGTTGGGGGAACAGTAAACAGCCAAGCCCCTCAACCTCAGCCTCCTGCCATGACATCCAGCAGAAAGGGCACAT
>NW_006399846.1:10311808-10317679 GCF_000299155.1 Elephantulus edwardii | reverse complement strand
GCTTCTTGTAAGATTGCGCTTTGTGCTTCAGTTTGTTACCTTTGTAGACTTATTTAATGAAACCATTCAAATAAACCAAACTTGCTTTTGTTGAGCTGTGCAGTTTCATTTCTAGAAAATTCCTTTTTAAATTCTTATTGACACTGTTGTTAGTATGTAACTTGGCTCTTAACGAGATGCCTTGTTCTGTTAAGCAACAGTTCTGCCATGAACTAAGATTATGCTACAGGCAAGAGGATAGTGGTATTTTTCCTGAGGAGAGGCAATTGTTGTTAGGTGCTTTCTAATCAAATACAACTCATGAGCGAGTTTACAAATAGCAGACAAAAGGTGGTATAGGCATGAAAATCAAAAGATGAATACCTAATAGAATGTAATTTAAAAAGTAAAAGCATTTAGATGAGGAAACTGGGCTAATTTTCTAGAGAGCAGAAAATGGGACATGAATGCATAAGGCATCTCTGGAAGGGTCTAAGGGGATGAGTATAGCACCACCCTAGAGGAGAGAAGGTAAGAGCCTGTAGTCCAGTCCTGTGGTGCCTCTAGAGCCACACCAGTAGCAAGAGGTTCATTTATTCATTGTTGATTCAGATTTACTCAGCTGTGAAACCAAGAATAGAGTTTATTAGGGAAATAAATTGGAGAGTGGGGGAGGCAAAGAATATCATCTATTGCAAATGTAAAGTTTTAGCCCAGCAGTCCCAAGGCACAATTTCTAAATTAGTCCAGGTTCCATTTTCAGTTCAGCAACAAATCAAGCAGCCTCTGTTGTTATCCAGCAAGCACAGCAAAACCTTTATCTGTGGCCTTTATCTCAGAGCTGCTTTGGTTACACCTTGTCAGTTTCTTCACTGCCACCACCAGGTTCTCCCTCAAGTCTTGCTGCTCAGTGTGGGAAGCACTCCTACTCTCACAACTATTGATGATTTGCAAGGCCATATGTCTCCAGGTAGGGTAGCTGAGACCAGAGGACCCTAAAGTAATGGCTAGAAAAAGCCAACTTTAGTAGTAAAAAGCAGTAATAAATTGCTGCCTTTTCATATTACAAAAGAAGTCTATCTGAATTAACTCAGACCCATAAGGACAAATACTGTATAAGACCATTATTGTAGAACATGTATGAGAATCCAAGGGGAAGTAGTAGAAGGGGGAGGGAGGGCATTAATCATAGGGTCCCACAGTTTGTGGGTGGAGGGGAGGGTATGAAGGAAATGGGAAAGATCCGGTGTGAAAAACAATGTTTACAAACTGTAAATAAACCAGTATTGGGAAGAAGAAGAAAAAAAAGACTAGCTTTCCAGACACTATGGAGGTGTTCCTTACTGCATACTTAGTTACTTACAAATGGATCTATATTCCAGAAAATAACAACAAATATGACTTTACAATGACATGGCTCAAAATGCACCTAAAAAGGTAAAACTGCAAATTCATCATTTGAGGCAAACAATTCTGAAACATCTCATCATAAAAACAATTTATGTTAAAGGTAAAATACAGTTTGCATTAAAAATGGGGAAATACAAATAGCTATGCATCTGACAGCTAGACATTGAATAAAGATGACAGAAGAATTGATGTCTTTGAACTGTAGTGCTGGGGAATACTGCATCTCTCTTGGACTGCCAAAAAACTAAGTTTGTCTTAGAAAAGGTGCAGCCAGAGTACTCCTTGGAGACAAAGATGATGAAGCTTCCTCTCACATCCTTTGGGCATGTTGTTAGGAGAGAGTACTTCTTGGAGAATGCTTCCATGCCTTCCCCAAAAGGAAGCATGATAAAGGTGGGGGGTTGGCAAGAAAGATGACCCTCAGCCAGATGACACAGTGACTGTAGCAATGGGCTCAAATGAGATTGTGAGTCTAGCACAGGGTTCAAATGTGTTGTTCACAGGGTTCCTATGAGTTGTGTTCAGCTCTGTGGCACCTAACGACTATGTTTTCAACTACAAAGCAAAAGACTTCTTGTGCTTTATCAGAAGGCCTTTTTTATGATCTTTGATCATTACTGCTTTGATTTTAAGAAAAATGTTAGCCTTGAAAATGCAAGGTAGTGATTTCATAAATTCAGAAATGGGAAATTAGGTAAGTAAAGCACCCTGTAGTCTGTTATTAGTATGATATTCCGTGCTCACAGGGGTGGGGGGACCACATTTAAAAAGGATGACACAAAAAAGGGAAAGAGGCAGAAAATCCTCAGACCTGGTGCCTTCTACATAAGGCCTGTATTGCTTGAGGGTAAGCAGCCATTGATAATTCCTAAAATTTCTTATCTTTATTAATAAAACAGTTTAAGAATAAATAGTGAAAAGATACTAATACTGTCCTGTCCAGAGCTACCACACTGCATGGCAGGGAGTGCCTATCCTTCAGTTGATCAAAGCCTTATATACTACAGCACTTGAACACCACTCTGTTAAAGTCTTGAAAATAAAGCTCATTCCCTAGGAATGAGGAACAATTTCATGATCACAAAGTAGAGTTCCATGGTCCTTTTATAGAGTGTCCAATGCTGTGACTTGAACCTCGGCTAAGTTGGATCCAATTTCCTTTTCTTCATGTCCTGGACCTTGCAACCAGAATCACAGTCTCCTGTGGAAGATGAAATGGTTAGAATATAGCTGCCATGAGGTTTAAGGACTGACAGTAATTACTGGTTTGGACTTAACCCTAACTTGGAGTATGAACTCAGGAGTGAAAATAGTTAAGGTGGGCAGATCCCTCTGTTAATCCTAGACCAAGTTACAACTACTCAAAATGAACCTACTTTAGAAAAAGTTTTTAAGCTAATTACATGGGACCTTCCTGGTACTCTAAAGAGCTAAAAGAACTGTATCTAAAGTCATGATCCAAAAAGAACATTCTGACTCTTTGAAAATCAATTCTCTTCCATTTACTTACACTGCTTATTCTCCTAGAATGATTCTATCCAACTTTTCAAATATGAAATGTCATTCTTACTTTATCATTTACAGAATTAACAAGCTCCCTTCAATTTTCGCTCTTTACTATTATTGTTCTGCTACCTGTTAGGTGCTGGTTAGAGTTGTGAGTTTGGGGAGGCCAGGGTCCAGAGTCTGAGTGTGGTTTCTGGAGGCAGAGACTTTGGGGAGTTCTGTTCTGAGTCACCAAGTGGTTCTTCAGGGCTGATGTGGCAACTATATGAGGTGGTTCTGGCCTAGGCAAAGATTTAACAATAATGTCCTCTAAATCTGGAGTCAGATCCCACAAGTCAAGGTTGTCTGCAAGGATAGAGATCATAAAAAAATGCAGCATGAACAAATGTAGATTTCTCACATAAGACAACAGGAAAAAGGGGCAAGAGAAATCCAGGCCTTAAGCATCCTGTGATAATTTTTCAAATTTCTATCGCTAAGACTACATTAAAGCTTCCCTTAGGACAATGAAGAGGCAGAAAATGTGCTATCACTACTAAAAATCTATTTTGAGTCTTGTTTTTCTCCACCAAGCTACAAAACATGGGATTTTAATGCAGTTTTAACATACATGCTGTGAATACCAGAAGTTTTCTACTGATTGATATTTAAATCACTCTGTTGGTCTGACTGACCTGCAAGGGAGTCTTTCTCAGTGAGTGGTTCTGGTGCAGCACTTAAAGGAGTACTGTGCTTCACAGGAGGGGCTGGTGGCACTGCTATAGTTCACAAGAGAGAAAGATCAGAATCACATAATCAAGTGTCATTTATGTCTACTCCCCTCAGGTTTTTCTCACCAACATGGTGGAAAAACAGAAGTTTCTCACAGCAGCAAAAACAATTAAAAGGATTATTAGAAGTCACCTGGGTTAGTGGCTGGCTGGCTTTTTATAAAACAATCCCCTTGTTCAGGGAGTTCTGGAGATGTAGTCAATAGGGAGTTATGCTGGTAATCCAAGGGCAGTTTGAAATGACCAGCAGCTCCAATGGAGAAAGAAGAGCAATCTCCAGTGTGATTTAGTCTCGGAAATTCAACAGAGCTATGAGTAAATTCTGACTCAAAAACAGTAAAGAAAGAGATGATTCTTGTTCAAACAAAACCCCAGAAGCGCAATATGTAAAACCAATATAAATAATAGCTCTAGATGTCTATTAATGGATACGGGGTAATCCTGAAAGAGAATCTTCCCTACCCCTCCATACCACTAAAGTGAGCTTCTACAGAGGAAGTGAAAGATCTAGAATAACATTAAGAACACCTGCAAGACAATAATATTTTTCCACACAAATTTCAGTCTGACAATGCTGAGAGGGAGATTAATAAACCAAATATTAAGTGAGACTTCCATGAATCTATCATTCTTAGGATGAAGCTGAGCAAATGCTCAGAGGTCTAGAATAAGTTCTATCTGTTTCCACACTTGAGTTCAGAACCCCCCAAAAAACAAGTATAATATTCCTACTAAATTTGGATTCAAATTAGGTATCTAATAGTCCCATTGAATTTGGATTCATATACACTAAAGTTGCAAATAATCTACTAAAAGCTCATCATCTCCAAACCCTCCACATTATGTTTAAAGATAGCTCAGAAACGAAACAAAAAAGTTCTGTGCTCTGAAATTTCTAATTCCAGAAGATTATATGAAGGTCTATTTCCTCCCCAATAAAAAATTCTCTTAAGACATAGGAAAATGCATGAAGAGAAATCTATGTTGACTTCTTGGATTCTCCTATCCTCTTATGTTATTTGAGAAGTTCTAGTGAAGTCAAGTTTAGACCTAGCTTTTGGAGGCAAGGATAGTAAAGATTGGTCTCACACACGTTGGGTGTGTGTTGTTAGGAGAGGCTATTCCTTGGAATAGGGACATCATGCTTGGAAAGGTAGAGGGGCAACGAAAGAGAGGAAGACCCTCAACGAGATGGAGTGTCACAGCAGCTGAAGCAACGGGATAAACTATCAGATGACAGTGATGGCACAGGCTAGGACAGGGTGCACATCTGTTTTCCCTAGGGCCACTATGCGTCTGACTCAAAAGCACTTAACAACAACATACTGTTATCAGCAGAGGAGCAGATTAACCTGTCCATGAGCCTTCCACGTTCAGAGTGCATCCCCTAGGGTCTCTGTTCCTATCCGTCTCACATAACCTGGCCCTTCAACTGATGGAGAAGATATTGGACCTTGCTGCTGTTTCTCCATTTGCTCCCGGAACTGCTGTTGCAACTGCTTTTGCCGGAGCTTCCGTTGGTATGTGGCAACACTTTCAACAGCAGAAGAGATCAAGCTTCTACATTAGAAGAAACAGATGGTGGTGTAAGTTCCTGAGGGAGCACAACAAACCATTTGCTGGTTCTAAAGATACAGACCACATAAGACAGGGCAGAATAAGAAAGGGAGAGAACTTAGGCCCCCTACCGGGAGCTGCTGTCCTTATTCCCTTGTATCACAATGTGGGGCTCATCAGAGTGGCTTGGCTTGCAAGGGGAGGCCACCTCCTGTGGCTTTGGTATCAGTGCCATGTTCTGTTGGCAGCTGCTGTATCTTGCTTGTTCCACAGATGGTTCAAAATCTTGTCTCTTTGCTTTCGTCAAATCCACTTCAGGAGGCATCTCACAAGAGAAAAGGAAAAAAAGATTAAAACAACTCAAATACCCCACTTCCTCCAATTGTTCTTTCCCTTTATTTCTTGTTCTCTTACAGATTCCTAGAAAATTGCACAGGATATTTATAATTGCTTCTAGATCCTGAGAAGCTAAGATAAATAATCTACAAGTCCCAAGAAAATACTTTTAATTATGTTGTTGTTATGTGCCGTCAAGTCGCTTGCTTCTCATAGCGACCCTATGTACAACAGCCCTAAACTCTGCTCTGTTCTGTGCCAATCGCACTGTCTCTGACACTCCCATCCCAATTATCCCAGTCACTGAATCAAT
>NW_006399846.1:10310588-10311708 GCF_000299155.1 Elephantulus edwardii | reverse complement strand
AGCAGAAAGGGCACATTCACAGATGACCTACACAAGTTGGTAGACAACTGGGCTCGAGATGCCATGAATCTTTCAGGCAGGAGAGGAAGCAAAGGACACATGAATTATGAGGTAAGTGTTCACCTTGTCATTTTCCTAATCTACCAATATATCACTCAGCACACATCATCAGAGAGCAGATAAACTATTTAACCTGGTACTTAACATTTTGTGCCATCATGTGTATTAGCACCTAGATTTTGAGAGTTCTGACAAAGCAAGATAAAATAAATGCCCAGCTGCCCTTTTATTTTATTCCTTGTTGGCACAGGGTATTGTGCTTACTCAGAGGCTAGGCCTTTCCATCATTTTAATTCACCAGCCATCCCAAGTAAGAAAAACTGCCTGCAATTTACAGCCTTTGAAAACCAGCTCGGGGGTCGGCTATGAGTAAGCAGGTGACTCAACAGCGAGTTGTTCAGGGAGTTTTTTATTCTAAGTTCCCTATTCCTTTTTACACTGATCAGCGTGCATGCGTGCACACCCCTCCTTCAGAGCAGTTATTCTCATCTCTATCAGGTAAGTGTAAAGAGTTAAGAAATGTGACATTTTTTTCCCCTATACTTTATAAGATTAAAAAAGTAATGGTCTGTTTTGCTTCACATACTTCAGGCATGTTGTCAGAAGGGGCAAATCCTTGGAAAATACATCATGCTGGGAAGGGTGGTGGAGTATCAGAGAGGAAGACCCTAACAAGACAGATTGGCACAGTGACTGTAACAGTTGGCTCAAGCATGTCAAAAATCATGAGGATAGCACAGGATACAGCCCCGGTTTCAAGCTGCTGTTCATTGAGTCAATATGAGTCATAGTCAACTTGATGACACCTAACATTTCACACCCATGAGTATAAATAGCAACATCAAACTTTGCATTTACCTGTTTTGTTTTCAGGGCCCTGGAATGGCAAGGAAGTTCTCTGCACCTGGTCAGCTGTGCATCTCCATGACCTCAAACCTGGGTGGCTCTGCCCCCATCTCTGCAGCATCAGCTACCTCTCTAGGTCACTTCACCAAGTCTATGTGCCCCCCACAGCAGTACGGTTTTCCAGCTGCCCCCTTTGGCACCCAATGGAGTGGAA
>NW_006399846.1:10282880-10301458 GCF_000299155.1 Elephantulus edwardii | reverse complement strand
CATGGCAATGCGCCTTTTAATTTCCTGGCTGCTGGTGCCAAGACTGTTGACTGTGGAGCCAAGCAAACTAAAGCTGTGTACAATCTCAATCTCTTCACCAAGAACATTATTTTGTCATATTCTTCTTTATTAATAAAGATCTGACAAAAAAAAGAATCTGTCTTTGGTTTTGACATAAGACAAATGGTCTATGAAGTATGATTTGAATCCTTCCTTGGAAGCTGGATGCATTTGATGCTACCTCCTTATCCATGTTTTCATGAACATGATCTCTATAAAGGCCTCCACCTTTCTGTCAGGACTGCCAGCTCCTGCAGATATAGCACTGGATATGTACTGGGTGTTCTGTAGCACAGGGAAGTGTCATTTAAATGAGAAGAAAACAATTTGGAAAGCACTAATTTAAACTACCAGTCATGGCTGCCGGGAGCCTCATGACTGGGGTAGTTCCCAATTTCACCACATGAAAAATGGGGATCATGGGCTTCATGGCACATACCAATTAGTCTGACAGCCAGATTGTGAGCAGTACAAAAACTAGGAACTTTCTTATTTAGGAAGTCTTCTTCCTTAACTCATAATATTGATGCTGGTAGAATCACTGAACAGGAGGCACAGAGATGACTAAGTTTTCATTTTAATAAAGATATCCTGGAAGCTATCATGTAGGTATCCTATCGACAGTGAAAAGTAAATGACTAAAAAGAAACAGAGCTTTGGAAAAAACGTTATGATTGTCCAAGCCATGAGCTGCCATAAATCTAGAACAGTAAGAGCTCTCATTTATTGCAGTGTGGAAACATAAGTCAGTCCAAGAACAGTGAAAAACTGGAACAATCTACTGACACTAAGCATAAAACTATAGTATGACTTAAAAAGTCTCAAGATAAATGGCAGGTATCAGGAATGTTACAGCAGCCCTATTCAAAAAGGACAAAAGCTAAAGAAAAAACCCAAAAGTCTAATAAGGACATAATGGAAAAATAAATTTGGATATATTTATCCAATAGCAAGTTATAGAGCAGTGAAAACACTGCACAACATACAAATCTCATAATCATGCCGAAAGACAGGCCAGCGACAGAAAAATTACCTATCTTATTCAAGGTGGTTTTCCCTGGTCATGGCACAGCAGCACGAGGTAGTGACCACAGATCCATAGGGATCTCTAGACTATTTCTTCACACAGTCACCAGTTATATGGCTATGTCTGGTTTCAAAATTTTCTGAATATTTATGATACGTGGACATATCTGAATGTCTATGTGCTCTTTTTAAATACTTCGATGTATTTAAAGTACAAACTATTTAATTCCTTTGATATAAGGTGCAAAAACAGGGGGAAAAGGCTAGAAATCAGAATAGAAAAGCTAGGACAGTGGTTACTTTGAAAAAAGAAAAAAAAAAAAAAGACAGTGCCTGAGTGGGGCAGGAGAGTGTTCTGAGAAGGCTGTTAGTGTTCTGTTTCCTTATCCGGGCACAAACCAGCCACGTTCGTGCAGGAATTCATCAGGCTATGCTCCTAGGATCTGTGCAGTCTTCTGCGTGTATGCTGTGACGCTCATTTTTTTTTTAAAAAAAAGACGTTTTGACAAATTCCAGTTGACATGCAACCCTACTTCAGGGCTCTATAAAAATATAACCCCTCAGATGGAGCATGGAGGATTCTACGTTGGGAGGCAGCACCGCACAGATGTCCCAGAATGCCCAGAGAAGGCAGCCACTGTGTGAAGCACTGACAGATACAAGGAAGAACTAAGCCTTTAAGACCGAAGGCCTAAAAGAAAAAGCAAGAAAGTGTGAGCAGGTGAGGTGCTGAGGGTTTCTAAGAAATCTCAGAGTGATGTGGAGGGCCTTATGCTTTTTGAAGGAATTTTCACATACTATTTTGTGTGTATGAGACACCTTTTCTAGGTCTCAGTTTTGTCATGTGTAAAGTGAGGGGACTGATTCCTGCTAGCTCCGACATTGCAAGGTCTTAAATATACTCTTCAGGTCCTCCAGACAGCTGAGTCCACTCTTCTTCCCTTTCCCCCAAATCTCTCCCCTCCAAACACTCAACCCACAATGGGTGAGAATTAGACAATCTTAAATCCATTCATCTGTTTTTGGCATACCTGGCGTGGAAGCTTATTTAGTGACCTCAGATAGTCTTTGTCCAAAATACAATTTCCCAGTGCATTTCCAAAACTCCTAAGGGTAAGGACAAAAGTGAAACTAGGTTAAGAATTGTTGCATCTAAATGTCAAGAGAGTAATTATAAGCTTTGTACAAGTGGCTTCTCAACTGCAGCATAGGAAATGGACCCTGTTTAGCACTCAATAAATGTTTACTAATCATCGGTCATGTCCCGACTCTGTATTAGGTGCTGAGACTACAACAGTGAGCTTTCAGACAAAAACCTCTTTCTAAGAGAGGCAATGTACATGAAAAGACCAAAGAATGATTAACAAAACCCCATTAGCCATTTTCTGACGTGGAACACAAATTCCAGAGCAGAGATACTGTTTTCCCCCTACCAGAAACTGTGGGTTATACACTTGAGGGCTGGTGAAAGAGGGGTTCGTTCAATGGTACATTTTTTTTTCATGGCCACATTTCTTAATTTGGAGAATAGGGACACCTCCATGAGAAACAATAATGAAAATTTCAGTGCATGTTTATACACATTTTTCAAGCAATTCAATTCACTTCAGCTCTCTAAAGGCTTGATGATGGCCACTAAAAAAGGTTTAAGACCTCTTCTCTATCAAACTATGTTACATATACACAACGGAGAATTATTTAAGTGTATTAAAGAGAATAAGGAAGCTATGTACTCCTGGGGAGACACTTCCAGGGTGCACTACTGAGTAGGGAGGGGGAAAAGCCAGAACAGTTACGAAAGAGAAAAAAAATTCTGCCACTTAAAATGGATGAGCTAAGGATAAACACTGAGGGAAACACTAAAGGAAATGGGGAAGAACGTCTAGTACCAGAGTGGAAGAGACTATCATTTTTAAATCCTATTTTGTATTTTGATGCTTGAATCGCATAAACACTTTTCCCTACCAGAAAACAAAAAAACAAACTGCTTTGAAGTAAGAGTTGAAACGAAGGAGGAAACTTCAGCCCTTCTGCTTACCTGAGTGCTCGCTTCAGCCCATCGGTCACTGCCTCCTTTCTGGCCTTCTCCAGGGACAAGGCCTTTGACTTGAGGCCCTCACTAACACCATAACCCACATCTTCATGATACGATCCATCCTGGGTTAGAAAAGGAGTTATTTCTAACATTAAAACCTCAAGCAGCAGCTTTTAAAAAAGGCTGTACACATGCCCAGTGGCCTTGCTAAAGGGTCCATGGGCATAGAGAGCTTTACCTGTGTAAAGGAATGGCATTCTAGAACTCCATCTTGATTACTTCTAGACCTGTCCAGAAATGTGCCTGTGATGAGGCCTGTTCTCCTTTCTCACCTCCTCTTTCCCTTAAAATCATACCAAACCTTATAAAGACATATTATGCTAAGGTACAAAAACTTACAAGATACAAGAGGCATAATTTTAAATCTCACATCTAAAATTGAAGAGTCGATTCTTAGGCAAGTCAGGTTTCCATTTCTTGGTTTTCCACAAAATTGAGGGCAAACCTAATCAGGCTTTTAGGGGGCAGGAAAATGTCATTTTCAGTGATAGCATTTATGAATTTAATAAAACTCAGAAAACAGTCAAAGGAATGAGTAGTACTAGTGTAGCAAAATACTTTTGCAGTCCCACCTACCTATGTATATGAACAAAACATTTCAGTAATACTTGTTAAAATAAGAAATCAGAAAATAGTTAATGATAAATGTTCATTCTAGAGACAAGTAATGGTTCAAATATAAATTTTACAAACTAATGGGGAAAGACAGCACCATATATCTCACTTAATACATATATGTTCCAACACCAAGAACACACTAGAACAATCAAATATACAAGATCATAAGTGCTATACTGGCCAACAGTAAAGCTCAAGAGGCAAGAAGAGATAGAAAAGAAAAATGGAAACTAGAAACACTGGCAGGAAGTGGCTTGTCAGGATTGTAATTACTGTCAATAAAACATAAAATAGATGAATTGATGAATGGAGGAGTGATTTGTTCAGAAAATTTTCATTCAAATCACAATAAAAAAATTTTAAAAATGAAATACATTATCCATAAAATTCTCACTTTTAATAATCATCAAAATCAATATATTTGCGTTGTCTTTTCAATAGAAGCTCAATTATCTGATCAATTGTGTTAATAGTAACTGTAATAATAATTCAAACCCAAAGAAAATTTTTTAAATATTTAGACCATTAAAGTCACTGTAAACCTCAAAAAAATTTGTTTACTCACACACACATAAAGGTAGAAAAATTGGATATGGTATCAAAGACTTTCAATCCTAAATATATATTAAGATAAAAACCAGTGGGAAAGTAGGATAGAAATATGCATTCAGATAAAGAAGTAATCATATCAAATTTCTGAGTACTACCAGCTTACTCATGTATTTTCTTAACTAGATCACCACAATATTTCTTTCCTTGTCATATTTATGTTATACATTTAAATGTCACAAATTGTTTTTAAAATTTCAAAGTTTACAATATGCCAAAAAAAATTTACTTTGAAATTACTTTCATTTTTTAATGAAAATTTTTAAATGTCAACTTAAAAATGTTTAAGGATGACAAGAGTTCTTCAAAATTCCTTTATGGGACACATGGGTAAAAATGTTTAAACACTACCATGCTAAAGAAGACTGGCTGAATCATCACTCTTGGCTAAGGCCCGAGGATCTAACTTTCTAGTTGTGCCATGGTCTGGAGCCTTCCCCACCCACTCACTTCCTCCCACTGCCAACAGAGTCTCCCAGGCAGCCCGACTACTCCATTTCCTTACCTTCAATTGGACCTTCACAAATGCACAGACTCCCACGTAGAACCTGCCATTGTTGAGATCAACAAAATCTAGAAGTAGAAGAGTATCAGATGAACAGACTGCTGCTGCTGCTGTTGCTGTTAGATGTCATCAAGTCAACTACAACTCATTGCATCCCCATAAACAACAGATCTAAACTCTATCCTATCTTGTGCCAACCCAGTCCTCTTTGCCACACTAGAAGCCATTATAATGGTAACTGTGTCAGTTAATCTTGTTGAGTCTTCCCCTCCTTTGCTGACCCACAACTTTTCTGAGCACACATTTTTCCAAGGACTGGCCTCTCCTAACAACGTGCCCAAAATATGTGAAATGAAGTGTCATCATTCTTCGCTCTAAGGAGCACTCTAGCTGCACCTTCTCTGAGACATATTTGTTTGGGCTTCACTCATATTTCTCCTGTTGATGTTGATTGCCTTTGAGTCAAGCATGACTCGTAGCGACCGTATGAAGAAAAAGCCTGAAGCCCCTCTACAACTATCAATATTTATCAAAGTTGATGGAATTTCTAGAGGCATATTATTTAGGAAGTGGATGCCACTCCTGTTTCCAAATACATCTTATCCACAAAATACTACTGTTAGAAATTAGACCATACCAAACAAGAGGAATGAGAAGTCACCTGTGGAGTAGTGGCTTAACTATTCATAATGGCTTTCCTGAGCCACTGCCTTTGACCTTCGCCACATGGCTAAGCAGGAACACACAAACAGGAAGTTTTAGTCTATTCATGAAGGGACCGGCTAGTCTGGTCATTCTTTTAGCTTTAAACAGAGCAAGTCCAATGGCAGAAATTGGGTATCTCACTACCAACAAGAAAGAAGACACAGAAAATACAGTGCAAGATCTTCAGGGTCAGAGATTCCTGCACCACTCAGATGAGGACTGCCACAGGAGCGACAGCAGTCACAGCAGAGAACCAGAGACCCAACATTAGACAGAGCCCGTCTGAGATGAGGCCTGCAGGGTCAAGAGTTTACTGTTCAAAATTAGTTTCCTACCCACAGACTTAAGACTTTCATTCCATGAGTACAAAAACAGGTTATTCAGAAGGTAATTATTATGAGCCTGGCCAGTTTTCCCCCATTTCATCAAGTTAAAATGAGCAGATTTAGCAGTGAATGCAAAAATTTCACTATCAGCACTGAAGAGAAGGCAGGAAGGTCAGAACATGTTCTTTGGGCCAAAGATTCCTGCATAGACAGAAGGGATCTACATTAAAGCAGCAGCAGCCTCCACAGAAAATCAGAAACCAATATGAGACAGCAATGATATGGGATTGTTGCCCCTCAGTGCCAGAGCCAGAGCCAGCAGCGTTCATCTCAAGCTTGCTGGAGGACTGAGGGAAGACAACATAATTGGCAGGATTAAAGAGATTTTATAACACTGGCCTAAGCTGTCAGGCTGGAGGTCAAAACTCCTGTGAGCACACTTAAGAGGCTACCTGGACTAAGGAATTGTATCCTGCTACCAACCACAACTGTTACTTGCCAACTTCCCTAAAAAAATTCATTAATACTAAGTATGGTTCTAGGTGGTCACTGCAATGGATTGAGGACCCAGTAGAGCAGGAAGAAACTAGCAGAAGGAGTGTAGGAGACTATGTTTGACTTTAGAGAAACTGGTTCTCTGTGGATGCTGTTGATGGGGATATTTCCCCTTTGTGAAGTTAGTAGAGGTTAGATACAGCCATTCTCATGCTGCCTACATTCTTTTTACACTGCCCCACAGAGGTAGACCAGGGGCCTTTGCCCAAGCTTGCTGGAGGACTAAGGGATAGAATCCATACTTGGCAGGACTGGTGGCCTAGCAGTTAAGGAGTTGTGCTGCCAACCCAAAAGGCAGTTGGTTCAAATCTATCACCTGCTCTGTGGCAGAAAGATGGGCAATCTCTTCTCAAAAAAAAACAAAACAAAAAAACTGACTAGAGGGTTAACTATGAGTTGCTTCTCACTCAATGGTAATGAGTGGTTATTGTAATGTAGGGGTCAAAAATAAAACAAAAAACCAACAGTAACTACTGCAGTTAAGGAAAGTCAAGTAAGGTAATTCATATGTTATTTTAAAAAGGAAAAAGACAAACAGGTAAAGAGTGAGGGATTTGGGGACAATCAATATGGCAGCTCCTCCCCAGACTCAAGAAGGTTCTATCTTACAGAAAGAGCTACACAAGTCACAAAATTGAAGTTTTATTTACATCAAAGTCCTAAAAGGGAGTGCTCATACATTTTTCTCCTTGGTTTCTTTGATAAGAGACCTTCTGATATGGGCAACAAACCTGTATCTACATTTTATCAGAGACACAAGACATTCAGACACAGGAAAGAAGAATTCACCATAGGTGTTACTAAGGGGAAACTGAGAACCAGGAGAATTCCTTTAGCCCAGGTGGCGGCGGGGATGGATGGCAGTATTAATGGAGAAGCCCTCAAGTCCCTTTTGTTCTTTAAGGGTACTTTTCTTTAAAGATACTAATACTATATGTGCATTATAATAAAGGATTTTTATTACGAAGGTAGGGTGAAACTCAGAAACAGCAGGTTTCTGCAAATTGACTTTTGGAACTGGGGATAGGACTTTTATAATCAGATCAATTCTCTACATGGCACACACACTGCAGAATGCTTTCCTCTGGTTTAAGATGCTGTCAAGAGAACATTGGTAACACTGACCTAAAACTGTAAGGCTGAAAGTTTAAGGGCATGCAAGCAAAAAAGCTGTCCTTGTCCTGAGTGAAATGGTATCGTGTTGTCAACCTGAGTTGAAAGCTGTTAACTTCCCTAATAAACTCCATAATTGTGGTTCTTCTGTGAGGTCTGTGTAGCTATTGCAAAAGATTTCATATGCAGGAGTAGAGCTTCTAATCTCTTATGGAATCTGGTTTTGTATTGTGGGTGTTAATAAGAATAAATCCCCTGTGGAGTGAGTAGAGGTCAGATGCTGCCAAACTCATGCCATCCTCACTTTTTACATCCCTGTTGCCCAGAAATATACTCACCCACATTCTGCTGTGTAACAGAATGCGCCCAGCCATTGTAACCAAACATCTCATTGGCCAGATTAATTACTCTGTGACCCTCAATGTAGCACACCTGAGGAAAAGTTAGAGAACAAAAGGCTGTATTAAAATTCAAGGGCAAAACTGCCTTTGAAAGGTATGGCTCTCAGACTGACATATTTTATGAAACATATTGAAATTAAATTAGAAGCAAATGTTGCTGTTCTTAGATACCTAACACAGAGTTCACTCCAACTTACAGTGCCCCTAAATACAACAATCAAACTTTGCCCTATCAGGACCATCTACTGTGTTTAAGTCCACTGTTAAAGTCACTCTGTCAGTCCATCTCATTGGGGAACTTCCTCTCCTTTACTGACCCTCTACTTTCCAATCCAATCATGATGTCTTTCCCCAAGGTCCAAGGTCTTCTGAAAGTATGTCCAAAGTATGCAAAGACCCCTAGCTACAATTCTAAGCCAAATTTCTTTGTTCTTTTGGTAGTCCATGATGTGTTCAATATTTTCTGCCAATACCACAATTCAGAGGCATCAATTCTTCTTTGAGGTTCCTTATTGTCCAATTTCATATGTATATGGAACAAGTGAAAATATCATGGCTTTGTTAGGTACATCTTAATCTTTAAAGTGACAGCCTTATTTTTTAGCACTTTATAAAGGTCCTTCAAATAGTTTTAATTTGCTGCTACCATAAATGTAGATTACAGAAAACTCACTGCTGTCAAGTCAGTATCAACTCATAGCTGGCAGTCTAGCTGGTTTTCAAAAGCTGTGAATCACACAGCAGGAGATTGCCCTTCATTCTGTCACAGAAAAGCTGGTGGATTCAAACTGCTGACCTTTGGGCTGAGGGTGCAACTCCCTAGTGACTAGGCCACCAAAGCTCCAAGTAAAATTAAATCAGTGACAACTTAAATCTTTTCTCCACTTAATAGAATGTTGCCTATTAGTCCAGTTGTGAGGATTTTTGTTTCCTGATATTGGTATGTAATCCACACTGAAGTTTGGAGTCTTTGGTCTTCTGTTATGAGTTATACTGCTAACTGAAAAGTCAGCAGTTCAAGTCCACCAGCTACTTTGGATGAAAAAGAGGAGACAGTTGCCTCCCATAAAGATTTACAGCCTGGAAAATTTGGGATTGTTGTTACAAGTTGGAATCAACTAAATGGCAATGAAGTATTGGTTTTAGAAGCAAATAGAATTAAAATCTTTTTTTAAAGATGGTATAAAACATGAAGGATGGCAAGCACACAAATCTTAAAACAACGCTTGGGCTACTTTACTTTAGCTGACAGTGAAGACAAGAGCTCATCCTATTCCCTCCCAGAGACCATGCACCAGACTAAACCCAGCAACAGTGAACAAGACATTTTCTGAATCCCTGAGGACCCAGAGGAAAAGTAAAAATGATCATCTAAGTAGTCCTAGATGACTGCCCACTGTCCAGGCATGTGATTTCTCCTACCTTCTGGCCTCCTCCAGCCATGCGGCTACTAATATATTCTGGGCCAAGCCTCTGCCTCAGGGCATTCTGGATAGCCTGGTACTCTTCTGCTGTGTATTGACACTATAATAGAGAAAGAAAATGTTAAATTGACATTTCCATCACTCTTTACGTAAGACTTCAACTTTTTAGTCTCAAGACCCTTTTAGATTCTTAAAAAGTACTGAGGGCCACAACAAGCTTATCTTCATATTGATTTTATCTATCAATTATCTATCAAATTAGGAATGAAAACAGACATTTTTAAAGCATACATTCAATTAGCCACGAGATTACATGTCATGAAGTCTCTGGAAAACCCCACTGTATCCTTGTAAGAAAATGAGAGTCAAAATATCACATGGTATTTTCATATTACTCTGAAAATAACTGAAATTATGGACTCTGAAAGGGTCTTGTGTATCCCAAGAAGTCCCTAACTATATTGTTCGGACCACTGCTTCAGATATTATTACCATCCTTATAAAACTTTCTCAAGCTGGAAACAAGAAAGTAAGAGTTTCTGTGTGTGGCATTTATGTAGGAAAAGGGGGGGGGGGAAGAAAGGGAAATATAATAGAAAGTCTTGCTTCCATTTATCCTTTCCAAATTTGTCTTCCTTATTCAACAACTTCATGTAGATAAATACCTATTTATCCACCTGTTGCTTTCATTCATGTTCCCTAGTTATTTTTCCTCTTGCCTTAGTTAAGTGAAATGAACATTCACCAGCAAATCTCTGGTAGACACAAAGAAAGAATTTGGGCAGATGATGTAATATTCCCTTCTATGTGCTCTGGATATCTCTACAAAGATTCCAGTAACTTTGGCTATCACAATCCCCAAAGTGAACTGAGCGGCATGTGTTGCTGTTAGGTGCCGGTGTCAATGATGACTCACACCGACCCTGCAACAAGAGATCTGAACCCTGCTCTATCCTGCACCCTCCTGCTCACCTCTGACATGCGCAAGCCCACTGTTCTAGTCACTGTGCCAATCCATCTTGTAGAGGGTCTTTCTTTTTCTGATGCTCCACAGAGATGGGGAACTTTTCACATATAGTCTGTATTTCCATTTACATTTAAATGAGTATTTATAAGAAGTATTTAACACTAAATGTAATTTTTAATCCTACCAGCTTTATGATGCTCAAGTTCAAAAATGCCCTCAGAGTTTATCAGTGACCCCCAAATAGTGCATCTAAAGGAAAACCCACTAATACTATATTTCTTAAACATATGTATAATGATCCCCTATAAATTGCTTCCACATACATTGTCTCACTTAGCTTTATGTTTTCCAAATACAAAGAAATCATTACCTGTCCAAAGCATAATACAGAGTTGCCAGCAGCAAAAGAATGTCGGCTGTCACGGCTTCCAGGAACTGCTTCCTCAATACCAGACATGCTGATTTTGGTTGACCTTTATGTAAACACAAAATGAACAAAAGAGCTCAAAAAATGCTAAAGATTAAAGGCAAGAACTTCCAGTAGAATTCAGATAAAACATTCCTATGTAATACCCTATGAGTGATTTTATTTATACATGTATAAACATTGACTCAAAGACTAAGCTCTTCAGCACTACATGATAGCTTGTCAAGCTCTGAAAATCCTCTAGAGTCTATCTCTTCCACTTCGTTAATCTTTTTCTATTATGGTGGTGCTATTTAAGATGTGTTCACAATCATTTATAATGGAAAAATTAAAATTACAAACTCTTTAAGGAAATAATCAGCTCATCGTTAACCTATTCTCTGTGTAAGCAAATCTCACTTCTTGTTGTTGTTGTTAGGTGCCAACTCTTAGCGACCCTATGAACAAAGATCTGAACCCAGTCCTGTCCTGCACCATCCTCACACTTCCTGACACAAAAGAGCCCACTGCAGCAGTCACCTTGTCAGTCCACCTGCTTGAGGGTTTTCCTCTCCTTTGCCGACCCTATACCCTTCCCAAAATCATGTCCTTCTCAAAGGAATTGCACTTCCTAGCAATTTGTCAGTTTGCTGTACTGCTATTACTTGGGGTTGCTGCAATACTGAAATCTTTGCCATTGGTGTGTCAAATTCCAAAAGGGTTTCCCCATTGTGGACGGGTTTTGGTGGAGCTCCCTGATTGAGACAGACTAGGAAGCAGATGGGCCATCTACTTCCTAAATAAAAGGTATTGAAAACCCTATGAACACTAAACAAAGAGGATACTTATCTCATTTGTTACTGTGTGGTAAATACACACACATACACACACACTCCCCCTACAGTAACCAAACTGCTTTCCAGAAGATAACAAACTAACTACAGGAGACAACTAACATGTGAAACAAAAGAGAAGGTAAAACAAAAAGCCATTTAGAACCAGCATCATGAGCATCACCAGGGAACATGTTAGAAACGCCAGTTATCACTTCCCACCAGATTACCACCAGAATCAATCATTTGGCTCAAACTCCCTGCATCAGGTTTCCATGGAACTTAACTGAAGAAAACTGAGCATTTTTCTGCCTCAAAATGCTGGCGGATTCTAACTGCCACGACACATGTTTTGGTTAGCAATGCAACATGCCACAGATGGTACCACCAGAGCACCTCTATGCATTAGGCTAGGACTATGCAAATTTAGAAAATCCATTTAAAAATATAGTTAAACTCAGAAAAAAGCATGACCAAGTGGCTGACCCACAACTTGACTACTTGCCTACTCCATACCTGGGATCCAGAGTTGCTTCTCAACATAAATTTACATGTTACAAAGTTATAGTTTATTTGATAATATGAATTACAAATCTTTAAATGTCAAGTAATAAGATACCCCAAATGGCATTACAATAAAATATTTAAGAATTCAAGTTCAAAACATCAGATTCTGGCTCTATCACCCACTGGGGGCTTGACTTGTATAAAGGATATTTCCTTATCCATAAAATGAAAACAATGAAAGTACCAAAACTGCACAAGATTATTGTAAAGGTATGATACCATGAATTAGTTAATAATTTCTTATTTATTTTATGAACACTATAATGAGAATGCTGAAAATGTAGATATTTCATCTCAATTAAGAATGCTAAATTTGAGTTCTGGTGGCCTAATGGTAAGAAGCTGCACGGCAATCCCAGAGGTACACAGTTCAAATTCACTAGATGCTCTGCTGGAGAAGGATTCCTCCTGTACAGTCAGATCCGATTTGAAGGTACACACATACAAAATAATAAACACTTTTTTAAAAAAAGGAATGCTAAATTTGTTTCACATCTAGCACTAGTTAATGGCCTAGTCAATAATATCTAAAATTATTAAATCAAGTAATAGTGAAATAAGGATATTATTTAGACACAAAAGGCAAATATCAGTCTAGTTAAAAGATCACAAGTTTCTAAGGAATGGAGCTGGCCTAAAATCTTTTCCTTTTCTTTTCTTTTTTTTTTAATAACAGTAAGATATAGAGAGCTGTATCTTAGTGCAGACGATAGGGTTTGCCCATGGTGCTCTTGATGTACAAAGCCCAAACATTCTGCCAATTCTTCTTTAGCAGTGAAACCAGAAAGCTGAAAGCCAAGTGGATGTTGTAAACAAGTTCATCACCTGTTATCTTCACATGGCCAATAGCCAGTGCCTGACACAGGATCTTTTTCACCTGGAATTTGATGGTGGACTTCACCTCATCTACATTTTGCCACCATATTCTCATTGTGGGTAAACAGAAAAGGGAATCTGCCAACATTCTTCAGGCCTGGACACAGTATTCTTGGGATGTGATTGATTCATATGCCAAAAAGGCATTATACTTCTTAGCCAGCTTCTTATTCTTTGTTTTGTCTTCTATTTTATTATATTTTGTGAGTGTACACCATCAGATCAGATCTGACTGGTACAGGAGGAGATTGCCCCTCCTTCTCCAGCAGAGCATCTGGTGGATTTGAACCACTCACCTCTGGGATTGCAATGCAGCTTCTTGCCACTAGGCCACCAGAGCTCCCTTTTCTTATTCTTGATGAGCTTTTTTCAGGCTTCAGTGACCATGTGAGGGATATCCACAGCCTTGGCTTCAACATAATGCTGCTGATCCTCAGGAGCAGAGAGAACTTAGGGTGTGGGCTGAACTTAATTTTAACAGTCACTAAGAAGTGTTTTTCCTTCTGAGGATCAGAGTTCTTCAAACTGATCTGCAGCTCCATCATTTCTAAAAACTTTCTGCGTTTGCGCTGGTTCTCATGCAGGACTTCGCACATGGCCTCGTAGAGGGTGCCTTTGCTGTTTACAGCAACACAGTAACCAGAAAAGAGGTGGATCTTTTCAAAATGAAACTTTTAGCACTGTTGTTGTAGTTATGTGTCGTCAAGTCGCTTGGACTCACAGCGACCCTATGTACAACAGCCCTAAACACTGCTCTGTCCTGTGCCAATCTCACTGCCTCTGACACACCCATCCTGATTACCCCAGTCACTGAATCAATCCACCTCATAGAGGGACTTATTTAATTTTTTTTAAATTATACGAGTTTATTTAAGCTTGGAAGGAGGAGTGGTATCCACTTCCATAATAGCCTGCCTCTGGAAACCCTATGAACCTGGAGAGAGGATGAAAGGCACCTAAGCATCGAGGACTCTCCTTCATAGGGTCGCTATGAGTCGCCTGCGACTTGACGGCTCTTAACAACAACTAGTTTATTTACAAAATTCAAATACACTGTTTTCCAGAACAGAATCTTCCATTTTCCCTCACCCCTCCACCCGTCCAATTGTACAACTCCATGATTAATCCCCCCTCCTCCTGCACATCCACATCCCTCTGCTTCCACCCTCCCCCTCCCTTGGATCCTTATACTTACTCTACAATAATGGGTTTATACAATATTTGTCCTTGTGGGGCTGAATTAGTTCACTCAGCATAATGCTCTCCAGTTCCCCCAAGTTAGGTTATAATTTACAAAATCATTGCTCCTGTGTGCTGCATAGTATTCCACTGTGTGAATGTACTATAATTTCTTAATTCATTTGTTTGTGTTTGGACATCTGGGCTGTTTCCATGTTCTTGCGATGATGAATAATGCTGCTATGAACACTGGTGTACAAGTCTCCATTTGTGCCTCAGTTCTCATTTTCTCAAGGTACATTCCAAGTAGTGGAATAGCTGAGTCCTATTTAATTTTTTAAATAAGCAATGTGTTATCATCATAATTCTATTAGGCAACTAACCAAAGGTCAGTGGCTGGAATCCACAAGGTACTCCATAAGAGAAAGATAAGGCAGTCTGATTCCATACAGATTTTTACAGCCTTGGAAAATCTTATCTGTCTGCAGGGCATTTTGGTGGCCTAGTGGTAAGAAACTGAGCTGCAATCCCAGAGATAGGCAATCTGAATCCACCAGATACTCTGTGCGAGGAAAGGCTGGACCATTACCTCTCTTGTGATTTATTGCTGGAGGTATAGCTATGGTCAGTTCCAACAGTAAACAACAAACAATTCTGTTTCCAAAGAGCCCTCATGTCTTACTGGTAAAGAGTTGTGCTGCTGCTAACCAAAAGATACATTCCAAATTCACCAGCTGCTTAATAGAAGAAAGATGGACAATCTTTTGTGATATTCAGAGCCTCAGAAAGTATACATACTAAAGGGTCAACTATGTGTCAGCTGTGATTCCACAGTACATGACAACAACATTCTATCTATACATGTAACTGAAGTTCCAGTAGAGGTAAAAAAAAAATGGGGCAGAAAAAATATTTTTAAAATAATAATAATAATAATGACTACAAACTTCTTAAATTGGATGGCAGACTTACTGATCAATTACAGAATAAAGAATCTAGCACCTACTCAGGAGAGATAAATACAAAGAAACTATATCTAGACCTCATGGTCAAAATGCTAAAAGACAAAAGAAGAAAATCTTGCAAGAAGTCTGAAAAGACAATACATTATATACCAAGAAATGACTGTACAAATGACAGCTCCATTTTACAAAAATGTAAAATAAACAAGCAAAAATCAAATACTTGGGAATAAAAGTACCAACAGGTTTGTAAGAGCTCTATGCTAAAAACTACAAAACAGGGAGCTCTGGTGGCCCAGTGGCAAGAATATGCACTGCAATTCCAGAGGCGCACAGTTCGAATCAACGATACTCTGCTGGAAAAGGAGGGCCAATATCCTCCTGTAACAATCAGATACGATTTGACAGTACACACACAAAATAATAATAAAATAAGATACAAAATTTAAAAAACTACAAAACAGTAATATAATGTTGTTAGGTGTGAGAATGGACATAAAGATGAAGATTAAAAAGAGATGAAATGGCTCACATATTTGAAGATACAACACTGTCAAGATGTCACATCTTTCTTAACTGATCTATAGACTCAATGTAATTGTAATCATAATCCTTTAAGAATTTTTATAAACACTAACAAGATTATTCTAATAATTATATGTAAATGCAAAGATCTAGAATATCTAAATCAATTATTTAAAAGAACAAAAAGAAACCACACTACCTAATTTCAAAACTCACTAAAACACCGTAACAGTTAAAATATTGTGGTATTGACAAAAGACTGATTCAATGGAACAGAAGAGAGAACCAAGAAATCATCCCTCATTCATACAATCACCTGAAATTCAACACACACACTCATTTAATACAAACAGGAAAAGTTATCCCAACAAATGACACTAGGACTGGGTGTTCTTCCTAATGAGGATAGACAAAGACTCAGAAAACAGTAATACCAAAGGAAAAAACATGACTATATCAAAATGTAAAACTTCAGCTCACCAAAGACAATGCTAAGAAAACAAACTGGCAACCACAGACTAATAAAGGTTTTATCTCCAGGATACAGGGAGCTCTGGTCAAGTTGGCCAAAGTGAAAATGGGAAAAAAATGGTGTTTAATGCTGTTAATTAAGCAGAGGCAAAGAGAATCTGTTAAATACGCTTCACTTAAGATACTGGTGATCTGAGAGAAAACAGAAGCATGCTTGTC
Organism: Elephantulus edwardii; assembly: GCF_000299155.1. Taxonomy (NCBI): domain Eukaryota; kingdom Metazoa; phylum Chordata; class Mammalia; order Macroscelidea; family Macroscelididae; genus Elephantulus; species Elephantulus edwardii. The sequence goes on along the minus strand of NW_006399846.1, from coordinate 10,285,016 downwards.
TTTAAAGACTATTTTTCTGACCTTTTTAAGGTAATGGCAAAAGGAAGAAGGTAAAGGGAAAGACATATGGAAAAGGTGCAGGAGAGAAGTCTCCAACAGTCAGATAAAGCTTTGTTCCATGATGGTTGTTGGGCATCCAGTGTTTGATCCTTGAGGTAGGTAGTCATCAGGCTCCCTTGCTTATGGTGCAGTCAAGTAATCTGTTTTTTTATGTCAGGGTGACTTGATTACAAATCCTTAGTTCCTGGCATAAAATCTAACAGCCAGCTAATCAATCAGGTTAATGGACATTACAACTTTCACTGTTGTCCTAAACTTAGGCAAGTACTTACTACCATCCTAAACTTAAGCAATTATGTCTGAGTGATTCCCACCATCAACTGGAGTTGGACTGCTAACCCAAAGCTAGGGCCTGACAGCTGGAATCCACCAGTGCCTCCATGGAAAAGGTGAGCAGTCTCCTCTTGCCATTTGCAACCTTGATAATCCAATGGAGGTTCAGCTAGGAGTCTGTTACAAATGGATGGCAATGAGTTTTGAGATATGTAGAAAATATACAGAACTCCTCTAACTCAGCAATAAATTTTAAAATAAAAAGACACTCCACAAATGAGCAAACACAAACGTACCAAAAAAAGGCGTTTAAGATCGTTTTGTCTTAGTTTCTTAGGGCTACTATACTAGAAATCTTTCTCTTTTGCTGATCCTCTACTTTAATAAGCATTCTATCCTTCTTGAGGGAGTGGTACGGTGTTACACTGCCAAACCAAAGGCATATCGTTTGAATCTACCAGCTGCTTGACAGAGAAAGATGGGCAATCTCTTCCTGTACAATTACCTCTTCTGAAAACTTGCTCTAGGGTCAGCTACGAGTCAGTGCCAATGGGATATAACAACAGCATATCCACAGTACATGAAAATCTTATAATCCTCAAGTCTAAAGAACATTCTGACTGAACTTCATCCAGGACAAATTTGCTAGCTCTCTGGCAGTTCACGACATAGTCAATATTCTTTGTCAAAATCCTAATTCAAAACCATCTAATCTTCAGTCTTCCTTATATGAGTATATGTTATGTGACTCAAGTGGACTACAACTCATAGCAAGCCTATGTACACTGGAACTCTGCTCAACCTCAAGCCCTCCTTACAATCTCTGATATGTCTGAGCCCACTGTGACAATCTGTGAATCAACCCATCTTTCTCTGAACCTCCATCTTTCCCAACATGATCACTGGCTCCTCCTGACAATATACTCAAAGCATGTTAGACCAAGGTTCAATTCATACTGAAAGCGGCAGCCCTTCACCTTCTGTAGCAAATGCCTGAGATCCTCATCAGTTTCAGCAAGCAAGGTTGTGTCATCTACGTAACGCAGGCTGTTGATGAGTCTTCCTGAAATCCTGATGCCACATTCCTCCTCACATAGCCCAGCCTTGCGGATGATCAGTTTCACATACAGACTGAAAAGATATGGAGATAGGATGCATCCTTGGCATACACCCTTCACGATTTTGAACCATGCAGTGTTTTGACAATTGCCTCCTGATCCAAGTACAAGATCCGCATAAGCACAATCAAGTGTTCTGGTCTTCCCATTCTTCTCAGAGTCAGTCAGTCTGTTATGATCCACACAGTCAAATGCCTTTGTACAGTCAATGAAACAGATAAACATTCCTCTGGGAGTCTCTGCTTTCAGCCAAGATCCATCTAATATTAGCTATATCCCTAGGTTCCACATAATTACATATTCTGAAATGTTCATTCTCCTTGTACCTAATTTGATCATTTTATCTCAAAAGTGACTTGCTTAAAACACAGCCATAAACTGAATTGTGTATGTGTGTGTACACACACACACACACACACACGCAAGCACCAGATAACTAAAATATACACCAAGAACCATATATCACTACAAATATATGTATTTGGTTGGTTGCTTTTTTTTAAAATGGTTTGCTGAGTCTTGTCTAAGAAAGTTTTGTGTCATTGGAAAACTATCTGCAGAAGAATTAAACAAGATCCCCACCTCACTCCATATACAAAAATCAACTCAAGGTGGATCATGGACATAGGACTAAAACCAAGGACTGTAAACTTCATTCAAGAAAAGCTTGGAAAAACTTTAGTAG
>NW_006399846.1:10273908-10281690 GCF_000299155.1 Elephantulus edwardii | reverse complement strand
AAAAAAAAAAGTTTTGTGTCCAGTGGCCGCTGCCCCAGATTAGAAAAACGTTCTTTTATTTCTTTTTTCTAGCAGCCTTACAGTTTTGTAATTGGGTGATTGGGGAGGGAGGCAGGAAATTTGATCATTTCTTTCAAAATTAAACATGCATCTGCCATATGACCCAGTAACTCTTCACAGCGGTGTTTTCCCAAAAGAACAATGGCTATGAGCAAGAAGGTAAATTCAAGAAATGAAAAGGCAAAACAGACAAAACAGTTATCAATTTTATTATAACCTAAAAGCATCTCAATTTATATATGAAGGGAGAAGAGGAAAGAAGTGTATATGTGAGGAAATTTTTCTTGTTTGTCTAACTGCTGGCACAGGACAGAGCAGAGTTTACAGTTACATAGGGTCACTATGAGTCACAAGTGACTCGACAGCACATAACAACAACAACAACTGCTTTCTGAGTCTTACCTCATTTTATCTGGACAAGCCAGGGCAAAGACAGGACAGGGCATGCTCATGAAGATACAAGTAAACCACCTAAAAAGCTTGAGCTTTATTGGCAATTTTAAGCTAATAATGTTAAGATTATTTTTATGCCTTAGAAAGCTGTTTGTCAACAGTGAGTAACTGGGAAAAGAAGTCTATATTACAATAACCCAGACAGGAAATAACAAAAGCTCAGCTAAGACAATGAAAATGTAGAAAAAGAGGAATAGCTATAAGGTATGTATTACAGGAAGCAGAATTGACAGGACTAAGTGATGGGGGGATTCTAGCTGTAAAAATCAGTAACTGGCTGATGGAAGCAAGACTGTACATCAAGTTTCTTCTTCTTTCCACTTATTTCCATGTTGCTATCACATTAAAGTTTTTAAGCTACAGAGTTCAATAGTGCTAGAAGAAAAAAAAAAGAAATAGATCTTAAAATGCCATCCATTTTTTAAAGTCTTTTGTATCTCAACATTCTATATCCAACCTAATGGTAACTAACAATATATACATTAAGTAGAATTAAAGTTCCCACACCTTTTGGACATAGTCAAAGTATGTATCGCACTGCAATTATTTATTTCCTTTCTCCACTACACTCAGTCATTTAGAAAAGGAGTAGGGCATACACTAATCAATGAATCCTCAGTACTTAACAGTCTCCAGCCAGCATACAGCGTAAGGCCATTTTATCCTCTCTCTACATCAAAACTGCCAATAAGCTATTAAAAATTGATGCTTTGAGTGGGAAATGTTAACAGACTGATAAATATTCACACTAGGCTCTCTTCCCTTAGATAATATTATTTTCTTTTTTAGGTAAAACTTATCTCCCATATTTAGCTCAGTTTCATTTTTCATGCACTTATCTCCACCCTACATCCAGTTTATGCTACAAAATGATAAGTCTTAGCACACATTACACAGCAACAATCTCTGATAGTTCTTGCTCTCTTGAGGACAGCACATAAACAGTCCTCATAAATGGCTTGCTATGACTCAAATTCATAGTCTGGTACATGGGAACTGAAATAGAAAACATTAAAATGTCAAATTTCCCCTAAAAATTATTTGGAGGCAATGAAATATCAGACTCAACTAAACTTTCTGAAAATTTCCTATTAAAAAACGCATGCTTTACATTATCTGTATGACAAGAGTCCAAAATAGAGGTGTACAGCAAAGTGAATTGGGGAGGGGTGAGAGTGGAAGAAGGCAGGAAATTATGCAACAATGAATGAATATTTTTTTAAAAAACAAAGTGAAATGTAGGTAGGGAGGAAAATGTGCAACAATGAATGCATGAAAATCCAACTTTTCTGTAACCTTTAGTTAAAATCACAATTAAAAAAAAAAAAGTACTTTAGATTCCAAGTTGTGGACCAGAGGAGATGAAAAGTACTCTCAAAATTATTCCCCTAAGATATCTGTTTCATTTGGCACTGAAGCCCCTCCTGGAGGTCACTAGTCAATCAAAAACTGACTTAAAAAATAAACATTATCACACATACTGTGTTCTTTCACTCAACTAAATGAGACTGAGCATTGCTTCTTTTCCCGGGAGCAAAGATGAGAAGTCAAGAAGAGAAGGTAGAACAATGGAAAAAGAATGAACAGAATGGAAATGAGAATGCTAACACATGTATAAACTGTGACCAATGTTACAGAACAATTTTGTATAAATACTGTATGGGAGCCAAACTTGCTATAAACTTGCACCTGAATCACAATAAAAAGCTAGGGGGAAAAAAGGTAACAATACAAATCTCAGCCAAAAAAGAATCATAAAAAAAAAAAGGATGAAGTTCACACAACACCTGAACTTTTCATTATGCCAAGTCCAAGAAGCCAAATATGAAAAGCCACTTATCTATAAAATGTCCAGCAAATGCCAACCCATAGATTAGTGGTTATAAAGAGCTGCTGAAGAAAACAGTGTAAGAGAACTAGCAGTTTATAGCTTAGTGTTGCTTTTTGAAGTTATGAAAATGGTCTGGAATTCGGTGAAATACTTTTTATCTTTTTCTTTTAAACTCCTTTTAAGTTACTAATTCTTTCCCCACTTCACCCTAAATCCATTCAGTTCTGTACCCTTCCCTCCAGTCCACCAGCACCTGCAGTGCCTCGTCCATGCAGGTTGTTATGTGCCAGAGTTGAATACAATTCATAAGGACCCTATGAACAAGAGAGCTGAACTTGGTCCTGTCCTGTGTCATCCTCACAATCTCTGACACTTGAGCCCACTGCTGCTGTCACTGTGTCAATCCACCTAGGTGATGATCTTTCTTTTTTTGACCATCCCTGTAGGAGGGACAGCACAATTTACACAAACGACATCCCATTCGTGGGGTCATGGTATGTGTGCTCCAAGTTGGTGGCAAGTTTGCAGTACGCCAACCCCTTCTATCTAAACTCAACGCGTCTTGATCCTTTCTTGAACTAGTTATTAAGTCCAGGCTTCTGAACTCAGGATCACTAAGCTGTACGTAGAGGACGATCAGCCACCACTCCAAGTCAGAAACTGCAGCGTCCCACGTCCTCCACACAAACCCCAATGGTACCACCCCAACATGGCTGGTTGTACTTCCCGACTTACGCGCCTCGGGCAGCGCGCGGTGCACGCAGGGAGCTCGATGTAGACTAAATGCAAAGGCAGGGAGCTTAAATGGAGGCCACGCAGAGGAGCCTGGGAAGGAAGTGCAAGGAGACTCTGGGAAGAAAGTTCAAAATTCAACACGGGCCCTTGAGCAAAAATCTTTAAAAAAAAAAAAAAGGGGGGGGGGGGGGGGGAAGGAAAGGAACAGGGAGAGCCGTAAATGAAGCCGGAAGAGGTAGACAGCCGCAAAGCAAGCTGTGGGAAGCCGTAAAGCAAGCAGGAAACAGGGTGCTGAATTTTTGGTTACGCCTTTAGCTGTCCTGCAATTAGGTCTCTATTTGCTGTCGCCTGTATCTGCTCTGCCCCCTGGCGAGCCCCTGTGCGCTCGCCCTAGAACACAAGCTTTTCCGAACTGTCATTTTCTGCACATTCCTAACCTGCCTTACTAATAATGCAGGGGCAAGATGAGGAATGGCTTCCCAGTACCCATTTGTCCGTCTTTGAGGTATTGGGAGAAAAAAGAATAATACTTTTAATTCATATTACTAATAATTTTATAAGGCCCTTCATAGATGCCACCCAGACCGGAACAGTTAACCGAGACTATTAATATGAATATCCCTGTTCACTGAGCTGCTTGCCTCTTCTACCTCGCACCTAGTGGATTCTGCTTAACAAAAAATAGCAGGAAAATGAATCTGTGACAAGGAGGAGAGGAGGCTTTCTTTAGGATATTCCTTGGAACTTGGTGATAAGAACACATACCGTTAGCAGTGTTCAAATTGTCAGAAAAGTTTAGTCATCACAACCTGAAAGTAATTCCCAGCGAAATAATTCTCTTACATTGTCAAATTGGTCACTACAATAAACTTCTTTGAAGAGATTGTTCATTCTATGAGCCCTTGAGAGTTGCAGAGGGTTAAAATGCTGATCTACTTAATAGATAATTGGTAATTTAATTTCATTTAGAAGCATCTGAAAAGATGGGCTTACAAGCCCAAAGGTAAGCCTGTAAAACCTTAAGGAGGGTATTGTCTGCTCTGCACACGTAGGGTTATCATCAGTCAGAATCTACTATCAAGATATTGCTGGATAGTAACAGCAATAGTCTAGGGTAAGTTTTTTTGTATATGACCGCATTTTGCATTTAAGGCGCCCTGGTGACCTATTGGGTAGGAATTGCAATGCCAGCCCCAACGCAGGTAGTTCAAATCCACTAGCAACTCAGAAAGGGGTGAGGGAGAAAGATAGGTTGTCTCCTCCGATGTGATATACAGCCTCTGAAAACCTGCTAGAGGGTTATCCATGATTGAGTGCTTTTCTGAGTTAGAGCATTGAGAGTTGCATAACCTAAAAATTAACAACTACACAACAGGACTTATTTGACTGTTCAGAACTTAACTGCCTTCGAGTTGGAACCAACTCAGAATTGACCATCCAGTAAGTTTTCAGAGAATGTAAATCACACAGGAAGAGATTGCCTGGCTTTGTCCAAAATATCTGGTGGATTCAAACCACCAGAGAGGCAAGCCTTTGGGTTAACATGTGTGTCCCTATGAATTATTGATAGAATTAGAGAATTACCTCTATCAATGTAAATTTATTAAGTTGTGCTGCCAATGATAGTTATGTAAAAGAAAATCCTTACTCTTCGGAAATAAATGCTGAGATATTTCGAGATAAATCACATGTATGTAAACCACCCTCAAATTATATAAAAATATTTATGTGTACCCCTAGCGGATAAAAAAAATGAGCATGCTCAGTTATTAATCAAAAGTAGATGTGCATGCAAGCTACTTTAAATGTAAAGCTTAATAATCTACTTCTGAAAAATCAGTCTTTGGAAACTCGTTGGAATATATTTCTCCTCTAATGCTTGAGGTCACCATGAGGCAAAATCACCTGGATGTCAACTGGTAAATAGATGTTGTTGTTGTTGTTGTTGCTGTGTACCATGTCAGAACCAACTCATAGCTGACCCTCCAGTGGGTTTTCAGAGACAGTTAAGCACACAAGAGGAGATTGCCCATCCTTCTCCAATGATAAATAGATATATTCTATATCTTCTAGGTGGCACAATTAATGGATATATTCTATATATTCTAGGTGGCACTGTTAATCACTGTTAATCAAAAGATTGGTAGTTCAAATCTACCCAGACGTGTCATAGAATTTCTACCTGGCAAAAGAAGCCCCCACAATCCCAAAGGTATGTGATTCAAATCTGCCTGCTGCTAAGCAGGAGAAGGATGGACAGTCTCCTCCTGTGCAATTGTTGTAGTTGTTTCTGTTGTTTGCCTTCAAGTTGAGCACGACTCATAGCAACCCTATGAACAAAAGGCCTGAAGTTTCTCTATAACTATCGACATTTATCAAAGTTCATAGTGTTTCAGAAGGCATGTTATTTAGAAAGTAGATGCCACATTACTGCCTCTGAAAACCTGCTGGAAGGACATCAGCTACGAGTAAGTTTCAACTCAATGGTACAAAACAATAATTTATTTCCAAAAGATCACAGTTATTGAAAACCCCAATGAAGGGCAATTTTATTCTGACATGTATGGGGTTGTCATAAGCCAGAATCCACTAGGCAGCAACTAGATTTGGGGGAGGGGCGGTTGTAGAGAAAAAGTTAAATGTTCACTATAAGTGTGACTGTGATTATTGCACTATATCATTAATATCTTATACTAGCAAAAACTTTCTATGGAGTCTTCAAAAACTTATAGAACATTACATTGACAGAGAAATGCAAGAAATATAACCTGGGTTTAAAAGAGGTAGTGACACCAGGGATATTATTGCTGATGTCAGATGAATCTTGACTGAAAACAGAGAGTACTAGAAGGATATTTATTTGTGTTTTGTTGTCTATGCAAAGTCATTTGACTGTGTGGATTACAACAAATTATGGCTAACCTTGAGAAAAATAAGAATCTCAGAACACTTGTTTGTGTTCATGTGAAACCTATACCTAGACCAAGAGGTATTCTCTACTTTTAGCCAAATCCATATCCCTCATGCCATGGCCTCTTCTGAATCTACCTTTAGTTCTTGAAAATTCCCTATCAATGAACTGTTCTAGTGATTTTTTTATTTTAATTAAGTTTACAGAGACTTTAGATTTCCATTCATTCATTGTTACACTTTTCTCCCTCCTCAACCTCCCTCCCAGATTCCCTCTTCTCTTTGAAAAGTAAAAGAAAAATTCGTTCATTGCTATACAATTCCTCCACCTAAGTCCACTCTACTATGCAGCCTTTGTTTTGAAAAGTAAAATTCTTTCATTGTTATACAATCCCTCCCTCCTTCAGCATGATTTTACTTGCATGTGGTATTAATGATTATATTCATAATTCATTCTATTATTTGTAACATATCCATTACAAAGAGTGTGAAATCAACAGTATCTCAAATATATGATTTGCTGTATAATTCCATAATTTCTAACATCTGCAGTCCTTCATCGTTCAGTTCCCTCATTCCTTTATGTTTAGTGGTTTGCTGGAAGATCTCCCAGAGACTCAGCCCAGTCAGAGGAATTACTCATGCAACTGCGGATCTGCAGGCCAGTTTGGCAGAGGTTGGTGAGCATTGTAGACTATCACTTGTAAAGGTCTCATGAGCTTATATAAGCCTCTAGTAGGATGGGTCTTGTATTCCACCCTAATCCTCTCTCCTTCATACAATAAGTACTTTATCACAAAATAAATGGTTAATCATTGCTAGAAAGACATGATAAACCTTTGACACCACAGTGATATTGTTCATACAGTTTCCACATTCTGTTGGATCACCTTTTTTTGGAATGGGCACAAATATGGATCTCTTCAAGTCAGATGGCCAGGTAACTGTCTTCCACATTTTTAGGCATAGAATAATAAGCACATCCAGGACTGCATCTGTTTGTTAAAACATGTTAATGAATTTGCCCTCAATTCTTGGGTTCTTCTTTTTTTACCAGTGCCTTCAGTGCAGTATGACTTTCTTCCTTCATTACCATGTTCTTGATCATAAGCTATTTCCTGAAATAATTCAATGTCAACCAATTCTTTTTGGTGCAATGACTCTGTGTATTCCTTCTATCTTCTTGTGATGTTTCCTGCATCATTCAAGATTTTGCCCATATAGTTCTTCAGTATTGCAACTCAAGGCTTTGTTTGTTTTTCCATTTTTTTAGCTTGAGGAGTGCTGAGGATGTACTTCCTTTTTGATTTCTTATCTCCAACTTTTTGCACATTTCATTACAATATGGCAGACTAAGAAGTAGGATTAGCCATCCACTTCTAAAAGAGCAGGACTTTGAAAACCTTATGAATAACAGAGGAACATTGTTAGATACTGTAATGGATGTGTTATTGTTGTTGTTTTTAGGGGCCATCAAGTCAAGTATAACTCATACTGACCCTATGAATAGCCAACCTGAACTCTGCCCTGTCTCTGAAACACTCAACACCATTGCTGAAGTAACTATGTCAATCCATCTCATTGGGGTCTTCGCTGTCCACCTCATCTTTCCAAGCATGATGTCCTTCTCCAAGGAAGAGTCTCCCCTAGTTATATGTCCTGAGTACCTTAGAGAGGTCCCTAACAGCAGACTTTCCCATCGCGATGCGCTTTTTGATTTCCTGACTGCTGGTGCCAAGAGTGTTGACTGTGGAGCCGAGCAAACTGAAGCTGTGAACACTCTCAATCTCTTC
>NW_006399846.1:10265846-10272953 GCF_000299155.1 Elephantulus edwardii | reverse complement strand
GAGGGACAGCGCAGGAGGGGAAGACCCTCTGTGAGATGGATTGATTCGGTGACTGGGGTAATTGGGATGGGTGTGTCCGAGGCGGTGCGGTTGGCGCAGGATAGAGCAGGGTTTAGGGCTGTTGTGCATAGGGTCACTATGAGTCAGAAACGACTCGATGACACATAACAACAACAACAACAACAGTTGTATGTCCAAAGTATGAAAGATAGAGCTTCTCCATCTTTGCTCCCAAGGAGCACTCTGGCTGCCCTTTCTCCAAGACGTACCTATTTGTTCTCCTGGCAGTCCCTGCGATATTCAGTATTCTTCTCCAGCACCACAACTCAAAGGCATCAATTCTTCTTCTGTCATCTTTATTCATCGTCCAGCTCTCTGATACATAGCAGGTGATTGAGATGTCCATGGCCTGAATTAGGTACACATTAGTCTTCAAACTGACATCTATGCATGATAGCTCTGAACTCTATTCTATTCAAAGCCAGTCTCACTGTCTTTGACACATATGATCCCATTACCCCAGTTACTGTATCAAAACATCTTAAGCAGGGTCCTCTTCTCTTGCACTGTCCCTCCACCCTTCCAAGCGTCATGTCCTTCTCCAAGGACTGATCTCTCATGGCAACATGCCCAAAGTATGTCAGATAGAGCTTCAAAATCCTTACCTTAAAGGAGCATCTTGATTTCACCCTCTCCAGGATAAACCTGTTTATTCTCTTGTCAGTCCATGTTTAGCACTCTTCTCCAGCACTACAACTCAAAGACATTGATTCTTCTTCTGTCATCCTTGGTCATTGTCCAGCTCTATGATGCATAGGTAGTAATTGCGAAGACCATGGCCCAGATCAAGTGTACCTAGTGTCTAGACTGACATTGCTCTTTAGCACTCTGAAGAGGTCCCCAACAGCACATTTTCCCAATGCAGCGCATCTTTTTATTTCCTGACTGCTGATCCCAAGTGTGTTAATTGTGGAACCAAGCAAGGTGAAATTGTTAACAGTCTCACTCTCCTCTCCAGCTATTATGGTGCTGCCAATTGGCTCAGTAATGAGAATTTTTGTCTTCTTGATGTTCAACTTCAGTCCATATTGAAGACTGCCATCCTTGACTTTGTACTGCAAATGTTTCAGGTCTTCTTCAGTTTCAGTAAGCAAGATTATGTCATCTGCATAACACAGTTTGTTGATGAATGTTCCTCCAATGATGTCACATATGTCTCCTGATTTTCCGACTGCTGGTACAAAGGGTGTTGATTGTTGATCCAAGGAAGATGAAGTTGTTGATGGCTTCAATTCTTTCTCCATTCATCATAATATTGATCATTAGTTCTGTAGTGAAGACTTTTGTTTTCTTGATGTTTACATGTAATCCATACTGAAAGTGGTAGTTCTCAATCTTCTGCAGCAAGTGCCTCAAGTTCTCCTCACTTTGAGCAAGCGAGGTTGTGTCATCTGCATAGCACAGGTTATTGATGAGTCTTCCTCTGATCCTCATGCCACATTCTTCCTCCTAGAGTCCAGCTTCTTGAATTATTTGCTCAGCATACAGCTTGAATAGGTATGAAGGAAGGATACAACCCTTACTCACTCCTTTCTTAATTTTGAGCCATGCAGTGTTCCCTTGATCTCTGTTGTTTGCACAACAGGCTCTTAGAAGACACACAAAATATATAGAAACAGCTAAAAACATCCATTAATAATAAGAACAAGGAATATACAAAGTATGAATCTAGGAAAATTGGAAGTTGTCAAAAATTAAATGGAACCCATAAAAATCAGCATACTAGGCATTAGAGAACTGTGATGGACTGATACTTGCCAATTTAAACCAGATAATCCTATGATCTTTTATGCCAGGAATGACAAATTGAGGGGGGAGTGGTTTTGCATTCATAGTAAAAAAGAATCTTTCAAGATCTATCCCGAAGTACAATGCTATGAATAATGATTTCAATGAAATGAAAAGCATATGTGAACCCTATCCTATCATGTGTCATTCTCACAATCTGTCACACACTTGAGCCCTTTGCTGCAATCACTGTGTCGATCCATCTGATTGAGCGTCTTCCCCTCTTTCATCCACCTGCCATCTTTCTAAGCATGATGTCCCTCTCCAAGGAATAACCTCTCCTAGCAACATACTCAAAGTATATGAGATGAAGATGTATCATATTTGCCTACAAAGAAGGCTGTACCTTCTCCAAGACATACCTGTTTGTTCTTTTGGAAGTCCATGGGATATTCAGCACTCTTATCCAACACCGAGTTCAAAGGCGTCAATTCTTCTTCATTGTCATTGTTTTACCCTTATTAATTGTCTAGCTCTCAGATGCACAGCAAGTGATCAGAAAGACCATGGCCTGAATCAGATGCACCTCAGTTTTGCTCCACAATAATTTGGAGTGGTCCTTGACTGAAGACTTTCCCAGTGCAATACATCTCCTGCTCTCTTGACTGCTGGTACCAAGGTTTTCGATTATGGGTTCAAATAAGATGAAGTTATTGATAGTTCCAAGCTTTTCTCCATCTTTGATGATGTTGCCTATTAGTCCAATGGCAAGAATTTTTGTTTTCTTGATGTTGAGATGCAATCCATATTGAAGACTATATAGTCTTTGATCCTCTGAAACAAGTATTTCAAGCCCTCTTCAATTTCAGCAAGCAAGGTTGTGTCCTTTACAAGCAGGGTTATTGATGAGTCTTGCTCCAATCCTAATGCCCATTCTTCTTAACAAAGCCCAGCTTCTCAAATAATTTTCTTAGAACATAGATTGAATAGATACGGAGAAAAGATACAACTCTGATGCACACCTAACTTAATTTAACATCATGTAGTATTCCCTTGCTCTGTTCTCACAATAGATTCTGACATGGGACAATTTCAGGAAGTATCATGTGATCAGTAGCCAATGATAATGAAGGAAGAAGTTTAAACTGCACTGAAGGCATTGAACAAATTTAAGGCCCCAGGAATTGATGCAATACCAAGTGACATGTTTCCAATGACAGGTGCAGGCCTGGACATGTTCAGCAGTCTATGCCAGGAAATTTGGAGGACAGCTGCCTGATTGACTGACTGGAAAATGTCCATAATTGTTCCCATTCCCAAGAAAGGTGATCCAACAGAATGTGTAAATCATCAAACAATATTATTAATATCACATGCAAAGAAAATATCACTGAAGAGAATTCAAAACAAGCTGGAATGGTACATAGACAGAGAATTGCTGGAAGTTCAAGATGGATTTAGAAGAGGCCATGGCACCAGAGATATCATTGCTATTGTCAGATGGATTATGGCTGAAAGCAGAGAATACAAGAATCATGTCTATTTGTGGTACTTTATTGACTATGCAAGCCATATGACTTTATGAATCTTTACAAACCATGACTTGCATTGAGAAGAATAGAAATCCCAGAACTTAATTACGCTTACACAAAACTTCTTGTTGTTAGGTGCTATTGAGTCTAGTATAACTCATGGAGAACCTAATGAACATCAGAACTGAACCTTGTCCTATGCTGTGACATCCTAATTTTGTCCAACATGCTTAACCCCATTGTCCATGGTATATTCAATACTCCTCTCCAGCACCACAACTCAAAGGCATCAATTCTTCTTCTAGCATCCTTAGTCATTGTAGATGTGATTAACATTTAAAGTCAGTGACTTCAAGTAAATAAGGTTATCTTTAATAATATGGCCAGGCCTCATCCTATCAGTTGAAGGTCTTAAGAACAAATGCTGAGGCGAGCTCTGGTGGCCTGGTGGCAAAAAGGTGTACTGCAATCCCAGAGGTGCACGGTTCAAGTCCACCAGATGCTCTGCTGGAGAAGGAGGAACAATCTCCTCCTGTGCCAGTCAGATCTGATTTGATGGTACATATACAAAATAATAATAATAATAATAAATAGAACAAATGCTGAGATATCCTTGAGAAGAAGGAATTCTGTCTTAAGACATGGAAATCCTGCATCCATATAACCTATGGATTTCAGATTTCCAAAACCAGTCCTATAATCATGTGAATCTATTTTTTAAAATAATTTTTAATTTAATTTTATTTTAATAAACAGATGAGGGAGTGAATAATTTAAAAGCAATGTATGATTGGGTATTATGGTTATCACAAGAGTCTGCAATTAAGGTTGCATAGTGGAATGTACTTGGGGCGTTGGGAGAGGTGTGGGGGGATTGTGTACCAGGGAAGGAGCCTTTCTTTTACTTTTGAAAGAGAGGAGTGAAGTGGGGCGGGCGGGGGGGAGGGCTGGGCAGGGAGAGAAGTGCAGCAATGAATGAATGGAAATCCAAAATCTCTGTAAATGCTCATTAAACTGATTTTTAAAAAAATAATAAATAACTAAATCTCTCTTCTCAATTTTCTGTCTTTTCTCTCTGCATTTTTACACACACACACACACACACACACACACACACACACAGAGTTTCTCTGGAGAACTATAACTGATACAGTAATTAAAAATATAAAAACAAAGCAACAATAAGTGTACTTGTATGGCTTCCAAAAGAACAAACAAGTCTGTCCTGGAGGAAATGCAACCAGGTTGCTCCTTAGAGGCAAGAATGGTGAAACTTCATTTCACATACTTTGAACATGTTAATAGGAGAGACAAGTCCTTGGAAAAAGACACTATATTCAAAAGATCAGAGGGTCAGAGAAAGAGAGAACGATCCTCAACAATGTGGATATTGACACAGTGACTGACACAATGGACTTAAGCATTCAGGAGATTGTAGGGTTAGGGCAAGATTCTAATCTTTGTTCATTAGTTGGTTAATGTCATAGTTAATGACACATACATCAACATACAACACTGACTTTATGCTCAGCACTATTTTATGTAGTTTACATAGATTTACTAATTTCATCCCTACAATAGCCTCATGCAGTACCCCCTTCCATCTAGTCAATGCAACCCTATAGGACAGAGTAGAATTGTGCATAAGGTTTCTAAGGTTGCAACTCTGCTGAAGCAAACTACCTTCTCTTTTTCCTGCAGAGTGGTGAGTGGGTTTAAACTACCAGCCTTTTTGTTAGCAGCTAAATTCTTTAATTACTGTCCTTCAGAACTCTTCCACGTGAGATAAGTGCTACTGAATCTAAGATGACTTATTTAAGGAACTAGGGTGGTGTGGTGTGTTAACTGTTGTACTGCTAACAAAAATATTTGAATCCACTAATTGCTGTGCAAGGGCAGGAGGAATAGTTTCCTTCAGTAAAGATTTAAAATACTGATGGAGAGTTATTATAAGTCAGAATTGCAGTGGAATTTTTATTAAATTCTTTTTTATTTACTATCAAGAAAAGAAAAGAACCAAATCAATAAAAGCCCTAGTGGCATAGTGGATTATCTGTTAGACTGTCAAACAAGAAGTTAGAGGTTCAAATCCATCAGCTGCTTAGCAAAGAAATATAGTATAGGTATTCTCTTAAAAATCTATGGCATCGCACTAAAACAGATGAGGGAGAGAACTGTTTAAAAGAGGTATATGATTATATTATTGTTATGACAGGAGTTCAAAACAAAGGTAGCATAGTGGAGTGGACTTGGAGGGAGGGAATGAATAACAATGAAAGAATTCTTTTACTTTTCAAAAAGAAAAGTGAATTGGGGGAGGGGTGGGCAGAGAGAAAAGTGCAACAATGAATGATAGAAATCTAAAGTCTCTGTAAACTTTCATTAAAATATATTTAAAATTATGCACACCCATGTTTATTGTGGCTTTGTTCACAATGGCAAAGAGTTGAAAACAATCTAAGTGCCCATCAACAAACAAGTGGATAGAGAAGCTCTGGTATATTCACACAATGCAATACTTCACTGCATTGAAAAACAAGGAACTCATGAGATATTATACTAAATAGATGACCCTGGAGGACATTATGCTGAGTGAAATATCTCAGTCACAAAAGGACAAATATTGCATAGTACCACTGTTGTAAAACGGGACTGACATCAGGGTTGGAGGGAGACTGAGAAAGAGGAATAAATAATGTATACTTCATTGAAACAGATGAGGGAGAGAACTGTTTAAAAGTGATACATGATTAGGTACTATTATCATGACAAGAGTCCAGAGTGAAGGGTGCATAGTGGAGTAGACTTGGGGGGCCGGATTGTATAACAATGAAAGAATTTTACTTTTCAAAGAGAAGAGAGAACTGGGGTGGGGAGAAGTGAGCAGGGACAAAAGTGAAACAATGAATGAATGGAAATCCAAAGTCTGTACACTTTCATTAAAATTAATAATTTAAAAAGTCAATTTAAAATTTAAAAAAATCGAAGGCATCAGAAAGCCAATGGAGGGTGTGTGATTTGGGTTATTTATCTAAGGAGCTCTGGAAGCTTATAGTATTATGTATTGGGCTTCAAAGTGAACACCATGAGTCAGAATCAAATGTAAAGCTATTGGTTTTAGTTTGACTTTTTCTATAAGGAGCCATGGTACTGCCATGGGTTAATAATTGGGATGCTCAGAAAAGGGTGTTGCTTCAAACCCACCTGCCACTCCAAGCCTGCTCTTGGGAACCCTGTGGAGCAAATATAACTAACTCATTGCTGTTGAGTTGGAACTGACTCATAGATGAGCCTCCAGTGGGTTTCTGGGACTGTAATCAAAATCCTACTCTGTCAAATAGTCATTATGAGCCAGAACCTACTTGATGGCAGTGAGAGTGGCCTGTTTCTATGTAGGTGGTTAACCTCTTAGCTGCTTCCATAAACATCACTCATGTTGTGCTTGTAGCTGCCTATTTTCAAACCAGCTCCAACTCACAGTATCCCCATGTCTAGTGGAAGGAACGTTTTTCTGAACCTAAACCATCCTCCATGATAGGTGTGAGATCAGATCATTGTGTTCCATACCATGGTTATTGGTTGACTTTTGAAAGTAGATCACAGATCTTTCCTCCTCACCCTTCTTTGTCTAGAAGCACCACTGAGGTGTTGTTGTTGTTGTTGTTCTTGTTGTTGTTATGTGCCGTCGAGTCACTTGCTACTCATAGTGACCCTATGTACAACAGCCCTAAACTCTGCTCTGTCCTGTGCAAATCGCACTGTCTCTGACACTCCCATCCCAATTATC
>NW_006399846.1:10259076-10260817 GCF_000299155.1 Elephantulus edwardii | reverse complement strand
GTGTGTGTGTACCGTCAAATTGGATCTGACTGGTACAGGAGGAGATGGCCCCTCCTTCTCCAGCAGAGCATCTGGTGGATTTGAAACGCATGTCTCTGTGATTGCAGTGCAGCTTCTTGCCACTAGGCCACCAGAGCTCCCCTCATTTTTGCTGGTTTTTTTAAAAAGAAAATTATTAGAGGGAATCTGAATGTAGGATAATTGAAAATTCTTTGAAATGTTTTTGTAAGCTTTCTCCAAGAATTAAATTATATGTGCTCACTTTGGCAGCACAGCACATATACTAAAATTGGAATGATACGGACAAAATTAGTATGGCCCCTGTGCAAAGATGACATGCAAATTAATGAAGTATTCTATATTTTTTAAAGGCTAATGACAATAGGAAATTAGGGGAGTGGGTAAGTCTCTGCAAAAATGACTGAGAAGGAAAACCTCTCAAAGTGCTGGGCTGCAGTTTGTAGTTGTTAAGGACTAAGGTAAAGAATCCCAGGCCAACGATGTCATTGAAGAGTATTTCAAATGCATGAAATGAAACCAATAAAAAAACTTGGCATATTAAAAAAATAAATTATTTTAAAAGAAATTATTTTAAAATGGAGGTAATACATGTTTTACTCGCTTCACAGAATTTGGGGGAAGATCATATTAAATCTTACAAGTGAAAGCTTTTTATGAAGCATTTGTCCTCCTACATGTGTAAAACATAGTTATTACTATTAAAAAGAGCTTTAAAAACTATAGGACACTATAAATATAAAACAGAATTCTTTTTACTGTGCTTTTTGTAGCTTCTACAGAGACTAAATCCAGTCTGTATCCATTAACTCAATTACTACTCCTTTGAGAGGAAGGCAGGAGTTTACAGTTAAAAAGGTTAGCCTCTTCTTGGCTTTATTACTTTAGGAGGACCAGTGATCAATAGCAATATTATGGCTTTATTTACTACAGAAAAATCTATATCCTGAAAAATTGTCTCTGGTTCTGTATTTATTTCCTGACACTAAATGGCCCTAAATCCCTTTCTGACACTAGTATTTCATGATATAATGGAAGCAACTCAGAGAAGCTGTGATGAGAGGACTTGCATCATTTCTTATATATCATTACACATTTGGAAATATGTCAGACTGAACCATTAGTTTGGACAATTAAGCTTTCTCTACCTCAGCTTGTCCACTGATATCTGAAATTCATATTAAATCTGACTCACAGAAACCAATTAAATAATGTGAATGAAAAGTCTCCTCTTCTGTTCTCTTTGTTAAAAACATTTCTGTCAACTGTAATAGAACATGCCTTTCTGTGTTGTTACAAAAAAGGGGGGGGGGAGGAAATTACTTTCCTTCAGGAACTCCCAGTTGAACCATAACTCTGTCTTCTTCACACTATGTACTGCCAATGAATTTCAGGAGGCATTCATATTTCTTGTTAGGTGTCACTGAGTCAACTATTGCTTGTAGCGACAGTGTGAACAACATTTCAAATCCTTGCCCTATTCTCATATCTCTGTCATGCTCAAGCCCATTGTTGTTCCAGTCACTGTGTCAATCCTTTTTGCTGAGGATCTTCCTCTGTTTCACTAATGTTCTACTTTCCACCGTGCAAGCCCCCTCTCCAAGAACTGGTGCCTCTTGACAGAATGCCTTAAGAATTTTACTATTCTTTGGGAGCTCTGGTGGCCTAGTGGCAAGAAGCTGTACTGCAATCCCAAAGGTACACGGTTCGAATCCACCAGATG
>NW_006399846.1:10256622-10258091 GCF_000299155.1 Elephantulus edwardii | reverse complement strand
AGCCTTAGCCCATACTGAAGGCTGCAGTCCTTGACCCTCCGCAGCAAGTGCATGAGGTCCTCCTCAGTTTCAGCAAGCAGGGTTGTGTCATCTGCGTAACGCAGATTGTTGATAGATCTTCCACCAATCCTGATGCCACACTTCTCCTCATAGAGTCCGGCCTCTCGGATAATCTGCTCTGCATGCAGGTTGAAAAGGTATGGAGATAGGACACATCCCTGGCGTACACCTTTCCCAGTTTTGAACCATGCAGTGTTTCCTTGCTCTGTTCTGACGACTGCCTCCTGGTCCAAGTATAGATTTCGCATTAGAACAATCAAGTGTTCTGGGATTCCCGTTCTTCTCAGAGTCAGCCACAGTTAGTTATGATCCACACAGTCAAACGCCTTTGCATAATCAATGAAACACAATCACATATTCCTTTTACGACCCAACGGCACATAACAACAACAACAAAGTTTTCTCTCTCCTCTGTTTCAATGCTGTGTACATTATTTATCCCCTCTTTTCTTAGTTTCCCCCAATCCCTATGTCAGCACTGTTTTATAACAGTGATGTTATGCAGTGTTGTCTTTTTGTGACTGAGATATTTCAGTTAGCATAATGTCCTCCACGGTCACCCATTTTGTAGAGTATTTCATGAGTTCCTTATTTTTTAGTGCTGCATAATATTCCATTGTGTGAATATACCACAGCTTCTCTATCTCTTGGGTTGTTTCCAACTCTTTGCTATTGTGAACAAAGCAGCAATAAAAATGGGTGTGTACAGAATTTCACCATTCTTGCCTTTAAGGAGCATGTTGGCTGTACTTCCTCCAGACTTCCTCCAAATTTGTTTGCTTTTTTTATAGTCCATGGTAACTTCTGTAATCTTTGCCAACACCACAATTCAAAAGCATTGGTCTTCCTTACCCATTATCTGACTTTCACATGCATATAAAGAAATAACAAATACCATGACTTGGGTGAGGTATACCCTTTAAACTGACATCCTTGCCCTTTAGCACTTAAAATTAAGTCTTTGACAGCAGATTTGCTTCGTGCAACATCTTGATTTCTTGACAGCTGTGGCCATGGGTGTTGATTGTGGATCCAAGTAAAATCAAATAATTAGCAACATCAGTCCTTTCTTCATGTACTTTGATGTTGTCTATTGGTCCAGTTATGAAGATTTTTGTTTTCTTGATGTTGAGATGTAATCCATCTTGAAGACTATAGTCTTTATCATCTTCAGTAAGTCTTTCTTACTTTCTGTAAGCAAACCTATTTCATCTATATACCATTACTATTGACGAGTCATCCTCTAACCATACCACATTCTTCATATACTCCAGCTTTTTTATTTGATCAACATACAGATTGAATAGGTATGGGAAAAGGTTATAACCTTGATACACACCTTCCCTAATTTTATTTTTTTCTATAATTATATTTTATTAATTTTCATAAACATTTACAGAGATTTTGGG
>NW_006399846.1:10241188-10255673 GCF_000299155.1 Elephantulus edwardii | reverse complement strand
CGCCATACTGCTTTCCACAGGGGTTGCACCATTTTACACTCCCACCAACAGTGAATCAGGGTTCCAGTTTCTCCACAACCTTGCCAGCATTTGTTGCTTGCTGTTCTTCACCTTCCCTAATTTTAAAACAGACAATATTCCTTGTCTTTTCAGACAACTGCTTGTTGGTCTATGTATAGGTTTCACATGAGCATAATTAAGTGTTCTGGAATTCCCATTCTTCACGATGTATTTTATAATTTATGATCCACACAGTCAAATGCCTTTGCATAGTTAATAAAGCACAAGTAAGCATATTTCTGATATTTCTGATAATCTTAAGCTAAGAGTATCCGATATCAGCAATGGTATTTCTTGTTCCACAGTCTCTTTTGAATGTAGTTTGAATTTCTGGTTTGTCTCTGTCAATGACTGTTCCAGTTGGTTTTAAATAATCTTTAGCAAGATTTTTACATTTGAATGATATTAATAATACTATTCAATAATTTTTTGCAATCTGTTAGGTCATGTTTTCTTAATAGGGGCAAATATGGATCTTTTCTAGTCAATTGGCCAGATAGCTGTCTTCCAAATTTCTTGGCACAAATTAGTGACTATGCCCAAGGTTTGCTGAAACACATCAACTGATATTCCATTAATTCTTGGGCTCTTTTTGTTTCTCCAAATACCTCAGAGCAGCTTGGTCTTCTTCATTTTGTTTTTTTATATATTTTTTATTTTATTTTAGTGTGTGTGTGTGTGTGTGTACCGTCAAATCAGATCTGACTGGTACAGGAGGAGATTTTCCCTCCTTCCCCGTCAGAGCATCTGGTGGATTCAAACCGTGCGCCTCTGTGATTGCAGTGCAGCTTCTTGCCACTAGGCCACCAGAGCTCCCGGTCTTCTTCATCTTGTACAGTTGATTCTTGATTATATACTACTTCCTGAAATAGTTCACTATTTAAATAGTTCACTACTGACCATTTTTTTTTACAGCAACTATGTTCTTTCATCTTCTTTGAGGCTTTCTGCATTAATGTTTTGCCCATAGAATCTTTCAATATTGCACCTCGAGGCTTGTTCTTTTAACTTAAAAAATGTCAAGGATGCTCTTTCTTTTTGGTCTTCTAACTTCAGTTTTTCGCATAATTCTTTATAATTCTTGGTTTTTTCTTCTTATTCCTCCCTTTGCAATCTTCTATTCTGCTCTTATTTCATCCTTTTGGTTAAGCTTTTATTCGTTTAAAAGCAAGTTTCAGAGTCTTTTCTGACAACCGTTTTTATTTTTTCTGTCTTCGCAATGACCTTTTTCTTTCTTCATGGACGACATCCTTGATGTCATCCCACAACTTGTCTGGTGTTCAATCATCAGTGTTCATCATATCAAATATTTTCTTGATATGGCTTTTAAGTTCAAGTGGGAGAAATTCAGGATATTGTTTTGGCTGTTGTGGACTTATTTTCATTTTCCTCACTTTTCATTTTAATTCATGTGGTGGCAAGTGTTTATTGTTAAAAATGGCTTTCTTGTCATTAATTAACTTTTTTATTTTGTGATGAAGTGTTATATTAAGGAGATGGAAGTAGGGTAGGATAGAAGCCTTACCCTACTAGAAGACTATATAAGCTTCTGGGAGCTCAGTGTTCCCACTCGTTGGGGCACCTGGTCTACTAGGTCATGGCATCCAGCTGCACAGAAACAGAGTCTTCAGGATCCTGACCTACTGCTCACCAGTCTCTGCAGCATTGGGCTGCATGACTCACAGTTGGATCATCATTTTCCTGACAGGTTTGAGGTTTTGTGAGTCTTTTCAGCAAATCACAGAACCAAAGGGACATAGAGAAGTGGAGGAACTGGATGGAGAAGGAGCAGTTGCTGTCAGAAATCATGGAGTGATACAGCACATCAAACATTTGAGAAATTGTTGACCTCTGTCTTTTAGTAACTTGTTAGTAGGTGTCATCGAGTCTAGTATTCTAGTATGACTCATAGTGACCCTATGAAGAAAAGACCTGAGCCCTGACCTTTCCTGTACCTTTTCTCATTATCTCTGACATTCTTGAGCCTATTCCTGCAGTTACTGTGTCAATCCATCTCATTGGTGGTCTTCCTCTCTTCCTCTGACTCTCCACTTTTCCAAGCATGACATCCGTTTCTAAGGAATAGCCTCTCCTACCAACTGATCTGCTATTAATCCTCACAAAAGGGATCATAAGTGCAATTTTCCTAAGAATCTGTACCACAGTTGGCCCTTGACTGCTGTTAATTGAGATTCTCAACCATCTGTTTCTACAGGTAGTCAGTCTGAATCTTGTGTATTCTATCAGTTGAGGTCAATGCATATTTGTTGTTGTTGTTATGTGCTGTCGAGTCGTTTGTGACTCATAGCGACCCTATGTACAACAGCCCTAAACCCTGCTCTATCCTGTGCCAATCGCATTGCCTCTGACACACCCATCCCGATTACCCCAGTCACTGAATCAATCCACCTCATAGAGGGTCTTCCCCTCCTGCGCTGTCCCTCCACCCTCCCAAGCATGATGTCCCTCTCCAAGGATCTGTCCCTCCTTACAACATGTCCAAAGTATGTCAGACGAAGCCCCAAATTCCTTGCCTCCAAGGAGTAGCCTGGTTTAACCCTCTCTAGGATGAATCTGTTTTCTTAGCAGTCCATGGTACACTCACTACTCTTCTCCAGCACCACAGCTCAAAGGTGTCAATTCTCCTTCTGTCCTCACTAGTCTATAGTCACCATTTATGTTGTTTGTTGTTTTGTATGGTTTTTTTTAAAAAAAAAGCATTTGCAATTAAGATTCATTAAAGGTGTAAAATTCTGTCATGTGAGCTCTGGTCTAATTTCTGTCACCAGGACCTATGTTCCAACTATTAGTCCTGCTCGTTTGTTTCCAGTTCTGCATTCCAGTAACCAGTTTTTACTAAGGAATCCTGAATATGTGTTAAATGACTTTCAGACTGCAAAAGTCAGTAGAAATCCTCAGTGTCTTCATCTTTGACTTTAGTCATTGGTGCATATAGTTGGATAATTGTTGTATTACCAGGTGTTCCTTGTATGTTTATGGATATTGTGATGTCACTCACCCCACTATACTCCAGGATAGATCTTGAAATGTTTTTTTTTTTACAATGCAGGCAACACCTTCAGTCCTTCTCAGTCTGTCATTCCTCTTCTTCAAGAGGAATAGAGAGTTGTGATGCTAAACCAAAGGTAGTGTATTTGCTGTGTATTCTATCAAGCTAGTATAAAAGGGGAACTCTGGTAGCCTAGAAGTGACTCTTAACAGGTCAAACCTGTGGCCTGATTAAAGGTGTTGCATCCTCAAATTAAAACAACTATGAGATATCATTTCACCCCAGTCAAAATAGCAAAATTTAACAGAACAGCAAGCAAAAAATGCTGGCGAGGTTGTGGAGAAACTGGAACCCTGATTCACTGTTGGTGGGAATGTAAAATGGTGCAACCCCTGTGGAAAGCAGTATGGTGCTTTCTCAAAAAGTTGCAAATAGAGATACCATTTGACCCAGCAATTCCACTACTGGGAATATACCCTGAAGAGACCATAGCTGACATCCAAGCAGATATATGCACACCCATGTTTATTGCAGCTTTGTTCACAATAGCAAGGAGTTGGAAACAACCTAAGTGTCCATCAACAAACGAATGGCTAGAAAAGCTGTGGTATATTCGCACAATGGAATACTATGCTGCATTAAAAAACAAGGAACTCATGCAATATTATTCAAAATGGTTGACTCTGGAGAACATTATGCTGAGTGAAATATCCCAGTCACAAAAGGACAAATATTACATGATGCCACTGTTGTAGAATGGGACTGTCCTTGGGGTTGGGGAGAGACTGAGTAAGATGGGTTCAATAATGTATACTGCACTGAAACAGAGGAGGGAGAAAACTGTTTAAAAGAGATATATAACTAGGTATTTCTGTCATCACAGGAGACTAGAGCGAGGGCTACATGGTGGAGGGGACCTGGGGGAGGGTTTGTAAAACAATGAAAGAATCTTTTCTTTTACTTTTCCATAATTTTTGGACTCATGTACTTATAACTTGTTAGTCAAATTTGTGTCTTCTAGGTTGCAACACCCCCATGATACATCTTCAAGGATATGAACATATACAGCCAAGCACAATCAATAAGAGTGCATCTAAATCCCAAAATCAATCTCCATAATAGTCTATGTGTTTCCTACTGCCAAAGGGGCCCTTTAGAGTAGTGAGAGAAGATCTTCACCCTGAAACCCACAGCGTCCCTTTTCAGCAGGAAGTAGCTAAGAGAATACGCCATCCCCTTTTCCTTATGACTCAGGGTGAAGTCTCTCTCAGGGAGGAGTGATAGGGAATGGCAAAGGACACACTGACAAAGAAGATTAATCAGAACTGGCTTTGACAAGCACTGTGGCATTTGGACAAGAACAAACTGGGAGGAGGGTAGAGAGAATAGTGCAACAATGAATGAATGGAAACCCAAAATCTCTGTAAATGTTTATGAAAATTAATAAAATATAATTATAGAGAAAAAAAGGTGTTGCATCCTATCCAAATCCCCTTACCCTGATTGCCTGATTACATCTGTTCACGTCATGTAATATGATTGTATTATTAACTGCTTCTAATCCTGTCTCTTCTGACATCCATTTTGGATTTTTCTTTCTTCTTCTTCTTTGTAATGACCTTTTGTTCTCTTAATGGATATTTTTATGTCCTTCCACAGAAGAGATTATGAAAATTGCACTATAGCAGAGAGAAGTCAAAACAAAAGCAAGAAATGCCAAAAGAGCTGAACAGAAGATTTCAAAGGGCAGCTTGAGAAGATAAAGAAAAATATTATAAAGAGCTGGACAAAGAATAAAAAGGGAAGAACTCGGCATTTCTCAAGCAGAAAAAAAATTGAAGAACAAATTCAAGCTTTGAGCTGAAATACTCAGAGATGCTATGTGCACAATCTTGAATGAAATGCACAGAGACACTGTGCCAAAAGGAATTTGTTGACACTAAAAAGTTTCAGGAAGTATCATACGAACACAAGCCAATGGTGATGAAAAAGTTCAAGCTGTATTGAAGACATTGGCATAAAATGACACCCCAGAATGGAATACTAGTTGACATATTTCAACTAACAGATGCAGCCCTAAACGTACTCACCAGTTTATACCAGGAAATTTGGAGGACAGCTGCCTGGAAAACTGACTGGAAGAGATCCATATTTGTTCCCATTCCCAAAAAAGACAATACAACAGAATACAGAAATTATTAAACAGTATCATTAATATCTTATCCAAGCAAAACATTGTTGAAGATCATTAGAAAATGGCTAGCACAATGCATTGACTATCAGAAATTCAAGACTGTTTTAGAAGCCGTCACAGTACCATGGATATCATTGTTGGTGTCAGATAAATCCTGGCTGAGAGCAGAAAAGACAAGAAAAATGTCTATTTGTGTTTTATTGACTATGCAAAGGCATTTGGCTATGTGTGTCATAACAAATTATAACATCAAGAAGAATGGGAATTCCAGAATACTTAATTGTGCTCATATACAATCAATACCTAGACCAAGAAGTTGTCTGAATGGAGCAAGGGAACAAAACATAGTTTATAATCAGGAAGGGTGTGCATCAGGATTGTATGCTTTCTCTACACTTATTCAAACTGCATGCTGAACAAATAATACACAAAGCCAGACTCTATGAAGAAAAATATGGCATCTGGATTGGAGGAGGATACATCAACAACTTGTGTTATGTGGATGCACAGTTTTGCTTGCTGAAAGTGAAGAAAATATGAATCACTTCCTGCAGAAAATCAAGGACTATAACCTTTGGTATAGATTATATCTCAACATCAAGAAAACCAAGATCTTCGCTACAGGACCAACAGTCAACAGTATGATAGAGAAAAGATTGGCTCTGTCAATTATTTAATCTTCTTTGAATCAACAGTCATCACCGCTGGTACTAGCAGTCAGGAAATAAAATGTATTGCATTGGACAAGTCTGCTGCCAGGGACCTCTCCTAAAATGCTGATGAGCAGTGATGCCAGTTTGAAGATTATGGGGCTCCTGGTTCAGACATGATCTTCTCAGTCACCTTCTGAGTCATCAGAGAGGTAAACAAGAATAAGAATGATGACAGAAAAAGAATTGATACTTTTGCTTTGTAGTGTTGGAGAAGAATTATAATATCCAATGGACTGACAAAAGAACGAACAAGTATGTCTTAGAAAAGTGCAGCCAGAGTGATCCTTGGAAGTAAAGATGAAGCTTCGGCTTTCATACTTTTGACATGTAGCTAGCCGATACTATTCCTTGAAAAGGGACATAATGCTTGAAAAGATGTAGGGTCAGCAAAGGAAAAGAAGACCCCCAACTATATGGATTGGCACTGTGACTTCAGCAATGGTCTTGAGTGCTTCAGAGGTGGTAAGGATGGCACAGGATAGGGCAGGCTTCAGGATGGCTGTTCATAGGGTTGCTAGGAGTCATACTCAACTCAATATCACCTAACAACAACAATCTTGCCTAGGGAGCTCTGGTGTCTTAGTGGTAAGAAGCTGCACTGCAATTCCAAAGGCTTGCTATTTGTAATCACCAACTACTCCACATAAGCAGAATTGGCAGTCTCTTCCCATGTAATTTACTACCTCTGAATACCTGATGGAGGTTCAGTTATAGGTCTGTTCCAACTCAACAAAGCAATAATAACACAAACATTACCGATGTTGGATTTCTAACATGTAGGATAATTACCTAATACTGAGAATAAGATAATCATAGCCTAGCTAACTTGACACATATAGGGAAGGTAGCACACACTTCAATTCATGACACATGTACATAGACAAATAGTTGGATTATCTGGGCCACTTGCTTTTCTTTTCCTTTGAAATGACAATTTTACCCTTTCATAGTTCATTTAGACTTTTAACAGAATGAAAGCAAAGAACTACACTATTTTGCAACAGGATCTCCAGAAAAACATTACATAAATCAACATTATTGTCTTCACTGTATTCTGGGAATATATGTATTTCAATCTTCCATGAAATAATCTCCTCCCTTTGGTGCTACATAAGATCACAAGTTGGTTAAATACAATTGTTCTTAAGTCAGCAAAAAGAATCAGAGGAAATAATTTACATATCAGTGATAGAAAGAAAAACTTAGGCCCCATTGTTTAAGTTCTGAAAAAAATTTCTGGAAGAATCTGGGCTTTATGCCTGGTATCCTTTTAGTCTTTCTTTTTGACAAATTCCTTAATCTAGGCTAAAATGTTATTGTGTTATACTGAAATAATTCTGTTCACATGTACGCATCCTCAAGACTGAATTCCTAGTAGGAATTTTGAATGGTGAACAGCATAGAGCAAAGCTGAAACCAAACTTGTCAATTCAGTGAACCTGTGGGACAGCGTAGAACTGCCCTATCATGTTTCCAAAGCTGTAGTCTCTATGGATACCAACTTCGACATCTTTCTCCCAAAGACCAGCTGGTGGGTTCAAACTGCCAGCTTTTCAATTTAGCAACCAACCACTTGAATCGCCATACCACCAGGAGTCCTTAGCATAAAGCCAGTGACCCAAACGTGCTTACTGGTGGGGAGCGGGGATGAAGGACTTAATGTAACTACCTTTTCCTCTGTATTCAGAACTTTATAGATAGCTCTTAGAAAAACTAAAAAAGAAACCCATTGCTATTGAATTGATTTTTTTTTATTTTATTTTATTATTTTTGTGTGAGTGTACCATCAAATCAGATCTGACTGGTACAGGAGGAGATTGTCCTTCCTTTCCCGGCAGAGCATCTGGTGGATTCTAACCGTGTGCCTCTGGGATTATTGTTGCAGATCCTTACCACTAGGCCACCAGAGCTCCCCACTATTGAGTTGATTTTGACTCATAGTAGAACTGTCCTATAGAGTTCCTCAGGCTGCAAGTGTTGCCAGAAGCAGACTACTACATCTTTCTTCCATGGATTAGCTGGTGGGTTTGAATTCCTTTTGTTTAGCAGATGAGTGCTTAATCATTCTGCTAAGAGGGTTCATGATGCTTTATAGCTCTTTTTATGTTCCATTTAAAAGACTTTGTCATTAATATTTGTGATAATTGAAAATTGTTGTGCCAGTCAAAATTACATCCATTTATGTACTCTTGAAATACAATTAACCATGACTTATGTAAATAGAAGTAGATTTTCCTCACCTAAAAAGAATAGAGACCTAATGCCTTGTTGAAGCTTCATTCATTCATGCTTCATGGTCCTTCTACCTTTTACACCTTGTTCTATAAGTAAAGCTTTCCTCTGGGTGCATTTTGCCTTCTGGTCACAATATGGCTGCTCTATCTCTGGTCTCACTCACATCAGAAGATGTACTAGGGAAAACAAAGCAAAGTATTATAATGAAATGTGCAAAGAGCTGGAGTCAGAAAATCAAAAGGGCTGAATTAGCTGAGCATTTCTTGACCTGAAAGAATTGAAAAACAAATTCAAGTCACAAGTTGTAATAGTTAAGAATTCTTTGGGCAGAATATTAACTGATCCAAGAAGCATTAAAAGAGTATTGAAGAAGTATACAGGGTCACTGTACCAGAAGGAATTGGCTGACACAGAAGAATTTCATGAAACAACATATGAGCAAGAGCCTGTGGTGATGAAGGAAAAAGTTGAAGCTGCTTTGAAAGAACTGGCAAAAAACAAGGTGCCAGGAATTGACATATTTAAACAAACAGACATTTCCCTGATTGCGCTCACTCAGTTGTGCCAAGAAATCTGGAGGACAACTGCCTGACCAACTGACTGGAAGATATCTGTATTTGTTCCCATTCCAAAGAAAGGTGACCCAGCAGAGAGCAGAAATTATAAAACAATCATTAATATCACATGTAAACAAGATTCTGCTGAAAATTAACCCAAACCTAAGCCCATCAACAGAGACCTGCCAGATGTGCAGGCTGGGTTTAGAAGAGGCCATGGATCTTGGTTGAAAGCAGAGAGTACCAGAGGAATGTCTGTCTTTCATTGACTATGCAAAGGCTTTTGACTGTGTGGATTACAACAAACAAACTCTGAGAAGAATGGGAATCCCGGAATACTTGATTGTGTTTATGCGAAACCTATACTTGGACCAGGAGGCAGTCGTCAAAACCGAGCAAGAAGACACGGCATGGTTCAAAATTGGGAAGGCTATATGCCAGGGATGTATTGTCTCCATTCGTTTTCAGTCTATATACCGAACAGATCATCCAGGAGGCTGGGCTGCATGAGGAGGAATGTGGTCTCAGAATTGGAGGAGATTCATCAACAATGTGTTTTATACAGATGACACAACCCTGCTTGCTGAAACTGAGGACCTAAAGCACTTGCTACAGAAGATCAAGGACTGCAACCTTCGATATTGATTGAGGCTCAACATCAAGAAAACGAAGATTCTCACCACTGGGCCAATTGGCAGCATCATGATGGATGGTGAAAAAATTGAGATTGTTAACAACTTCTGTTTGCTTGGCTCCACAATCAACACTCTTCATAGCAGCAGCCAGGAAATTAAAAGACAAATTGCATTGGGAAAGTCTGCTGTCAGAGACCTCTCCAAAGTACTGAAGAGCAATGATGTCAGTATGGAGTCTAAGGTGAACCTGATACAGGCCATGGTCTTTGCAATCACTTGCTATGCATCAGAGAGCTGTACAAAAAGTAGGGAGGGTAAAAGGAGAATCGATGCCTTTGAGCTATGGTGCTGGAGAAGAGTGTTGAATTTACCATGGACTGCCAGGAGAACAAACAGGTTCATCCTAGAGAGGGTGAAACGAGGCTGCTCCTTGGAGGCAAGGATTCTGAGGCTTCACCTGACATACGTAGGGCATGTTGCAAGGAAGGACCAGTCCTTAGAGAAGGACATCATGCTTGGAAGGGTGGAGGAATGGAGAAAGAGAGGTAGACCATCAATGAGATGTATTGATACAATGACTGGCGTGATGAGGGTAAGTGTGTCAGAGACAGTAGAGTTGGTGTAGGATAGAACAGATTTCAGGGTTGTTGTACATAGGGTGTCTGTGAGTCACAAGCAATAACACATTAACAACAAACAACAACAAAGATAAAGCGTTCTGATTGGAAGGTACACGATCAGGGAAGTAAAAATTGGGAAACTCAAAGTGGGGGTTTTACAGAGACTGGTTGGAAATACAAACATGAGCTGTTTGGATAAGCTAAGAGTGTATTTAACAGGATGGACGTAAATTAATTGTCTTAAAACATTTTATAAAACTTGCTGAAGGAATTTCTGATAAGGGTCTTGTGACCTTTAGGAACATTCATTTCATATCTTTAGTTTAACCTCTGAGAAATATAATTTCTTTGTAATGTACTAAGTCTGGGCTCAGGCATGGTTTGGAGGTTGAGGATAGTGCAGTATAATGTGAGGTTGAGATCCCTTATTTGTAGGGTCACTATGAGGCGTAGTCAGCTCAACAGTACCTAGCAACAACAAGCACTTGAAGGTTGCAAGAGAAGCCAACGCTCAGGTGGAAGCAGGGGTCCGACATGGGAAGTTGTTTTGATGTAATTGAAACAGCTCAACTTTGGAATTCTGTCACAATACGTTTTCCAAAATATGTGGTGAAACCTAGGTTAAATTGTTCACTAAAGATTAGCTTACCTTGCTTATATTGGAAAGTCTGCCTATTCAGTCACCACTGTTGTTTGTTGTTGTTATGTGCCGTCGAGTCGTTTGCGACTCATAGCGACCCTATGCACAACAGCCCTAAACCCTGCTCTATCCTGCGCCAACTGCACTGCCTCTGACACACCCATCCCGATTACCCCAGTCACCGAATCAATCCATCTCATAGAGGGTCTTCCCCTCCTGCGCTGTCCCTCCACCCTCCCAAGCATGATATCCCTCTCCAAGAACCCGTCCCTCCTGGCAACATGTCCAAAGTATGTCAGACGAAGCCCCAGAATCCTTGCCTCCAAGGAGTAGCTTGGTTTAATCCTCTCCAAGATGAATCTGTTTTCCTGGCAGTCCATGGTACATTCAGTACTCTTCTCCAGCACCACAGCTCAAAGGCATCAACTCTCCTTCTGTCCTCTCTAGTCATTGTCCAACTCTCTGATGTATAACAAGCGATTGCAAAGACCATGGCCTGTATCAGGCGCACCTTAGTCTCCAGAGAGACACTGTTGCTCTTACCATTCTGAATAAAGTTAGGATTCTGTAAGTAAAGGAGAAAGACACAACAGTTGTTGCTATTAGATGTCATTAAGTTTACCACAACATGTAATGAATGACCCTATGAGGAACTGATCTGAACCTTGCCCTATCCTGTGCCATCTTCACAATCTCTGTCATGCTCAAGCCTATTATTAGAGTTACTGCGTCAATACATCTTGTTGAGGGTCTTTCTCTCTCTGACCCTCTACCTTTCCCAAGAGCTGGCCTCTCATAACAATATACCCAAACTATCTTAGCCAAGGATACCACTCTGTTTGCACTTACTCCAAGACAGATTGGTAGTTATTTGGCAGTTCATTGGATCCTCAGTACTCTTTTTCAACACCACAATTCAAAAAAAAATCTATTCTTCTGTTATCCTTATTCATTGTTCAACTTTCAGATGCTTAAGAACTGAAAAGGTTATGTCAGGAATAAGGCACACTAGTCTTTAAGATGACATCATTGCTCATTAGCACTTTGGAGGGGTCCTTGACAGAATATTTTCCTAGTGTAATACTTTTTAAAAAAATTTATTTTATGTTGCTTTGCATACACAATTAATATATGTTGTGTTTCACTTTCCTTCTTTCACACTGTGTTTCATACCACCATTCCTATACATTGTGTTTTATAAAAATCAATCTCGCTTGAATTATGCCCACCATTATCCCATCTTTTCAGGTCCCCACCAGATCTTTCCCATCTCCTTTACCCTCTCCCTCCACCTATCAAACTGTGTAACCCTGTGATTTCCACCCTGCCTATCCTGACCTCTCTGTTCCCATATTTCCCCCTCTTCAACTCCCATACAAAGTTTACTAGTTATCTTTCTATTTTCACAATAATGGTCTTATGCAGTATTTGTACTTTTGAGACTGAGTTAGTTTGCTTTACATAATGCTCTCCTGTCTTTCACAAGTTATGTAGTATTTTTCTAAATCATTGCTCCTGAGTGTTGTATAGTATTCCATTATATGAATGTACCACAATTTCTCATCCATCTGATTGTGGTTGGACATTTTGGCTGTTTCCAAGTTCTTGCAATTGTGAATAAAGCTGCTATGAACATTGGTGTACAAATCTAAGTTAAACGGCTTTCCAGAATGGTTGTGTCATTTTACAATCCCATCAACAGTGTATGAGAGTTCCTTTCTCTCTATATCCTCTCCAACATTTATTGCTTACTGTAATGTTAAGGTTTGCCACTCATTGCAACTGAGGTGAGAAAGTATCTTATTTTAGTTTTTATTTGCATATCTCTTATTCTAGTGATTTTGAGCATTTCTTCATGCATCTGTTGGTCATCTGAATATCTTCTCTGGGAAGAGACTTTCCATGTTGTTTGCCTATTTAGTAATTGGATTATCCGGTTGTTGGATTGGTTTGATTATTATTTTTTTTTGTGTGGAGGCTCTGTAGATCTGTAAACTTTTGTTATGAGACCCTTGTCGGAGATAATATTACCAAATTTTTTCCCAGTCAATAGGCTTTCTTTTCACCTTATTGGGAAAAGTTTTTGATGTACACAGATATTTAATTTTTAGAACATTCCATTCATCAATTTTATTCTCTCCTGCTTGCGTATTTTTGTCTGTAGCCTGTTTATGACATAGGGTAAGCCTTCCAAGCTTGGTCTCATTTTGTCTCTTATGATCTTTATGATTTGGGGCTTTACCCATTAGATCTCTTCTCCAACCTTGAGTTGATCTTTGTTTATGATGTGGGATGCAGATCCTGCTTCAACTGTCTGCAGATAACTGTCCAGTTTTGCCAGCGCCATTTGTTGAAGAGGTTGTCATTTCTCCATTTGATAGATTTTGTTTCCTTGTCGAATAGCAGTTGACAGGTAGGTGGGTTAATTACTGGGTTCTCAATTCTGTTCCATTGGTCTGTGTGCCTGTCATTGTACCAGTATCATGCTGTTTTGGTTATTATAGGTAAATTGTTAAGTTTTGAGATCAGAGAGTGGTATGCCTCCCATTTAGTTTTTTTCCCCTCAGAAGTGCTTTGTTCATTCAGGGTTCTTTTCTTTCCAAATAAACTTAATAATTGCCTTTTTTATATATCCTTGGAAAATGAATTTGGAATCTGTATTGAGGTTGCATTAAACATTTATATTGCTTTTGCTAGGACTGACTGCCATTTTCACTATACTGAGTCTACCCATGAACAGGAAGCATTTTCCTATTTATTTATGTCTTTTATTGTTCCTCACAGAAGTGTTTTGTAGAGTTGTTTATTTTTTGGGTTTTTTTTTTAAGTCTTTTTGTCTCTGCTTAAGTTCATTCCTAAGTATCTCAATTTGTGGTTGGCCATTGTAGGTACTTACTACTGATTTTTTTATATTGATCCTGCCACTCTCCTAAATTAGTCCACTAGTTCTAACAGTTTGGGGTTTTTGTTTGTTTTTTTTTAATCCTTGGGGTTTTCTGTGTACACTATCATATTTTCTGCGTATAGCAACAGTTTAAGCCCCTCTTTGGCAATCTGAATGCCTTTTATTTCCTTTTCTTGTCCTATTGCCCTAGCAAGTACTTCTAAAACAATACTGAAAAGAAGGGGTAACAGTGGGCATCCTTGTTTGGTCCCTGTTTGCAAGGAGAATGCTTTCTCCATTGAAAAGTATATTGGCTCTTGCTTTTGCATATATATTTTTCACAATATCGAGGAAATTCTTTTCTATTCCTATTTTGCTGAGTGTTTTAATCAGGAAACCATTTTGGCTTTTGGCAAAGTCCTTTTCTGCATCATTTACTAGGATCATATGGTCCTTATTATTTGCTTTTAATGTGATTAATTATGTTGATTATTTTTCTTATGTTAAACCATCCTTTCTTACCTGTTATGAATCCCATTTGGTCATGATTAATTCTTTTTTATGTGCTATTGATTCTATTAGCCTAAATTTTGTTAAGGATTTTTGCATCTATATTCATGAGAGATACTGGTCTATAGTTTTCTTGTTATGTAATATCTTTGCCTGATTTGAGGTTATGCTTGCTTCATAGAATCGGAGTGTTCCTTCTTTTTCTATTTGTAAAAATAATTTAAGTAGAATTGGTAATAGATCTTCTCTGAATGTTTGATAGAATTCAACCATGAAGCCATCTGGTCCAGATATTTTTTGCAGGAAAGTCTTTTTATGACTTGCTCAATTTCTTTCTTTTTTAAAATTTTTATTTTTATTTATTTTAATAAAAGTTTACAGATATTTTGGATTTCCATTCATTCATTGTTGCACACTTTCATCCCTT
>NW_006399846.1:10235650-10241088 GCF_000299155.1 Elephantulus edwardii | reverse complement strand
ATTCTTTGTTATACTTTCATCCCTTTCCAACTCTCCCCCCTAGTTTGCTTTTCTCTTTGAAAAGTAAAATAAATAAATAAATAAATAAATAAATAAATAAATAAATACTTTCATTGTTATACAGTCTCCCTCACCCCAGTCCATTCCACTATGCAGCTTTCATTCTGGGCTCTTGTCATGACAATAATACCTAATCATATACTCCTCCTAAACAGTCCTCTCCCTCATCTGTTTCAAGGTAGGTAGTATACATTATTTACCCCCTCTTATGTTCCCCCCCAGATGTCAGTCCCACTTTACAACAGTGGCACTATGCAGTATATGTCCTTTTTGTGACTGAGATATTTCATTCAGCATAATGTCCTCCAGGGTCACCAATTTTGTGTAATAGTTCATGAGTTCTTTGTTTTTCAATGCAGCATAGTATTCCATTGTGTTAATATACTAAAGCTTCTCTATCCATTCATTTGTTGATGGACACTTGGGTTACTTCCAACTCTTTGCTATTGTGAACAAAGCCACAATAAACACAGGTGTGCATATATCTGCTTGGGTGACAGTTCAGTTTCTTTAGTTGCTGGGTAAAATGGTATTTCTATTTGCCACTTTTTGAGAAAGCGCCATAATGCCCTCCATAGTGGCTGCATCATTTTACACTCCCACCAACAATGAATAAGGTTTTCAGTTTCTCTACAACCTCACCACCATTTGTTGTTTGCTATTCTGTTAAGTTTTGCTATTCTTACTGGTGTGAGATGATATCTCATAGTTGTTTTGATTTGCATATCTCTTAGAGCTAGAGATTTTGTACATTTCTTCATGTGTTTGTTCACCATCTGAATGTCTTTTTTGAAGTGTCTGTTCATATCCTCTGCCCATTTTTCAAGTGGGTTGTTTACCTAATATTGTTGTGGTGCTTCAATTTCTTCTTTTATGGTGGGTCTATTAAAGTTTTCTGTTGTCGTTGTTGTTGTGTGCCATCGAGTCACCTATGACATATAGCTCTGAAGCCTGTTCTGTCCTGAGCCCTTTCACTGACTCTAACACACTTATACCATTGCCCTGGATGGACTGTATCAGTCCATCTCATCCAGAGTCTTCCTCTCCTGTGTTGTCCCTCCACCCTTCCGAGCCTGATGTCCTTCTCTAAGAATTAGTCCCTCCTGGCCACATGCCCAAAGTATGTGAGACAGAGCTTCAAAACCCTAAACTCCAAGGAGAAATTTGGCTCTCCAGGACATATCTATTTGTTTTCTTGGCAATCTATGGTATGTTCAAGACTCTTCTCCACCACCACAATTGAAAGCATTGATCCTTCTTCTATCATCCTTAGTCATTGTCTAGCTTACTGGTGCATAGCAAATAACTGCAAATATCATGGCCTGAATCAGGTACACCTTGTCTCCAGACTGACATCATTACTTCTCACCATGCTGGAAAGTTCCCTGATAGTAGACTTACCTAATGCAGTTTGTCTTTTGATTTTCTGAATTCTTGTGCCAAGAGTGTTGATGTGGAGCTAAGCAAGCTGTAACTATTAACAACATCAGTCTCTTCTCCAGCAATCATGGTGCTACAATTTGGCCTAGTGAGAATCTTTGCCTTTTTGATGTTGAGCTTCAATCCATATTGAAGACTACAGTCCTTGCCTTTCTGCAGCAAGCGCTTCCGGTTTTCCTCAGTTTCAGCAAGCAAGATTGTATTATCTGAAGGGACCTCTGGTGGCCTAGTGACAAGAAGCTGTGCTCCAATCCCAAAGACGCAAGGTTCTAATCCATCAGGTGCTCCTCTGGAGAAGGAAGGGCAATTTCCTCCTGTAGAAGTTGGATCCGATTCAACAGTACAAACACACAAAATAAAAAAAATAAGAAATGATTTTTTTAAAAGGATTATGTTAGAGCAAGCCGGGAGCAGAGTGAGCCAGGCGCAGAGCGAGCCAAATGCAGGACAGATGGAATTTGAGTGAGAAATATTATTAAAGTAATTTGTTTGAGAGTCTCGGCAAGAAGCAGTGTGCCTCATCAGGGAGCAGCGGACCTCTGCAGTGAGCAGCTTGCAAGTACGACAGCAGGAATTTGAGTGAGGTATTTAGGGGGGCAATCACTGCTGATTGCTACACCAATAGTAGGACCCCTTCACCTTAAGCAGGAGGGAGTGAGACAGCTGGAACTTGACTGGGGTGGCAGACCCAGTTCTTGAGGGTAAAACTAAGGATTCCTGGTTTTTCCATTCAGGTCCCCTCCGCACACACCCTCCCTCTGTGTGGGTTTGTGTGCATGTCCCCCTCCCAGCCCTTGCATGCATGAGCTGGATTGACTCTCTGATCTCTCCCAGAGTGTTGTATCTCCGTCGTGCTTACTTCCATCAGGGTGTCTCTGTAGGTTGACAGCAAACAGACAGCGACACTGCATTGAAACAGATGGAGAGAACTGTTTAAAAGGAATATATGATTAGGCATTATTGTCATGACAAGAGTCCAGAATGAAAGCTGCATAGTGGAATGGACTGGGGTGAAGGAGATTGTATAACAATGAAAGAAATTTTTTACGGGAGGGTGGGTAGGCAGGAAAGTGTGCAACAATGAGTGAATGGAAATCCAAAGTCCCTGTAAACTTTCATTAAAATAAAAAAAGAAAGAAGAGAAAAATTATGTTATCTGAATAATGTAGGTTGCTGATGAGTCTTCCTCCAATTCTGATGCCACATTCCTCCTCATAAAGCTAGTAGGGTGTTATTTTAGCTTCAACATTGATAGTTTTATATGCTTTATTTCCTTGTCATTAATTTCTATTTTAATGGCATTGTGGCCTGCTAAGGTACTTGTATTATTTCAGTATATTTTAATTCGTTGAGGTTTTTCTTGTGCATTTGAGAAGAAAGTAAATTTGCTCTTTTCGTTGGGTGTAGTACTCTGAATATATCCGCAAGTTTGAGATGGCTGATTGTATAGTTTAGATCATCTGTATCTTTGTTAAGTTTCTTTTTAGTTGACCTATCCTTCGGTAAGAATGGTGTGTTAAAGTCTCCTACCAGTCCTTGGAGAGGGGAATCATACTTGGAAGAGCTCAGGGACAGAGTAAGAGAGGAAGACCCTTGATAAGATGGATATATTCAGTGACTGGAGTAATGAGGGTAGGTGCATTAGAGACAATAATGTTGGCCAGGATAGAGCAGGTTTCAGGGCCATTGCACAAAGGGTCACTATAGCTGCAAACGTCTCAACAGCACATAAAAAACAACCACCACCACTGTTGTGGCATTGCCTATTTCTTCCTTCAATTCTGTTAACTGTTGTTTTAGGTATTGTTCAAATGCATAAATATTTACCAAAATATGTCTTCTTGATCTACTATGCCTTTATTCATGATATAGTGCCCTTCCTTATCTTTTATGGTGGTTTTCCTTCTGAAGTCTGTTTACCAGAGATTAGTATTGCCATTCCTGCTTTTTTGTGGATGGATTGAGGCTCAATGTCAAGAAGACAAAGATTCTCACCACTGGACCAATTGGCAGCATCAGGATTGATGGTGAAGAGATTGAGATTGTACACAGCTTTAGTTTGCTTGGCTCCACAGTCAACACTCTCGGCACCCATAGCCAGGAAATTAAAAGGTGCACTGCAATGGGAAAGTCTGCTGTTCGGGAGCTCTCCAAAGTACTGAAGAAATGGTGTCTCTCTGGAGACTAAGTTGCGACTGATACAGGCCATGGTCTTTTCTATCACTTGTTATACATCAGAGAGTTGGACAGTGACTAAAGAGAATAGAAGGAAAATTGATGCCTTTGAGCTGTTGTAAGGAGAAACCGGTCCTTGGAGAGGGACATCATGCTTGGTAGGGTGGAGGGACAGCACAGGAGGGGAAGGTGGATTGATTAAGTGACTGGAATAATCGTGATGGGTGTATCGGAGATAGTGCAATTGGCACAGGACAGACAGAGCAGAGTTTAGGGCTGTTGTTCATAGGGTCACTATGAGTAGCAAGCGACTCATAACAACAACACATAACAACAATTTATTTGCCTTTGATTTTGAGTCTTTCTCCTTGTTTTTTAAAAGTGTCTCTTGTAGGCAACACATTTTTTATTTCTTTAATTCTGTTACCATGGTGTTGATTTTGGATCCAAGTAAAATGAAATCATTAACAACCTTTCTCCATCTAGCATGATATTGCCTATTTGGTCATGTAGTGAGGATTTTTGTTTTCTTGATGTTGAGATGTAATACAACTGGAAGTTGTAGTCTTTAATCTTCTGCAGCAAATCAAGTCTTACTCACTTCAGCCAGCTAAGTTGTGACATCTGCATGATGCATTGTTGATGCCAGACTCTTCTTTATATAGTCCAGCTTCTCAACTTATTTGGTCAGCATTCATATTAGGTAGACATGGAGAAAGGATGCAGGCCTTTCTTGATTTTAAACCGTGCATGTTCCCTTGCTCTGTGCAGACAACTGCTTATTAGTCTATATCTAGGCATCGCATGAGCACAGTTAAGTGTTTTTGGATTCCCATTCTTCTCATAATATCCATAATATAACATGTTCTACATAGTCAAATGACTTTGCATGTTCAATAAAACATAAATATACCTCTGGTATTCTTTGCTTTGAGCCAAGATTTGTCTGACCTCAGCAATAATACCTCTTGTGTGACAGAATCTTCTGAGTCCAGCTTGAATATTGAGTTAGGCAACTAAAAGTGCCTGCCAAAAGTATTTAGAATGTCTCTGTAGGAACTATCTTTTTTTCCTTTTCTTTTCCTTACTTTATTTTAACCTTAAGTATAGAAGACTGAGGGAGAACTAGGGCAAAATCAATAGGGAGCTGCACTGCTAACCTAAAGATGGTGTCTCTCTGGCAGTTCCAGACCACCGGAGACTCCTCAGGAGAAAGAGGGGCACTTATACACTCATAAACCCTCCAGAGGGTCAGCTATAATTTGGGAAGTTCCAACTCAATGGCAAACAACAACAACTC
Source organism: Elephantulus edwardii (assembly GCF_000299155.1). NCBI lineage: Eukaryota > Metazoa > Chordata > Mammalia > Macroscelidea > Macroscelididae > Elephantulus > Elephantulus edwardii. The sequence goes on along the minus strand of NW_006399846.1, from coordinate 10,236,113 downwards.
AAGACCAAGGAATGAAGTGAAGTGAGTGACAGAGATTGAATTAATGATATCCTACAATTCATAACACATTAGCAGCATTGGTTTGTACTAGATCTCTCTTTTGTTGTTATTTGCTGGGTTTTTTGTTTCTTTTTCCATTCATTTCCAAAAACCATCATTATCTTCCTCTATCCCAGTTATAAACCTGATCTGTTTAATGTATTAATTTTTTGTTAATTCTTGAAAATTGCATAGTTCAAATTTTCATACTTATACTTGTTGTTGTTGTTCTTGTTATGTGCCGTCGAGTCGTTTCCGACTCATAGTGACCCTATGCACAACAGCCCTAAACCCTGCCCCATCCTGCGCCAACCGCACCGCCCCTGATACACCCATCCCGATTACCCCAGTCACCGAATCAATCCATCTCATAGAGGGTCTTCCCCTCCTGCGCTGTCCCTCCACCCTCCCAAGCATGATGTCC
>NW_006399846.1:10232013-10233890 GCF_000299155.1 Elephantulus edwardii | reverse complement strand
CGCTCATTAGTGTTCAAGGCCTCAAACCTGTTCCTGAGATGATTCTGAAATTCAGGTGGTATGAAATCAAAGTCATATTTTGGCTCCTGTGGATTAGGTATAATTTATTGTCTTAGTTTTCTAGTGCTGCTGTAGTAACAGAAATACGTTGTTTAATGAATGAAACTTACTTTATCACGATTTAGCCTTTGAGAAGGGAGCTCTGGTGGCCTAGTGGTAAGAAACTGCACTGAAATCCCAAAGGCATGTGGCTCATATCCACCAGCTGCTGCTCTATAGGAAAAGGAAGGGCAGTATCCTCCTGTGTGAATTTACTGCCTCTGAAAACCTGCTGGAGTGTCACCTATGAGTTGGTTCCAACTCAACGACACACAGCAATGACAGCTTATGAGAAGTCTGAATTCAGGAAATTGATTTTTTCTCTATTGACTCTGAAGGAAAATTCTTCTGTTTGTAGTTGTAGTTGTTGTTGTTATGTACCATCAAATTATTTGTGACTCATAGCAACATCTTGTGTCTAAAGATGCATTAATTCCAGTGTTCTCCAGTTTCTTAGCTATATCCATGTGGCATATATCTTCTTTGATTTATGCTCTAATTTGTGTTTAATATGCTCTTTTTCTAACTCAGAAATGATTTGGATTAGGACACAACCTATGATGTGTGTTGTGTAGGTGCTGCCAAGTCAATTATGATTTATAGTGACCCTATGAATAGTAGTTTGAAACTTGCCATATCCTCCACCTGATATGGCGTCATTTACATAAAAGATTCCCTTGTATTCTTAAATGGGCTTACAACCACAAGCAGGAGTTAAGATTCAATGTCCATTTTGCAAGACACAATTCCATCTATATCATTATATACAATTAATTAACCAATTTTAAACATCCAATACAATAACTTTTGACAAACATGTGCAGACATGTAATCACAACCATCATCAAATTATAAAAAATTTCTATACCCTAAAGTTTACCTCATGGCCTTTGCAGATATTGCTCTCAAAATTTTCTTGTACCTTTCCACTATCCCTTAGTCTAGTGACTGTTGATCTGCTTTTATCACTATGTATTTTTTCTGTATATGATTTTTCATAGAATAGAATCAGATAATCTTTTGTTAACTAACATGGGTTCTCTATGGTCTGTGAGCTATTGGATTGGATTTTAAACCAAGAAAAGCAGTAAGATTGCTGTAGAGATGAGTAGAAAAAGTCATGGGAGTGTAGGGAACATTTCTGCCCTCATGGGAATTGGTTTTGTGTCACTGGTACTGTTGACAGGGACAGCTCCCTGTCATAAAGGTAAGACATGGCCATCCCCATGTCAGCCTTGCTCTTTTTACTCTGAGCCTCTCTGGTGGTTCAAATCCACAAGCTCTGAGGGAGAAAGATGACCAATGACCTCCCGTGCAAGTTACAGCTTCAGAAACTTACTTCAGAGTCAGCTATGAGTTGCTTCCTACTCAATGGCAATGACTTTTACTTGATAAATTTCACTTCTTCCACCTCCTCATCAATACTAACTATTGTCAATATTAAATGTAACCATTCTAGTGGATATTAAGTTGTGGATGTGGGATGATATAAAATATGAAGAAAACAAAAGTTATTAAAAAGACAAGAAAGAAAGAAAATGCCAAAGTAGTCATCAGAACAAATCCTGAAACTTGCTTCAAACTGTACCAAAGTTAAAATTAAAAGAAGACATGATGAAGTAAAGGTGCTAAACAGAAGATTTCCTAGAGCAACGGGAGGAGAGATAACACAGTATTATAATGAAATATGGAAAGGCTTAGAGGTAGAAGACCAAAAAGATAGGACATGCTTCTTTTTCTTGTTGTTATGTGCCATCAAGTCGCTTGCGACTCATAGC
>NW_006399846.1:10201244-10230728 GCF_000299155.1 Elephantulus edwardii | reverse complement strand
TGTCAGTTGGCCAAGTGGTTGTTCTCCAGATTTCTTGACACAACTTGGTGAGCACGTCCAGGGCAGCATCTGTTAGCTGAAATATGTCAATCGGTATACCATCTATTCCGGGGGCCTTATTTTTTGCTATTTCTTTCAAAGCAGCTTGAACTTCTTCCTTCATCACCATAGACTCTTGCTCATACTGTTTCGTTAAATTCTTCTGTATCTGCCAATTCCTTTTGATACAATGATTCAGTATATTCTTGGCATTTCTAAAACTAAGAGTGTAAATAAACCAGTATATAATTAAACAAAAGAAAACACTAGAAGGATGGAAGAAATTAATATGGTAATGAAATATTTTATGGATAAAATACTGAATGATGAGGAATAGCATAAGAATGTGGAAGGAATACTCAGTCACTGAACCTACCAAAATTATTGATCAATACTCAATAATTTAAGGAGGTAGCATAATAATAAGAACTAGTGATTGGGAAGGAAGTCCAGCCTGTATTCAATATACTGATGAAAAACCAGGCTCCAGGAATTGACAAAATGACAATTGAAACATTTCCAAAAAATGGATGTGGAGCTGATGTGCTTACTTATCCACATTAAGAAAGATGATCTAGCAAGATGTGTAAATTACTGATAATTATTGTTTCTATCATTAGCAAGTAAAATATTTCTGAGGATAATTTTAAAAATGGTTGCAGCAGTGCATTGATAACAAACTGCCAGAAATTCAATTGGATTCAGAAGAGGACATGAAATAATGGATATCATTGTTTACATCAGATGGGTCTTGGTTAAAAGCAAAGAATATGAAAAAGATTTTGCGTGGTTTTTACTGCCTATATAAAAATTGTGCATAAAATTGAGAAGAATAGGAATTCCAGAGGAATTAATTGTGTTCATGTAGAACCTGTGTATAGTATTAGAGGCAATCATTAGAACAAAACAAAGGGATACTGCATGTTTAAAATCAGAAAAAAAAATGTGAGTCAAAATTGTATCCTATCACCATACTTGTTCAGTCTGTATATGGAGAAAATAATAGTCTGACAAAGTGTACTGTATAAAAAAGAACGTGACATTAGGATTGTAGGAATACTTATCAACAACCTATGATATGTAGTGGCATAGGCTTACTCATAGAAAACAAAGAAGACATGAAGAGATTACTGATAAAGAGCAAAGATTACACATTCAGTATAGTTTACATCCCTATATCAAGAAAACAGGGGCGCTCTGGTGGCCTAGTGGCAAGAAGCTGCACTGCAATCCCAGAGGTACAAGTTTGAATCCACCAGGTGCTTTGCTGGAGAAGGAGGGGCAATCTCCTCCTGTACCGATTTGACAGTACACACACACACACACACACACACACACACACACACACATGATAAAATTAAAAAAAATTAAGAAAACAGAAATCCTTGAAACTGGTTCAATAAGCAACATTATGAAAAACGGAGAAAAGATAAAGTTGTCAAGGATTTCCTTTTGCTTAGATCCATACTCAATGTTCATGGAAACAGCAGTGAAGAAATCAAATGATGTAATCATTGCTAAGAACCTCTTAAAAGTGTTAACAAGATTTCACTTTAAAAGCTAAGGTATATCTGGCCCAAGTCATATTTTCTTTCTTTTTTCAAATTATTTTCAGTAGCCTTATATGTCTGGGAAAATTAGACAGTTAATTAGGAAGACTGCGGAAGAATTGATGATTCTGAATTATGATGTTGGCAAAGAATATTAAATTATTAAATATACTGTTGTTGTTTTTTAAGTGCCATTGAGTTGAGTATGACTCAACTCGTAACAACCCTATTCCTATCCGTGTCATCTTTATTATCCCCAACATACCTGAGTCCATTCCCTCAGACATTGTATCAATCCCTCTCGTTCAGGATCTTCCTCTTTTACTTTCCAAGCATGATGTCTGTCTTGAAGGATTAACCTTTCCTAACAACCTTCCCAAAGTATGTGAGACAAAGCTTCACCATCTTTGCCTCCAAGTATTACTACTTCTCCAAGAAAAAACAAGACATGCTTGTTTTCCTGGAACTCCATGGACATTTCAGCACTGAGTCATTTTGAAAACACCTGATTCAGGCTGTTGTCTTTCCAGTCACTTGCTATGCACTTGAGAGCAGGACAATGAATAAAGATGATAGAAGGAAAATTGATGCCTTTGAGTTGTGGTGTTGGGGAAGAGAACTGAGTATCCCATGGACTGTCAAAACCCCAAGATGTATTTTGGAAATGGTGTAGCCAGAGTGCTCCTTGGAGGCAAGCATGGAGAAAATTTTATCACTTATTTTGGGCATTTTGCTAGGAGAGGCTATTCATTGGAAAGGGATACCATACTTGGAAAGATAGAGAGACAGACAAAGAAAGGAAGACTCTCAATGAGATGGCTTGACACAATGGCTGCAGCATTGGGCTTAAGTGTGTCAAAGATTATGAGGATAGAACAGGATAGGACAGGGTTCAGATATGTTGTTCATAGGGTCGCTATGAGTTGTACTAAAGTCAGTATCACCTAACAACAACAACAACAACAACAACAACATTAGCAAAGTTCTATAAGCCAACAAACAACAAGTGCTAGCAAGGATGTAGACAGATTTGAACGTTCAAACTCAGTTAGGGAGACTGGCTCAGGACAGGGCAGGGTTCAAAACTGGTTTACATACGGTCGTTATAGGTCACAGTCAACTCGACAACACATAACAACAATAACACAGGGGAAACGTACAATGGTGCTACCGTTCTGAAAAATCATATTATGCTTCATTAGAAAGTTCAGAATAGAAATACAATTTTATTCAACAATCTCAATGCAAGGTATAGATCCCAAAGCAAAGAAGAGCTGCACCTAACACATAGATGCACATCCAAGTTTATTGCAGCATTGTTTACAATAGGAAAGAGATGAAAACAACCTAAGTGTTCATCATTGGATAATTAGATAAAGAAATTGTGCTTCATTTATACAACAGAGTACTATGCAACACTAAAAAATAGAAATACTATGTAAGATGGATACATCTAGAGAATAGTATGCTAAGTGAAATGAGTTAGTTACAAAAGGACTATTATTGCATGAGAGCACTTTAAAAAAAATGGGACCACTATTGTAAAAACCTAAGGAAAACTTCACACACAGAATCATTCTTGGATGGTTACCACAGTTGGGAAGACGGGAAAAGGGGAATAAAAATTAATAAACAAAACACATAAAGAAATACAGTCATTCTCTTTCAGAAAGATGCAAATCAAAACTGTAATGAGATGTCACCTCATTCTGGTAAAAACAACATTTTTGTTGTTGTTTGATGCCGTCGAGTCGTAGACGACTCATAGCGACCCTATGAACGAACGGCCTGAGCACTGTTCGTACATAGAGTTTCCGGAGGCAAGCCATTTTGGAAGTGGATGCTGCTCCTGATTCCAGGCTTGATTTAGTCAGGAAGCTCCAGCCAACACTGTCCACCATGGGTGCCCATTACCACGATTGGCACATCACTGTCACGGTCTTCAGCATCACAGCAACCACGAGTTACCTCTGTACAGCAACGCACAGACCAGTGCTATACCACCTAGAAGAATGTTTGACAGGAAGACAATTTGAACCTGGCCGAGGGCCACAGAGGAAAATCACCCACCTTCGGCTTGAGAGCATAGCTTCCTTTCCACTAGGCCAACATAGCTCTCTCTTGGTCGTCGTCATTGTTCAGTAAAATATTAAATAATAAAGTCGGGCAAAGGTATGGAGATATTAGAATTTTCATACAATGTTGGTGCAAATGTAAAATGATCCAACTATTATGTAGAGTAGTTTTTTGCTTACTTGGAAAATTGAGACTAGAAATACCATTTGATCCAGCAATTTCACTGTTGTTATTGTGCATTGCCATCAAGTCAGATCTGATTCATAGCTGATCCTCCATTGTGTTTTCAGAGGCTGTAAAACACACAGAAAGAGACATTCCCCAACTTTTTCCCACACAGCAGCTAGTGGACTTGAACCACTCATCTTCCTGTTGCTCACTAGACCACTGGAGCTCCCCAGAAATTCCTTTACTAGATACATATCCTAAGGAAATAAGAGCCATGACACCCATGTTTATTGCTGCACTATTTGTAATAGCAAAGAGCTAGAAACACCCCAAGTGCCTATCATTGAACAAATGGAGAAAGTAGTACATGCCCACAATATTGTTCTAAACATACTAAAAAATAATAAAAAATTAATTAAGTACTTCTTAAAATGGATTAAATTAGAACAAATCATAACTACACAAATGAGGCTGGAGATAGAATGACTGAATTTTGTGTGCTCAAGGATTTATTCATAGCAAGTATCTTTTTAAAATATACTAATGGCAACTTTACACATGAACATCACCTGGTGAAGTACACAGGAATCAGACTGACTATTTTTGTAAGAAGAATTGTTGGAGAAGCACAATATCTGTTGTCAAAACTAGACCAGATGCCAATTGTGGAACAATCAATTACTCATGCGCAAGTTTAAATTGAAGCTGAAGAAAATGAAAACTACTCAACAAGAGCCAAAATATGACCTGAGCCTATCCCAGTTGATTTTAAGAATTAGCTCAAAACAGGTTTGAGGCATTGAACACCAATGATCGAAGCCCAGAGGAACTGTGGGAGGATATCATCCATGAGGAGAGCAAAAGATCATTACAAAGAAGGAAGAGGAAGAAAACCCCAAAATAGATTTCAGAAGAGATTATGAAAATTGCATTAGGGTTTCAAGAAGCCAAACAAAAGGAAGAAATGCTGAATTAAAAGACCTGAACAGTACATTTCAGAGGGTAGCTCAAGAAGATAAAGCAAAACATAATGAATGGAAATGATTGTTTGAAACACAATGTGAATGAAGAATTGTGTGAAAAACACTGTATACAAACTTTGTAAGCAAACCAATAATGAAATGTGCAGAGAGCTGGAGTCAGAAAATAAAAAAGGAAGAACTTGCTCTACATTTTTCAAAGCTTGAATAAACCTCTGGTTACAATGTTGAAAATACTATGTGTAAAATCTTGAGCGGTTCAGGAAACATCAAAAGAAGCTGAAAGGAACATGCAGAATCACTGTATAAAAAAGAATTGGTTGACACTGAAAACTTTCAAGAAGTACCATATGCACAAGAGCCTATGATAACTAAGGTTGAAGTTCAAGGTGCACTGAAGACTTTACCAAAAAGATAAGGCCCCAGGAATTGATGGAATACCAATTGATGTGTTTCAACTATCAGATGCAACCCTGAATGTTCTCACCAGTTTATGACAGGAAGTTTGGAGAACAGCTGCCTAGTCAACAGACTAGAAGAGATCCATATTTATCCTCATTTCCAAAAAAAAGATGATCCAACAGAGAGTGGAAATTATTGAACAATATCATTAATATCTAATTCAAGCAAACTATTATTGAATGAATATCATGCATGTCTCATGCAAGCAAAATATTGTTGGTGATCATTAAAAATCAGAACGAATACATTGATGGGGAAATACTAGAAGCTCAAGCTAGCTTTAGAAGAGGCCGCAGCACCAGGGATATCATGGCTTATGTCAGATGAATCCTGGCTGAGAGCAGAGAAGACAAGAAGAATGTCTATTTGCGTTTTATTGACTATGCAAAGGCATTTGGCTATGTGGATCATAACAAATTATGGCTAAGATTGAGAAGAATGGAAATCCCAGAACACTTAATTGTGCTCATAAGTAATGTATACCTAGGCCAAGAAGCTGTTGTTCAAATGGAGCAAGGGAACACTGAGTGGTTTAAAATCAGGAAGGGTGTGTGTCAGGGTTCTATCTTTTCTCCATACCTATTCAATCTGTATGTTGTTGTTGTTGTTAAGAGCCGTCAAGTCGCAGGCGATTCATAGTGACCCTATGAAGGAGAGTCCTCAATGGTTGGGTGTCTTTTATCCTCTCTCCAGGTTCATAGGGTTTCCGGAGGCAAGCTATTACAGAAGTGGATGCCACTTCTCCTTCCAAGCTTGTTTTTATCTGGGAGCTCCACCCCACTCTCTGTCTGCATTGGGTAACCAACCACTAAGGCATTTGACACATTAGTGTCGCGGTGTTCAGCCTCACAGCAACCGCAAGTGACTGCTGTACAGCAACTTGTACACCAGGGATATATGACCTAGAGGAATGTCTGAACAAAAACAATGAAAGACAGGCTCGGGGACCCCGGATTTAAGGTCACCCACCTTCGGCTTGGTAGCATCGCTTTCTGCCCACTGGGTCAGCTGATCTGTCTCTCTATGTTGATGTTATTGTTGTTAAGTGCCGTCGAGTCACAGGCGACTCATAGCGACCGTATGAAAGAGAGTCTTCAATGCTTGGGTGTCTTTCATCCTCTCATTCAATCTGTATGCTGAAGAAAAAAATTAGCAAAATTGGACTCTATCAAGAAGAATGTGGCATCAGGATTGGAGGAAGACTTATCAACAACTTGCCTTATACTGAATTAAAGGTTTGCTTGTTGAAAGTAAGAAGGATATGAAACACTTCCTGCAGAAGATCAAGGACTTCAGTGTGGATTACATCTCAACATCAAGAAAACAAAGATCCTTACCACAGGACTAACAGTCAACATTATGACAGATAAAGAAAAGTTTGAAGCTGTCAATGATTTCATCTTCCTTGGATAAACAATAAACATCCTTGGTGCCAGCAGTGAAGAAATCAGGAAATGTATTTAACTGGGCAAATCTGCTGCAAGGGACCTCTCCAAAATGCTGAAAAGCAATGGTGTCAGTTTTAAGACTAAGGTGGGCCTGATTCAGGCCATGGTCTTCTCAATCACCTGCCATGTATCAAAGAGCTGAACAGTGAATAATGATGACAGTAGAAGAATTTATACCTTTGAGTTGTGGTATTGGAGAAGAGTACTAAATATCTCATGGACCACAAAAAGAACAAACAGATATGTCTTAGAGAAGGTGCAACCAGAGTGTTCCTTGGAGACAAGGGTGGCAAACTTTTGTCTTTCATATTTTGGACACATAGCTAAGCGAGGTTGTTCCTTGAAAAGGAACATCATACTTTGAAAGCTGGAGGGTCATGGAAGAAAAGGAAGACACCAAACTAAATAGATTGACACAGTGACTTCAGCATGGCCTCAAGTGTGTCAGAGTTGATGAGGATGGCAGAGGATAGGGCAGGTTTCAGGTCAGCTGTTCATAGGGTCACTATGAGTCATACTTGACAGCACCTAACAACAACATAAACTGTGTTATGCTTTGTCACACAAGTCAGTCACAAAAGGACAATTATGGTGTTAAGACTTAATATAAAACTATTTATACCAATAAAAAAATCTTGGAGGGCTAACAGATGATAAGCGAGGGAAAAGGGGAGCAAAAGATAAGTAAAATTAAATTTTTGCAAAAACAATGTATTAGATAAAAGGAAAGGCAATATACAATAAGAGGTTGATAAAACATTGTAATTAATTAAATTAATAAATGATAATATAAATTAGTATATATAAGTGATTTTGTGAAAAATAAATAAGATTCATAAATTTTCACTTTAAAAATTCTATGCAGCCAGAAGTTATTACATGCAAAAAATATCTCAGATCACAGTAAAGAAACTAATTTCAAAAGTAACAGTAGATGACATTGTTATATTGTAGGCTTAAAAAGAATCTGAGCAAACCTTAAGTAATTGTAATGGTGGGTATGGGTTTAGTGACCAGAGAGGTTGTGGTGGATGCACTGCCCTATTTTGATCAAGGTTATGAAGTGACCAGCGTTCATGAGGCTGCTGTGGTGCTGGTGGAGGAGGAAACTCACAGATACCGACCTACAAACAACTACCTGAGCTACCTGACAGCCCCAGATTATTCAACTTTTGAAACTGACATAATGAGAAATGAGTCTGAAAGACTGGCTGCTTGACAACCAATTGAGTTGCTCAGTATGAAACAGTATGAACTTCCAGCCCCTTCCTCAGATCAGAAAAATGATATTACTGCATAACAAGAATGTGTAAATAATTCTGTGGCCCAATTAGAACATCAAGCAGTTTGAATTGAAAATCTAGAACTAATGTCACAACATAGATGCAATGCCTGGAAAGTATTCACATGATTGAGCATGCTCAAAAAGAGCTCCAGAAATTAAGGAAACACATTCAAGATTTAAACTGGCAGTGAAAGGACATGCAACTAACAGCTGGTTCCAAATTGAGAGAAATGGAGTCAACTTGAGTATCCCTGGTTAGTATAGAATAATGAGATTGAACGGAGTATTGTACAACTAGAAAATGAAATCTATCATATAAAGCAGGAGCATGGAGAAGCAAATAAAGAAATCATCTGGCAAGACTTCTGAAAAGAAAGATGAACTTTCACAGACTATCAGCCATCTGAGTTCTTCTGAACCATGAAAGACCAACATTTTATGGAAACCATTGGCTTAATGTTTAGAAACCATAGAATGTAAAACTTTTGTATTATTTCTGTGTGTACATATTAGCAAAATAAAATCTTTCTGCTTGGTAGTATTTTTGTAGCTTAAAAAGAAACAATCTTAAGGCATTCAAGATAAGTATGTCCTTATCTTGGGTCTTATTTTGCATCCAAGAGTTCTTTATGGAAAACTTTCACATGTACAAGACTTTGGGAGTTTTTGCTTATACCTTTGTCTAATAAGAAGTAATGCTAAATAAATTTTTTGTTAATCAGGAAAAAAAGAATCTGAAGGGGGGGAAATGTCATTATTATATTAAGAATTACCATTCTGGCTTAGAAATTTGCAAAATAAGCTTAACTCATATTTTCTCTTTTAGTAATAAAGAGTATTTGTTTGGAAAGGGAAAGCCACTTTTTGTGCTTATTAGTCTCACTTTGGGCACTGCTCAGCAGAATTCTTCATCTCTACTATGAGACATCAGCTGAAGCATCTCTATTGGGAACTTACTTTTCAAGATGGCTTACTCACATGGAAATTAAGTACTTCCTCTCAACTCAGAGTGCAGTTAAGCTAGGAACTTGGAGCATCAAGTCTCTCCATATGTGCCTTTTCATAACCATTTGGGATTCCTCATGGCATATGGATGGATGCCAAGAACAAGCAACCCAAGAGTGTGGGGAAAATCTGTATTGCTTTAAATAACCTATTCCCAAAAGCCCTGTAGCATCCATTGTAACCTTAATTACACCTAGGTTCAATGGGAGAAAACACAGCTCCGTCCATCAAAAGCAGTAGTGACAAAAATCACATTGTAAGACGAATATCTAAAATGGGAAATATTACTGCAACCATTTTGGGGAACTGCCATCTGACCTAGAATACTGATTAATTGCATGTGAAAATGAAGTGTTGGCAAGCCTATTATGAGCTTTGTATCTAAAATGGCTGAAATGTAAAGAATTTGGGTGGTACAGAATTTATGTGGTGATTCAGACATTCTTTTCTAGAAAATAGAGGTGGGTGGGGTGCCTGGGTGACAGTAGAGTCTGGCTTCAGGAGAGTGGTTGGCATTTTTTCTCAAGCATTAATATGTTAGTGTTGGGCCAGCTTCCAAATTTTGTAATAACATTTTGTTTCTTTGAATTTTCCCAGAATTCTCAGAGGAGAGAGTATTCTTTCTGCTTCCTGTCCTTGTCTATTGTGTGATGGCAGCTGCATTGCTTATCAAGTCACTGCCACTCTACTCACCAGAGAAGGATGCGCTTGGGTATATGATTTCATTTTTGCAGAGGAATTCTGAAAAGTACACATATGGTGATGTTAATGAGTAAAATACGCAGGCACTGTGCCCAGTGTTTAACCTGCATTATCTCATTTAATCCTTGGAATGACTTTAAGATCTAAGCACTATTATTACCTTTCTTTCACAGAGTAGGAAATGGAATTTTAGAAGGGTTAAATAATTATCAGGGTCACTTAAGGAGCATCAAAGCAAGAAATCAAATTTAGATCTGAATCCAATTTCTCTAGCTCTTCTGTACTGCCATTTTCTTATTATGTGTAAGTATATAAGATTTTTCATCAAGCATATATTTTTTAAGCTGTGTCATGAGTTCACAGTATTTGAGGCACTTAGCATACATCAGTGATGCCAGCACAATACTTATAGTATGGAAATAAAGACAATAAAATATCAGGTAAAGCATTTGGATGACATTAAATGAATATTATTATATCTGATGATTTTATGCTAATACCTGAATGACAAGTCAGTCATACCAGAGTTTGGAGGAAAAACAATTCTGCCTGGGAACAGCAAATGGAAAAAAGGTCCAGACAGAACTAAGAAAGAATATGAGTAGTGGACTAAAGGGGCATTAGAAGAGGGTGAATGTAGGGTGGCGGCAGAGGCCAGATCCAGGCCTTACAAGCAGCCAAAGTGAAGACTTTGAGTTTTGTTCTAAGTTATGTTATGGAAAGTCTTTGAGAAATTTTAATTAGAGAAATGACCTGAGATGAGTAAAACTATCACTCTGGTTGTATAAAAAGTGAAGAAATTATGGAGAATCAAGTATAGACGTAGGAGGACTAGTTAAGAGCTAATGACTTAGACTAGATGAAACTGGAGAGAAGACAACAAATTTGAGAAGTATTTTCTTAGATAATCCATGAGACTTTACCCTAATAGCAGTTAAGAAAAGAAAAAAAAATCAGGGACAATAGCTGGGTTCTTGATGTTAGGAACTGAGTAGAAACCCAAACTTGCAATCAAACCATTTCTGATTCCTAGAAACTTGTAGGACAGGGGAGAACTTCCCACGGGTTTTCAGTCTTTACAGAAGCTGATTGCTATCTCTTTTTCCTGTAGAGCAGCTTGTGAGTTTGAATGTTGGGTCTTTGGTGTAGACAGCTACTTAAACCCACTATGTAGCCAGGGCTTCTTAACTGAATGGAGGACATGTGTATTGAAATGGAATGTTGTTGTTGTTGTACATCGTGGAGTCCTAGCCGATCCATAACTGATCCTCTGGTGGGTTTTCAGAGGCAATTAATCTAATGGGAGGAGATTGCCCCTCCTTCTCCCAAGGAGCAGCTGGTGGCCTAGAAGCACGTGCCTTTTGGATTGCAGCATAGCTTCTTACCACTATGCCATCAGAGCTTGCAACGCAATAGAATAGGGTAAATCAAAGTTTGGGGAAGAAATAGGTTAAATCAAGAGTTTGAGGTGAGCTCTGGTGGCCTTTTGGCAAGAAATTGTACTGTAATCTCAGAGGTGCGTGGTTCGAATCCACCAGATACTCTGCTGGAGAAGGAGGGACAATCTCCTCCTGTACCAGTCAGATCCGATTTGACGGTATACACACACAAATAATAAAAAATAATAAAAAGTTTAAAATGAGAGTTCTACTTGGCATATGTAAATATTAACAACCAACATACATTCTCCTGGGAAAGGACAACTTAATATGTGAATCTGAAGTTAAGAGAGAGGTCAGAAGAATAAATACTCATATAGAGATATCTTTGGCATACTAATAATATTTAATAGTAAAGATAATGTAATAGATTGTAATGAAAAGAGGCAAGGAACTTCAAGACTGAGGTGTGAAAACTCCCAATATGTAATACAGAGGCAATAGAGTAAGCAAAAGAAACTTAGAGAAAAGAGAGGGAGAGGGGACGGGAGAGAAGGGGAGGAAGGGAGGGAAAGACTTCATAAAGGAAAGGATGAACGTTAGAGAAGTACTTATATAGATAATTTGGGAATTCTCTACTTTGCAAGACAGGATAGTGATCAGAGGTGGAGTCATAAGGATAAAGAACTGATCACAGGTAAGAAAATCTTGGTGACTCTAGCAAGAGAAGTTCAGTGAAGGCCTGAATAGAATTGAGACAGAGGAAATGAGAAAGCAGAAATACTCACTACAAACAGTGTTTTCATGAAATATACAAACATAAATTTTTATTAGAGACCTCCCCCTGGTGGTATAGAGGGAAGAAGCTGCGCTGCAATCTTGAAGGCCCGTGTTTTGAGGCCACCAGCTTCCCATACAATTAACTGCCTCTGAAAGCTTGCTGGAGAGTCAGCTGTAGGTGGGTTTCGACTCCACGGTACACAACAACAACAACCCCCTCCATATTCCCTTTCAGGGAGGGAGATTTTTTCCTTCTGAGAATGTAACTTAAGTCCATCTTTACTATTTTACCTTCAAGAAATTATTAGAGAAATGAGCAATGATGGAAGGAGATATGAGATCAAAGGAAATAATTTTAAAGACAGTTATTTCAGCATATTCATACAGGTTATTCTTACTAGAATTAAAAATGAAGTTATTCTTACTAACAGTAAGGAATGTGGATACAACACTAAAACTGAAAAAATAGAAGAACAAATTTTTAAAAGAAAAAATCTTGATCTTTTTTAGCTGAAATTATCTTAATTCTTCCATTTGAAATGTTTATGGTCCTTTCATTTAGCAAATATGCTATAAAATGTTAGTTTCAAGTATTTCACCATAAAGAGCTCTGGTAGCATAGTCTCTGGCATGTTGCACTGCTAAACAGTGAAGACTGCATGCAGAAATTATAAATGGATCTTAAAATTCATATGGAAATGCAGGAGACCCAAAATAGGCCAAGTAATCTTTTACAAGAACAAAGTTGGAAAGACATACTTTAAAATTCCAACACTTATAATAAAACTGCATTTATCACCTACAACTAGGAGAGGATAAAATAGATGAGTGGGACCTTCTAAGAAGATCCCTAAGCACATACAAAAACATCTGCAAATGGGTAAAAAGGGAAGCCACAGACTGGGGAAAAATATTTGGTAATATGTTTGATAATGGAGTTATAGGTAGAATTTATAGAATACTCCAGCACCTCAACAAGATAAATGTAAACAACACAATTACAAAATGGGCACAGGATATGAACAGACACTTCACCAAAGAAGACATTCAGATGGTGGACAAATGCATGAAGAAATGTTCAAAATCTCTAGCTCTTAGAGAGATACAGATCAAAACAATTATGAAATATCATCTCACCCCAGTAACAATAGCATAATTCAACAGAGCAGCAAACAACAAATGCTGGTGAGGTTATGGAAAAACTGGAACCCTTATTCACTGCTGGTGAGTGTAAAATGGTGCAACACTTTGGAAGGCAGTATGACACTTTCTCAAAAAGTTGGAAACAAAAATACCATTTGACCTAGCAATTCCACTACTAGCAATATACCCTAAGGAAACCAGATCTACCACCCAAACAGATATATGCACACTCATGTTTATTGTTGCAGTCACAATAGCAAAGAGTTGGAAACAACCCAAGTGCCCATCAATAAATGAGTGGAGCGAGAAGCTGTGGTACAATGGAATATTATGCAGCACTGAAAAACAAGGAACTAATGAAATATTATACAAAATGGGTGACCCTGTAGGATATTATGCTAATCTTAGTCACAAAAGGACAAATACCACATAATGCCACTGTTATAAAACAGGACTGACATGGGGGTTGGGAGGAAACTAAGAGAAGAGGGGGGAAATAATATACATTTCATTGAAATAGATGAGGAATAGAACTGCTTAAAAAGGATACATGATGAGGTATTATTTGCATGACAACAGTTCAGAATAGGAGCTGCATATAGAGTGGACTGGGGATGGGTGGGAGTGGGGACTGTACAATAATGAAAGAATTTTCTTTCAAAGAGAAAAGTGAACTGGAGTGGCAGGGAGGCTGATATGAAGAAATGAATGAATGGAAATCCAAGTTCTCTATAAACTTTCATTTAGTCTCAATTTTTAAAAACAAACAAAACCTGCATTGATCAAGACAGTATGTTGTTGTTGTTTTTAGATGCTATCAAATCAAATATAACCCATAGCGATCCTGTGAACAACAGAGCTGAACCCTGCCCTAGCCTGCCCTACCAACCTCACAATTTTTGATGCACTCACTCCCATTGCAGCAGTCCCTGTGTCAATCAATCTTGTAGAGGGTCTTCCTCTCTTTCACTGATCTTCCACCTTTTCAAGCATGATGTCTCTTTCCAAGGAATAGTCCCTCCTAGTAACATGCCTAGTAACATGTATGTGAGGTGAAGCTTTACCATCTTTATCTCTAAGGAGCACTCGGGTGGCAACTTCTCTAAGACATTTATTTGTTCTTTTGGCAATATGAGTATTGGCATACGCACAGATGTAAAAATTAATGTAATAAAATTTAGTCTTAGGCTGAGTTCTCTTGAGAAGTAAAATTAATTACATATAACATGTATATATGTTGGGGGGGCAGCTTTAAAGTTCAGGAAGATGAGTGGAGCAGCTGGACTTTACAAAGGTGTGTTTTCTGTTTTGGTTGAGGCTTGGGTGTGGTCTGTTGCTCACAACTGGGTGTGAGCTGATTGGATTTGACCTCATATTTAAAAAGTTATTTGTGATTTTTAATTGTTTTCAGTCAAACATTCTTTTAAGTGGTATAGGATTGGTCTATCAATTTGCTGTACTCATGGTACAATTTGAAGTAACTCATGGTTGCTGTGATACTAAACACTGTGACACTGATGTATCATATGTGATAATTGTTGCCCATGGTGAACAGTGTTTGATGGAGCTCTCAAATTAAAACAAGTTTGGAACCAGGAGTGGTATCCACTTCTGACATAGCTTGCCTCCGGGAACTCTATGAACTTAGAGAAATGATAAAAGTTATGCATGTTCAGAACTTTTGTTCATAGTGTCGCTTTGAGTTGTCTGTGACTCAACAGCACTTAACAACAACAACAACAACAACATGTTGTAGGGAGCTCTAGAGACTTAGTGGGTAAAGAGTTATGTTGACAACTTGAAGGCAACCCTGTTGTTCTGAGGGAGAAAAATGAGCTATCTCCTATGTGATTTACAGCTTCTGAAAACCAACTGGAGGGTCAAATAGGAGCCAGTTTTGACTTGACTTCATACAATATATTGCTTTAGGAAACCTAATAGAGGATTAGTTATGGGTCAGTTCTGACTCAGTGGTAGAGAACAAGAGCAAGAGAGAGATTCAAGGAAATAGCTCACATGCTTGTAGAGACAAATCCCAGTTCTATAGGTCAAATCTCAAGACAGAATGGGAAGATAGAATTCAGGTATTCAGGTGACAGACACGATCTCAGGCTGCTGGCTTTAGAGGCTATGGACCACAGGCTGACACTGCCAAAGGTGTTTGTAGAGGCATTTAATCATACCGGAGGAGAATGTATATCCTTTTCCCTCGGAAGAGTTGGTGAATTTGGAATATTTTTTTTAAAAAATTTATTTATTTTTTCCCCTTATTGTGTATGATTGAATCGGATATGACTGGCACTGGAGGAGATTTCACCTTCTTTTTCAGGGGAGCATCTAGTGGATTTGAACCACCCGCCTTTGGAAATACAGCACAGCTTTTTGCCACTAGGCCACCAAACCTCCCTCAGTATTCTTTTTCAATCTTTATACAGAACAGATGATCTAGGAGGCTAGGCTTAATGAGGAGGAATGTGGCATGACGATTGGAGGAAGACTCAAAACCAACCTCCATTATGCAGATGATACAACCTTGCTGGCCAAAACTGAGGAGAGGCTGAGGCATTTGCTGTAGAAGGTTAAGGACTACAGCCTTCAATATGGTTTGAATCTCAACATCAATGGAACAAAGATTCTCAATATCGGGCCAATTGGCAGACAGTGAAGAAATTGAGGATGCTAACAGCTTCAGTTTGCTTGGCTCCACAATCAACACTCTTGGTACCAGTAGCCAGGAAATTAAAAGATGAATTGCATTGAGAGAGTTTGCTGTCAGAGACCTCTCTAGAGTACTGAAGAGCAACATTGTCAGTCTGGAGACCAACGTGCACCTGATCCAGGCTATAGTCTTTACAATTACTTGCTATGCTGTATGATGACTAGGGATGATAGAAGGAGAATTGATACCTTTGTGCTGTGATGCTTGAGAACAAGATTGAATATACCCTGGACTGCTAGGAGAGCAAACAGGTTCATACTGGAGAGGGTGAGACCAAGCTGCTACTTGGAAGCAAGGATTCTGAGGCTCTATCAAACATACTTTGAGCATGTTGCCAGGAGGAGCCAGCCCTTGAAGAAGGATATCATGTATGGGAGGGTGAAGGGACAGCACAAAAGAGGAAGACCCTTGATGAGATGGATTGACTCAGTGACTGGTGTAATGGAGGTAGGTTTGTCAGAAAAAATAAGGTTGACTCAGGATAGAGGAGGGTTCAGAGCTGTTGTTCATAGGGTTGCTAAGAGTTGCAAATGACTCAATGTCAAATATTGTTGTTGTTGATTGCCATTGAGTTGAATATGACTCATAGTGACTCTATGAACAAAAGACCTAATGCCTTTTCATAACTATCTTAGTTTCTCAGAGTTGATAGAGTTTCCAGAGGCAGGTGGTGTATGAAGTGGATGTCACTCCTGCTTCCAAACCTGTTTTACAACTGGGAGCTCCACCAAATACCGTCCACATTGGGAAACCATTCTGGTATTGCTACCCCAATGGCACAAAGTTCAGCATCACAGCAAACCCAGGTTACTTCATACAGCACATTGACAAAGAGTGATGTATAAAGTGGAAGGGTGTTCCTCTAGATATAACAGCACTAGTCTCATTTAGCAGTGGTTAATTGTCATCAAGTTGAGCATGACTCAGAGTAAGATTTGTACAAAAGAATTGAACTTTATTCTATAACTAACATCATTTCAGTACATTTATAGAGTTTGTAGTGTTTCCAGAGGCACCTAATTTAGGAAATGGATGCCACTCCTGTTTCCCAGCATGAATCAATCTGGAAGCTCATCTGAATATTGTACATAATGGATAATCATTATGGAATTTACAATGTCACATATGTTGTTGTTGTTGTTTGGTGCCATCGAGTCATAGACGACTCATAGCAACCCTATGAATGAACGGCCTGAGCACTGTTCGTACATAGAGTTTTCTGAGGCAAGCCATTTCAGAAGTGGATGCCACTCCTGCTTCTAGGCTTGTTTTAGTCGGGAAGCTCCAGCCAACACTGTCCACCATGGGTACCCATTACCGCGTTTGGCACATCACTGTCACAGTCTTCAGTATCACAGCAACCACGAGTTACCTCTGTACAGCAACACACAGACCAGTGTTATACCACCTAGAAGAATTTTTGACAGGAAAACAATTTGAAACCTGCACGTCAAACACATACCCGGAAAAGCACTCGACTCAAAAAGCTTTCCATGATTCCTGCGCTCACACCACTATGCTCCTTCTGGCAAGGAGAAGTTTCCAAGACCCTGGGAGGAGTCAACCAGGAAGAACATGGCCTCCCAGCTGCCTTTGGGCTTAAGGCCACCTCCTGGCTCAAACCCTAGGCCAAGCCTGGCTTGCCTCGCTCCCGGGGACAGAGCAAACCTGCACGTCAAACACGTGCCAGGAAAAGCACTCGACTCCAAAAGCTTGCCATGATTCCTGGCTCACACCACCATGCTCCTTCTGGCAAGGAGAATTTCCAGAGACCCTGGGAGGAGCCAACAATGTCACATAAAAACAATAAATAAAAATGTCGTGGAATTAAGTGGCTCTGGTGGCCAAGTGGTAAGAAGCTGCAATCCACCATCTGCTCCACAGGAGAAGGATAAACAATCTCCTCATGTGTGATTTACTGCCTCTGAAAACCTGCTGGCGGGTCAGGTATGGGTGGTTCCAACTCAATGATGCACAACAACAACAACAAGTAGTTGCACAACCTAGTGAATTTAATAAAAATAAGTCAACTCTATACTTTCCTAGGGAAAATCTTGTGCTATACAAATATAACTCAATATTAAAACATTTATTCATATTATTTTATGTAACTATAGTTCATTCTGTCCTGTGCGAGAGGAGTTTAGGGCTGTTGTACATAGGGTCGCTATGAGTCGCAGGCGACTTGACGGCACATAACAACACCAACAACAACATAGTTCATTCAAATCATGTGAGGCTTTTTTTTGTTTTTTCAAATTATTGCTATGTATCATTCCATTTAATGAGGATATATCTATTTATCCATTCTATTCATAGTGGACAATGGTTAGTTTCACTTTTTGGCCAATGTTATTATAAACATTTTAAAACATGGATCCTGGTATATTGAAGTATCAATTTCTAAACAGTATATACACACAAAATGTTAAAAGTGTACACAGATAATGTAAGAATGTTTTCTGAAGTGTGTAGGAATTTATATTCTTTCTAGCATGTATGAGAGTTTTGCTTTATCCCTATCCTTGTTGACACTAGAATGAGAGACAATTCTCAGGATGGCTGGAAATGATCCCAACCTCACGATATTCACACTCTGTGTCATTTCCTTCCCGTAAGTGTGGGCTGATTCTAATGACTCACTTCTTTTTTTTTACACTCCCCCCCCAAGAAGAACAGGCCTCTATTGCACGGTCTGAGAGGGACGCCAAGTGACCACACCAAGTGACCGGGCTGTCCAGCATGCAGACAGGATCGAAATGGCGCATGGGAATTTGGGGGGTTCCTTCTTACAGGAGTCCTGGGAGGATTAAGATGGAATTTCTCAGAATTTGGGGTGTTAATTGAGTTAGGTTTAGGCTATTTTGATCAGACTCAGACCCTTATTAGGATCTATTGTCTGGCCTGATCTTTGCTATGACCAGCTTAGATGTTATTAGATTTCTCAGGAAGTGATCAAGTTTGGGATTGGTGGGGGTCGGGCAACTACCTTATTCTTCCTTCATTCCAGAACCTAAAAGAATATAATGGATAGGGGCAAAGTTACCTCTAGCTGCTTCCTGCTGAATTGGGGTGATGTTGGGCACTGGTGTTGGTTTCCTGTAAGGTCTGAAGGAGAAGCATCATTTTCACTGTCCTTGGGCAGTTTTCATGTGTCTTGGGAAGCTACTCGGAAGATGACAGTGAGGTGGTCTATTAAAAATTTCTGAAAGAGATTTATGAAACAGGGAACAAGAGTTAGGATAAGGATGACTACAAATAGAGTTAGGATGGGTAATAGCCAAGAGGGGATTCCTAGTTGCCATGACTCACTTCTAACAAATAAAATACAACACCCTAGGCATCAGCATCCAGGAAGTAAAAAAGAAGTATTGCATTGGGAAATCCAGCTCTCAGGGACTTTTCTAAAATGCTGAAGAATAATGATGTCCATTTCAAGATAATGATGTCCATTTAAGAGACATCTGATCCAAATCATAATCTTTTCAATTACTTGTAATGCTGCTGAAAGTAGGACAATGAACAAGGATGATATAAGAAGAATAGATGCCTTTAAATTGTATTGGAGAAGAGTGTACATCATCCCATGGATTGCCAAAGGGACAAATATGTCTTGGACAAGGTGCAGCCAAGGTGTTCCTTGGAGACAAGAATAGTGAAACTTCATCTCATATACTTTGGGCATGTTGTTAGATGCAACCAGTCCTTGGAAAAGGACATCATGCCCAGAAAGGTGCAGGATCATTGAAGAAAGGGAAGACCTTCAGTAAGATGGATAGACATAGTGACTAAAAGTGGGCTCAAGTGTATCAGAGATGGTCATAATGGTACAGGATAGTGAAAGTTTCAGACTCACTGTTCATAGAGTCACTATGAGTCATAGTTAACTCAGTGGCTCTTAACAACGGCAGCAGCAGCAGCAGGAGGAGCAGTAAACATAATAGAACATGAATTCTAAGAATAGGTATTAAGTATACTGTGACTTCTTTTTTGGGTTTATCTTTCACTTTAACTCCCTCATTCCTTTTAAGGAAATCTAGCTTGCTGAAAATGAGAAGGACATGAATGCTTACTGCAGAAGATTAAAGATAATGATCAATACTAATAACATCTCAGCAAGAAAACAAAAAACCCTCACCACTAGGCCAATTGGCAACATCGTGATAAATGAAGAAAAGATAGAAACAGTTATTTATCATACTTGGATCCACAATCAATACCCTTGGTATTAGCCATCAAGAAATCAAAAGATGTATCACATAAGGAAAATCTGCTGTTAGGGAACTCTCCAAAGTACTGAGGAGCAATGATGAGGAGCAGTTTAAAGATTAAGGTGCACCTGCTTCTTTTCAATCACTTGCTATGCATCTGAGAGCCAGACAATGAATGACAAAAAGAACTGATGCCTTTGAGTTGTGCTGTTGGAGAAGAGTACTGAATATCCCAAGAACTTCCATAAGAACAAACAGATATGTCTTAGACAAAGTGCATCCTGAGTGCTCCCTGGAGGCAAGGATTACACTTTCTCATTCTTTATATGAGCAAGCACATGTTGTTAGGAATATCTGTCTTTGGAAAGGGACACTTTTCCAAAGGGATGCTTGAAAATATGGCAGAACAGTGAAAGAGAGGAAGCCCCTCCACTAAATGGATTGATACAGTGACTGTATGTCAAAGATGATGAGAATAGTACAGGATAGAGCAGGGTTCAGATCAGTTGTTCATAGGGTCACTATGTGTCATACTTGGTTTGGTGGCACCTAACAAAAACAAGAACTCAAAAGAACACTGCAGAGTTCAAGATCAAGAAAGATGTGTGTCAGCAATGTATTCTCTCTCCCCATATCTTTTCAATATATATGCTGAATAGATTTAAGAAACTGACCTTTATGAAGAAGAATGTGTCCTTAGGACTGGAGGAAGACTCATCGACAATCTGTATCATGAGATGACATAATCTTGGTCACTGAAAGTAGGCTTGAATACTTGCTGCAGAAGCTCAAGGACTATAACTTTCAATGTGGATTGCATCTCAACATTAAGAAAATAAAAATCCTCACCTCTAGATCAATGAACAACAACGTGATAGATTGAGGGAAGATTAAAGTTTTTAATTATTTCATCTTACTTGGATCCACAATCAACACTCTTAGTGCCAGCATTCAATAAATCAAAGGGTGAGTTAGTTTGGGGAAAATCTGTCAAGGGCTTCTCGAGAATAATAAAGAGCAATGATGGCTGTTTAAAGACTAAGGTGTGCCTAATCCAAGCCATGGTCTTTTTAATTATTTGCTATGCATCTGAAAACTGGACAATGACTAAAGATGACAGAAGAAGAATCAATATCTTTAAAGTTGTAGTATTGGAGAAGGGTATTGAATATGGACTAACAAGAAAACAAACAGATCTGTCCTGGAGTGAGTGAAACTCTGCCTTGTACACTTTGGGTATGTTGTCTGGAAGGGCCATTATTTGAAGAAGAACATCATTCTTGGAAAGGAGGAGATTTCATGCAAGAAAGAAGACTCTCAACAAAATGGACTGACACAGTGACTCCAACAGTGTGCTCACATGTGTTGGAGATAGTGAGGTTGACTTGGAATAGAGCAAAGTTCAGAGCCATGGTTCATAAGGCCATTATGAGTCATAGTCAACTTGGTGGCACATAACAACAACAGTACCAGCTGTCATGTTGTGAACTGCCTTATGAAGAGGCCAATGTAAGGAAGAACTTAGGAAGGGCCTTGACCAACTGCCAGAGAGGAAATGAGTCCTGCCAACAAATACATCAGTGAATTTTGAAGTATCTCCTCCCGAGTAGATTGCAACCTTATTAAAAACCTGAAAGCAAACTCATTCAGCTAAACTGTGCCCAGATTCCTTATTCATAGAATTGGAAACAAGAAATGTTTATTGTTTAATTATTTATATACACCCATATATAGTGGTGAAAATGTGTGTAATGAAGCATTTAAACTATTTTGACATACGCATTTTGTTGTTGTTGCTGCTGTTAAGTGCTATCAAGTCATAGACAACTCATAGTGACCCTATGAACGAAAGACCTGAACACTTGTGTAACTTTCATCTTAGAAGAATGAAACAAAAACCAATTAAAACCATGCCAAGGGCCATTTTAGTGACATATATATTACCATTTTGTGTTTTAATTGCTATTCCTTTACAAAATGTACAAAAAAATCTGTACCACTTAAGCTGTGAGCATTGCCTTTCTCATCACACTTGATAACAACTAATGAATTTTAGTTTCTATGAAGGTTCTTATTTTGGATATTTAATGTAAGTGGAAATGTTTGTCTTTTTGTGTCTGACTTATTTCATTTTACTCAGCACAATGTTTTCAAGGCTTAACCTTATAGCATGTATCAAAACTTCATTTCTCTTTATGAGTAATATGCCATTGTATGTATGTACACATTTTATTTGGCCATTTACCTGTTGTTAGAGACTTGGACTGTTTACACTATTTAGCTATTGTTGCTGTGATGAACATTAGTGAAATTTCTTAGTTTTGAGATAATTTGTAGATGTGTTTGTTATGTGCCATCAAGTCGCTTGTGACTCATAGCAACACTGCACAGTAGCTCTGAACCCTGTTCTATCTTGAGCCAATCCCACTGTTTCTGAACCCCCTACCTCCAATTACACCAGTTATTGTATCAGTCTATCTCCTCCAAGGTCTTTCTCTCTTGCACCATCCATCCACCTGTCCAAGCTTCATGTCCTTCTCCAAGGATTGGTACTTCCTGTCAACATACCCAAACTACATGAGATAGAGCTTCAAAATCTTTGCCTCCAAAAAGCAATGTGGTTTCACCATCTCTAGAACAAATCTGTCCATTCTCTTGGCAACCCATGGTGTTCTCCAGCACCACAACTCAGAGGCATTGATGCTTTCTTCTATCAGTGATTACATAGCAAGCAATTACGAAAACCATGGTCTGGATCATGAGCACCTTAGTCTTCAGACTGACATTGTTGCTTTTTAGCACTCTACAGAGGTCCCTGATAGCAGATTTTCCTGATACAATTTGTCTTTGGATTTCCTGACTGCTGGTGCCGAGAATATTGGCTGTGGAGCCAAGCAAGCTGAACTCGCTAACAATCTCACTTTCTTCTCCATCTTTTATGGTGCTGCCAATTGGCCAGTGGTGAGAATTTTTTTCTTCTTGATATTGAGTTCTAATCTATAATGAAGGCTGCAGTCCTTGTCCTTTAACAGCAAACAAAAATTTTTTACCAACTTCAGGATCATAATGCCAATGTTTGAAATATTTTCATTATCAGTTAAGAAAAGAAAATCAAGACAATTATGTTTTTGTTTGGTCAGTTCTATTTAGTTAAGTTTAGTCAGCTCAGCAAAGATAGATGTGTTGGCACTACTATTATGTAAAAGCAGTATGACGCATCTCAAAGATAATGTTATATAATTTAAATTAGGCAATTTACATTCAGAGATTTGTCTTAAGGAAAAAAGAATTGGACAAGTCTACCAAAATGTTTACACTTACCATTAGACTCACACACACCCAGTACCAACGAGCACTGATAGCCTAGAAGCAAGAAGCTGCCCTGCAATCCTGAAGGCACACAGTTTTAATCCACCAGCTGTTCTGTGGGAGAAGGACGGGTAATCTCCCGTGCAATTAACTGTGTCTGAAAACTTGCTGGAGGGTCAGCTATGGGCCAGTTGCAACTTGAGAGCACACAAGAATCACCACCAATATGTTTACACTTACACAAATACACACACACACATGAAAGTGGTTATCTGGAGCATTGCTTAAATAAGAAAAATATAAGAAAATAAATAAACATTCTAATCAGATATCATTTCCTGGATTTAATCCATTTGCAAATATAAATGTAGTGTGAAGCACACTATATGAACTTTGTAAGTAAACCAATATAAAGTAAATTTTTAAAGCATGTATGATATTAATATATATATATATATATATATATATATATATATATATATATGCAGAGATAAATTGTTTACTAAATTAAAGGCTTATTGTTAAAATGAAAAGTCAAATAAAGAAACCAGGAAAGGACAAAATAGACAAATGGGACCTTATAAAAATGAAGTCTTTGTGTGCATCAAAACCTTTTCCCCATAAGGTGAAAAGAAAGCCTACACACTGACAAAAAGACATTTGGCAATAATTTCTCAGACAAGGATCTCATAATAAAAGTTTATAGGACCTCAACAAACAAAAGACTGGTGACCCAATCACAAAATGGGAAAAAGACATGAAAAACACACATTTGTCCTTTTTACATTTTTTTTAAAAGTACCCAAAATGCATTCCATGGAATGTGAGAACCATGAATGTAGGAAAATTAAATATTTTTAAGGAAGAAATGGAAGAAATATTGACTGGAACAGCACATTAGCAGAGAACTGCCAGAAGTCCAGGTTGGGTTTAGAAGGGGTCATGGTACTAGGGATATTGTAGCTGAAAACAGGGAATACCAGAGGAATGTCTATCTTTGTTTCATTGGTTATGCAAAGGCGTTTGGGTGGATCATAACAAACTGTGGCTGACTCTGAGAAAATGGGAATCCCAGAACACTTGATCATGCTAATGCGAGAACTATACTTGGACCAAGAGGCAGTCGTCAGAATAGAGCAAGAAAACACTGCATGGTTCAAAATTGGGAAGGGTATATGCCACGGATGTGTCCTATCTCCATACCTTTTCAACCTATATGCAGAACTGATTATCCAGGAGGCTGGGCTTTATGAGAAGTCTGGCAGTGTGGCATCAGGATTGATGGAAGAGCCATCAACAATATACGTTATGCAGATGACACAACCCTACTTGCTGAAACTGAGGAGGATCTGAAGCACTTGCTGCAGAGGGTCAAGGACTGTAGCCTTCAGTATGGATTGAGGCTCAATGTCAAGAAGACAAAGATTCTCACCACTGGACCAATTGGCAGCATCAGGATGGATGGTGAAGAGACTGAGATTGTTCACAACTTTAGTTTGCTTGGGTCCACAGTCAAAACTCTTGGCACCAGACGCCAGGAAATTAAAAGACATTGAAATGGGAAAGTCTGCTTTTAGGGATCTCTCCAAAGTACTGAAGAGCAATGGTGTCACTCTGGACACTGAGGTGCATCTGATACAGGCCGTGGTCTTTGCAATCACTTGTTATGTTTCAGAGAGCTAGACAATACTACAGAGGATAGAAGGAGAATAGATGACTTTGAGCTGTGGTACTGGAGAAGAGTATTGAATGTACCATGGACTGCTAAGAAAACGAACAGGTTCATCCTGGAGAGGGTTAAACTGGGCTGCTCCTTGGAGACAAGGATTTTGAGGCTTAGTCTGACATACTTTGGACATGTTTCAAGGAGGGATCAGTCCTTGGAATGGAAAGGGACATCATGCTTCGGAGGGTGGAGGGACAGCGCAGGAGGGGAAGACCCTCTATGAGGTGGATTGATTCAATGACAGGGGTAATCGGAATGGGTGTATTGGAGACAGTGCGATTGGCACAGGACAGAGCAGAGTTTAGGGCTGTTGTACATAGGGCCGCTATGAGTCACAAGCAACTCAACAGCACATAACAACAACAACCCAAAAGACATTTACTGGAGAATGAAATTACATTTGTCCTTAACGTGATATCCATGCTGTTTACTTTAAAGAGGTTCTTTGCAGCAATGTCATTTCATTTTCTTTTAGTGCTGATTCCATATATGTTGATTATGAATCCAAGTAAAATTAAATTCTTGCATTTTATTTTTTTTGTGTGTGTACCTTCAAATCAGATCTGACTGGTACAGGAGATTGTCTCTCCTCCTCCAGCAGAGCATTTGGTGGATTCCAACTGCGCACCTCTGAGATTGCAGTGCAGCTTCTTGCCACTAGGCCATCAGAGCTCACAAATTTTTGCATTTTTTAAAAAAGCAAATAATAGTACATTTATGAATGAATCGAAACAGTTGTAACTAGCAGAAATACCTATTTAGTACATTGAATTTGTTATTTGGAATTATGTATAGCTGACGTATGCTACACAGTGCCTGCCACAATCAGAACATCTTTGTTTTCACATCTCCTATGTTAGACAGCTCTGTTGTTAAGTGCCATCGAGTTGAGTATGATTCACAGCTACCTTATGAACAATAGATCTGAACTCCATTCTGTCTTGTGCCATCATCATCGTTGGCAGGTTTGAATCGATCGCTGCAGACACTATATCAGTCCTTATCATTGAAAGTCTTCCTCTTCTCCAGTGACTCTCTACCTTTCTGAGCATGATGTCATTTTCCAAGGAATAGCCTCTCCTAACAACATGTCCAGAATATGTGAGACAAAGCTTTACCATCTTTACCTCCAAGGAACATTCTGGCTGCACTTTGTCTAAGACTTATCTGTTTGTTCTTGTGGCAGTCCATAGGATATTCAGTAGTCTTCTCCAACACCACAACTCAAATGCATCAATTCTTCTGTTATCCTTATTCATTGTCCAGCTCTCAGATGCATATATGATTGGAAATACTGTTGTCTGAATCAGTAGCATCTTAGTTTTAAACTGACATCATGGCTCTTCATAACCCTAGAGAGATTCCTGATGACAGATTTTCACAATGCTATATGTCCCTTAATCTCCTGACTGCTAGTATTAAGGGTGATGACAGAGAATCCAAACAAGATGAAATAGTTGACAATTCTAATATTTTCCCCAACGACAACATAGAGAGAGCTCTGTTGACCTAGTGGAAAGAAAGTTATGCTACTAAGCCCAAAGTGGGTGATTTTAATCTGTGGCACTTAGGCCAGGTTTAAATAGTTTTTTGTCCAACATTTTTCTAAGTGGTCTACCACTGGTCTGTGCATTGCTGTACAGAAGTAACTCATGGTTGCTGTGATGCTAAACACTGTGACACTGATGTGCCAAATATGATAATGTTTACCATGGTGGACATTGTTTGGTGGAGCTTCCCGATTAAAGAAAAGCTTTGAAGCAGGAGCGGCATCCACCTCCAAAATGTCTTGCCTCTGGAAACTCTATGAACATGGAGAAATGACCAAAGTCATACAAGTGTTCAGGTCTTTCATAGGGTCGTTATGAGTCATCTACTACTCGACATCACTTAACAACAATAACAACGACAACATAGAGCCCTGTAGACCTAGTGGACAGAAAATTATGCTACCAAGCCCAAGGTGGGTGATTTTAATCTGTGACCCTCAGGCCTGGTTTAAATTGTTTTTGTCAAAGATTCTTCTAAGTGGTCTAGCACTGGTCTGTGCATTGCTGTTTAGAGGTAACTCATGGTTTCTGTGATGCTAAACACTGTGAAACTGATGTGTTAAATGCGATAATGGTTATCATGGTGGACAGTGTTCGGTCGAGCTTCCCAATTGAAACAAGCTTGGAAGCAGGAATGGCATCCACTTCGGAAATGGCTTCCTTCAGAAACTCCATGAACATGGAAAAACAACCAAAGTTATACAAGTGTTCAGGTCTTTCATTCATATGAGTCGTCTATGACTCGATGGCACTTAACAACAACAACAACAACAACAATCATGATGTTGCCTATTGGCCCAGTGGTGACGATTTTTGTTTTCTTGATGTTGAAATGTAATCCATATTGAAGGCTGCAGTCATTAGTTCTTTGCAGCAGGTACTTCGGGTCCTTCTCACTTTAAGCAAGCAAGGTTGTGTGACTCTGTACAATGCAGACTGTTGATGAGCCTTCCTCCAATCTTCGTAAAATCCAACTTCATGAATGATTTGCTCAGCATACAGATTGAATAGGCACAGAGAGGGGCTACAGCCCTAACTCAGACCTTTCCCAATTTTAAAGCATGCAGATAGATCTCTGAAATGGCGTTATTGCCCAAAACAATTTCAGAAAGAGAAACATTAACCAGAACACAGTCAAATCAAGTGTGACTTTTTATGACTGTGGACAAAATTGAGGCTGTGAGGCTGAAGAACTAGATGAGACAGGACAAAGACAGAAAGAGACCTAGAATCTTAACCCCCGTTGCACTTATCCCCTTCTCAATCTTTTCTCCAATATTAAATAGACGCCACTGCTGTTAAAAGAAATTCATGCATCAACGTGTTGTACGTGCTGTGCTTGGCACTGAGGCTACAAATAGAAAGATATAATTATTTCCACTTTAGTCTCTGCCCTGATTAATCCAAAAGTTGTATAGGGAAACTACAAGGTTTCATAATTACAAGGTTATTGAAATTACGAAAGGAATGTATTAGACTTAATCTGGTTTGGTATGCTTCATTGAGGAGATGACTGTATCATAAATAGAATTTAGCTAGACAGAGTGTTCCAGGAAGAGAAGTTCAAAATCTTCAAGGCAAGAAATCACAACTGGAAAAATTCTAGTATTCACACATTTCTGAAAGAAATCAGTGCTTAAGCAAATTCAGTAATACTGAATCAGAGAGGTCCAGGCAGAATGGAGAGAGAGAGGAGAAGCTAGAAAGGAGGATAGGGGATTTATCTCCCTTACTATAATAAACAGGTTTGAATGATGAATATGGCATGAGTATGCCACTTCGTAGAATGTTTCTACATAGTTCAAAGCACTGTTAGGGGTGACATAGTCTTTAGTATATTGTAATGTTAAGCCAAATTATTGATTTATTAGTTTATGTGTTTATATTGCCTGTGTTACCCCATGCAAGTTCAGTGAGGTGGGGACTTTGTCTATCTTGTTTTTCAGTGATGGGAGATAAACTTGACAATTGGATAAATGTCTGTTGAATGAATGAAGGATTAGTGAATCTTATGGAGATTGTTTATGAATTTGTCATATTGGTGGTTTATGTGTTATGGTGCTAGAAGGAATCTTCTTGTTTTACACTGTTGAGTCTTAACTGACCCATAGCTGATGATAGCAGAGTGGGTTTTCAGAGGCAGTAAATTGCAAGGGAGGAGAATGTCTATTTTTCTGCTGTGGAGCAGCAGGTGGAGTCAAACCACATACTTTCGTGTTGGCAGTACAAGTCTTGACTTTTAAACCACGAGACATCCCAAATACCAGCATGGAACCTGTGGTGGGCAAGTTTCAATGGAGCTTCTAGACAGAGATAGATAAAAAAAGAAAAGCCTTGTGATCTGCTCTTGAAATTAGCCAATGAAAAGCTTATGGATCACAAGAGAATATTGACATAGGGCTGAACATAGTGCTGGAAGATGAACTTTCTAGATTGGAAGGCATTCAAAAGTGCAAAGTCGATGCAATGAATATGCGCATACCAGTGATCACGAAGCTGGTGTGGGACTAGGCAACATTTCATTCTGTTGCACATGGAGCCACCATGAGTCAGAGACCACTGGATCGCAACTAACAACAACAACAAAATCTGGCAAGAGTAAAATGAAGAAATCTGTAAAAAAGACTATTATTCAAAATGGGTGACCCTGGAGGACATTATGCTGAGTGAAATATCTCAGTCACAGAAGGACAAATATTATATGGTGCCACTCTTATAGAATGAGGCTGACATTGGGGTGGGAGTAGAACTGAGAAAAACGGGATAAATTATGTTTACTGCGTTGAAGCTGATGAGGGCGAGAATAGTTTAAAATTAATATATTTTAGGGCATTATGATTATCGTAAGAGTCCGGAATGAGGGTTGCACTTGGGGTGGGGGTGGGGATGTGCAGGGTGGGGGAGGGGATCATGTACCAATGAAGGAATTTGTCTTTTGCTTTTCAAGGAGAG
>NW_006399846.1:10180457-10201144 GCF_000299155.1 Elephantulus edwardii | reverse complement strand
TTCATTGAAATGAATAATAGAAAAAAATTTTTTTAAAAAGACTTCATACCAAGCTCATTGAGTCAGTTCTGACTCATAGTGACCCTGTAGGACAGGGTAGAACTATCCCATAGTGTTTCCAACACTGTAAACCTTTACAGAAGCTCACTTTCACATCACTCTCAATTGCTGGAGGCAAATTGCTGACTTTTCTGTTTGTAACTGAATGCTTTGATCACAGTGTCACCAGGGCTTATGTAAAAAGACTTACTGTTGATGTTATTGTTCTGTATCATCATGTCAGAACCAACCCATAGCTGACTCCTCAGAGGGTTTTCAAAGGCAGTTAATCGCATGGGAAGAGAATACCTATTTCTCTCCCACTGAGCAGCTCATGGATTTGAATCCTGTACCTTCTGTATTACAGTGAAGCTTCTTTCTTTTTTTTTTTTTACAGTGAAGCTTCTTATGACTAGGCCACTAGAGCTCCCTAGATACTGTAAAAAAGAGCAACCCTAGGAATGAAAGACCTGAACACTTGTATAATTTTCTTCATTTCTCCAAGCTTATAGGGTGTCCAGAGGCAAGCTATTTTGGAAGTGGATGCCACTCCTGCTTCCAAGCTTGTTTTATTCAGGCAGCTCCACCAAACACTGTCCACCATGGGTAGCCATAATCACATTTGACACATCAGTGTCACAGTGTTTAGCATCACAGAAACCACAAGTTACCTCTATACAGAAAATGGACAGACCAGTGCTATACCAATTAGAAGAACATTTGACCAAAAACAATAAAAACCAAGCCTGAGGGCCGCAGATTAAAATTAACCCAACTTTGGCTTTATAGCATCACTTTCTGTCCACTAGGCCCACTGAGCTCTTTCTATGTTGTTGTTGTTGTTATTAAGTGCCGTTGAGTTGTAGATGACTCATAGT
Source organism: Elephantulus edwardii (assembly GCF_000299155.1). Classification (NCBI taxonomy): domain Eukaryota; kingdom Metazoa; phylum Chordata; class Mammalia; order Macroscelidea; family Macroscelididae; genus Elephantulus; species Elephantulus edwardii. The sequence continues at coordinate 10,200,227 of NW_006399846.1, read as the reverse complement.
GACCCTATGAACAAAAGTCCTGAACACGCATAACTTTCATCATTTCTCTAAGTTCATAGAGTTTCCAGAGGCAAGCTATGTCAGAAGTGTATGCCACTCCTTCTTCCAAGCTTGTTTTAATTTGAGAGCTCCACCAAACACTGTCCACCATGGGTAACCATAATTGCATTTGACACATTAGTGTCACAGTGTTTATCATCACAGCAACCATGAGTTACCCCTGTACAGCAAATGGACAGACCAGTGCTATGCTACTTAGAAGAATGTTTGACTGAAAACAATTAAAACTACAAGTGCATTTTTAAATATGAGGCCTAATCCAATTAGCTCACACCCAGTTGCAACAATAGACTATATCCAAGCCTCAACCAAAACAGAAAACACACCTTTGTAGACTCCAGCTGCTCCATTCATCTTCCCAAATTAGAAAGCAGCCCTAAACTGGCAACCAAATGTGTGTGTGTGTGTGTGTGTGTGTGTGTGTGTGTGTGTGTGTGAGATTTAATTTAGTGCATTTACTTCCATTGTATTGACTCAAACTGTACATCAGTGAGAACTGAGAAATAACCCCTTCATGAATCCCATCTCCACTTCCAGTGAGATAATATTAATCAACCTTACGCATTTTGAGCCACATTCTCTCTAGGGTTGTTTTGTTATCTTATTTCACTGATAGATAGAATGGCTACTTAGTTTCTATTTACCACAGTCTATTCACTCTTGCAGTCAGCAAGCTATATTTTTTAATGGAAAGCAAAATATTTATAACCAAAGAAATTAAGGAACAATTCTTTTCTTCTTTCCTAGAAGATATCATAAGATTCTTAAAACTTTAATATTTAGTCTATTTGGAATGATGGCTGAGATAGGTACATATTTATTAAGCTAAATTAGAACAATAAGAAATTATGACTGTGGTACACTGGTTTTGGGAGGCACTTGGGAGTGGACATTTTGGGAGCAGGTGGATGCAAATGGTAGTTTAGAACAGCATTCACTGGTTGGTGGTTCACAACACAAGGCAGTATCTGATGAAAATCCACTCATAACTGAGTTATTTGGGATATCACATTATAGCAATATTCAAATGTTAACTTTTTTCCTCTGTGTTCTTTTTTCTTTCTTCAGATTTAATTTATTTTGTTGTTTTTGTGAATGTACACAGCGAAATGTACCTTTTAAATATTTTACATTATGCAACTTAGTGAAATTGCTTATATTCTTTTAGTTATGCAACTATCCTCATCCTTCATTAACATAAACTTCGTGTCCTCTAACATTAGATACAATATCCCTAGTACCACAGCCTCTTCTAAACCCAGTCTGCACTTCAGGCAGTTCTTTGCTGATGTGCTGTTCCAGTTATTTTTGGATAATCAGAACCATGCTTGCATGTAATATCAAGAATATTGTTAAATAATTTCTACACTCTATTGGGTCACCTTTCTTTGGAATGGGAACAAATATAGATCTCTTCCAGTCAATTGGCCAGATGGTTGTCCTCCAGATTTTGTGGCACAACTTGGTGAGAACATTCAGTGCAGAGCCTGTTTGTTGAAACATGTCAATTGGTATGCCATCAGTTCCTGGGGCCTGGTTTTGTGTCAATTCTTTCAGAGCAGCTTGAACTTCTTCCTTCATCACCACAGGCTCTTATTCATACATTGTTTCATGAAATTCTTCTATGTCTGCTAATTTCTTTTGGTACAATCACTCTCTATACTCTTTCCATTTTCTTTTAATGCTTCCTGGATCGTTTAATATTCTGCCTAAAGCATCCTTAAGTATTGCAATTTGAGGCTTGAATTTGAGGCTTCAGTTCTTTCATCTTAAGAAATGCAAAGCTAGTTCAGTCCCTTTGACTTTGTGACTCCAGCTCTTTGCACATTTCATAATACTTTCAAGGCTAGTTCAGCCCCTTTGACTTTGTGACTCCAGCTCTTTGCACATTTCATAATACTTTCAAAGCTAGTTCAGCCCCTTTGACTTTCTGACTCCAGCTCTTTGCACATTTCATAATACTTTACTTTGTCTTCCTGCACTGCCCTTGGAAAACTTCTGTTCAACTCCTTAATATCTTGATTTCTTCCCTTTGCTTTTGCTTTTCAGGACACTAGTGCAATATTCAGTCTCTTCTAACATCCATCTTGGTCTTTTTTTCCTCCTCTGTCTTTGTAATGAAGAGATTAAGATTATTAATAGCTTTAGTTTGCTCGGCTCCACAACCAACATTCTTGGTACCTGCAGGAAATGAAAAGACTAATTACATTGGGAAAGTCTGCTGTCAGAGATTTCTCCAAAGTACTGAAGAGCAATGATGTCTGTCTGGAGACTAAAGTGAGCCTGATGCAGGCCATAGTCTTTGCAAGTACTTGCTATGCATCAGAGAACTAGACAATGACTAGGGACTATTAGAAGGAGAATTAATGCCTTTGAGCTGTGGTGCTGGAGAAAAGTATTGAATATATCATGGACTGCTAGGAGAACAAACAGGTTTTTCCTAGAGAGGGTGTGAACAGGCTTCTCCTTGGAGGCAAGAATTCTGACACTTCATCTGACATAGTTTGGACATGTTGCAAGGCAGGATAAGTCTTTGGAGAGGGATGCTACGCTTGGGAGGGTGGAAGGACAGGGCAGGAGAGGAAGACCCTTGATGAGATAGATTGATTCAGTGACTGGGGTAATAGCAGTAGGTGTGTCAAAGACAATAAGATTGGCACAGGAACAGATTGGAACAGGGTTTACGGTTGTACACAGAGTCACTATGAGTTGCAGATGACTTGACAGTACATAACAACAACAGTGTATTCTAAACATCTTACTTAATTTGCCAATTTGCTGTAGTTATTTTGAAAAATATTATAATAAAGCAAAATATTATAATAAAGTGTGCAAAAAGCTGAAGTTAGAAAGTCAAAAGGGTTAAAGTTGTTTGGCATTTCTCAAGCTGAAGGAATTTATGTACAAATTCAAGCCTTGAGTTGCAAGACTTAAGGATGCTATGGGCAGAATATTGAATGATCCAGGAAGCATCAAAAGAATATGTAAGGAGTACACTGAGTCACTGTACCAAAAATAATTGGATGACAAAGAATAATTTCATGAAGTAGCATATGCAAGAACCAGTGGAAATACAGTAGGAAGTTCACGCTTCTTTGAAGGAATTGGCAAAAAATAAACCCCTAGGAATTGATGGAATATCAACTGACATATTTCAACAAACAGATGCAGCCCTGGACATGCTCACCAGTTTGTTCCAAGAAATCTGAATGATAGCTATTTGGTCAGAAGAGATCCATATTTATTCCCATTCACAAAAAATGTGACTAACAACAGAGTATAGAAATTATTGAACATTATCACCAATATCACACACAAGGAAAATCTTGCTGAAGATTATCCAAAAATTACTGAAACAAGTACATCAATATAGAACTGTCAGAAAGCTGGGTTTAGGTGATGGCAATGGGTTTATCACTGCCAATGACAAATGGGTCTTGGCTGAAAGCAGAGTGTACCAGAAGTATATGTATGTGTGTTTTATTGACTGTGCAAAGGTTTTCCACTGTGTGGATCACAAAATAATTGTTTCAAACATTGAGAAGAATGAGAATCCCAGAACACTTGGTTGTGCTCATGCAAAACCTATACTTGGACCAGGAAGCAATCCTGAGAACAGAGCAAGAAAATAATGCATCATTCAAAACAAAGAAAGAGTGTGGGGTGTGTCCTTTCCCCATACCTTTTCAACTTTTATGCAGAACAGATCATTTGGGAGGCTGAGCTTTATGAGAAGGAATGTGGCATCAGGTTTGGAGGAAAATTCTTCAACAACCTGTGTTACTCAGATGACACATCCTTGCTTGCCAGAACTCAGGAGGACTTGAAGGTTTGCAGCAGAAGGTCTAGGACTGCAGCCTTCAATATGAATTGTAGCTAACATCAAGAAAACAAAGATCCTTACCACCAGGCCTATTGGCAGCATTATGATAGGTGAGAAGAGATTGAGGTGGTTAAAAGTTTCATCTTGCTCAGGTCCACAGTTAACACTCTTGGCATCATCAGTGAGGAAATCAAAAGATGAATTGTTTTGGAAACGTCTGCTATCAGGGACCTCTCCATAGTGCTAAGGAGTAATGATGACAGTCTAGAAACTAACGTGCATGTAATCCAAGCCGTGGGTTTGGCAATAACTTGTTATGCATCTGAGAGATGGACAATGACTAAGGATAACAGAAAAAGAATTAATGCCTGAGTTGTGGTGCTGGAGAAGAGTATTGAGCATACCATAGATTTGCAAGAGGACAAACAGGTATTTCCCAAAGAGGGTGAAATCGGATTGTGCTTTGGAGGCAAGCATTGTGAAACTCCCTCTCACACAATTTAGCCACGTTACCAGGAAGAACCAGTCCTTGGAGAAGGTCATCATGCTTTGGAGAGTGGATAGTCAGAGCAGAAGAGGGAGACCCCTGGATGAGATGGATTGATAGAGTGACTAGAAATGGGAGCAGATATGTCAGAGACAGACTGGTTCACGATAGGGCAGAGTTCAGAGCTATTGTTCCTAAGGTTGCTATGAATTATTGTCAACTCGACAGCATGTAATAACAACAATAGTTAAACTAAATTATTCTTTGATTTCAAGACTTAGCAGAATCTTTTTAGTAGCAGCCACTTCCTAAACAACATGCCTCTGGAAACTCTATGAACTTTGATAAATGTTCGTAGTTATAGAAAGGCTGCAAGCTTTTTGTTCATAGGTTCATTCTCCACTTGAAGGCAATCAACAACAGGGTTAGAGAAAGAAAGAAAGACCCACAACAAGATGTATTTACACAGTGACTATAGCAATGAGCTCAGGTATATCAGGAATTTTCAGGATGGTACAGAATAGGACAAAGTTCAAATCTGTTGTTCATAGTCATTATGAGTTGTAGTAAACTCAAGGACACCTAACAACAACAATAACAAAGTTCACAGATTCTCTGAGCGCATCAATTTCAGGAGTTCATTCGAACTCCATGAGTATGAGATAATTTATAAAAAGAAAAATTCTTAGACAAAACACATGATCAACTCTGGCTCAAGAAGAAATGAAAACTCTGAATACACCTATAACAAGTAAAATATTGAATTAATAATTTTTATTTTGGTTATGTACTGTTGTATGGGAGGAGATTGCCTGTCTTCTTCCTACAGAGCAGCTGGTGGATTTTAATCATCTAGAGGACTTGAGAATTAAAAGTTGTGTTTTGTGTGTTCTCTTTTACATTCAGGACTCTTTGATTAAAATATTAGAAATAGTGCTGGGCACCACTGAATTCTTCTAGTCTAATGGCAAAGGAGGCAATTTTTCATGGAGGCAATTAGTCACACATTCCATATCCTCCTTTATTCCTGACTCTCCTTTTTTATTTTTTATTCTTTTTTCTCTGTAACAACGTTTTTCTTTTTTAATAATATTTTTTCCTGTTGAACATTTTCTTCCCATCCCCCAACCCATCCCATAATGCATGCCTTGTTCCAGTATGCTGTTACACATATAATGCCTAATCATGTATTCCTTTTTAAAAATTTATTATTAATTTCAGTAAAAATTTACAGAGACTTTGGATTTCTATTCATTCACTGTTACAATTTTCTCCTCTCCGAACCCTCCTCTCCAGTACACTGCCCTCTTGGAAAAGTAAAAGAAAAATTCTTTCATTGTTTTACAAACCCTCCCCCTAGGTCCACTCCACTATACAGCCTTCACTTTGGACTCCCATCATGACAAAAAAAAAGCAGTTTTCTCCCTCATCTGTTTCAATGCAGTATACGTTATTGAACTCATCTTTCTCAGTCTCCCTCCAACGCCAATGTCAGTCCTGTTTTACAACAGTAGCACCATGCAGTATTTGTCCTTTTGTGACTGAGATATTTCACTCAGCATAATGTCCTCCAGTGTCACCCATTTTGAATAATATTGCATGAGTTCCTTGTTTTTCAATGCAGCATAGTATTCCATTGTGTGAATATACCACAGCTTCTCTATCCATTGGTTTGTTGATGGACACTTAGGTTGTTTCCAACTCCTTGCTCTTGTGAACAAAGCCACGATAAAAACGGGTATGCATGTGTCTGCTTGGGTGGCAGTTATGGTCTCTTTAGGGTGTATTCCCAGTAGTGGAATTACAGGATCAAATGGTATCTCTATTTGCAACTTTTTGAGAAAGTGCCATACTGCCTTCCACAGTGGTTGCACCATTTTACACTTCCACTAACTGTGAATCAGGGTTCCAGGTTCTCCACAACCTCGCCAGCATTTGTTGCTTATTGTTCTGTTGAATTTTGCTGTTTTGACTGGGGTGAGATGATATCTCATAGTGTTTTTTTTTAAATCATGTATTTTTTTGGGGCATTTCTTCTCCTCTGCTCTAATTGCAGTGTTCATTATCTATAAACTTTTTTCCCATTTTCTCCCCCAAACTTTACACACTCCCATCTGTCCTCTTTTATATCCACAGTGCTATGAAGTGTCTGTCCTCTTTTGACTGAGGTATTTCACTCAGCATAAAGTCCTCCATGGGGTTTTCTAAGGTCTGTTAGTTCAAAACTGGATGGCAAATTCTTCTTCCTAGTCTGTCTTAATTTGGGTGCTCAGTTTTAGAGCGATATTTGACAGACAAGCATTTTACCTAACAAAATTGATTAGAGTATGCAGGTAACAGATCAGGTGTTGGTCCTAGGACACACCCTGAGGCGTATGTGTTGTTTTCCCACCCTCACCTTGCCCTGCCAGCATCCAGATCAATTCATTCTCCTTGGCCCTGCAGCATCTATCCCTTGCCCCCATAAGGCCAATAGGCAGCATCATGATAGGTGGAGAAGAGATTGAGATTATTAACAGCTTCAGCTTGCTTGGCTCCACAATCAACACTCTTGGTACCAGCAGCCAGGAAATAAAAAGATAAATTGCATTGGGAAAATCTGCTGTCAGAACCTCTCCAGACTACTAAAGAGCAACGATGTCAGTCTAGAGACCAAGGTACTCCTGATCGAGGTCATGATCTTCACAGTAACTTGCTACGCATCAGAGAACTGGACAATGACTAAGGATGATAGAAGAAGAATTGATGCCTCTGAGTTGTGGTGCTGGAGAAGAGTACTGAACGTACAATGAACTGCTAAGAGAACAAACAAATCTGTCCTGGAGAGGGTGAAACCAGGCTGCTTCTTGGAGGCAAGAATTTTAAAGCTCCATGTCACATATTTTGGGTACATTGCCAGGAGAAGGACATCATGCTTGGAAGGGTGGAAGTACACCATAAGAGAGGAAGATCATGGATGAGATAGATTGACTCAGTGACTAGGGTATTAGGGGTAGGTGTGTTGGAGACAATGAAATTGGATCAATATCTATCAGGGTTCAGAGCCATTGTACAAAGGGTTGGTATGAGTCTTAAACAACTCAACAACATGTAACAACAATAATAATGTCTTCCAGGCTTCCCCATGTTGTGTAATGTTTTACAAGTTCATTGTTTTTCAATCGTGTGTAATGTTTGCTTGTGTGAATTCTCTATAGTTTTTCTAACAATTCATTTATTGATAGACACTAGGATTGTTCCATCTTTTTTTATTGTTTTATTTTTTTATTGTGATTTTAATGAAAGTTTACAGAAAAGTTGGATTTTCATTCATTCATTCATTGTTGCATAATTCCCTTCCCTCACCCCTCCCCAGTCTATTTTCCTAAGCACCTCTTAATCTGGACTGTTGTCATATAAAAAATGCCTAATCATATATTCCATTTAAACAGTTCTTTCCTTCATCTGCTCCAATGCAATATTCATGATTTATCCCCTCTTTTCTTAGCTTCCCCCTAACCCTGATGTCAGTCCTGTTTTATAACAGTGGTGTTATACAGGATTTATCCTTTTGTGTCTGAAATATTTCACTCAACATAATGTCCTCCAGGGTTATCCATGTTGTGTAATATTTTGAGTTTCTTGTTTTTCAGTGCTGCGTAGTACTCCATTGTGTGAATTTACTATAGTTTTTCTATCCATTAATTTGTTGATGGGTACTTGAGTTACTTCATCTCTTTGCTATTGTGAATAATGCAGCAATAAACATGGTTGCACATATATCTGTTTGGGTGGCAGCTCTGGTTTCTTCTGGGTATGTTTCCAGTACTGGAATTGCTGGGTCAAATGGTATTTCTATTTCCAACTTTTTTGAATGCACTATATCACCTCTGTAGTGGTTGCAGCATTTTACACACCCACCAGCAACAACCTCACCAGCATTTGTTGTTTGCTGCCCTCTGTTGAATTTTGCTATTGTTACTGTGGTGAGATGGTATTTCATAGTTGTTCTAATTTGCATCTCTCTTAGGGGTAGGGATTTTGAAAATTTCTTCATATGTTTGTTCACCATCTGAATGTCTTCTTTGGTGACGTGTCTATTCATATCCTGTGACTGTTTTGCAATTGGATTGTTTACCGTTGCTATTGTGACTATCATAGCAATAAACATGGATGTGCATATATCTGTTTGATTAATAGCTCTGGTTTCTTTAGTGTATATTCCCAGTAGTGGAATTTCTGGGTCAAATGGTATTTCTATTTCCAACTTTTTGAGAAAGTACTGGACGACTTCCCATAGTTTCTGTACCATTTTACATTCCCAACAGTAGTGAATAAGAGTTCCAATCTCTCCACAACCTCATCAGTATTTGTTGTTTGTTGTCCTGTTGAACTTTGCTATTGTTGTTGGGGTGAGATGAGATCTCATAGTTGTTTTGATTTGCATCTCTCTGATAGGTAGAGATTTTGAACATTTCTTCATGGGTTTGCCATCTGAATGTCTTCTTTGATGAAGTGTTCTATTAAGATCCTATACCGTATCATATGGATAGAAAGGCTCAATATTGTGAAAATGACAATTCTACTAAAAGCATTCTGCAAGTTCAAAGCAATCCCAATGCAGATACCAATGCCATTCTTCAGCAGGATGGAAAAGGCAATATCCAATTTAATCTGGAATGGAAAGAGATCCCAAATAAGCAAAACACTACTGAAAAAGAGAAACAAGGCAGGCAGAATAACACTCCGTGATCTCAAATCCTACTACACAGCTGTGGTGGTCAAGACAGCATTATACTGGTACAACAACACGTACATAGATCTATGGAATAGAATTGAGAACACAGAAGTCAACTCATCTACTTGTGGTCAACTGACCTTTGGCAAAGAGATAAAATTAGGTAAGTGAGGCAATGACAGTCTCCTTAACAAATGATGTTGACAAAATTGGAAAACCATATGCAGAAAACTTAAGCAAGACCTCACACCACATAGAGAAACTAGCTCAAGGTGGATCAGGGACCTAGAAGTAAACCCAAAAACTGTACAATTCATCAGAAAAAAGCTAGGAACAAGTCTTGAAGCCCTAATCCACAGCATGAGCAGTCTTTCAAACGTGATGAAAACCCTACAACCATGAAAGAATAAAATTAAAAAAGAATAAAATAGATGAATTGGACCTTCTAAGTACCAAATCCCTATGTACATAAAACAACTTCTCCAACATGGTAAAAAGGAAAACTATAGACTGGGAAAAACATTTCGCAATCACATATCTGATAAGGGACTTGTAGCTAAAATATAAAGAATACTTCAACAAGAAAAAGGTAAACAACCCAGTCACAAAACTGTCCTTTTTACTCTTGTCTCAAGTAAATAGAAATCAAATGTTGTGCCATGGATTGTCACATACTTTTTTCCCCCACACCAAAACTCTCATTTTTATTCATGAGTTTCAACATGGATGCATAAAAACAGACATTTTTCATTGGAAGTGATCATGTTGTTGTTGTTGAGTCAAGTGTGACTCACAGCAAACCTGTGAACAAAAGATCTGAACCCTGTTCTATCCTGCGCCATCCTCAAACTTCCTGACTCACAAGAGTCCATTGAAGCAGTCACTGTATCTTCCTCTCCTTTGCCAATGCTCCTCTCTTCCCAACATCATGTCCCTCTCCAAGGAATAGAACATCCTAGCAACATGTCCAGAGTATGTGAGGCGAAGCATCATCATTCTTGCCTCCAAAGAGCACTCTGGCTGCACCCTCTCCAAGACATAACTGTTGGTTCCCTTGGCCGTCCATGGGATAGTCAGTGCTCTTCTCCAACGCCACAGCTCAATGGCATCAATTCTTTTTCTGTCATCCTTATTCATAGTCCAGCTTTCAAATGCAGAGCTAGTAATCATAAAAACTATGGCCTGAATCAGATGCACCTTAGTCTTCAAAATGACATGTCTACTCCTTAATAATTTGGAAAGGTCTCAAATTGTATATTTTCCCAATGAATTTCTTTTCATTTCCTGACTGCTGGTGCCAAGGGTGTTAATTGTGGATCCAAGCAAGATGAAACTGTTGACAGTTTCACTCTCTTCTCCATCCATCATGACACACTGCCTATTGGTCCAGTGGTAAAATCCTTTGATTTCTTGATACTGAGACACAATTCATTCCTATATTCTTTGATCTTCTGTAACATGTGCTTCAATTCTTCCACACTTTTAGAAAGTAAGGTTGTGTTATCTGTGTAATGCAGGTTATTGATGAGTCTCTGTCCAGTTCTAATGCCACACTCCTCATAGAGGCCAGCTTCTCACATAATGTGTTCAGCATACAGATTGAATAGGTATGGAGAAAGAATACAACCTTGACACACACTCTTCCCAATTCCAAACCATGCAGTGCTTCCCTGCTCTGCTTGCATTTGCACAACAGTGTCCTGGTCCAGGTTTAGGTTCCAAATAAGCACAATCAGATGTTCTGGGATTCCTATTCTTCTCAGTGTCAGCCACAACTTGTCATGATCTACACAGTCAAATGCCTTTGCATAGTCAATAAAGCACAAATCAACACTTTTCTGGTATTCCTTACTTTCACCCAGGATCCATCTGACATCAGCAATGATATCCCTGGTGCCATAGCCTCTTCTATAGCCTGCTTGAATTTTTAGTAGTTCCTTATCTATTTGCTGTTCCAGCCATTTTTAAATGATCTTCAGCAGCCTCTTGCTTGCATGTGATATCAATGATATTGTTTGATAATTTCCACATTCAGTTGGATGACTTTTCTTGGGAATGTGAACAAATATGGACCTCTTCCAATCTGTGACCAGAATCCTCCAAATTTCCTGGCAGAGACTGGTGAATGCATTCAAGCCTGCATCTGTTAATTGAAACAAATCAACTTGAATCTTATTGATTCCTGAGGCCTTCCCCCCCGCCCAATACCTTCAATGCAGCTTCTGTTTCCTCCTTCATTACAATTAACTACTGTTCATATGGTACTTTCTGAAATTTTTCAATGTCAGTCAATTCTTCTGGTACAGTGATTTCTGTGTATTCCCGCTATCTTCTTTTAATGTTCTCTGGGTCATTCAATATATTGCTCATAGCATCTTTCCATATTGCGACATGAAGCTTACTTTTTTTTTTTCATTCTTTCAGCTTGAGAAATGCAGAGTGAGTTCTTCCCTTTTTATTCTCCAATTCCAGCTCTCTACACCTTCCATTATAATACTTTTCTTTGTCCTCCCCAGCTGCCCTTTGAAATTGTCTGTTCAACTCTAGCACTTGGTGGAAGTGATTATATTGTGGTATAATTTTAAACTTGATATGGTAGCATGCCAGTCAACTCGACATGGTGTGAGGCTAATCAACCTGGGCAAGTATGTGTTCTATCATGTGTGCAACTCTTTAGAGACCCCAACTTGGTTCTTCTCCACTGTCTCCTTTTGGAATTGTACCTGATTATATTGCCAGTTTTCAGTGGAATTCATTGTGGAATGGGATGGTTCTGCTTTTGTTTCTTGACCAGAAACCTTTTGATCCTGAAAGTCTTTTGACAAGACATTATTGAAGATGAACAGAACCACACTCAACAAGCTAGTGGAGGAAAAAGTTAAAAATACTCGCTGACTATTAAAGACTCTAGGTGTTATGAAACAAATCAGGTGTTGGAGTAGAAGCACTAAACATATCATTAAGCCAATGAACCAGTCCCTTCTGTAAAACCATGACCCTAAACCTCCAAACCAAGGGACTTTAACTCGTGGGATTCCATGAGGTGCTTGATTGTACAGATAGAGCTTCAGCTGTTACTCTTTTAAAAAAACAATGTTTTTTTGTAAATATATCTAACATACAACTTTTGTCAATTCAACTTTTTACAGTGTATCAATTATTGACAGTAATTATAATAAACTATGTAATTTCCCCATCAGCATTAATTCTCTATAAACTTTAGATTCTATTTATTTTCTTTTCCTTGTATTTTATGTAGAGAGATCAGACAATATTTGTCCTTTTGCAATTGACTTATTTTGTTTGCAAAAAATGTCTTCAACCACCAACCAGATTTCAGGATAGCTTCCAGACCAAAACAGATTAAAAGGATAGGCTGATCTTCCACACAAATGGACCAAAAGGCATCATCATTTTAAATGAAGAAAAGTTTGAAGTTGTCAAAGATTTAATTTCACTTGGTTTCACAGTCAGTACCCATGTTAGCAAGTGAGAAGAAATAAAAAGATGTGGGAAAATCTTGGATTCGTGTTGGGGAAATCCGTCAAGAAACTCTTTAAAGTGCTAAAGCACAAGATGTCACTTTCAAGAATAAGGTGTACCTGACCCAAGCCATTTTATTTTCAGTTGCTTTGTATGCATGTGAAAGTCGGACAATGAATAAGACTGAAGACAAATTGATGCCTTTGAATTGTGGTATTGGTGAGGAGTATTGACTATCTCTTGTTGTTGTTGTTGTTGATTGCCTTTGAGTCGAACACGACTCATAGTGACCCTATGAACAAAAGGCCTGAAGTCCCTCTATAGCTATCGACATTTATCAAAGTTCATAGAATTTCCGGAGGCATGTTTAGGAAGTGGCTGCCACTCATGCTTCCAAATATAGCTAAGCTAATAAAACATACAATTATACCCATACTAACAAAAACAGTAGTGAACAAAATGAATGTTAATGAATGATCAGCTATAGTATGAAAATTGTTTCATCACGATAGTATTATATTTATAGTATAAATCCTCTAAATACAGTGGTTAAAGCACTGAGCTGTTAATCCAAAAGGTCCTTGTTGAAACCACCATTTAGTCTGTGGGAAAAAAGATTTGAAAACCCGCTCCTGTTAAGATTTACAAGTTTAGCAGCCCTAACGGGTAAGTCTATCATGCCACACAGAGTCACTATCAGTCAGAATAAACTCAACAGTCATGGGTTTGGTTTGGATTATTATAGTGGTGTGTTGTACTCATAAAACCATTTTCCAATACATAATTCTACGTATAGAGAGAATTCTTTCCTAGAAAAAGTCTATGTTAGAAATAAATATAAGAAGAATTAAGAAAAAGTACAAGAGCTTACAAGAGCATGCAATAGCAAGATTTTAGTGTCATGTGAAACAAAGTATGTGTTCAAGAAGAGATTTTTCTGATACTGTTAATTGAGATTGTGTGTGTTTCAAGCAAAGGGAACATAATATGTACAACTCTTAGGAGCTAGAACAAGCCTGGTTCTATCAAGGAACTAAATAAATGATGGCCAGTACAACTACTTAATAACATAATGGTAACTGGATACAAAGTTGGAGAAGTAGATAGGATTTTAACCAAGAAAGATGTTAAGTTACTAAATGCTTGTAATAGAGAGACAACACAGTCGATGATGTTGTTGTTGTTTTTATATGCCATCAAGTCTGAACCCTCCAGAAGGTTTTCAGAGCCTATAAATCACAGGGCAGCTTAATGTCGATCTTTCTCCTACAAAGTGGCTGGTGGATTCAACCCATATGCTTGTTCAGGCTGGCAGCACAACTCCTTACCACTAGGCCACCAGTATCAAAAAAGAAGGCTGGATAAGGAAAAAAAATTAAACACCAAGACCACAGAAGAGAATTTTTTAAGTAGTTCTGAAATGGCGGTAAACAGTAACAATAGCTTGGTCTAAGATGATAACAAAGTTATATACTTGCATGTTGTTGTTAAGTGCCATCGAGTCACAGGTGACTCATAGAGACTCTATGAAGGAAAATCCTCAACACTTGTGTGTCTTTGATCCTCTCTCCAGGTTCATAGGGTTTCTGGAGGCAAACTATTACAAAAGTGGATGCCACTCCTACTTGTTTTAATCTGGGAGCGCCACCCAACAGTGTCTGCCATGGAGGAGACTGTACATCCTTCTCCATGGAGCAGCTGGTGGCCTCCAGCATAGCTTATTGCTACTAGGCCACCAGAGCTCCCATATACTGATAGAGGATAATGAAGTAATAGGCCATTTTTCTGGGGGAAGATCATGAATTTGGTTTTGGACATGATGAATCTGAAACAGTTTGAAACATCTAAAGGATAGTATCAGTAGAGAGTTGGATAAATTAGTCTAAGTTCAGAGAATAGGGTAAGGTTATAAAAGAGGTAAAAACAAGATCAGAAAGTGTAAAGGAAGAAAATAAGTTACGAAGAAGGAAACTTAACAGTGTCGTATGCAAAAGATCAAACAAAATGAGGGCTGAAAAATATCCAACAGATCTGCTGAACTATGAGTGATTCAATCTTTACCTATTGTCAGGGATGAAAGGAATAAATGCAACCCATGTAGACTCAATTGTTCATTGTCAAAACCTGTATCTGATATTAAATATACCATAGACTGCAAGAGAGAGAGAGAGAGAGAGAGAGAGAGAGAGAGAGAGAGAGAGTTCTGTCTCAGAGGGAGTAAACCAGATTATTCATTAAAGGCAAAGATTAGATGAAACTTCAACTCATATAATTTGAGCCTGTTGTCTGGTGGTACCAGTTGTTGGGAGAAGGCATCATACTGGGAAAAGTAGAGGTCAGGGGAAGTTAAGGAAGACCCTCAATGGGGTTGATTGACACAGTTGACTGTAACAATGGGCTTGAACATGAAAAGGATTGGGATATGAGGATAGTGAAAGAGAGGGCAAAACTTCTATTGTTCATAGTATTGATATGTTGCCAGAGTTGACTTGACAGCACCTAACAACAATGCTGCCAAGCTCCATCTATACTGTAGCACACTGTTGTTGTTTGTTGTTATGTGCCATTAAGTCACCTGCAACTCATAGTGAACCTATGTACGATAGCTCTAAACTTTGCTCTATCCTGAGCCAGTCTCACTGTCTCCAACACATGTACCTCCATTAATCCAGCTACTGTTTCAATCCATCTCGTCCAGGATCTTCCTCTCCCACTCCTCTGTCCCTCTACCCTTCCAAGCATGATGTGCATCTCTAGGGACTGTTCCCTCCTGGCCACATGCTCAAAGTCTGTGAGACAGAGCTTCAAAGTCCTTGCCTCAAAGGAGCAGCCTGGTTTCACCTTCTCCAGGATAAATCTGTTTGTTTTCTTGGCAGTCCATGGCATGTTTGATACTCTTCTCCAGCACCACAACTCAAAGGCATCGATTCTTCTTCTGTCATCCTTGGTCATTGTCCAGCTTTCTGATGTATAGCAAGTAGTTAAGAAGACTGTGGCTTAGATCAGGCACACCTTAGTCTCTAGACTGACATTGTTGCTCTTCCGTACTCTAGAAATGTCCCTGACAGCAGATTTTCCCAATGCAATTAATCTTTTTATTTACTTGACAGTAGTAGGTTTGGTTTGGTTTTAGAATAAAGTTGTATACTATATGAGCTGAATTGGCAAAGTAAGTGCAACAAGAAGCTAAAATACAACAACTGTGATAATGGCACAGGATTGGGGAATTTATCATTAATACTAAGAATTTAGTATATAATTCATTCAAGAATAACCTGGGAATATGGCCTTTATTCAAATGGTCATGTACATGGTTTAAATGAAATTGTATTGCTTAAATAACAAGGAAAAAAATGGCTTATTTAAAAATTTTTAATTTTGATTTTAATGAAAGCTTACAGAAAGTTTGTTTTCATTCATTTATTGATGCACATTTTCCTCTCTTCCCCTATCCCATTCACTTTGAAATGCACTTCTTGTTCCAGATTGTTGTCTTACATATGCCTAATCACACATTCCTTTCAAACATTCCTTTCCTTCATCCAATTATCAAGCGCAGTGTTCATCATATATCTATCTTTCTCTGCCTTGTCCTCCCCCCCATTGTGTTAATTCTATTTTATAACAGTGGTCTTATGTAATATTTGTCCTTTTGTGACTGAGATGTTTCTTTCAACCTGTCTTCCAAATTTATTGATGTTATGTAGAATTTTACAAATTCATTGTTCTTAAATGATGCATAGTATTCCATTATGCAAATGTACCACAGTTTTTATGTCTATTCATTTCTTGGTTGCTTCCATCTCTTCACTATTGTGAATAATGCTGCAATAAACATGAGTGTGCATACATCTGTTTGCATCACTGATCTGATTTCTTTAGGATATATTTCCAGTAATGGGGTAGGTAGGTGGGTCAAATGGTATTTCTATTCCCAGCTTATTGAGAAAGTGCCAGACCAACTTCCATAGTAGTGGTTCCATTTTAAATTCTCACCAGCAGTAAATGAGAGATCTGATCTCTCCACATTCTTGGCAACATTTACTGTTTGCTGCCCTGTTGAACTTTGCTACTGTTGCTGGGGGGGGGGGAAGGCCTTTTAAGAAACAACTATCTGAAAATAGAAATATCATTTGACCCAGAAATTCCACTACTTGGAATATACCTCAAAGAAACCATAACTGCCACCCAAGCAGATACATGCACACCCATGTTTATCGTGGCTTTGTTCACAATAGCAAAGAGTTGGAAACAACCTAAGTGCCCATCAACAAATGAATGGGTAGAGAAGTTGTGGTATATCCACACAATGGAATATTACACTGCATAGAAAAACAAGGAATTCATGAAATACTATTCAAAATGGATGACCCTGGAGGACGTTATGCTGAGTGAAGGACAAATACTGTATAGTGCCACTGTTGTAATATGGGATTGACATAGGGGTTGGGGGAGAGACTGAGAAAGATGGGATAAATTACGTATACTGCATTGAGACAGATAAGAGAACTGTTTAAAAGGATATATGATTAGGTATTATTGTCATGACATGAGTCCAGAATGAAGGTTGTGTAGTGGAGTGGACTTGGGGGGAGGGATTATATAACAATGAAAGAATTTTTCTTTTATTTTCCAGGAGAAAAACAAGCTGGAGGGGAGAAGTGGGCAAGGAGAAAAGTGCAACAATGAATGAATGGAAATAAAAATCTCTGTAAATTTTCATTAAAATTAATAATAAAAAAAGAAATTAAAAGATGTGTTGCATTGAGAGAGAATAAAAAGAAAGAAACAACTATCAATCCATGTCACACACTTCTATAGATTCAATGCAAAACTCAATGGAAAGATTTTTTTTTGCAGAAACTAACAGGTTTTTCTAAAAAAATGAGTCCTAAAAGTCACTTGATCATGCTCATGTGAAACCTATACCTAGACTAAGAAGCAGTTATCTGAAAAGTGCAAGGAAATACTGCATAGTTTCAAATCAAGAAATGTGTGCATCAGGGCTGCATTCTTTCTCAAAACCTATGTATACACGTTTCTCAATATGTATGTTGAACAAAGAATTTGAGAAGTTCGAATTATGAGGAAGACTCAGCAACAACATGAGTTATGTAGATGATATAACTTTGCTTGCTGAAAGTGAGAACATGAAACTCTTGCTGCAGATCAAAGACTGCAGGCTTCAGTCTGGATTACATTTGAACATCAAGAAAACAAAAATCCTCACCAATGGATAAATAGGCTACATCATGATGTTGTTGTTGTTGTTGTTATGTGCCATTGAGTCATCTGCAACTCATAGCGACCCTATGTACAACAGCCCTAAACCCTGCTCTATCCCTTGCCAATTTTATTGTCTCCAATACACCTATCCCCATTACCTCAGTGACTGAATCAATCCATCTCAGTTACGGCCTTCCTCTCCTGCACTGTCCCTCCACACTCCCAAGCATGATGTCCTTCTCCAAGGACTGATCCCACCTTGCAACATGTCTAAAGTATGTCAGACAGAGCTTCAGAATCCTTGCCTCCAAGGAGCAGGCTGGACTCACCCTCTCCAGGGCAAACTTGTTTGTTCTCCTAGCAGTCCATAGTATATTCAATACTCTTCTCTAGCACCAAAACTCAAAGGAATCAACTTTCCTATCATGTCTAGTCATTGTCCAGCTCTGATGCATAGAAAAATATCACAAAGACCAAGGCCTGTATCAGGTGCACCTTAATCTCCAGACTGACTTCATTGCTCTTTAGTACTTTGGAGAGGTCTCTGACAGCAGAATCACCCAATGAAATTCATCTTTCAATTATTTGGCTGCCGGTACCAAGAGTCTTGACTGTATAGCCAAACAAACTGAAGCTGTCAACAATCTCAATCTTTCCCTCATCCATCATGATGTTACCAATCATCCCAGTGGTGATTTGTTTTCTTAATGTTGAACTTCAATCTATATTGAAGTCTGCTGTCCTTGACCTTCTGAAGTAAGTGCTTCAGGTCCTCCTCAGTTTCAGCAAGCAGGGTGTGTCATGTGCATAAAACAGATTGTTGATGAGTCTACCTCCAGTCTTGATGCCACACTTCTCCTCATAGAGCCCAGCCTCCCAGATAATCTGTTTCGTACATAGACTGAAAAGTTATGGAGATAGGACACATCATTGACATATACCCTTCCCAATTTTGAATGATACAGTGTTTCCTTGCTTTGTTCTGACGACCGCCCGCCGTCTGGTCCAAGTATAGGTTTTGCACAAGCAAAATCAAGTGTTCTGTGATTACCATTCTTCTCAGAGTCAGCCACAGTTTGTTGTGATCCACACAGCCAAATGCCTTTGCACAGTCAATGCAACACAGATAGGCATTCCTCTAGTACTCTCTGCTTTCAGCCAAGATCCATCTGACATTACCTATTATATCTCTAATGCCATGAACTCTTCTAAACCCAGCCTGAACTTCAGGCAGTTCTCTGTTGATGTGATATTTCAGTCGTTTTGGGATAATCCAGCAGAATCTTGCTTGCATGTGATATCAATGATACTGTTTGATAATTTCCACACTCTGTTGTATCACCTTCCTTTGGAATAGGAACAAATATAGATTTCTTCCAGTCAGTAGGCCAGGTGGTTGTCCTCCAAATTTCATGGCACAACTTGGTGAGCACATCCAGGGTAGCATCTGTTTGTTGGAATATGTCAATCAGTATGCCATCAATTCCTGGGACCTTGTTTTTTTGCCAATTCTTTCAGAGTAGCTTGAACTTCTTCCTTCATCACCACAGGCTCTTGTTCATATGTTGTTTCATGAAATTCTTCTGTGTCCACCAATTCCTTTTGGTATAATGACTCTGTATACTCTTTGCATCTTCTTTTGATGCTTCCTGGATCGTTTAATATTTTGCCCAAAGCATTCTTTTTTTTTTTTGGAGGCAGATTTGCATGATTACTTTAAT
The DNA here is from genome assembly GCF_000299155.1 of Elephantulus edwardii. Taxonomy (NCBI): domain Eukaryota; kingdom Metazoa; phylum Chordata; class Mammalia; order Macroscelidea; family Macroscelididae; genus Elephantulus; species Elephantulus edwardii. Next base: position 10,180,710 of record NW_006399846.1, on the reverse strand, counting down.
GCTATGGCAGGACATGAACCCCAGAAATTTGAATTATAACACTGGTTTCTCAGACCGGCAAAGATTGCTGAATCTTCTCTATAATGGGGCCTAGTATCATCCTGTGCTCTCAGCAAATCCTACTGATACAACCTCAGAGTCCATCCAGTATCACCATTTGTACATTTGTTTTCTTTTTTTTTCCCCTTTCTCCCCCCTTTTTTTAAATTTAATTTCTTTATTTTTCATTTCAATGAACATCTACAGAGATTTT
>NW_006399846.1:10158316-10176425 GCF_000299155.1 Elephantulus edwardii | reverse complement strand
CCTCTAATGTCTTTCTCTTGTCTTATTGCTATTGCTAAGACTTCCAATACAATATTGAATAAGAGAGGAGATAATGAGCATCTTTGCCTAGTTCCTGTTCTTAAAGGGAATGCCTTTAACCTCTCTCCATTGTTTTTTTTTTTTTTTTTTTTTTTTTTTTAACCAAAGCATTCTTAAGTATTGCAACTCGAGGTTTGAATTCAGTTCCTTCACCTTAAGAAATGTTGATAGATGAAAAAAAGTTGAAGCTGTCAGTGATTTCATCTTACCCGAGTCCACAACTAACAACCTTAGTAACAGCAGTTAGGAAATAAAAAGATGTATTGCATTAAAAAAGTCTACACTCAAGGAACTCTCCAAAGTACTGAAGAGCAAGGATGCCATTTTAAAGACTAAGGTACACCTATTCCATGTCATGGTCTTTTCAATTACTTGTGATGCATCTGAGAGTTGGACAGTGAATAAAGAGGACAGAAGAAGAATCAATGCCTTTGAATTAGGGCGCTGGAAAAGAGTACTAAAATCCCATAGACTGCCAAGAAAACAAGCAAGTATGTCTTGCAGAGAGTGTCCCCAGGGTGGTTCTTAGAGGGAAGGATGGTGAAACTTTATCCCACATACTTTGGGCATGTTGTTAGCAGGGGCTAGTCTTTGGAAAAGGGCATATCCTTGGAAAAGTGTTAAGTGTCAGTGAAAGGAGGGAAAACTCCTAACTAAACAAGATAGATCAACACAGTCACTGTAATGATGGGCTCACATAAGGCCGAGATGAAGAGGATGGCCCAGGGTGGGGCAAGGTTTAGATCAGTAGTATGATGGTTGCTATGAGTTGTGGTCAACTTGATGGCATCTAACAACAACAACAACATCTTTTTCTATGGATGTTGTCTAAGAGGGTTATGAGTATAATTTTTAAAAGGCATTTGCAATATAAAAATTGCTGATCATACAAAATTCTGTCATGTTATTTCTGACCTCATTTATACCACCAAAATCATGTTTTCCAATTTCCAGTCCTTTTCTATTGCCAACTTTTGCATTTCAACCACTGTTGTTGTTGCTGCTGCTGCCATGTGCTGTCGAGTTGCATGTTTAATCAATTTCAGACTTCAAGAAGCTGGTAGAAATCTTCAGTGTCTTCATCTTTGGCATTAGCGGTTGGTGGACAAATTTCAGTAATAGTCACATCAACAGGCCTTTCTTGTATAAATATGGATATTAGCCTATCACTGAAAGTATTGTACGTTAGGCTAGATCTTGAAATGTCCTTTTACATGCTGAATGTGGTGCCATTTTTCTCCAATTCATCATTCCTGGCATAGTATACTATATGATTATCTGATTCAGAATGGCCACTATCAGTCAATTTCATCTCACTAAATACTAGGATATATAGTTTTAGGCATTTCACTTCATTTTTTACAACTTCCATTTTTCCTACACTCATACTTCATTCTATGTTTCAGTTATTAAATAATGTTTGCTGAGACTTCACCAAAGAAGACATTCAGATGGCTAACAAGCACATAAAGAAATGTTCAAAATCCCTAGCTCTAAGAGAGATGAAAATTAAAACAAGTATGAGATATCATCTCACCCCAGTCAGAATAGCAAAATTTAACAGAACAGGAAGCAACAAATGCTGGCGAGGTTGTGGAGATACTGGAACCCTTATTCACTGTTGGTGGAAGTGTAAAATGGTGTAACCACTGTGGAAGGCAGTATGGCGCTTTCTCAAAAAGCTACAAATAAGAGATACCATTTGACCCAGAAATTCCACTACTGGGAATATACCCCAAAGAGACCATAACTGACATCCAAGCAGATATATTCACACCCATGTTTATTGCGGCTTTGTTCACAATACCAAGGAGTTGGAAACAACCCAGGTGCCCATCAACAAATGGATGGATAGAGAAGCTCTGGTGGTATATCCACACAATGGAATACTACACTACATTGAAAAACAAGGAACTCATGAAATATTATTCAAAATGGGTGACCTGGAGGACATTATGCTGAGTGAAGTATCTCAGTCACAAAAGGTCAAATACTGCATGATGCCACTGTTGTAAAACAGGACTGACCTTGGGGTTGGGGGGAGACTGAGAAAGATGGGCTCAATAATGTATACTGCATTGAAACAGATGAGGGAAGAAAACTGTTTTAAAGGGATATGTGGTTAGGTATTTTTGTCATGACAGGAATCCAGAGCAAAGGGTGCATAGTGGAGTGGACCTGGGGGGAGGGGATTGTAAAACAATGAAAGAATTTTTCTTTTACTCTTCCAAGAGGATAGTGTACTGGGAGGGAGGGGAAGGTTGGGAGGGGAGAAAAGTGCAACAATTAATGAATGGAAATCAAAGTAAATGTTCATTGAAATTAATAATAAATTAAAAAAACCCCTGATGTTTCCTACTGTTCCTTCTTATTTTGACATGTGCCATATCAACACTTGAGGATCCTTCATTGGCAAAGCTTTATGCCACCTATGTCATTACAGTAGTCTCTGCTTTGAAGGAGTTCTGTAATTATTTCTAATTACCACAAGTATTGAAGGGCAGTGTGGCAGAGCAGTCATGGGTAAGGGCTCTGGAGTCAAACTGTCTAGGTTTATATTGTGACTTAGTCTCCACATGTTTCAATTTTCTTATCTAAAGTGATGAAAAGAATAGTCATTCATAATGTTATGTTGTTGTTGCTTTGTGCCATCCATTCAGAACTGACTCATAGCTGACCCTTCAGTGAGTTGTCAGAGACTGTAAATCACAAGGGAGGAGACAGCCCATCTTTCTCCCTCAAAGCCACTGGTAAATTAGAACTTCCTGGCTTTGAGCTGGCACTGTAGCTCCTGAGCACTAGGCCACCAGAGCTCCTTCATAATGTAGATAGGATTAAATAAGAAAATACATGTCAAGTGCTTAGAATAGTAAACTCTTATTATATAAAAAACCAGTCTTGGTGTGAATGTAAGATAATTTCTCAATCCATTTATTTGTGGTTGGACATTTGAGGTGTTTCCCTGTTCTTGCAATGGTAAATAATGCTGAACATTGGTGTACAAATCTCCATCCACACAATGGAATACTATGCAGCATGCAGGAACAATCATTTTATAAATCATTACCTAACTTGAGAGGGACTGGAGAGCATTATGCTGAGTGCACTCAGTCCCACAAGGATAAATTTGTATAAAACCATTATTATAGCATGAGTATAAGGATCCAAGAGGGGTGGGAGAGCTTGCAAGCAGAGGGATGAGGATGAGCAGAGGGAGAGATTAATCATGGAGTTGTACAATTTGATGGGTAGAGGGGTGAGGAAAATTGAAAGAAATTGTTCTTTAAAACAATGAATTTTGTAAATAAACCAGTAGAAAATTTAAAAAAAAATGAGAGGCAAACTCTATCACATTATATGAATAGGCTTGTCTTGAGAGTATTTTTTTTACTTAATGGAGATATTTTAAAGACCACTTGTAAAACTGATTCTGAAAATATTCTTAGAGTATATTTTTATTTTGTCTTTATATTATATTTGGATTTGGTTATGAGCTTAAAATACTCTGAAATCAGAAAGATAAAAAAAACAGCCAAACAAAAAACAGTCCTGGTGGCAGAATGGTTAAACTCTTAGTTGCTAACAAAAGGTTGTGAGTTTGAAGTCATCAGTAGTTCTGCTGGAGAAAGACGTGGCACTCTGCTTCTGTAAAGCCTTCTTTTTTAATTTTTTAATTTTTATTTTATTTTATTATTATTTTGTGTGTCTGTGTACCGTCAAATCAGATCTGACTGGTACAGGAGGAGATTGTCCCTCCTTCCCTGGCAGAGCATTTGGTGAATTCGAACCATGCGCCTCTGGGATTGCAGTGCAGCTTCTTGCCACTAGGCCACCAGAGCTCCCCTTGTAAAGCCTTCTGTAAAGCTCCACTCTGCCAGATAAGATTGCTATGCATTGTCATTTGCTGCAGTGGCAATGGGTTTGGTTTTGGTGTGGAGAGCCATTACAATCACAGGGCAACGAACCAGTGAGGAATGCTTTCAAATCTAAATACATGCATTGGTGTGTCGTTCATAGGGAGTTGCACTGCTAACCCAAAGGTGGCGCCTCTTTGGTGATTTCAACCTACCAGTTGCTCTGAGAGAGAAAGATGGACAGTCTCCTTGTGTGTGATATCTAGCCTACAGAAGGCCAGCTATGAGTTGGTTGTGATTTCATGTTAATGAGTTTTTTGAGAAGAATGGTTTTGCTTTTTTTTTTTTTTATGTAGCAGACATGTCAGAAGTAGATGCTTGCTACAAGTGGTGTATTTTTACTGGGTCTGGACTGAGTTGACATTTCTTTCATTCCCTTACACTTTCCCTGATGAATGCAACACCATCAATCATCACAGTCTCAAAGGCATTCAAAGATAGGAAGCAGGGGACAAGGAAGAGCAAAAAGAACTTCTCCTTATATATCACCCACTTATGAGGGTGGATAATTCCCTTGCTTTTTTTTTTTTTTTTGGTGATGGTTTTGTTTTGGGTTGTTTGTTTATTTATGATTGTGCTAAAAGGAGCTCGTCCATCTTTCTCTGGAGTTGCTGCTGGTGGTTTTGATCTGCCAGAGAGATGTGGCCTTTGCATTAGCAGCACAGCTCCCTATGCCACTAGCGTTCCTTGTTAATTCAGGAAAAAGCTTCAGCCAGGAAATAGACATTAGTCCTAGCAGTATCAAACTATTGGAGTGCACTGGTAGGAAACAGAGATGTAAGAGCAGGACAGCAACTTGCTGCTACGTTTATTCTTCAAACCTCTTCCCATCTCTTTAGATGGCAACTGGAGGCATCCAGTTATTTTCCAGTTTCCAAAAATACCAGTGTATCTTTAACTCCCCCCTCTCCCTCACACACACCCTCTTCATATTCAGTTTACCTTTTAATTAATTTTTCCTGCTCTACTTTAATATTACATCCAGAACGCAACTGCTTTCACCACTTACATCAATATCACAGTATGGCAATCCACCGTCATTCTTGACTAGATATTTTTATAGTTCTCTAACTGACCTGTGTCCTGCCCTGACCTTTTATCAGTTTAAAAGCTGGCTCTTATTATACCACATCTTTGCTCAAAATCCTCCCATAGCATTTGTTCTTACTCAGAGTAAATAAATTTCTTATCATAATGGACTCTAAGATTTGGTTCCCTCATGGATTTTTTTTTTTGGTGAACGTTTAAAAATTATATTGGTTTTTCTTCGTATAGTAATCTACAGTCATTTTGTCTTCTAACGTTGACAATGGTTAATGTAATTATTTACATTTTTTAATCAACCTCTTATTAAGTATTCACAATGATTAATATAACTAATTCATGACAATGCCTTAATCAACCCCTGTATTATCTTTCTTTTCATGGAATTTATCTATTTATTAATCCCTTTCTATCCCTTCAAGATTGATTCTGTGTATAAACCTTTCCTTAGCTTTTTATGATCATGGTCTTCTATCATAACTGTCTTTTTGTGACTTACATCACTTAGCAGAATTGGTTCTAGAGTCATCAGTGTCATGCAATATTTTATGAATTCTAGATAATATTTTAGTAATGCATAATGCTTCATTGTGTGAATGGACAAGTTTTTTTTAGCCATTCATCTGTTGCTGGATGAGTTGTTTCCAATTGCTTGCCATTGTAAAGCATACAACAAAAAGTATGGGGGTGGGTATGTTAGTTTGTGTTGCTGCTCTTGCTGCTTTTGGATATAGACCTAGTATTGAGGTTGCTGTCCATCATGGGCTTTTTTACCTCATTCTACTCTAGTTGCATTGGCTTCCTTGCTATAATTTGAACATGCCAGCCTCCTTTCCATCTCAAGACCTGCTTCTAACTGATTGTCACAGCCTTTTGCCAGAAAGCTGTATGGTGTACTTCCTCCCGATCTCAAGCATCACTTCCATACACAAACAGCAACGTTTTATTCACTTCCATCATTATTTCTTCTGACAGATTCTTACTTAAAATCTGGTATTCATGTTCCCATTTTTTTTGTGTGTGTGTGTGCGTGTACCGTCAAATCAGATCTGACTAGTACAGGAGGAGATTGCCCCTCCTTCCCCGGCAGAGCATCTGGTGGATTTGAACCACGCACCTCTGGAATTGTAGTTGTAGCTTCTTGCCACTAGGCCACCAGAGCTCCCCTCATGTTCCCATTTTTTTAAAAGTTGCCATCAAAACTCCCTTTTGGCTATTCTTTGCATGGAATAAATTTTTCTGTCTTTTCTCTTTCAACTTATTTGCCCTTGGATTTAAGGTAAACCTCTTATAAACAGCACACATCTGAATCATATCTTTTTCTCATTCCACCATTCTCTAACTTTTGATTGGAGCATTTAGTTCATTTACATTCAATGTAATTACTAATAAGAAGTGACCTCTGCCACTTTATTATATGGAGTGTGTGTGTGTGTGTGTGTGTGTGTGTGTGTGTGTGTATCTCAGAACCTTTTTGTCTCTTAGTACTTCTTGACTTTGTGGTGTTTTGTTTTTATTTGTTTTGTTTATTGTAGTGAGCATTTTGGTTCCATTGTCATTTCTTTTGAGCATTTGTTACATGTTTTTCCTAGTGGTTACCATGAATATTAAATTTAAGAGCTTGTATCTATAACATTCTCTGGTAAATTGCTATCAACTAGACTTCAGTAACATAAAAAACACTTCTGTATCTACACCACTGCTGTTTCCCCTTTGTTGTTATCACCAGTTATGTTGTTATATTCATGTACTCTGTAACATATTTTTCTCCTTTGCTTTTAAGTATTTTCATTAAAAGCATTAAGGAAAAAATATTTAGAATCAACAAGAATAGCTAGATACCTTTTATTAGTCCTTCTACTTGTCCATACAGGAAAAAGATGGACACTCTCTCTTGCCGTACAATTTACTGCCCCTAGAAACATGTTGTAGTGTCAACTATGAGTCAGTTTTAACTTGATAGTACATTGTTGTGTGCCATCAAAGCAAGTATGACTCACAGTGACCCTAGAAACAATGGTTCTGAATTTGGCTTTATCTTGAGCCAACTTCACCATCTCTGACACACCTAACTCCTTTGTTACAGTTACTATGTCAATCCATCTCCTTCAGGCTCTTTCTCCCTTCACTAATCCTCCACCTTTCCAAAAATGATATTCTTCTTCAGGGACTTGTCTCTCCTGGCAACATGCCTAAAGTATGTGAGATGGAGTTTCAAACTCCTTGCCTCCAAGGAGCAACTCCATCTATCATGATAATGCCTATTGGCCCAGTAGTAAGGGTATTTGTTTTCTTCATGTTGAAGTGCAATCCATATTGAAGGTTGCAGTCCTTGTCCTTCTGCAGCAAATGCTTTGAGTCCTCCTCAGTTTTGGCAAGTATGTTGTGTCATCTGCATAATGCAAGTTGTTGATAAGTCTTCCTACAATCCTCATGTTCTTTCTTATAAAATCCAGCCTTCCAAATAATCTAGTATATATGCTAAAAAAGTATGGAGAAAGGGCACATTGTTGACATAGTCTTTTCTTGATTTTGAACCATGCAGTGTTTCCTTGCTCTGGACAACAGCTTCCTAGTCTAAGTATAGGTTTCATATGAGCATAATCAAGTATTCTAGAATTCCCATTCTTCTCAGAGTTAGCCACAGTTTGATGTGATCCACCCAGTCAAATCCCTGTGCATGGTTAATGAAACACAAATAGACATCCTTCTGGTACACTCTGTTTTCATGGTTCATTTGACATCACCAATAATGTCCTAGTGTCAACTGCCTTTTTTAAACCCAGGTTGTATTTCTGGTAGTTCTCTGTCAATGTTTTAATCACTTTTTGATAATACTTAGCAAGATTTTGCTTGCTTGCATGTGACTACTTGTCCATGTTACATATCTTCCTTTTGTGCATAGCTCTGAATTACTTTTTAGGTCTTTCCCCTTCAATTTACAAATTCCTATTACTAATTTTTGTAAGACCATATATATTTGGTGGATAAAAACTCTGTCAGATTCTATTTTCCTGGATATATTTTAACTTTACCTTTATTCTTGAAATTTAGTTTCACTGGGTAAAGAATTCTTGGTTGACTCTTCAGCATTTAAAATATATCTTTTTATTGCCTCTGGTCTTCAAAATTTCTCAGGAAACCAGGTACAGAATTTTAATAGGGATTCTTTGTCTGTGACTGCTTTTCTCTCACTGCTTTCAGAATTCTCTATCTATTTAAAAATTTTGAGGGTCTAATTATGATGCATCTTGGTATAGATTCATTTAGGGTTATCCTGCTTGTGGTTTTTTGAGATTCCTGTATTTGAAGATTTACATCCTTCACCAAGTTGCAGAAATATCTGTTTCATTTATTCAAACATTTTTTCCTCTTTATCTATTTCTGAAATTTCCATTAGGTGTATATTAGTTCTCTTGTTATTGTCTCATAATTTCACTAAGCTGTTTCCAATCTTCTTGTTCTTATTATTGTTCTTTAGTGTCTATAAATTTAGCTGCCTTATTCTCCAATTCACTGATTCTTTTTCTGACTGATTAAAATGGTTGGTAAGCTCTTCTGTGTGTATTCTGTTCTACATAACATTGTGTGTTCTGTGGTTCATAATGTATTAACGTAGATGAAATGTACAAATTCTTTAAAGCAACAATCTACTCAAACTGATTCAAGAGGAAATAGTCTCAGCATATTAATAAATCAAACCAGTACTAAGAACCCCCAACAACAACAACGAAAGTCCTGGGTCAGATAGCTTCACTGTGGAATTATGCTAAACAAGTACAGAAGAATTACACTAATACTGTTTAAACTCCTCCAAAAGACAGAGAAGGTAAGGATACTCTCTGATTTATTCTGTTAAGGGAACATAGTTTTATACAAAAATCAGACAAAAACACTGCACACACAATTACAGGTTAATATAATTTGTGAACATAGATGCAAAAGTCCTCAACAAAATGCTCACCAACCAAATGCAACGGCATATTAAGACAGTCATAGACAACAGTCAATTGGAATCTATTCCAGGAATGCAGAAATAGTTCAATATTAGAAACCAACCAACAAAAGAAGAAAATAAAAAGTCATTGCCATAGAATTGGAATCAACTCATACCTGACACTCTCTTTGGGTTTCTAAGGCTGTGAATTGCTCAGGAACAGATGCTCATCTTTTCCTGCAGAACTTCTAGTAGATTTGAATCACCAGAGAAGCTGCAAATCTTTGGCTTAGCTGTACAACTCCTTATGGACTATGCCAGCAGAGAGTGTTTAATAAAATCCAATACCCTTTACACTACTGAAATAAAAGGGAAAACCTCAACATGATTTAGGGAATATATGTTGGGTAATCATTATTGTATTTAGTGTAGAAAGACTGAGAATTTCCCCCTTGAAATGGGAAACAAGACAGTGGTAGCCCACTCTCATAACTTCTATTTAGTAATATGTTAAGAAGCCCTAGGCAGAGCAGTAATACAAGAAAAAAATAAAAGGTAGGTAGATTGGAAAAGAAGTAAAATTATCTTTATTTGCAAATGATATGGTCCTATATATAGAAAATGCTAGGGTCCACAAGTAAACTTTCAGAGCTTATAGGAGAACTTGGCAAATTTGCAGGGAATAAGATCAACAAATGAAATCAATTGAGTTTTTATACATTAGCTATGAACAAAACTCAGAGAAGTTCCATTTACAATAGCATCTTAGAGAATAAAATAACTAGGAATTAGCCAACCAAGATGTTAAAGACTTGTGAATTGAAAAAATGTAAAACACAGCTGGAAGGCATTAAAGAAAGATTTAAATAAAAGAAAAATGTTCCTTATTTACCTATTCTTTTCCTATTCTCCCCACCAGCCACCACCTCCTACAATCCTGCAATTTTTATTACAACAGTCTTATACAGTGTTTGTTCTTTTGTGACCAAGTTATTTCACTCAGTACAATGTCATCTAGACTCATTTATGTCGTATAGTGTTCCAAGAATTCTTCATTGTTTTTCAATGCTGTTTAATACTCCATTGTATGACTACTATATCACATTCTTCTAACCGCTTGTTTCTTAATAGATAATGGACATTGTATTGGAATAAGTGAAAGGAAGGTCAGTCTGAAAAGAATGGATGATCAGATATGAATAATTGCAAATTAACAATTGGAAACAAGACCTGCATTATTATGAAATGAAGCAGCAGGAGAAGAGGGAGTAAATCTGTATAAATCAGGGAATGAAGAAACAATTTCTTTGCACATGTTCATTCAAATTACACAAAAAAGATAGTTCCATGCCCATGGATGGAAGATTTTATATTGTGAAGATATAAATACCATCCAAAGGGATCTATGGATACAATGAAATTCCAATAGCCTTCTTTGCAGAAACAGAAAACTAATCTTCAATTATACATGGAAAAGCAAGGTGTCCTAAATAGCTGAATAATGCTGAAAGAGAAGAACTAAGTAGGACTCACACTTCCTGATTAAAACATACCACTGGGCTGCTGATCAAAGAGTTCACACAATAAGGTAGGTCTAGTCTGTCTCAATAGGGTCATTATGAGTCCAAATTGACTGTATAGCAGTGAATTTGGTTTTGGTTTGTTTCAGCTATAGTAATTAAAAAAAACTCAGTACTGGTATAACAATAGATAAACAGGTCAATGAACAGAATTGAGAGTCCAAAAATAAACCTACATTTTTTATGGCCAACTGATTTCTTTTTACAAACACACTAAATCTTTTGATGGGTAAAGAAAAATATCATTAATAAGTTGACAATAAATTGCTGGAGAAATAGGGTTTTCAGATGTAGAAAAATGAGATCATTGCCTCACACCATACACAAAAACAAATTAAAGGTGTGTTAAGTTCTTAAATGCACAAACTAAATAATATTCTCAAAAGAAAAAGTAATGTGCATATGTGTGTGTACCATAAAAAAATAAAAGAAAAAAGGAAAAAAGAAAAAGTAGGAGCAGCTCTCCCAGGCTTATTTGTCAACAGTTGTTGTTGTTAGGTGCCATCTAATCAATCACAACTGATAGTAACCCTATGAACAGTGGGTTTGAATATTGCCCTATGCGGTGCCATCCTAAACATCTGTAAAATACTCAAGCCCATTGTCATAGTCATTGTGTATCTTGTTGAGGGTCTTCGTCTCTTTTTCTGACCCTCCACCTTTCCAAGCATGATGTCCTTTTCCAAGGACTAGCTTCTAACAACATATCCAAATATGTGAAATGAAGCTCTACCATCCTTTCCTCTGAGGAGCAACCTGGATGCACTTTCTCCAAGATGTATGTGTTTGCTCTTCTGGCAGGCCACTGAATATTCAATACTCTTCTCCAACACCACATTTCAAAGGCAAAGATTCATTTCCTGTGATCCTTATTTATTACCAAACTTTCAGATTTATAGCAAGTAATTGAAAAGATATGGCTTGAATCGAGTGCACCTAAGAATTTAAACTGTCATTACTGTTCCTTAACACGTAGGAGAGGTACTTGACAGCAGATTTTCCCCATGCCTTACATCTTTTGATTTATTGACTCCTGGTACCAAAAGTATTGGTACCAACAAAAGGTTCTTTCATATAATAAAAAAGACACAAAGACAAAGTAAATAAATGAGACCTCTTAAGATTAAAAATCGAGTCTAGGGGAGCTCTGGTGGCCTAGTGGCAAGGAGCTGCAACTACAATCCCAGAGGCGCACGGTTCGAATCCACCAGATGCTCTGCCGGGGAAGGAGGGACAATCTCCTTCTGTACCAGTCAGATCTGATTTGACTGTACACTCATACAAAAATAATAAAATAAGAATTTAAAAAAATCTTCTTCTTTTTCAAAAGACAATTAAAAAAGTGTGTGGGAAAGAATACAAGCTACTGACTAGAATATCTTCAGAAAACATATCAGGTAAGAATCTAACAAGCAAATGCATATGGAACACCAATAACTTAAGAACAAAAAGATAACCTAAGCATAAAATAAGCAATGGATTTGGATAAATATTTCAGCAAAGAGGACATTCAAATGCCCACTAATCACATGAAAAGATACTCAGTATTATCAATCACCACAGAGATGCAAATCAAAGCCATAAATAGATACTATACTTAGGTACATAGATACTTCCTGTATTGTTATTGTTGTTATGTACTTTTCAGTAAGAACTGACTCATAACTGACATTCCAGTGGGTTTTCAGAGGTTGTAAATTGTATGGGAGGAGATGGCCTATCTTTCTCCAGCAGAGTTGCTGCTGGATTAAAAATTGCCTGGCTTTGTGATGGTAGCCAATTCCCTAACAGTTATTGTTACTAGGAGCCATTGAGTTGACTACAGTTCACAGCCACCTTATGAACAACAATCTTGCCCTGTCTTGCTTCCTCTTCATGATGTCTGATATGCTTGAATCCATTGTTACAGTCTCTGTGTCAATTCTTCTTCTCTATCTTTTCCAGCATGATGTCTTTTTGCAAAGACTGGCCCCTCCTGTCAACATGCCCAAAGTATGTGAGACATAGCTTCAAAATCCTTGCTTCCCAGGAGCAGCTTGGCTTCACCCTCTTCAGGACAGACCTGTTTATTCTTTTAGCAGTCCAAGGTATATTCAATACTTTTCTCAATCATCATACCTCAAAGGCATTAATTACTCTTTTATCATCCTTAGTTATTGTTCAGCTCTCTGATGGATAGCAACTAATTGCAAAGACCAGGAGCACCTTAGTCTCTAGACTGACATCACTACTCTTCAGTACTCTAGAGAGGTCTGTTACAGCAGATTTCCCCGGTGCCGTTCATCATTTGATTTCCTGGATGCTGGTACCAAGAATGTTGATTGTGGAACCAGGCAAACTGAAGCTGTTAACAGTCTCAGTCTCTTCACTGTCTATTCTGCTGCTGTCAATTGGCCCAGTGGTGAGAATCTTTGTTTTCTTGATGCTGAGCTTCCATCAATATTGAAGGCTGCAGTCCTTGCTCTTCTGTACCAAATGCCTCAGGTCCTCTTCATTTTCAGCAAGCAGGGTTGTGTCTTCTGCATTATGCAAGTTGTTGATGAAATTTCCTCCAATCCTGATGCTACATTCCTTTTCATAAAGTCCATCCTCTTGGATGATCCATTCCATATATAGATTAAAAAGTTATGAAGATAAGATACAACCCTTGAATACACCTTTCCTGATTTTGAACCATGCAGTGTTTTCTGATGACTGCCTCCTGGCCCAAGTATAGGTTTCACATAAACACAATCACTTGTTCTGGGATTCCCATTCTTCTCAGAGTCAGCCACACTTTGTTATGATCCACACAGTCAAATGCCTTTGAAAATGTCAATTAAACACAGATAAGCATTTCTCTGCTTTACCTAAGATCTATCTAACACTGACTATAATGTCCCTGGTGCCATAATCTCTTCCAAACCCAGCCTGCACATATGGCAGTTCTCTGTTAATGTACTGTTTCAGTCATTTTTGGATAATTTTCAGCAGGATCTTGCTTGCATGTGACATCAATGATATTGTTCAATTATTTCCAGAAGACACTAATGTTTAGAACATGGAATGTGAGAAGCCTGAATGTAGGAAAGTTAGACATTGTTAAGAAGGAAGTGGAACACATAAATATTGATGTATTAAGCATTGATGAAATGAGGTGGATCGTCATGGAACATTTTAAGTCAGATAATCATATGATCTACTGTGCTGGAGATGAAAAGGTGAAGGAAAAATGGAATCATATTAATATTTTAAAAGATAATTTCTAGATCCATCTTGAAATATAATGTTGTGAGTGACAGGATAATATACATATGCATACAAGGAAGTCTGGTTAATACCACTATCATTCAAATGTATGAACCAACAACCAGCCAAAGAGGAAGAAATTGATGATTTCTATCAACTTTTGGAGTCAGAAAATGATTGAACATGCAACCATGATGCATTAATAATAATAGGTGACTGGAATGCAAAATCTAGGAACAGGGAAGAAGGATCAGTAGTCAGAAATAATGGACTTGGTGACAGTAATGAGGCTGGAGAATGAATGATAGAATTTTGTACAACCAATGATTTATTCATTGAAAATACCTTTTTTAAAAGAAAATTTTAATTTTATACTACTTTACTTGAAAGGTTTGTATACATTGTTTTTCCCATCAGATCTTTCCCATTTCCTGTACCCACCCTGCCTCTACCCATCAACTTGTGTGACCCTATGATTATAGGCCCCCTGCCACCCCCACCCATCCTTACCCTTCTGCTACCACCCTACCCACCTTAGATCCTCATACATGTTCTACTAGTTATCTATTTCTACAGTAATCGTTTTACACAGTATTTGCCCTTATGGGCTGAGTTAGTTCACTTAGCATAATGCTCTCCAGTCCCTCCCAAGTTAGGTAGTGATTTACAAAATCATTGCTCCTGCATGCTGTATAGTATTCCATTGTGTGAACATACCATAATTCCTCAATCCATCCTATTTTGGTTGGACATTTGGCTGTTTCCATGTTCTTGTGATGGTCAGTAATGCTGCTGTGAACATTGGTGTACAAGTCTCCGTTTGTGCCTCAGTTCTTATTTTCTTAGGGTATTATCCAAGCCATGGAATAGCTGTGTCATATGGCATTTCTATGTTCAGCTTTCTGAGGAAGCGTCAAACTGCTTTCCAAAGTGGTTGCACCATTTTACAATCCCACACTCTCCAACATTTATTACTTGCTGTGCTATTAAACTTTGCCATGGATACTGGGGTGGTATCTCTTTGTGGTTTTGATTTGCATCTCTCTTATTGCCAGTGATTTTGAGCATTTCTTTGTGTGTCTATATGCCACCCTAGTATCTTCCTCTGTGAAAAGTTTTTTCATGTCTTTTTCTTATTTTGTAATTGTGTTATCAGTCTTTTTCTTCTGGAGGCCCTGCAGGTTTCTGTAAACTTTTGATATGACAACCTTGTCTGAAATGGTATTGCCAAATGTTTTTTCCCCGGTCAGTAGGTTTTCTTTGCCAATACTTTTTTTATAAGAAACTTAAATGGTGACTGTACATAAGGACTTCACCTGATGTTACACACAAGAATCAATTAAACTACATCTGTTGAAAGAATAGCTGGAGAAGCTCAGTATCTGCTGTGAAATCTAGGGCAGGAGCTGTGGAATAGACTTAACCAGTCATATGCAAGTTCAAACTAAAGCTAAAGAAAATGAAATCAAATCTACGAGGACCAAAATTTGATCTTGAATCTATCCCACCTGAATTTAAAAATCATCTCAGTTACAGGTTTGAGGCTTTGAACACTAATGAATAAAGACTAGATGAGCTTTGGGAAGATATCAAGAGTATTATTCAAGAAGAAAACAAAAGGTCATTGCAAAAACAGAGGAGGAAGAAACGGCCGAGATGGATGTCAGTAGAGACTCTGAATATTGGACTAGAGCACTAGGAAGTCAAAACGAAGAGAGTTAGCAGCTAAGCAGAAGATTTCAAGAACAGCATGGGAAGTCAAAGCAAAGTATCATAATGAAATGTGCAAAGAGCAAGAGTCAGAAAACCAAAAAAGCCAACCTGCTTGACATTTTTTAATTTGAAGGAACTTAAAAATAAATTCAAGCCTCAAATTGCAATACTTATGCATGTTATGGGCAGAATATGGAATGATCCAGGAAGCATTAAAAGAAGATGGAAGGAGTACATAGAGTCACTGTACCAAAAAAGAATTGTTTGACAGAGAAAAATTTAATGAGACAACATAAGATCATATGAAGGAGGAATTTTAAGCTGCTCTGAAAGAATTGGCAAAAACAAAGTTCCAGTAATTGATGGAATTCCAATTGCCATATATCAATAGACTTGGATGTGCTAACCAAGTTGTGCCAAGAAAGCTGGAGCACAACTTCCTGCCCTACTGACTGGATTGGAATCCAGTGCAGATCCAGATTTTTTCCCATTCCAAATAAGGGTGAACTCACTGAGTGTGAAAATTAATGAACAATATCACATGCAAGCAAAATCCTGCTGAAGCTTATCCAAATATGACCAGAACAGTACACTAACAGAGAACTTCCAGAAATACAGGTCAGGTTTAGAAGAGGTCCTGATACCAGAGACATTATTGCCATTGTCAGATGAATCTTAACTGAAAGCAAAGATTATCAGAGGATTGTCTATCTATGTTTGTTTTACTATGCAAAAGCATTTGACTGTGTAGATTACAACAAATTGTGGCTAACTTTGAGAAGAATGGGTATCCCAAAATCCTTGATTGTGCTCATGTGAAACTTATACTTGGACCAGGTGGCCGTCATCAGAACAGAGCAAGGAAAACTGCATGGCTCTAAATCAGGAAAGGAGTGTGTCAGAGATGCATCTTGTCTCCATACCTTTTCAATCTATATGCAGAATAGATTATTCAGGAGGCTGGACTTTTTGAGGAGAAATATGGCATCAGAATTGGGGAAAGACTCATCAACAAATTGTGTTATGCAGATGGTACAACTTTGCTTGCTGAAACTGATGACCTGAAATGTTTGCTGCAGAAGGTCAGGGACTGAAGTCTTCAATATGGATTGAAGCTTAACATCAAAAAGACAAAGAGTCTCACGACTGGGCCAATTGGAAGTACCATGATAGATGGAGAAGAGATTGAGGTTGTTAACAATTTCAGCTTGCTTGGCTCCCCAATCAACACTCTTGAAACTGTCAGTCAGGAAATCAAAAGATTAGTTACTCTGGGGAAAGCAGAAAGCAGAAAGTCAGGGACCTCTCCAGTATGCTAAAGAGCACAACCACTGTCAGTCTGGATACTACGTGCCTCTGATTCAGGCCATGGTCTTAACAATCAGAGAGCTGGACAATGACCTAAGATGACAGAAGAAGAATTGTGGTGCTGGAGAAGAGTACTGAACATACAATTGGACAGCCAAGAAAACAAACCGGTTTATCCTGTAGAGGGTAAAACTAGGCTGTTCCTTGGAGGCAAGAAGTTTGAAGCTCTGTCTCACATACTTTGCACATGTGGCCAGGAGGGACCAGTCATTGGAGAATAACATCATGCTTGGAAGGGTGGAGGAACAGCACAGGAGAAGATGACCCTGAATGAGATGGATTGACACAGTTATTGGGGTAATTAGGGTAGGTGTGTTTGAGACAGTGAGATTGGCTTTGGGATACAGCAGATACCAGTGCTATTATATACAGGATTGATAAGAGTTTCAGGCAACTCAATGGTACATAATTATAAAAGCTTGGGTATTACATCTATATGCAGAGAATTCTGCTATTCCATATACAGACTTTTATTTCTCTTTTTTCATTCTGTTTGTTAGTCTTCTTGTACCGTCTGTGTCTCTAAAATTAGATCTCTCTTAAACACTTTTGGGTCAGACCTCCTTCCCTTGGCTCTAGTGTTCGTGCACCTATTAAATACTATTGTTAGCTTTGTTTTGTTTAAATCAGACCACACTCACTTTGTCTATGTCAAACTAAAATAAAAAAAGTAATTTTCTGATGCCCACCTGTCTGGATTAAGTAGAGTTCCCAAAAAATTCATGTCCATAAAGAACCTATGAATATGACCCTTTTGGAAACAGTCTTGTTTGCTGTCATCCAGTTCAGATGAAGTCATACTAGATTAGGGTGGACCCTAACTGAATGATGGACTGATGTCTCTACAGCAAAGGGGAAATTTGGATATTGAAAAGCTTAGAGAAGAAAATATCATTCAAAGATAGATCTAGATCTTAGAGTGTTGTGTCTACAAATTAAAAAATGCCAAAGATTTCTGGCAATCACAAATGGTAGGATAAAAACATGGAATAGATTTTACCATAAGTCCTCCAGAAGACACCGATTCTTTTACTGTATTGGTTTCTTTACTTCTAGCCATTGAAGTGTGGGAAAATACATTTCTGTTGTTTTGAACATTCCTTACCCAGTCTGTGGAACTTGTTACAGCAGCCCTAGGAAGCTAACATAGCCCCTGTCTTATTTTCTATGTTGTTGTTGTTGTTGTTGTTATGTGCCGTCGAGTCGTTTCCGACTCATAGCGACCCTATGCACAACAGCCCTAAACCCTGCTCTATCCTGCGCCA
>NW_006399846.1:10145081-10155609 GCF_000299155.1 Elephantulus edwardii | reverse complement strand
AGCAGTGAAAGATAAATCCTTTATTGTGGAGTTAAGCATTAGTTACAGCATTGACCCCACCCTTATTGACCTAACACTTATTTTCTATAGGTTTGTATTATTTTTGTTTCTTTAAGTTTAATGGAATCTACAAAAGAAGAAGTGATAAATAAATGAGCTCATTTAGCCAGCCTTCATGAAAAAAATATTAAAAAATCCTAAAAATGGATTACTGGGACGAAGTAAATAATAAAAAATAACAGCCAGTGATATGATGAAAATGTAACTTAAAAGCTTGCATGCCATCACTAAAGATACAACAACTGGTCATTATTCACCTGGAGGAAGAGAGGAAGAACTAGAAGGAGAGGATGAAATATGTGGCTTCCTTTGCCATGAGACAAGGAAAACTGGATGGTGCATGGTTACCATTTCTGAATGTTGTGACCAAGGATTTGACAAAGAATCTTGATCAAAACAGGGAATATGTAGAACAGAATTTCAGATTAGAATCCAGGAAAACCCCTAAAAACTCTTTTCCCTGAGATAATCCTTAAACATTAAAAAAAAAAAATCTTTCTTAAAGTCCTCAAAACAAAGTTAAGTAGTAAGGAATACTTCAGCTTTGTTGTCCTCTTTTAAAATCTACGTGGGATCAAACTGACAAAAGCAAGTTAAAAGGTTAGCTAGGACCTTAAGGGGCAGTGAGTTAATTTTAATGTGGAGGAACAGCTCTTAAATGAAGGGTAAGAATGGTTGTACAAGTAAAAGAATGTACTTGTCACTAACTGTACATGAAAAAAAATGTTGAATTGGTGTATACTTTGCAGTGTATATTCTCAATAACGACAAAATAAATGTAAAGAAATATTGTGCTGTAATAGTACTTAAGTGTATACTTTGGTATTTAATGATCTAACTTTCCAGAATTGCCTAAAGTCACATAATTAGGCAGTGATAGACTATAGAACAGATAGATACATTGATCTCTCATTTACTTTTCTTTCTTCTCACACACTATTGTACCGTGATGAGGACATCAAGGTTTGATGAAAAATACCTAGACAAATAGAAGGATTTTCTTTTCTTTCTTTTTTTTTTTTACTTAGTAAAACAGTCAAACGTCTAAGAGAATGACATATTTTAGGATAATTTTTGGTAGCTAAGTAGTCTACCCTGGCAGCGCACAGGCTAATACTTGGTAGCCATGTACTGTGGATGTACTGAAGGGGGAGACAGCAGGGCCAAGAGCTGCGATGATGTCAGTGCATGGTGCTCCCGGGAAGGAACAATTAGTGAACCTGAGCAGGATGAAGCAGTAGAATTTGGTGAGTGACTGAATGTGAATACCGAGGACAGATGGGAAAGTTAGTGGGGTTCTAAGAGTCAGTAACCTGGCTAAATACAGTGGGAGGGGGGTAGGAGATATGGGGAAGAAAGGGGTACAGCTCCTCCTCTCTCAAGGGCATTTAAAATTATTTGAAAAACACTGGAAGCCTGGGGATACATGTGATTCACACCACCCTTACTTTTCTAGTGTAGATGCATTTAACCTACATTTCTAGTAAGGGCTATATCTACTGTCTTCGCACGACTCCGACAAAGAAAAACGACTGCCATTCATGAGAAAACGGAGTTTCCTGAAATAACGTGCCTGGTAGGCTCTCCATGCTGTTGTTGTGTGAATCAAACAAAACTGTAAGGTAGCACAGTAATTGGCACAACGCAGGGAGTGAATATGAGTACCGATTTCCATCCACACTCTGCCCTCCTTCCCTGGCATAATCACTATAGCAAACCCCACGTACACGGGCGTTGAGGCTTCTGCAATGTTCACGTTCTTTCCCTAGAACGGTGTGGACATGAATGTCTCAGTTCATACCTTCAGCGATCACATTTCGCAAAAGCTAAGAGCGAAAGAAAATGAAAAAAATCACCCCAACCTCTCTGGGAGAAAAGGTGCCCACTGCAGGAGTGGGAGCTCAGCCGTGAGTCTATTGACAATCCTAGAGCAGCTCCCTAAAGCGGTGCAGTCCCAAGGTTTGTATAACGGGTTCCGAGAAGGAGGGGGTGGGGCGCCTGTAAGGTTTGGGAAAAAAGCGATTCCACTCCAGGAGTTTCCAGGCCATGCACTTCCTACGGCAAGCAGAAAGAGCCAAACGCCGCCTTTCCTCACTCCCACCTCTTCCGAGAGAGCACGCTGTGACTCTGTTCTCCCTTGGCCACAGGGAGCGTGTGGGGCGTGTGTGTGTGAATGTACCCGTGTGTGTATATGTATATGTATGTGTGTACGCCCCGCCGTCGTTACTGTGCTTCCGCGCGGAGGTATCGCCGTAGCTCTGGGTCACCCCCTCTTCCCATCTAACCCGCCTTCCCCCGGAAGGCGCCGGGAGGCCTGCGGGCCGCCGAATCGTGCTCCCCGGAGGGTGAGGGAGAGAGGTAGTGGCGCGGGCGGGAGGAGGAGCGGCTGGTGGCGTCTCCAGGCTCGCGGCCTGGGGGCGGGGCTAGGTGTCTCGCGCAGGGGGCGGGGCGCGGTGACGTCGCAGGCGCCCGGGCCGTGCTGTGGCTGTGGCGGCGGCGGTGGTAGTGGCGGCGGCGGTGTCGGGGCTCGGGCAGCAGCGGCAGCGGCAGCGGCAGCGGCAGCTCGGAGGAGGGTGAGACGGCCGTGGTGGCGGCAGTTCGGAAGTCAGGAGGGATCCCCGAGCTTCCCGCCTGTCCCCTGCCCTGAGGCTTTTGCCTTTTCTTAGCCAGCTCTTTCCTTACGGCCCTGGCTAGGGCAGGGCAGAGCGCCCCCGGGGAGGGGCGGAGCTGTAGGTGAGGCTTCAGGACCCCCCTCCCCCTCCTCTCTCTACCGGGGGCGGGGGGATGGGGAGGGTCGGGCAGAGGCAGACCCCCATCCCAGCACACCCCAGCCCACCGGTCGGGCTCCACCCAGCAAAGCTCCGGGATTGGGCGGGAGCTGAGGCAGTAGATGTGGAGAACCTTGGGCAAGAGGTAGGAGTGGGGATATGGGGTCATGGGGCACTTGGAGAAAAGAGGGGGGAAGGCTTACGAGGCGTGATCCTGGGGGCGAGGTAGTGGGGAGGAGAGACTGTGGTTCCATGAGGTTGGGGCGCGGTCCGAGTGGATCTGTGGGTTTAGGTGACCAATGTAAAATGTTGGTGAAGATGAGCATTCCTTTTTCCTTTCTTTTTCGGTGAAACAGTGAAGTAAGAGGTGAAGGCTTATATTCTAAAAGGTAGATGAGCTGTGGATGTTGCTTTTGAGTCAATTGGAGAAGCTATTGTACTCAATTTCAGATTTCTACTTTAGAGTTTTGGCTATTTTTCTTACTTTCCTGGTGGTGCAGTTGGGGAAACCAGAAGAGAAGGTGGGAGGCAGTAGAACCCCACTGCTTAGGTTTGAGTAAATTGTGAGCTTGGGTAGATCTGAAGTTTTCCACCCAAGAAGAGTAAGAGATCTTCGGTTAGACAACTTCATTCTGGCTGTAAGCTTTAGGGAATAGGTCGCGTTACACTTAGATCCTTAAAGGTGCTGTCTTCTAGTGTTCCTCCCACTCCGTCGTGTCTAAAAGGTCTTTTTATACCACCTTATTTGTTAGCTTTATGCTGGCTCTTTAAGAGAAGGCCTGAGAATTAGGTGGTTGCTTCGGAAGACACATTTTTGAATAGTACTTGCAGGTGGTTGTGGTTTGCTGCGTTGGGTGAATAAAATGAACAATTTGAACAGTTCCCTTGGAGCAAATTATATGAAAAATGCTTAAGTGCTTCAAAGCAGAGCTGTTTTTACAGTAGACCTGGACATTTACCCTATTTGAGTTCCACACATATTATTGGAAATTATTTTTATTTCTTAATTGAAGATGTATATATAGTCTTTATGAAATATGAAAAATGAAGTGAGGTAGTTTGGTGTTTGTTTTTAAGTTAAGCCCCTTAATATTCTTGGAGTTGTGTGCTTTTAAAATTCTTTTTAATAGAATTCTAGTGGCCATTGTACCTGCTACTTTTTAGGGAGATATTACTAAGAGTAAACAGTATTCTTCATGTCAGTGTTTTACAACTGAGAACAGGAAATCACAGTCGTCTTCTGTAGATACCCATTGCCTATTAGATTACAGCAGTGCCATTTAAACTATTTCTTGCTCAGAAAGCAGGTCCAGTGATGGGCATATATTATGTAATGGATGGAAGTAGACATGGTTCTCAATAATTCATTTATGGAGGAAGAGACACCATCATGGACTGAAATTTAAGCAGTGACTTTCCCAAGGCTTACCCACTTTATTTGGAAAAGTAGCTCAGAAATCTTGCCTGTGTAACCCCAAAGAGAAATATACAGATGTGAGTTTCGTAGTTGCAGATCATTACCAACCTACATGCCTGCTTGGTGAGCTGATTGTTCTCTTCTAACAAATACTGCGGCTTGTAGAGACTTAGAGGATAGAGATAAGAGGATATAGCAGCTATTAAGTGAGAAAGGGTGTGGTCCAATTCATAAGGATAAATAAAAGATTTAATTAACTGCATTCTGTCTGATTGAATTGTAGGTTGGTAGGATGAAAACTATTGATTTTGACTTAATTACTTAGAAGGACATAATTAAAATGAACAAATCTAGCTTTGACTTTATACTTTGTGACTTTATTAGTATACCAAGTGAAACTTTGTGTGTGCATTGCTAAAATGATATTTGCACAGCTGTGAATTTTGTAGTTGGAGAAATGAAATATTATGTATTTGGAGCAGAGTCTGAGGTAGGAGTAAACTATTTTTGTTTAAAATTCTTTATTCTTGAAAACAATACTGTGTTTTATTTTTTAAGAAATGTAACTTAGTAATTGTTGCTGTGATGTACTGAGAGACGCTGAATGAAAAGGATTGACAGAGTAACTGGGGTAGGTGTATTGGAGTCAGTGGGACTGCCTCAGGATAGGGCAGGCTTCAGAGCTGTTGTATATATGTCGCTATGAGTCGCAGGCCACTCGATGGCACATAACAACTACATTGTTAAAATCATAGAACATTTATTTCAGTTGGCTATGAGTTATAGTTGACTTGACAACATGTAATAACAACGACAATTGAACATTAAGACTTGTTCCTAATTGCATTTGACTTATGGAGGCTTCATATGTAGCAGAACTCTGCTCTAGAGGGTTTTCTGACTGGGCTTTTTACAGAAGCAGTTTGCTAGGTTTTCTTTTGTAAAGCTGCAGGGTGGGTTTGAATTGACACAGGATTGGCCACTGAACTCAAACTACTTTTACCATCCAGAATTTTAAATTTAAGATTGGAAACTTAAAAGTGAAGATCTTCATTGTAAAAACTGTTCTTTTTCTACTTTATGTTGTTGTTATGCTTTAAAAAGTACTCTGTCTAAGCCAAACCCACTGTCTTTGCGTCAATTTGGACAGAGTAGGATAGGGTAGAACTTCATCGAGTTTCCAAGGCTATAAACATGGAAGCTGACCGCCACATCTTTCTCCTAAGAAGTAATTGGTGGGTTTGATTCTGTTGAGTTTTTGGTTTGCACCAGAGCTCTTTAACTGTAGTGCCACCAGAGCGTGCTTTGGAGCACATACATACACATATAAACCCATTAGTGTCAAATTCCAGTTTATGGCAACCCTGTGTCAGCTTTCCAGGGCTGTAGATCTTAACAGGAGGAGATTGCTTCACTTGTGAAGCAGTAGGCAGGTTTGAACTACCAGTTTTTTTGCTTCGCAACCCAACACAACCTACTAGGTCACCAGGCCTTCTTAGAGATATATGATGTTATTGTTGTTGTTGTTATTACTATTACGTGCCGTTGAGTCGCCTGTGACTCATAGCGACCCTGTGTGTAGCAGCTCTGAAGCCTGCCCTCTCCTGAGCCATTCTCATTAACTCAACGCACATTACCCACATTTCTCCAGTTAACTGTATCAATTCACTCATCTTGGTCTTCCTCTTCTCCGCGGTCCCTCCACCCTTCCAAGCATGATGTCCTTCTCCAAGGACTGGTCCCTCCTGGCCACGTGCCCAAAGTATGTGAGATGGAGATGCAAAATCCTAGCTGCCAAGGAGAAACTTGGCTTTTCTCTTTCCAAGTCAGACCTGTTTGTTGTCTTGGCTGTCTGTGGTATGCTCAAGACTCTTCTCCAGCACCACAATGCAAAGGCATTGATTCTTCTGTCATCTGGAGTCATTGTCCAGCTCTCTGCTGCATAACAAGTAATTGCAAAGACCATGACCTGGATCAGGGGCTGCTGAATGAGTGTCTTACATATATTGTATCAGCATCACTGATGGAGAAAGATCAGAGAACGAACTTGTTTGGTTAATTAGATATTAACAGTACATCAGTTACCAGTTTTCAGATAAATGTAAGCAAATATACTCTGCATAATGGTGATATAGAATATAATCTTTTGTATGACTCTTCAGGTTTTTTAGTGCCTTGAAGTGAGAGTCTCTAACTTTAGATTCTGCCTTTGCTACTCCATCAGTCAGTATCAACTTGGGGATAATTGACAGCAGTGTATTGAGCACTTATTATGCACTGAGGTGTTCTCAGTACTGAGAATATAACTGAACAAAGCAGACAAAACTCTGTTCCTACAGAACTGATAATCTTATTGCAGAGACATATAAAATAATTAAATTGCATAGTCTTTTGAAGGTTGGCAGGTGCAATGAGAAGAAAAAGCAGCAGAAGAAGGTAGGCAATATGCGAATGGGACTGGAAGTTTGGGGGCTTTCCTTTGAGGAAGGTAGGGAGCCATTATAGAGTTTTTAATGATGGAATGGCAAAGTCGGATTTCTTTTTTTAATATAATTATTCTGGCTAATAATGGGTAAGGACGTAGAGTAGGAATACAAGTAAGAACCAAAAATATTTGTCAAGAGTTACATTGCAGTGTGGCAGGCCAAATCAGCTGTGACCAAAGAAGAGATGAACAGTGTCTAGATTTGGGTCTCTTTTGAAGGGAGAGCTGTTAGGGTTTCGTGGTGATTGCATGTGAGATGTCAGCCGAAGAGAAGACAAAGGGTACTAAGAGAAGTAAAGGGTACTAAGACCTTTGTCCTGAGCAATTCAAAGAACCATGGTTTCAGTAATTAAGATGGAAAAAGAGAGCAAGTATGGAGAATCATCAGAAACTCTGGAGACTTGTCTAGGAAGTAGCGAGAATTGCATTTTTACTATTACCTTCTTAAATGTGCTAGTTAAAATTAGGAAATGGGTGAGATCATCATGGAGCGAATTTAGAAAGAGAAAAAGATACATCTGAGCCTTGGAGCACTGACTCATTCATTTATTCATTCAGCAGTTATTTACTGAATTTGATTGTACGTACTTTTTTTAAGGCATTGGACATGCAGCAAATAGGACTGACAAAAATCCCTGCTTTCGTGGAACTTGGCTTTTAGATATCTTGGGGCTCTAATAAGGTGCCTCTGAGTTAGGAAGTGAAATACACTTGAAGGAAGGGAAAGGAAATTTCATGGAGGAGGGAATGATTAACTGTAATTGTTTAAAGATGTGTCAGATGTTGAGTAAGAGAGAATTCCGCTTGATTAGAATGTCTAGTAACAGAAATGACTAGATGCTTTTTTAAATTTTTTTTTTTTTTTTGTATATGCCGTCAAATCAGATCTGACTGGTACAGGAGGATACTGTTCCTCCTTCTCCAGCAGAGCATCTTGTGGATTCGAACTGTGCAGCTCTGGGATTGCAGTACAGCTTCTTGCCACCAGGCCACCAAAGCTCGCTATGACTAGATGCTTTTTAATGTGAGATAAATGAGACAAGTTTGAGAATTATCCTGTTCTTTACTTCTCTGAATACACACACACACACAAACACATGCATATTTATATATTACATGTTACATACATAAACATATGTTTTTATGTCCTCTTGAATTGGAACCATCTCATAGCTGACCGTTCAGTGGGCTTTCAGAGGCTAGAAATTCATGGCAGGAGCTTCCTCACCTTTTCCCTACAGAGCAGTTAGTGATTTGAACTGCTGGCCTTTGGGTTGGCAGTGCAATTCCTTACCATTCAGTTACCAGAGGTCAGCTAGGAATCAGTTCCCACTTGGCACACATCAATAACTTTGAGAGAGAGAGAGAGTGTATGTATGTATGTATACTTATTTCTTTATTTACTTATCAGAGCAAAGAAGTAAAACGAATGTATATATTCTTTTCAGAATAATATAGGCAGCCCGAGAGTGTGTTTTTTATACTAAAGGGAAGTATGACTTTTTGTTGTAACTGTTAATCTTAGGTAAATTTTTTTTGGGGGGCTAGATTTTTTCTTTTTTTCATTTATTGTTGCACATTTTGGTAAACTTACTTTTAAGAAGTAGTAAATGTATACATACCAACTTAGAAGCTATAAACAAGTGTACAAGGTATCTTCTGCTTATCCATGTCTCCTTTCTAGAGTCACCACTTCCAGTTTCTTGTTTTTTTCTCCCCGTGAAATTCTGTGCATGTACAAACAGTAATTTAGCATTTAGCTATTTTAAAATGGAATAAATAATTTTTTCCTTTTCCTGGAAGTTTTTTTCAGACTTAATATTTATTTTTTTAGTTTAAATCTAGCTAGGTGCAAAACTTTGTTTTATAATATCTAACTTGAGATACAATTCATAGACTATACAGTTCACCTACTTAAAGTGTATAGTTTAGTGCTTTTTGTGTGTTACAGAGTTGTGCAGCCATCATGATGTTAAATTTGGGGACATTTTCATCACCCTCCTAAGTTAGCAGTCACTTCTCTTGTCTTTTGAGTTTATATTAAGTGTTGCTTTGCTTATTATGTGGGGAGTTTGTGGAATGCTTTAATACTAACTGAATGGAAGTGTTTAGTGTGGGCTTTTAGTTCTCTTCATTTGAATAGAAACATTGTAATTGTTAGTTGCCATTGATTCCATTCTGACTCATAGCATCCACATGCATCACAAGTGGAACTGTTCTGGATTGTGAGGACTGTGCTCTTACCAGGCCTGTCTTTCCTGGTACTGCTGGCTGGGCTAGGATAGCCGTGGAAACCGTTTGTGTAAAGTCAAGTTTGATTATTCTTTTTACATGAGAGCACTTGTGAGATGTTTTGATTACCTAAATGTCTTGTTTTCCTCATTCATTCATTTGTCATATATTTATATTTGTTCCTGGCTAGGCCAGATGGATTCCATGGTGAATAAGGGACAGGAACAGAGTTCTTATTCTTAGAGAATTTCATTCTTTTGAGAGCAGAGGAAAAGTTGATAGGGGATTTGAGGCATGCTGAGATAAGTGGCAGTGGATACTACTTAGGGTTCCTTAACGGGATTGTTGAAATAGTTAAAATGAGATCTTAAGGATAAGGAGGATCTTGCCGCAAGGGAGCTCTGGTGGCTTCTTCTGTGGAGGGTTGTGTTCCTAATCTGCAGCCTACACCTTTGGTGGTTTTAATCCATCAGGAAAAAGATGGGCAGTCTCTTTCAGTGGGATTTATAACCTTGGGAAACCTGCCAGAGGGTTAGCTATGAGTTAGTTCTGATAGGTTGGCCATGAGTGAGTTTGAGACCCACATGCAGTGAACACATGCAGAAGAAAATGTCTGGCCCAAACCCAAAAGCAAGAGAATGCTTTAGGGCAGTTGGATGATCTGAAAATAGTTTGATCTGTCTGAGGTGTTTTGTACTAAAGTGAGTAGCCATGTGACTCCTTTTTATTGTTTGCCTAATGATCATGTTTATGTTCCTTTGTGGATGGAAAGAAATGGTTGAGAATAAAATATACTAGTATGTGCTTTGATAAATATTAATAGTTATAGAAAGCTTCAGGCCTTTTGTTCATAGGGTTGCTATGAGTCGTGTTTGACTTGACAGCAGTCAGTAACACCAACTACTATAGAAA
Organism: Elephantulus edwardii; assembly: GCF_000299155.1. Lineage (NCBI taxonomy): Eukaryota > Metazoa > Chordata > Mammalia > Macroscelidea > Macroscelididae > Elephantulus > Elephantulus edwardii. Next base: position 10,145,735 of record NW_006399846.1, on the reverse strand, counting down.
TTAGTAGTCCAAATAAAGTTTCATTTATCTCTTATAGTATTGTTCAGAGAGTATATGTTGGAATTGTCAGGCACTGTTTTGTTACATTTTTCTGGGATTTTGTTTCAAGAATTAGAACTAAACCACAAACTTGTGAGTTTTTATTTTTCCTTGACTTTGAGTTTACTGTGCAGATGGATTTCTTCCCAGTTTGTGTTAAATGAGCTTAGCAAATGTCTTCAAAAGATCATTTTGTCTTTAGGAAAAGATTAAAAGGAAAATTAAGGAGAATACATTTAGGAGAACAGTGTTAGAGTATTAAACTTTTGTGAAGCATCACTAGTGCATTAAGCCAGTGAATTATAATTTTGTTCATTGCTGTCTCTGTGACATTTAGAATAGTGCCTAGTAGTCAACAAACTCTCAATAAATATTTGCTGAAAAAGAATTGCTTGAGAGAAAGAGAAAGATGAGTTGTTTAAGTAGATTGGGAAAAGGCAGGTTACATGGCTAATTTGATTGTCTTTATTAGTGCTTCACAATTAACCAAAACTCATTGCCGATATAACAATATCATTGGATATTGTTAAGGAGGAAATGGAACGCATAAATATTGACATACTAGGCATTGGTGAGATGAGATGGACTGGCATGGGGCATTTTGAGTCGGATGAC
>NW_006399846.1:10084838-10142616 GCF_000299155.1 Elephantulus edwardii | reverse complement strand
AGGGACGGCGCAGGAGAGGAAGGCCCTCTATGAGGTGGATTGATTCAGTGACTGGGATAATTGGGATGGGAGTATCAGAGACAGTGCGATTGGCGCAGGACAGAGCGGAGTTTAGGGCTGTTGTACATAGGGTCGCTATGAGTCGCAGGCGACTCGACGGCACATAACAACAAAACAACAACAACATTGCCGACAAGTTGGAACCAACTCATAGCTGATGCTTCAGCAGGTTTTCAGAGACTGTATATTGCACAGGAGGAGATTGTTCCATCTTTCTCTTATGGAGTATCTGGTGGATTTGAACTGTGTGCTTTTGCGTTGGCAGGGGAGTAAATTAAAAGTGACTTGTAGAAATAGTGATGTAAGAATCTTAAGATGAAATTATATATACACAGTAGTGATGAAATAATGAAAAATACAGAATGCTGGTGGCCTAGACTGTAGTCTCAGTTTGGCTGTTCTGACTGCTGCAGTCAGTGTTGGTATATATGTCTGAAATCTTCACTAGCACTTGATTTCTCCTTGCCACTCCCACCCCCAATTGTTTTTCTTCTGATCATAGCTCTTCTTTTGGTTGATTTTGAGTAATTTCTGAACTCAGGATGACTTCATGTTTGTCAGCATGGAACTGTGCTCCATAGGGTTCTCAGTGGCTCCCATTTTGGGAGTAGATCTACTGGCTCTTTTTTTCTGAGGTACCTTTCAGTGCAATATTGAAAGGTACCTCAGAAAAAAAGAGCCCGCAGATCTTTGTCTGACATACTTTGGTCATGTTGCAAGGAGAGACTTGTCCTTGGAGAAGGACATCATGCTTGGGAGGGTGGGGGGCAGGTGCAGGAGGGGAAGGCCCTCTATGAGGTGATTGATTCAGTGACTGGGGTAATCAGGATGGCAGTGTCAGAGACAGTGTGATTGGCACAGGACAGAGCAGAGTTTAGGGCTGTTGTACATAGGGTCACTATGAGTCACAAGCGACTCAGTGGCACATAACAACAACAACAACAATAACAACAACCATCACCTTTCAGTGCATTTGAACCACTTACGTTTTGGTTAAGGTTAGATCGCTTAACTGGTGATCGCTTAAGAACTGAGGACGTTGTTCTCGTATCTCATGGTGGTTTTGGTTTTTTGTTTTTTTTCGTGGCGATTCCTAGTGGTTCAAAGGCTCATCTAGTCACCTAAATGTTGACTGCTGGAAACTACCCAGGGGCTTCACAGGAAAAAGATTGGGCAGTGGTTTCTATGAAGATTTCTGATTGAAAATCCAAACCTATTGCCTATGAGTAAATTCTTATTGTGACCCAATGAAACAGGAGTAGAACTGCTACACTTTATAAATCTTTATGGAAGGAAATTGCCACATTGTTGTCCCTCAGAACGGGCCGGTATGTTTGAACTTCAGACCTTTAGTTGAACATTTAATTTAGTAAAGGCTCCTTTGCAAAGATTACCAAAACCTACTGCAATTCCAATTCATGGGCAAACTTCCATCAGATTTTCAGGGATGTAAATCATTATGGGAGAAGTCCAACTCAGTTTTCTCCTTTGGAAAAACTGATGTAATTACAACAATCTACCTTTTTTTAGGGGCCCCTGGTGCCTCAGTGGTGAAGAATTGTACTGCTGACCCAAACGTTTGCAGTTCAACTCCACCTGTTGCTCTATGAGAGAAAGACAGGCAGTCCCCTCCTGTGTTTACTGTGGGTAGGTTCCAGCTCAAACATACAATATCTTTTATTTAGCACTCCAACATGTAAAATACAGTGCCACTAGGACTCCTCTTATAAAGATTATTGATGTTAGTGTAACATTGAGTGGGAACCAACTTGTAGCTGGCCGTACAGTGGATTTTCAGAGGTTGTAAATCTCACGAGAGGAGAGTCTCCATCCTTTTTCATGAAGCCAGAAGTGCATACAAGCCATGCGGCTCCATACTACTAGACCCTCCGTAAAGAAGAGTGCCTGTTTGTCACATCAGATGGCTACTGTTTTTTCTTCTGGTTCTGTGCATTCTTTTTGTCAATAACCTTGTCTTTTCTTACATTAAATGTACATTTAGCATACAACTCCAGCCATTGAGCTTTTCGTTTCTGCTCATGAGAAAGGAAAGCACATGTCCACAAAGACTGTTGTTCTTGTTGTTGTGAACATCAAGTTGGAACCAACTGCTGACCCTCTAGCGGGTTTTCAGAGGCAGCTAATTACATGGAAGGAGATTGCCCATCTTTCTAGCATGGAGCAGCTATCAGATTCGAACCACTTGCCGTTGGGTTGACAGTGTAGTTCCTTACCACTAGGCTATCAGAGATCCCTTCATAGACTCTTATGCAAATATTTATATTCTTCATAACAGCAAAAACTAAAAACATTCCAGTTTTCCATTAACTGGTGAGTTAATAAAACAGTGTATTCATACAGTTGTAAATTAATCAACAATAAACAGAAGCAACCAAAAAACCCAATGAAATTCGTTGCCATTGAGTCAATTCTGACTCATTAACAAATCTTTTTTTTTTTTAATTTAGGTTGTTTATTTTTCATTTCAATGAACATCTACAGAGATTTTGGGATTCCATTCATTCATTGTTGCACCCTTCTCCCCGCATCATTAACAAATCTTTAATAGAAAAGCTCCATGGAGTTTTCAAAGCTACAAATGTTCACTGAAGCTGAGTGCCAAATTTTTGGGTTTTAACAGCTTTAAGCAGTACAGTAGCAAGCTCCTAACAAGACTTATACATTTAATGATGTAAATGAACCTCATATGAAAAAAAAACAAACCACCACCAAAACAATAAAACCCACCACCCCTCAAAAAACATAAGTGAAAAACCTTCCTGGCTCGTGATATCATTATATGCGTTTTCTAGACAGGGCATATTTCTGTTTTCTAGGATTAGGGGTAGTGTTTGTTGTTAGGTGCCGTTGATCAACTATGGCTCAGTAACCCTGTGAACACAGATGGGAACCTGCACCTGCCACGCTCCATCCTCGTGATCTCCACCATGATCAGTCCCACTGTTACAGTCACCGTCATTCTTGCTCCTTGAGGATTTTCCTCTTTCTCTGACTCTCCACCTTTCCCAGTGTGATGGCTTTTTCCAAGGACTTATCCTCCTGACCACATGCCCAATGTATGTGAGATGAAGTTTCACCATCCTTATCTCCAAAGAACACCTTGGGTGCACTTCCTCCAGAATAGATTTGTTTGTTCTTTTTGCAGCTGTGGAATGTTCAGTACTCTATGCCTACACCACAATTCAAAGGGATCAGTCTTTTTGTAATTCTTATTAATATCATATTTTTTAGATGCATAGGTAGCAATAGAAAATACTCTGGCTTGGATCAGACCCATTTCAGTCTTCTAAATCAGATATCCTTGTTCTTTAGCACTTTGGAGAGGTCCTCGATGACAGATTTTTCTCAGTGCAACATGTCTTCATTTTTTTTACTGCTGCTACTATGGCTCCTGATTGTGGATCCATGTAAAAGGAAATTGTTGACAACTTCAGTCTTTATTCCATCTATCATGATGTTGCCTCTTGGTCCAGTGGTGAGGATTTTGTTTTCTTGATCTTGAGATATAATCCATATTGAAGGAGTTGGAATTAATTGCATATACACATCAGTGAACTTTCTGTAGGTGGAAGGGAGGAAATTATGCAACAGTTAATTTTTTTTTAAGTGAACTGGGGGGATAGGGAGGAAAATGTGCAACAATGAATGAATGAAAATCCAACTTTTCTGTAAACTTTCATTAAAATAATAATAAGAAAAGAATATTAATACTAGGACCCTTAATTATGCTCATGTGCAAATATCAAAAAGGAGAATAAAGTAGTATTCAGACTTACTCAGTCTATGTTGTTATGTCCCGTCGAGTCACTTGTGACTCATAGCGACCCTATGTACAACAGCCCTAAACTCTGCTCTGTCCAATCGCACTGTCTCTAACATACCCATCCCGATTACCCCAGTCACTGAATCAATCCACCTCATAGAGGGTCTTCCCCTCTTGTGCGATCCCTCTACTCTCCCAAGCATTATGTCCCTCTCCAAGGACCAGTACCTCCCCACAACATGTCCAAAGTATGTCAGACGAAGCCTCAGAATCCTTGCCTCCAAGAAGCAGCTCGGTTTAACCCTCTCCTGGATGAATCTGTTGGTTTTCTTAGCAATCCCTGGTACACTCAATACTCTTCTCCAGCACCACAGCTCAAAGGCATTAATTCTCCTTCTATCCTCCCTAGTCATTGTCTAACTCTCTGATGCATAACAAGTGATTGCAAAGAACATGGACTGTATCAGACACACCTTACTCTCCAGAGAGACACCATTGCTCGTCAGTTTTTTGGAGAGGTTGCTAACACAGACTTTCCCATCGTAATACGTCTTGATTTCCTGGCTGTTGGTGCCAAGAGTTTTGACTGTGGAGCCAAGCAAATTAAAGCTATGAGCAATCTCAATCTCTTCACCATCCATCCTGATGATGCCTATTAGTCCAGTGGTGAGAATCTTTGTCTTCTTGACATTGAACCTAAAACCATATTGGAGGCTGCAGTCTTTGATCCTCTGCAGCAAGCGCTTCACGCCCTCCTCTGTTTCAGCAAGCAGGGTTGTGTCATCTGCATAATGCAGATTGTTGATAGATCTTCCACCAATCCTGATGCCTCATTTCCCCTCATAGAGCCCAGCCTCCCGGATAATCTGTTCTGCATATAGGTTGAAAAGGTATGGAGACAGGACACATCCTTGGAGTACGCCCTTCCCAATTTCGAACCATGCAGTGTTTCCTTGCTCTATTCTGACGACTGCCTCTTGCCCAAGTATAGGTTACGCATTAGCACGATCAAGTCAGCCACAGTTTGTTATGATCCACACAGTCAAACGCCTTTGCATAATCAATGAAGCACAGATAGACATTCCTCTGGTATTCTCTGCTTTCACCTAAGATCCATCTAACATTAGCTACAATATTCCAAGTACCACGACCCCTTCTAAACCCAGTCTGGACTTCTGGAAATTCTCTGCTGATATGCTGTTCCAGTCAATCTGTAGGCAGAAAAAAAATATGGGAAGTTGGGCTATATGAACAGGAAAATGATGGAAGACTTGTTAAGAATTTGTAACATACAACAATGATACAGCATTGCTTGCTGAAAAGAAAACTGACTTAAAGTATTTAATGATAAATATTAACAACTATAACCTTTAATATAATTATATCACAACATTAAGAAAACAAAATATTCTCACAACCGAACCAAAGATCAGTATACTAATAAATGTAGTAAGGATGGGAGTTTCAAAAATTTCATTTATTTGGATCCATAATCACTACCTATGTTATGGACGTAACAGTCAAGGAGATAAGCAGTGAATTGGAATGGTCACTTCTCCTTCAAGAAATCCTTTAAAGTGATAAAGAGTAAAAATGTAACTTTGAAGACTGCAGTATGCCTGATTTAAACCATGATATTTTCAGACGCTGGTCAGGTTCTGGGTGAGGCCTTTGTGGGAGCCATCAGCCATGTGTGTCTTTGGAGTGGATGTTCCCCACTAGAACAATACACCTCCTCTGAGGCCGTGAGTTGTTGAAATGGTCCCACACTTGGCTCTTGGAACCAGTCCACATGGTAGGATTTGCAAGGTCAGAGGGGGAACCATTGGATTCCTGGCAGCTACCCCAGCTCTTTGAAGGAAAGGCTTGTCTTAGTATATCTGGCCAGGTGGGACCCAGACTTTCTTCCCACTGAGGGCCAAGAAGCTGCCTTTCTGCTAGATAGGAGGCCAGTGATAGAAACTCTGGTGGCAAAGAGTGTTAAATGTTAGGCTTTTAATCAGTAGTTCGAATCTGTCTGCTATTCTGAAGAAGAAAGATGGGTAGTCTCTTTCCATAAAGATTTATAGCCTCCGAAACCCAGTGGAGGTTTGCCCTGAGTCAGACTCACAGCACTGGGTTTGGGTTTTGGAACCATTTGATGACAGGCTTTGGGGGTGATGAGGCGGGAAGGGTCAGCATTTGGTGATCTGTGCCTGCTTTTATATGCTAGAGTCCAGACAAATTCCTGTCAGGTCAGAGAGCCTGCAAGAGGTAGGACTTGGTGATTCTGCTGTGAAATGCTGCCGCTGTCAGGCCTCCATTATGCTCTTAAAAAATGGATCCATGGTCTGTGTGAGAACCCTCTGGTAGTCCCTGGGCAGAAGTCAGCAATGTCTTTGTGGTAAAAAATGAACTGTTAAAAGGGTAGGGTTGGCAGATGATCGACTTCATCCGTACCTGCCATCTTCATGGTCTTTAAGCTGATGACAGGGCAGTCAGGTTAATGAAGTCATGGCTTTCCAAGTGTTCACACTGAAAGCTACATTGCCGGTCTCCCAAATGCTTTCAGGAGATTGCTGTTACCACGGGTTGAAGGTAGGGATTCTTAGCCGGGTAAAGTGTATCACAGCTCCTTTGAACCAGCGGACGGGAGGTGGTCTTGTGAGGAAGAAGAGGCTGTGACTGAGTCAGGCAGACTGGAAAAGAGGTGAAGAGTCCACCTGGACAGAAAGCAGAAGACCACATTCTCCACTGCTCCCTGGGGGAAGGCTGCTTCAATTGGGGGTGGCGGTGGGGGAAGCAGATGTTTTCAAGCCTTTCTACTTATGGTCTTGAGTGGTTGACACAATAGGGGAAAATAGTCTTAAGCCAGTAAGTCGTCTGACATTTTAGGCTCCATGAGGTCTTGACCTCACGCTGGGAGCAGTCCTTGTCTATCAGGTGTAGTCACCATCCCCCTGCACTTTTTTTACTGCCTTAGATAGCTGGGAATCTCCTGCCGTATTTTTGCTTTCATAGAGTGGTCAGTGTGTGGAGACATCAGCATCTCCATTACAGTGGGAAATGCTCTGTGTCCCCTGCTTGGAAAGGCTTGGTGCCTTGTGAGGTGTGAGGGTCCTGCCATCCTGACGGGTCTCAAGCATTGGCTCTCATGGACACCCGCCCTACAGCAAGGAGAGTAACTCAGAGTAATTATTCTACTCTTTTTACATACAGAAATGTTTATTTAAGTACTTTAAATTGGATTTCCTTTCAGATTCTGATTATTTCCAGTTCTTCAATAAAACTATACTTGATTTTGAAAAAATGTATATATACACACACATCTATCTATCTATCATCTATCTATCTATCTATCTATCTATCTATCTATCTATCTATCATCTATCTTCTTTATATTGGACAGTGAATATGGAAGACTCTAGAAGTAGTACATTGGTTGCACCAATGGGCTCTATAGTGGTGACTGAAAATGACATATGACAAGGCAATGGTTTGTTAAAGGTTTCTGTAAAAAAAAAGTTTCTGTAAGTTAAAATTTACCTCATGCTACCTAAGAACAACGTTCATCTAAGAAATATTACATTTAAGCATTTTACGACTATATTTGTTACATATTATTCTGTGATTAAACTTCCTGGCAAATATTACTGAAAGAAAAAACCACCCCAACTTTCTGAAGTGATGGAAATGTTCTGAATTGTTTTGTGCTGATGGTTCTACAACTGTTAGTATGTACTAAAACTCAGCACATTTAAGTGAATGCATCTTATGACATGTATATTATGACTATTTTGCCAATTCTTTGCCTCTTTTATTTCTAGGAAAGTTTTAGAATCATCTTGTCAATGTAAAAAATAAAATTATTGGAATCTATTGATTGGATCTATAAATTAATTTGGATTGAATTACTCTTTTGTTGGATATAGTCTTCAAATGATTTAATAGAGAATTTATGCCATTTTTCATATTTCTCAGACATGTTTAATAGTTTTTTATTTCTTGTTCTTGTACATTTTACTGATTAGATTTAGCTATACGTAACTGGTGATTTTATAAGTAGAATTTTAGAAAAAATTTCATTGTTTTATTCACTTGAAAGTTTACAAATAATACTGCTTTTTCATTCAGTCATTCATAAACATTTTGTACGCTCATATTGTAATTACCATATCATTTGCTTTTCCAACACATTTGTTTTTTAACAGGCACAATTGACTGATTACAATGCCTGATGATTTTGTTTGATATTGGTATATAAAATAAATTAGACTTTATTTTTTTCATTTAATATTTTTTAAAAATTTCTTAGAATTTTTAATCATACCATCATCATTTGTTAGTAATTATATTTTTTGTTTTTGTCTTTACAGTTCATACACCTTTTTCTTGCATTATGTTACCTGCTAGGATCTCTGACATCTTATTGAATAGGAGATAGGAGGAGAGAGGGGTACTTGTCATTTTCTCACTATGAAATGAAGTTTTCAGATTTTTCACTATTAAGTATGTTCTTATCAAGCACATATCCACAAAACAAGCCAAGGGCTGGTATAGATATATGAGCCCTTTTATATTTAGGCATTTTGTAACTTAAACCATGAAAAAAGACACTAAAGTTATACCAGCCTTCTGTGGTCCTTGTTCCACACACCAAAACAGAAGAGACTGATGGAAGCAGTATAAACTATGAGATACTCATCATTGCTGCAGAGTCAATTCTAACTCTCCCTCCCGTCCCAGCAATTCTGTTCTAAGAAGTTTGGGCTGAAGGTTCCAAACTACATCAGAACCCATGAAGTCAAGGCTAACAGCTGTCTCATGACAGCCCCTAAGGGAGATAGATGGAGGGGTGAACAGGAGCTGGTTTCATAATAGCTTCCAACAGACTGTTAGTTTTCTATTATAGAAAGATCAAAAGACATTCTGTAACTTCTAGGAATCTGGCCTACCTATATGGGAATATGCAAGTTACATAGGCACCATATAAGCAGTTCCTCAAGGATATTTGTATACTTGTTATGTGTCATTGAGTGTTTTTTTCCCCCTTTAAAAGGATTTTCTGAATTGAAAAACAATGATAGATGACTTTCATTTGTTATGTGGCTTTCTCTGTTTTCCACCCATCCTTATATAATTCACTGTTGGTGACCTCCTCATATAAGAAAAACAAGGGTGTTTTGTAATAATATTACACTATTATTAAAGACTTAAAATATTCATTATAATATTTTTTTTGATGTTTCTTAAGTTTTGAGTGGAAGTTTACAAGATTTTTTTTCTAAAAAAAAAAAAAAGATTACATTTTCATGTCTTTGAAAGTGGAACCATTTCCCCCCCTTTGACTTGCCACAGGAATGGCTTTCCTGCCTTCGTGACAATTTGCTCCCCTTTCATTGTTGCCATGACCTCTGAGTCGGACTGGCTCATAGCTGACCCTCCAGCAGGTTTTCAGAGGCAGTCAATCTCATGAGAGGAGATAAATATTTCTCCTGCAGAGTTGATTGAAAATGGGAATAAATTATTTGTTTGGTTTACACTCACAAATGTAGATAATGTATTTATGTAATGCTGTATAGCAAGTATATATGTGTAAAAGTATCGACTAAGATTTGCTTCAAAAGATCAAAATAAGGAATTATTTATTACTTAAATTTATATTATAAATTTAATAGTTTAGCAAAAGTATATACATTACAAGTTTTATTTTCATAGTTACCCAAGAGTACACATGTATTTACTTTTTTACTCTTTCCTCTCTCATTCATTTATGAAAACTGTGTATGAACTGTACCACAATAAAAAAGCTGGACAGTGACTATGGGTGATAGAAAGAGAATAGATGCCTTTGAGCTGTGGTGCCGGAAAAGAGTGTTGAATATACCATGGACTGCTAGGAGAACAAACAAGTTTATCCTGGAGAAGTTGAAGCCAGACTGCTCCTTGGAGTCAAGGATTCTGAAGCTTCGTCTGACATATTTTGGGCATGTTGCAAGGAGGAACTGGTCCTTGGAGAGGGACATCATATTTGGGAGAGTGGAGGGACTGTGCAGGAGGGGAAGACCCTCTATGAGATGGATCAATTCAGTGACTGGGGTGGTGGGAGTAGGTGTGTTGGGAGACAGTGAGGTTGGCACAGCATAGAGCAGGGTTTAGGGCTGTTGTACATAGGATCGCTCTGAGTCCCAAGTGACTCAACGGCACATAACAACCACCCCAAAGGATTGGTTGACACAAAAATATTTCAGGTAGTGGCATATGGTCAAGAACGAGTGGTAATTAGTGAAGAATTTTAAGCTTTACTGAAGGCATTGGTGAAAAATGAGGCCCTAGAAATTGATGGAATACAGTTGACATGTTTCAACAAATAGATTCTGTCCTAGATATGCTTGCTTGTCTGTGCAGGTGACTGAAAGAGATTCATTTTGTTCCCATTCCCCAAAAAAGGTGATCCAACAGAATAGAATTATCTGATAATATATCCCATGCAGGTAAAATCTTAAGATTATTTAAAAATGGCTGGAACGGTAGTTCACTGACAGGGAACTACCAAAAATTCAAGCTAGATGCAGAAGAGATGGTAGCAAATAGGACATCACTGCTGATATCAAATAGATATTGGCTGAAAGCAGGAAATATCAGAAAAAATATTTTACCTGTGTTTTAGTGACTCTGCAAAGGCAGACTCGCCTTTAGTGACTTGGTGGATTGCAACAAATTCTAACGTTGAGACCTAGACCTAGATCTAGAAGCTAACAAAGGAGCATTGGTATGGTTTAAATTGAGAAAAAGCGTGTGTCAGGATTATATTATTTTCTTTTTTAAAAAAAATTATTATTAAATTTTATTAGTTTTAATGAACATTTACAGAGATTTTGGGTTTTCATTCCTTCATTGTTGCACTGTTTTCTCTACCCTCCTCCCCAGTTCGTTCTTCTTCCCCCTCGAATGTCTGTTTTAATTGTCCAATTGCCACAGTGCTTGTCAAAGCCAGTTCTGATTAATCTCCTTTGTCAGTGTGTCCTTTGCCATTCCCTATCACTCCTCCCTGAGAGAGACTTCACCCTGATTCATAAGGAAAAGGGGATGGGGTATTCTCTTAGCTATTTACTGCTGAAAAGGGACACTGTGGGTTTCAGGGTAAAGATCTTCTCTCACTACTCTAAAGGGCCCCTTTGGCAGTAGGAAACACATAGACTATTATGGAGATTGATTTTGGAATTTAGATGCACTGTTATCAATTGTGCTTAGCTGTACATGTTCATATCCTTGAAGATGTATCATGGAAGTGTTGCAGCCTAGAAGACACAAATTTAACAAGTTAAAAGTACATGAGTCAAAAATTTAAAAGCAATAATATTCTGAGTAGAGGTTCTAATAGTGGCACAGATCAAGTTACAGAGGGAAGGTGGTTCTTACAATAAAAGGCCTATAGACTAGCACTTTGTCTATTATAGTGTAAAGGTTAGGAGCCACAAGATGTAGAGGCTCAGCTATGTCATTTATGGTTCTTAAGTCCTGGAGCAAATTCCATCTACCACTGCGTTGTTTTACAACTCGAAATTTCGCATGCAAGGTAGAGGTGAAGTAAGGAACTGCTTATGAGGTTTTCCGTCCATTCCAACAACTAAGAAATAGTGAGAAGAGTTGGGACCTCAGAAAGCTTTTAGGACCAATTAGTAGGCTCTGTGTCCAGGAGAAAACGAATATACTTACCATTAATGTTAATGTTCACCCACAGCTCTTCTGGGAGGATCTGAAGCATCCTCCTTTGTTTCCAGCTGGGAGCTGGGGCCTTTCAGTCCTGTCTGCCACGAGGACCTGATGTGGGCCACCTTGGCCAAGTGTCCTTCAGAGCCACACTTAAAGCAAGTGAGTGGGAGTTTCCTCTCTACTCCCTTGCCTATCGGCGGCTCTCGTCTGTGACACTGTCTACTGAAGTGGCCCAGCTTTCCACAGTGGAAGCAATTCTGACCTCCTTTATTACCTTTGGGTGGCACTGTATATAAGACTTCCTTTTCCTGACACAGGCCCTAAACTGGCAGCAAAGGATTATCTTCTTTTTCTATGTCTACTCTTTCTGAGGCTCTATCTAACATACTTTGGACATGTTGTAAGGAGGGACTGGTCCTTGGAGGGGGACATCACACTTGGTAGGGTGGAGGGACAGTGCAGGAGGGGAAGGCCCTCTATGAGGTGGATTGACTCAGTGACTGGGGTAATCTGGATGGGAATGTCAGAGACAGTGTGATTGGCATAGGACAGAGCAGAGTTTAGGGCTATTGTACATAGGGTCACTATGAGTTGCAAGCGACTCGATGGCACATAACAACAGCAACATTTAAACTGTATGCTCAGCAAATAATTTGAGAAACTGGACTAAATGGAGAAGAATGTGGCATCAGGATTGGAGGAAGATTCCTCAATAACCTTCATTATGTGGATGACAAAACATTGTTTACTCAAAGTGAAAAGAATGTGAAACACTTGTTGCAGAAGATCAGAGACTATTGCCTTCAATAAAGGTTACATATCAACATCATGTGAACAAAAATCTTCACCACTGGACCAATACTCAGCATTGTGATAAAACAAAATACAGGGAGCAATAGCAAAGTTCAGCAGGGCAGCAAACAGCAAATGCTGATGAGTTTGTGGAGTTTATTCAGTGCTGGTGGCAACGTAAAGTGGTACAGCCACTATGGAAAGTGGTCTGGCAATTTCTTAAAAAGTTGGAAATAAAAATACCATTAGACTCAGCTAAATTAAGTATCGCAGTCACAAAAGGGCAAACACTGCTGTTATGAAATAGGACAGACTGGGGGAACAGTTTGGGAAAGAATGGGAAAAGAATGGATAGATAATGAATACTGCAGTAGAACAGATGAGGAAAGAACTCTCTGAAAGCAATATGTAATTAGGCATTATATGTATGATGATCTGGAACAAGGGGTGCATTGTAGAAAAGAAGGTAAGGGGAATAAAATGTGCAACAATGAAAAAAATATTACTAAGATTGAGGTGGTCAGGTATTTAATTTTACTCAAATCCATAATTAACACCCATGATGTGGATGTTTTAATCTTATGGAATATATGCCTATGTCTAGATTTCAGAATTTTTATGTTTTAGAAAGATTATTTGATGCTAATCAAAAGATGAATTGCATCGGAAAAATCTGCTGTTGGGAACATCTCCAGAGTACTGAAGACCAATGATGTCAGTCTGGAGACTAAGGTGCCTCGATCCAGGCCATGGTCTTTGCAGTTATGTGCTATGTGTCAGAAAGCTGGACAGTGACTAGGGATGAGAGAAGGAGAATTGATGCTTTTGAGATCTGGTACTGGAGGAGAGTATGGACTGCTAAGAGAACAAACAGATTCTTCCTGGAGAGGGTGAAACTGGGCTGCTCCTTGAAGGCAAGGATTCTGAAGTTTTGTTCATATACTTTGGGCATGTTGCAAGGGTGACCAGTCCTTGGAGAGGGACATTATGCTTGGGAGGATGGAAGGAGAGTGCAGGAGGGGAAGACCCTTAATGAGATGAATTGACTCAGTGACTGAAGTAATGGGGTGAGTGTGTTGGAGACAATAAGTTTGACTCAGGATAGAGCAGGGTTTAGAGCTGTTGTACATAGGGTTGCTATGAATCGCAAGTGACTATTTGGCACACAACAACCACTACCTAGCCATATCAGCAGGGCCACGGGTAGCTTTCTCATTCTCTCATCAAACACTTTATTATTTCTGCATGTCATTTTAGGTCGGGTTTTGCTGCCATCAAAATTACAGAATTTTTTAATTTTTAGAAATCTTTGAATATTTGTGAAAAAAGCATTATAAACAAGTATATCTGTGTTGGTTTATTTTGATCAGTCTGGAAAGATTTGTTGACTATAGGGTTGAATTGATCATGATTTTGTATGAACATGTGACATAATATGCAAAATAATATATCTAAAGTCCAAATGACTTAATATTTCAGAATTTTAAGGAGTCCAACCAGTGAGTTCTGGAATCACTGGGGATGATGACTCAAACTGGAATTGAAACTAGATGGCACAGATTGTTGATAAAAGGAGAGAAGGGCTGTGATTAAGGACCCTAAGTTTTGTATGAGTATATGCTTGAGAAGATATTTGTCATCATGAGAATGTTGATGTAACTTAAAATTAACTTGATTAACTGATTGATAAGAATGAATAAGAACTACAATTAGCTTGCTTGCTACAAACTTAAAATAATTCACCTTGCCATTCAAAAAGAAATAGTCACTCTGACAAGTTTTGAGATTATACCTTTTCAATTGATGATAGTGTCCTTTTGATCCAAATGGAGGTACCTTTTCAGGTAGATATACCATTGAAAGAATATTCTTTAGCCAGACTTTTACAGTTTTTGATATCCAGTCAATGTGGAAAAATCAGACTAATGCCATAAAACTTGACACATAACAAATTTAATGAATTCTCATTATTCATGGTGGTAGTTGTTGTCTGTTGTGCTAGAACTGGCCTGTGGCTGACCCTCCAGCTCGTTTTGAGAGGCAGTAAATTACATGGGAAGAGATTGCCCATCATTTTCCCAGGGAATGGCTGGTAAATTTGATACTTTTATGTTGGCAGTGTATTTTCTCACCACTTCTTGAGTGTCGGGGAGCTCTGGTGACTTAGTGGAAGGAGTTGAGCTACCCTCCCAAAGGCATGGTTCGAATTCACCAGCTTCTCCAAGGGAGAAAGATGAACAGTCTCCTCTCTGGAGATTTACTGCCTCTGAAAATGTGCTGGAGGATCATCTATGAGTTGGTTCCAACTTGATGGTACACAACAACAATAGCAGTTAATTTTTATTATTCATGGTAGTTCTGCAAAATCTCCATAGACCTAAATAAAAGAATAGTGAGCCAGTCCTCAGAGAGGAATGGGTTCTGTGAGCCTTCCTTACAGCAGTTTCATAATTATATAAATATAGAATATAGAACCTTGTTTTATGGTGTGGAGTTGATTTTTTTTTTCCTGTTTAAAGATACCATATATATGAAGGGCTCTGAGGTATAGTGAATTTTGCTGTTAACTCAAAGATGGTGCCCCTCTGGTTCAGATTTTATTGGTGATTCAATGGGAGAAAAATGTGTGGTCTCATCTTGGTTTATGATCCCTCAAAACCTAGCGGTGAGTTAGCATGGTGGCCTAGCCCACTGGAGTGCAAATGGCTAACAGGGCTGACTGCTAACTGGAAAGTTAGAGGTTTGAGTTAATCTAGAGATCTTGGGAGAAAAATCTACTTCTGAAATATTAGTCACTGAAAACCTCTAAGGAGCACTTTCCTACTTTGATAGACATGTGGTCACCTTGAGCCAGAATCTGCTCAGTGGCACTAAATTTAGTGCTGAATGATGTGAGAGAATTATTTTAAACCTTTAGCTTATAAGAAGGTTTTGTGTGGGTTTTTTAAAATGTAAAAATAGTATATACTCACTTTTAAAAAGTTTTTAAAAAGTAAAAGCAAAACCCCAGACACATAAAAAAATGACTCCAGATTGCTTTTCAGAAATAACTTCCATGGAGAAGGGTGCAGAATATCGCATGGTCTGACAAAAGAACAAAACAGAGGGGTGAGGGTGGTGGGGAGAAATAACTGGGTCACAGAAATAACTGGGTAAAAGAAATGGGAAAGATATAGCAAGGAACTGAAAAGACAGGATAATGGTGGGTATAATTCAGTGGGGATTAAGTTTACAGAACACAATGTATGTGAATGATTTTATGAAACAATGTGAATGAAGTGTGAAACACAATGTATATGAATTTTGTATGCGAATCAATAGAAAATAAAAATTTAAATAAAAATAATAAACTGACACTTTAAGGAAAAATAGAAACTGTTGGAAAGAGAACAACCAGAGTGCTCCTGGAGGCAAAGATGACAAAGCTGCTTCTCTCATACTTTGGGCATGTTGCTGGGAGAGGCTATTCCTTGAAAAGGTACATCATGCTTGGAAAGGGGGAGGGATAGCCCAAGAGAGAAGGACCCTTCACGAGATGGAATGATACAGTGATTTCAGCAGTGGATCAGAGATGATGAGGATGGCACAGGATAGGACCGGATTCAGGTTTGTTGTTTATAGGATCACTGTGAGTTGTACCTGACTTGGTGGCACCTAGCAACAACAACCATCCAAATGGTGTGAAACTTGTGAGAATTGAACTGAGTGGGACTGTCTTGTTTTTCTGGGTTTCCCAAGTTTCCCATCATTAACGGGTATAATCTTAACCATATTTCTGTCACTCTCTATTAGTGGCAAATACTTGCATTTGCCTTGTCTTGCAAGTTTCTGATTTGCACATGTTCCAGCCGTCTTAAGTATTACTGTAATTCTTAAATACACATGCATACACATAGCATACGAAATATGTGTATGAGTCGAAAAACCAATTAGCTTTGTAAAATTGCACTTAAATCACAATAAAACAAAGAAATGATTCTTATGTATATATAAAGTGTACATTTATGTGTGCACTTTTGTATACTAATGCTATTTGGTTTTTTCTGTCACTTTCTCATAGATATATTTGCATGTCAGAATTATTTTTTAACAGCAGCATTACATTTATAGTTTGGAGAGATCATAATTTATTTAACCAAATCCTGTTGGTATACAGTTCTCTCTTCTGCTAAGGACATATTTGCACATATTTGTACCTGTGAAAATAGATAATGTTTTTTAAAAGTTAATCTTCTAGGTTGAAGGGAATGCATATTTAAAATTTTTAAATGTTCTTTCAAGTTGGGCAATAGAATTTTAAAGAAAAAATTTCACTTGTTTTCTTTTCATAGAAAGCTTATATAGTAGCATATATTTCATTTTACTGTGATTTGAGTAAAAGTTTACAAAGCAAGTTGGCTTTCCATTCAAGCTTTCATATACATTTTGTTTTATGACATTTACTATAATACCTACAGTGTAACTACACTCTTCCTACTCTTTACCTGGGACTCTGATGATGTCCACTAATACTACATTTTCTTGCCTTCTGAGCGTTTTTCTCTGGGCACTATTGACTTTTGGTTTTATGTAGTTGATTATCCTAGGGAGTGAGCACATCCCTGCTGTTATTGTTCACCTTACAAGAATGTCTGGTGTTTGCCTGTAAGTTGAACCTTAGGGAGTGAGTTTTGTGCCAGGTATGAAAAGTTATTAAGAGCTATAATTTGAGTGGTTGATAGTAGCATATTTTTTGTACTCTAATAATAAAGTGGTATAGCACTTGTCTGTCCATTTGCTGTACAGAGGTAATTTGTGGTTGCTGTGATGCTAAATACTGTGACACTAACATGTTAGATTGATAATGATTGTCCATGGTGGACAGTGTTTGGTGGCGCTCCCGGATTAAAACAAGCATGGAAGCAGGAGTGGCATCTCCTTCCGAAATAGATTGCTTCCAGAAACTCTATGGAAGTTCAACAAGTGTTGAAGTCTTTCATTCATAGGGTCGCTATGAATCATCTATGACTTGATGACACTTAACAACAACAACATTAATATGGTTAATCCTGGAGAGGGTGAAACCAGGTTGCTCCTTAGAGGCAAAGATTCCGAAACTCCATCTGACATACTTTGGACATGCTGGCAGGAAGGACCATTCCTTAAAGAAGAACATCTTGCTTGGAAGGGTGGAGGAACCTGCAGGAGAGGAAGACCCTGGATGAGATAGATTGACTCAGTCACTGGGACAATAGGGGTAGGTGTGTCATTGACAGTAAGGTTGGCTCAGGATAGGCCGGGGTTCAGAGCTGTTGTACATAGCGTTGCTATGAGTTGCAAATGACTTGATGGCACATAACAACAACAGTATGGTTAATACATTTAAAAAAATCTTGTTTAAATACAGTGCTTAAAATATTCAACCTTTTTCTCATCTTCAGTGTGGATTATATTAGTGAGGCAACCCATTTTAGCAGATTTGACTAGTACTATTGAGATTTACATCAGCATTTCACCTATAATGCCTTCCATATCTTTATTGTGGTGTACATAGCTGATGTGTGGTATTTTCCAGTTCTCATAGCACATCTGTGTCAGCCAGCTCAATTGTAATTAATTTGAAATAGGTTATGTTGCTATTAAAGGATTTTCTGCTTTCATTTGATTTCTGAGTAGTGTTCTTTGGAGACTCAGGTTGTAAAGAGCTATTATTATCCTTCTAATCTGTAAAGAAAGAGTGTGAGACTGCTGTCTGCAGTTGCATGTTATGCTTGTAGCTATTTGTGGGAAGAGTGAGAATTAAAGGCTAACGTGCCATTATTGTATGTGAAAGTATTTTTATTTTTAGACACCTGAATATACTAGGACTCAGAGTGGATGTATATAGTGTTTATTGTTGGAGTGGCATGGATGACTTACTTTCTACTTGTCTTTCAGTATATATTGGAACTGGTGATTTTCTTTTTGGATAAAAATCATTCTAGAATTTACTAGTTTTCTTCTTGCATCTTTCCTGACCTGACAAGCTTTGAGGACTGAAAATACACACACACACACACACACACACACACACACACACACTCTACTACTGGCTAAGTCTTAACACTATTTTTGATGTTTGGGTTTTTTTAAAGACCTCATAAAGATTTGGTAATAAATATGGAAAATAGAGTTTAGAGTAATAAGAAAAGTCCTAGTTTTGCAATTATGCTAATACAAAATCAGTATCTAGACTAAAAAGATGTTGCATACTGCATGGTTTTAAATCAGGATGGATGTGTGTTACAGTTGTATCCTTTCTCCATATCTATTCAGTCTGTATGCTGAGCAAATAATTTGTGAAACTGAACTCTTTGAAGAAGAATGTGGCACTAGAATTGGAGGAAGACTGAGTAGTGCATACGGCACAACCTTGCTTGCTCAACGTGAAGAGAATATGAATTGCTTGCTGCAGAAGATCAGTCTGGATTACATGTCAACATGAAGAAAACAAAGGTCCTCACCACAGGAACAACAGCATTATGATGGATGGAGAAGGAATTGAAGCTTTCAATGATTTTATCTTCCTTGAATCAACAATCAACATCTTTGGTGCCAGGAGTTAAGAAATCAGGAGACATACTATGTTGGGCGTTGGGCACGTCTGCTGTCAGGAACCTCTTCATTCATTCATGCACTTCTGAAAACCTGCTGGAGGGTCAACTCTGAGTCAAAACTCTGAGTTTTTACTCAATGAAATAGAAAAAAGTAAATAGGGAATTTCACTCAAAACACTCATTGCCTTTGAGTCAGAACCAACTCATAGCTGGCCTTCCAGCAGATTTTCAGAGGCTATTAAGTTGCATGAGAGGATATTGCCCATTTTTCTTATGTGGAGCTATTGGTGGATTCCTGTCATTAGAGGTGCCATCTTTGGGTTTTTAAAAAATTTTTTTTTATTTTTGTGTGCGTGTACCGTCAAATCAGATCTAACTGGTACAGGAGGAGATTGTCCCTCCTTCCCCGGCAGAGCATCTGGTGGATTCGAACCGTTTGCCTCTGGGATTGTAGTTGCAGTTCCTTGCCACTAGGCCACCAGAGCTCCCCTGCCATCTTTGGTTTAACAGCATAATTCTTTATGGATTAAAACACCCTCTTGTGCTCACTTTGATAGCCTAGTGTACAGAGAATTGTGCTGCCAACCCAAAGGCAGGTAATTTGAATCCACCAACCCTTCCTTGGGAGACAGTTGAGCAGTTTCCATCCACTGGAGTATTTTCATATACTAGGTAGATCATATGTTATTTCATTAAATTTCATATGTTACTTCATTAATTTCATTAAATAGATACAGAAGAATTTCATGAAATAACGTATGAACAAGAGCCTATGGTGATGAGGGAGGAAGTTCAAGCTGCTTTGACGGAAATAGCAAAAAAAAATAAGGCCCCAGGAATAGATGGTATACCAGTTGAAGTATTTCAGATAACAGATGTTGCCCTGGATGTGCTCGCCAAGTTGTGCCAAGAAATCTGGAGAACAACCACTTGGCCAATTGACTGGAAGAGATCTATATTTGTTCCCATCCCAAAGAAAGGTGACCCAACTGAGTGTGGAAACTACAGAACAGTGTCATTGATTTCACATGCAAGCAAGATTCTACTGAAGATTATCCAAAAATGATTAGACTAGCACATCAGCAGAGAATTGCCAGAAGTCCAGGCTGGGTTTAGAAGGGGTCGTGGTACTAGGGATATTGTTGCTGATGTTAGATGGATCTTAGCTGAAAGCAGAGAATACCAGAAGAAGGTCTATCTGTGATTCATTGATTATGCAAAGGCATTTGACTGTGTGGATCATAACAAACTGTGGCTGACTCTGAGAAGAATGGGAATCCCAGAACATTTAATTGTGCTAATACGAAACCTATACTTGGACCAAGAGGCAGTCGTCAGAACAGAGCAGGGTAACACTGCATGGTTCAAAATTGGGAAGGGTGTACGCCAGGGATGCATCCTGTCTCCATACCTTTTCAACATGTATGCAGAGCAGATTATCCGAGAGGCTGGGCTCTACAAGGAGAATTGTGGCATCAGGATTGGTGGAAGATCTGTTAACAATCTGCGTTATGCAAATGACACAACCCTGCTTGCTGAAACTGAGGAGGACCTGATGCACTTGCTGCAGAGGGTCAAGGACTGCAGCCTTCAGTATGGACTGAGGCTCAATGTCAAGAAGACAAAGATTCTCACCACTGGACCAATTGGCAGCGTCAGGATGGATGGTGAAGAGATTGAGATTGTTCACAGCTTTAGTTTGATCGGCGCCACAGGCAACACTCTTGGCACCAGCAGTCAGGAAATCGCGATGAGAAAGTTTGCCGTTAGGGACCTCTCTAAAGTACTCAGGAGCAACGGTGTCTCTCTGGAGACTAAGGTCCGCCTGATACAGGCCATGGTATTTGCAATCGCTTCTTATGCATCAGAGAGTTGGACAATGACTAGGGAGGACAGAAGGAGAGTTGATGCCTTTGAGCTTTTGTGCTGGAGAAGAGTACTGAATGTACCATGGACTGCCAGGAAAAGAAACAGATTCATCTTGGAGAGGATTAAACCAAGCTACTCCTTGGAGGCAAGGATTCTGGGGCTTTGTCTGACATACTTTGGACATGTTGCCAGGAGGGATGGGTCCTTGGAGAGGGACATCATGCTTGGGAGGGTGGAGGGATGGCACAGGAAGGGAAGACCCTCTATGAGATGGATTAATTTGGTGACTGGGGTAATCGGGATGGGTGTGTCAGAGGCAGTGCAGTTGGCGCAGGATAGAGCAGGGTTTAGGGCTGTTGTGCATAGGGTCGCTATGAGTTGCAAATGACTCGACGGCACATAACAACAACAACAACAACAGGTAGATCATGTATTAGGTAGATAATATGAGGGAATGGTCTTCTGGTGGCCTAATGAGTTGAGAGTTGAACTGCCAGCATAAAGGCACAAGGTTTGAATCCATCAGTTTCTTTGTGGTCGAAAGATGGGCAGTCTTTGAGAACCCCTCTGGAGGGGCAGGTATGAACATGTTGTTGTTAGGTGTTATCGAGTCAGATATAATCCATGGTGACCCTGTGAATAACAGATCTGAATCCTGTCCTATCCTGTGCCCTCCTCATGCCTCCTGACACATTAGAGCCCATTGTGGCAGTCACTATGTCAGTCCATCTGGTCGAGGATCATCCTCTCCTTTGCTAACCCTCTACCTTTCTGCGCATAATGTCCTCCTCCCAGAAATGGCCTCTCCTATTCACATGCCCGAAGTACGTGAGGCAAAACGTCATCATCTTTGCCTCCAAAGAGCACTCTGGCTGCACCTTCTCCAAGATATATTTGTTTATTCTTTTGACAGTTCCATGGGTATTCAGTACCTTTCTCCAGTACCACACCTCAAAGGCACCAGTTCTTCTGTCGGCCTTATGTCATTACTCAGCTCTCAAATACATAGCAGGTCATAAGACCATGGCCTGAATTAGATGCACGTTAGTCCTCAAACTGTCATTGTTGTTGTTGTTGTTGTTGTTTAATGCCGTCGAGTCGTAGACGACTCATAGCGACCCTATGAACGAACAGCCTGAGCACTGTTCGTACATAGAGTTTCCAGAGGCAAGCCATTTTGGAAGTGGATGCCGCTCCTGCTTCCAGGCTTGATTTAGTCGGGAAGCTCCAGCCAACACTGTCCACCATGGGTGCCCATTACCACGATTGGCACATCACTGTCACAGGCTTCAGCATCACAGCAACCACGAGTTACCTCTGTACAGCAACGCACAGACCAGTGCTATACCACCTAGAAGAATATTTGACAGGAAGACAATTTGAACCTGCGGCCCGAGGGCCCTTTGGACTTAAGGCCGCCTCCTGGTTCAAACCCTAGGCCCAGGCTGGCTAGCCTCACTCCAGGAACAGAGCAAACCTGCACGTCAAACACATTCCTGGAAAAGCAGTCCACTCCAAAGCTTGCCACGATTCCTGCATTCCCCAGCACCACGCTCCTGCCTTCTGGCAAGGAGAGCTTCCCACGAGCCTGTGAAGGCGCCAGCTAAAACAGGAACAACATGGCCCACTGTCATTATTACTCCTCTATAATTTGTAGAGGTCCCTAACTTCAGACTTTCCCAGTGCAATATGCCCAGTGCAAATGCCTTTGCATAGTCAAGAAAGCATAAATAGACATTCTTCTGGTATTTTTTTTTCATCCAGCATCCAGTTGACATCAGCAGTGATATCCCTAGTACCATGGCTTCTTCTAAATTCTGCTTGAACTTCTGGCACTTCCCTATTTATGTACTGTTCTAGCCGTTTTTGAATGATCTTCAGCAGCATCTTGCTTGCATGTAATATTAATGGTATTGGTATGAACATGAGGGAGTTAAACTAATTGAAAAAATTGCCCTGGATACAAGTACCCAGAGTAGGGCAAATAATATTGGATGAGACAAAAACATGTTTTAGGACAGCTCTGAGATATACTAGTGTTTTAAATGTAAACAGAAGAAGAGAAGGAACCAGTCAAAAATATTTTAAAGGAATCACCTTGGAGAGAGTTAGAGTAGAATTAAAGGAACCTAGGTTAGAACTTCAAACTCTGTTGTATATGCTTTGAACATGTTACCAGAAGAAGCCAATCCCTGTAGAAGGACATCCCTGGAAAAGTAAGTAGTCAATGAAAGAGAGGAAGCCCCTAAATAAAATGAATTGATGACACAGTAATTACAGCACTGACACAGCAGAGATTTGAGGATGATGCACAATTCAGATGAGGTTAATTCAGTACATAGAGTCAGTGTGCGTTACAGTCCAATTGATATCAGCTAACAGCACAGGCTAGCGTTTCAGCAGGCTAGAGGTTCAGATGAAAAGTGGCCAGTAACTAAAAGCAGTGGAAATTAAGAGAATCTGTGGAGTTGTTTATGAGAAGATAGTGTGGCTGTATTCTAGAAGTGGTAGTGGGAAATTTTAGTAATTGAAGTCTTGTTTTAGGCTTCAATATAGAATTTCTCTTGAAGTCCCTATTATTGTTTTTTCCTCCTGATCATAAAAAATAGAAAACAAAAAGTATAGGTTAGAAAGAGGTATGAAATACAACTCACTGCCCAGAGTTTTATATGCTGCTGTCACTCTTCCCCCATAACAAAACAAGACAAAATAAACCACAGATGAAACCTTTCTATCTGATTTCTTTTTAAAAATTTTCTCTTTTTTTTTTAACCACATAGCACAAATGTCTTTTTATATCATCTAAAGAGTTACATTTCATTTATACTGAGATGTTGTTTTAGGTGTGGTTGAGTGACTCCCACTCCTTATGAACAACAGATCTGAACCATGCCCTGTACACAGTCTCTGCCATACATTTCAGTAGTCCCTTGCACCTTTTCAACGGAATAAATACTTGGCAGCACTCTGGCCTGAGATGCGTGTGATTGTCAGCAGATCAAACCCCTTAGGAATGATAATTTGGGTCATAGTTGCTGTTAGGTACTATCAAGTTGTGACCTTACAATGAAGGCCTATTGAGCTCAAAATTACCAATTTTGAATTATCTCAAATGACTCTCCTTGTGGTCCTTTTGAATGATACTTTGAGAAATCATGATAAATGGTCTCTTTATGGTAAAACAAAAACCATAAATTGATTCATACTGTGTGTATGTAGTATTTTATATCTTTTAAAAAGGAAAATTAGTACCACTTTCTATACCAATAAATACAGTTTACCTTATTCTTTTAAATAGCTACATAATATTGTAACTACTCATTATTCTTATTGTTGTGCACCATAGAGTCACAACTGGCCTATAGCTGACACCCCAGTGGGTTTTCAGAGGCAGTTAATCTCATGGGAGGAGATTACTCATCCTTCTGTGGAGTAGCTGGTGGCCTTGATTCACGTGCCTTCAGGATTGCAGGACAGCTTCTTATCACTAGAGCTCCCTCCTTTCTAGAATTATTATAAGACTCCCTCATTACTAGAGTCTTACTATTCAAATTATCCTTTATTCTATTTCTGCTGATTCAGTTTTCCACTGATGTAAAAGTATTTGTAAAAAAAAAAATCCTAGGAATATAAAATTACTACTGTTTTATTGTGTGTCTGTGGTGAGAAAAATGTATATTTAGCATTAACTAACTGAACTCCTTTTATATGATCCCAGCTTTGTTGGTAGCATCCAAAGCATCATCATTAGGATCAAGCTCAACATATGTTGTCTTCTCTCCATCAGACCTGATCAAGATGTTGGTCTTGGCTACATCCATGTTATAGAGCTTCTTCACAGCTTGTTTGTGGTGGTGCTTCTTGTTTGGCCTTGACATCCACAATTAATATGTATGTTGTTGTCTTCTATCTCCTCCATGATTAGTAGTGGTGGAACTTGATGGTTTAGTGGTCAAGTTTTTTTCTCCTGGGGGTGTTTTTCAGAGCCTCATTGTCTTGGTCTTCTGGAAGGTGGGTGATGTTTGGATCTTTTATTGTCACTGGTGATACTTTTAAGGAGTGCCTTTTGACCCTTAGTACCTTTGCTTTGGCTTCAACATTGGGAGGGGTCAGAGGCTTCCTTCTTCATTTTAGACACCATCTTCGTAAAATAGAATAACAGTTGTTGAAAACCTACCTAGAATCATTCGTTGTACCCTCAGGCATTCACTCACTGATTTAATCTTCTTGACTGTCTTATAAGAAAGTTATATATATTTACCTTCTTCATTCATGAGGCCAATTGTCATTCATTTTTTGTTTAAAACAATGCATTTAAATAGTAGAGTTGAACTAGCCTAAGCCTTTCCTACTGTACCAAAAATAATTGACTGACAGTGAAATATTTCAGGAAGTGTCTATATGATCAAGAGCCAGTGGTAACTATCAACAACACCAGAAGTTGGTTCTTTGAAAAAATTAATAAAATTGACAAACTATTAACAAAGATAACAAAGGAAAAGAGAGAAAAGACACAGATAATCTGGATAAGAGATGAAAAAAAGAGGCAATATCACAACAGAACCAACTGAAAGAAAAAGGCTAACAATAGAATACTATGAAAAACAGACAAATCTATGTACTCAGACAAATAGGAAAAACTAGAGCAAAGGGACAAATACTTAGAAACTCACAAATGACCCAAACAGACACAGGCTGAAGTAGAACACCTAAAGAAGAAATGGAATAGGTCCTAAAACATCTTTCAACTTAAAAAAAAAATCCATGAACCAGATAGTTTTACTAGAGAATTCTATCAGATATTCAGATAAGAGTTGTCATCAGTTGTACATAAAATAGAAAAAGATGGAATACTCCCAGACTCATTCAATGAAGCAAACGTATCCCTGATATCAAAGTCAGGTAAAAACGGCACCAAAATAGAAAACTGTAGGCCACCATCTCTCATGGACATACATGTAAAAATCCTCAATAAAATCCTAGCCAATAGAATCCAGAAGTACATTAAAAAAAAATCATCATGACCAATTGGGATTCATAACAGGTATGCAAAGATGGTTCAACATAAGAAAAAAATATTTTTTTCACATTAACAAAGTAAAAACAACCACATGATCCTATCAGTTGATGCAGAAAAGGCCTTTGACAAAATAATCCAGCCCTTCCTGATTAAAACACTCAACAAAATAGGAATAGAGAGGAGTTTTCTCAACATAGAGAAAAGTGTATATGCAAAACAAAGAGCCAACATTGTTCTGAATGGAGAGAGATTAAAGATATTTTTCTTAAGAACAGGAATGAGGCAGTGATGCCCACTATCACCTCTCCTATTCAGTACAAGATTGGAAATATTAGCAAGAGCAATAAGACAAGACAAGGAAATAAGAGGTGTACAGAGAGGAGACAAAACTATATATGCAGATGATAAAGATAAGTATACTTAGAAAACTCTGAAGATTCAGTGAAAAAAGTTATTGGACATAGTTGACCAATTCAGCAAGGTGGCAGTGTACAAGACCAGCATACAAAAGTCATTTGGATTTCTCTCAGTAACAAAGAGAATATAGAAATGGAGCTAAGAAAAATAATACCGATTACAGTAGCTAGTTCCGAGATGAAATACTTGGAAGTAAACCTAACTAGAGACACAAAAGACTTGTTGTTGTTGTTGTTAAGTGCTGTTGTGTTGCATGCGACTCGTAGCGACCCTTTGAAGGAGAGTCCTCGACGGTTGTGTGTCTTTCATCCTCTCCAGGTTCATAGGGTTTTTGGAGGCAAGCTATTTCAGAAGTGGATGCCACTCCTCGTTCCAAGCTTGTTTTAATTGGGGAGCTCCAGCCTACAGTGTCTGCATTGGGTAACCAACCATTAACGCATTTGACACATCATTGTCACAGTGTTCAGCCTCACAGAAAGCAGGGGACACACTAGGGCTATACGACCTAGAGGAATGTTTGAACAAAAACAGTGAAAGACAGACCCAAGGGCCGCGGATTAAAAGTCACCCACCTTTACTTGGTAGCATTGCTTTCTGTCCACTGGGCCAAGGGATCTCTCTCCATCTTGACGTTATTGTTGTTAAGTGCCGTCTAGTTGTAGGTGACCCATAGCATACAAAGAAAATCACAAAACATTACTAAAAGAAACAAAAAGAGACCTGGAGAAATAGAAGAACATACCATGCTTATGGATGCTGTTGTCATGTGCCATCAAGTCACCTGTGACTCATAGTGACCCTATGTACAACAGCTCTGAATCCTGCTCTGTCATGAGCCTACTCTTTTGTCTCTGACATACCTACTTCCCTTACCCCAGTCACTGAGGCAGTCCAGCTCATTGAGGGTCTTCCTCTCTTGCACTCTCCTTCCACCCTGCAAGTATAATGTCCCTCACCAAGGACTGGTCCCTCCTTTTACTATGCCCACAGTATGTGAGATGAAGCTTCAGAATCCTTGCATCCAAGGAGCAACCTGGTTTCATCCTCTCCTGGATGAACCTGTTTCTTCTCTTAGCAGTCCATGGTTTATTCAGTATTCTTCTCCAGCATCACAGATCAAAGACATCAATTCTCCTTCTCTCATCCCTATTCATTGTCTAGCTTTCTGATGCATAACACGTAATTGCAAAAACTATGGCCTAGATCAGTTGTACTTTAGTATCCAGACTGACATTGTTGCTTTTCACTACTTTGGAGAGGTCCCTAAGAGCAGCTTTCCCAATGCAGTTAATCTCTTGATTTTCTGGCTGCTGGTACCGAGAGTGTTGATTGTGGAACTAAGCAAACTAAAGCTGTTAATAGTCGGTCTTTTCACTGTCTATCATGATATCGCCAGTCAGGCCAGTGATGAGAATCTTTGTTTTCTTGATGTTGAGCTTCAATCTGTATTGAAAGCTGTAGTCCTTGACCTTCTGCAGCAAGTGCCTCAGGTCCTCCTCAACAAGCAAGGTTGTGTTATCTGCATAATGCAGGTTGTTGATGAGTCTTCCTCCAATCCTGATGCTACACTCCTTATAAAGCCCAGCCTCCTGGATGATCTATTCTGCATATCGATTGAAAAGGTAGAAGATAAGACACATCCCTAGCATACACTCTTCCCAACTTTGAATCATGCAATGTTTCCTTGCTCTTTTCTGATGACTGCCTTTTGGTTCAACTATAGGTTTTGAATAAGCACAGTCAAGTATCTTGGTATTCCCATTCTTCTCAGAGTTAGCCACAGTTTATTGTGATCCACACAGTTAAATGTCTTTTCAAGGTCAATGAAATGCAGACATTGCTCTGGTATTCTGTTTTCAGCGAAGATTTATCTCACATTAGCTATTCTAACCTCCTGACACTCTAGAACCCATTGTGGCAGTAACTATGTCAATCCACTTGGTTGGGGGTCTTCCTCTCCTTCACCAACCCTTAGCCTTTCATGGACTATATAGGGCATAGGATGCTTATTAGAATGAAATACATTGAAGATCATTTTGTGATATATGACTATTTTTGTTAATGCACTCTTTAAATACTTAGTTGTTGTTTTTATGGAGTTGAAGATGACTCATAGCTTACCCTGCAGAGGTTTGCAGAGGCTGGAAATCATCTAGAGGAGATTGCCGGTCTTTCTCCCAACAGTTGATGGATTCAGACCGCCTGTCTTTGTTTTGGCCGCACAGCTCCTTACCCATGAGGCCACCACAGCTCTGTAGAAAATAATTCTATTCATAGCTTTTGTTTAAGTAAGTGTGCTTACGTCCACACTTGGACGTAGTTTTCTAATATGTTGTCTTACAAAGGGTAACAGTGTTAAAGAGAATAATAAAAAGTCATCTATGTTTGTGTATTTTGAGCACTGGTGCAGTCATGATTTGGAATTATTTTTAGTGTTTTCAGTGTCACTTCCTTTGGAGAAGGCTTTTTTGTTTGTGTTGTTAATTATTTTAAAAGTAAACCCAACCTTTTGTCTCAAGTACCTTTTAAAAAAATCATCAGTCTAAGTGTCACTCACTCATTGCTATTGAGTGAAAAACAACTCAGAGCTGGTCGATCTGTTGCGTTTCTGAGACAGTACAATCACCAGAGGAGATTGCCCATCTTTCTTCCATGAAGCCACTGTTGGATTCGAAACACCTTTGGGTTGACAGTGCACCTCTATGTACTATGCCACCAGAGCTCATATCATCTTCCTTAATAAACTTTTATAATATTTTCCTTGACAGTGTTGCCCTTTGTATGACAACACACTAGAACTCTTTCTGTTTGCCACAAAAACTCCATTAGATTTAGTTTTCTTCTTTTCTAATAAGACAGTTGTGTCTTCTCTTGATAGGAAAACCTGGTATTTTAAGACTCTCAGGCTATTTTTGAACTGCATATCTATGGTGAAGATAGGGAAGTTCCAAAATTGTAGTTTTTATTGGAAATAAGAATAAGAGTCTAATTTAAGATAAATCAGATTTCTGGTGATGATCTGATCAGAATTAGATTTAGGAAAATTATTGAAACAAATTTTATCAAGCTAGCAGAATTTTGAATGCTATTCTGGTGTTTTTTTATAAATCATGACTGCACCAGTGCTCAAAATACACATTTTAATGTTTCATAGGTCTCTGGCTGTAATACTTATTTGATAGATAATTTAATAGAGACTTTTCATATGCAACAAGGAGAGGATAAAATTGACAGATGGTACCTTCTAAAAATTAAGTCCCTTTGCATCAAAACCTTTTTCCAGTAGGGTGAAAAGAAAACATACAGACATGTAAAAACATTTGGCAATGACATCTCAGACAAAGGCCTCATAATGCAAGTTTAAGGACTGCTACAGAGCCTCCACAAGAAAAAAAAAGGCTTAATAAGCCAATAATAAAATAGGCTAAAGATATGTAAAGACTTTTTACAAAGGAAGACATTTGGATGGCTGACAGACACATGAAGAAATGCTGAAAATCACTGGCAATCAGAGACATGTAAAGTAAAACCACACTGAGATACCATCTCACCTCAGTAGAGTAGTAGCAAAGTTTAATAGGACAGCAAGTAATAAATATTGGAGAGGATGTGGAAAGATTATGTACTGTTGGTGGGATTGCAGAATGGTGCACTGTGGAAGGCAGTTTAACATTTCCTCAAAATCCAAACATAGAAATTCTGTACGACCCAGTTATTCCACTGCTAGAAATGTTCCCCAAGGAAAGTAGAACTGAGACACAGACAGAGATTTGTACACCTATTTTTATAGCATTGTTATTCACAATAGCAAAAAATGGAAATACTCCATCAACAAATGAATGGAAAAGTCATGATACATTCACACAACTATGCAGCAGTGAGGAGCTATGATTTTGTGAGATATTATATAACATGGGAGAATCTGGAGAGTGTTATGCTGAGTGAACAACCTCAGTCTTAGAAGGACAATTACTGCATAAAACCATTATTGTGAAAATAGAAGTATAAAGAGCAAGATGTGTAAAAGTCCAAAAGGGGAAGGAGAGAGGAGCAAGGGAACAGCAAATGCAGATGAGGGGGGAATCACTAGGTCACTAGGATAACAGTGTTTGGTAAGCCTGTGTGTGTGTGTCTCTTTGTGTGTGTGTGTGTGTGTGTGTGTGTGTGTGAAGAAAATAGAAAAGATCCAATTGGGACTAGAAAACACGGGAGAATAGTAGGCACAGATCAATGATGATTAATTTTATAAAACACAATGTATATGAATGTATGAAACAGTGTGAATGAAGGAATGTGTGAAACACAAATGTACATGAATGAAATAACAATGTATATGAATTTTGTCTGCAAACCAATATAAAATAAAAAACCCCAGACTTTTTAGTATTCAGAGTGGATTTGTACTCAATAGGAATGATATTTTCTGTGCATGATTACTGTGTATGAATTTTTAACTTTTTTAGCTTAGAAAGATAATGGACATTAATGTATTCTTATTTGCAGTCTTTTTGGAATGAAGAGTTTAGAATTTATTTTATTCATGCAGGTAAAAGTTTATGAAAATAGTAATCTTACCCATTCATTACTTTTATTCTTTTCAGGGACTAAGATAAGGGGACAAAAACACCTATCACAGCATAAAGAGGAGATTGTCAATTTATAATGTTTGAGTACAATTTAAAAATAGAGAAATGCTTATCAACATGAAGGAAATATTAGGCTTTTACTAGGTTTCCTTTATATCATATTAAGTTGAAGGTTTCAAGCTTACTATTTTTGTAATTATGTGCCCTTGACTTGGAACTGATCCTCCAACTGACTCTCCTGCAAGTTTTCAGAGAGAGTAAATTGAATGGGAAGAGATTGCCCATCTTTCTCCTGTGGAACATCTGGTAAATTTAAACTATGTACCTTCTAAGGCTCCGTCTGACATACTTTGGACATGTTGCAAGGAGGGACAGGTCCTTGGAGAGGGACATCATGCTTGGTAGGGTGGAAGGACGGCATAGAAGGGGAAGGCCCCCTATGAGGTGGATTGATTCAATCGGGATGGGTGTGTCGGAGACGGTGCGATTGGCACAGGACAGAGCCCAGTTTAGGGCTGTTGTACATAGGGTCGCTATGAGTCGCAAGCGACTTGACAGCACATAACAACAACAACCTTCAGGTTAGCTGAGCAGCTTCTTACCACTAGGCCACCAGAGCTCTAATGGACTATTCTGTAATTTTTACTTGAGTTTAAGTTTATTTTTGGATTTGGCAAACATTTATTGAATGCTTGATTTCCTTTAGTTATTGTATTAGGTTTTAGAAGTAGAAAGAAAACATCTACGTTTAAGAAATGACTTTAAATACATTGAGTACATTATTTAAAACACCCATTTACCTCAGAAGAGACCTGGCAGAGCAGTGGCTAAAGCATGTACTGACTGTCAGCCAAAAGCAGTCTTTAAATTAAAATCTAATATACTTGGTGTGGAAGCAGGAGTTGCATCCACTTCCTAAATAACATGCCTCTTGAAACTCTATGAACTTTGATAAATAGCAATAGTTGTAGAGGGGCTTCAGGCCTTTTGTTCATAGGGTCACTATGAGTCGTGCTTGACTCGAAGGCAGTCAGCAGCAACAACAACAACAACAACAACAGTAGTATACTTGGGTGCTTACATATATACATGTGGAACAAACTTCAAGAAACAATACTGAATTAGTTATATTTTGGTCTGTAACATTACCCCAGAACCTAATGGGTTAAAAAAGTAGTGTCTGACAATTTCTGTGAACAGTTTACTGAGTGGTTCTGACTCAGGGTATATCATGAGATTACAGTCAAATTGGCATCTGGGTCTGTAGTCATCTATAGAAGGCTTGACTGAGATTGGAAGCTTCTAAACATTCACATAGAACTATTGGCAAGCAGTGTTGAATCCTCACTGACTATTGACTGGAGCAAGTTCTTAGCTATGCAAGTTTCTTCATAGAAAACAATAATTTAGTTGCAAAATAGCATCTAGCTCCTCCAGAATGATTCAAGGGAAAGCAACTGAAATAGAAAGTACAAATTTTTGAGTTTATCTCAGAAGCCATGTGTCATTAGTAATAAGTCACTAAATCTTACTCACATTCAGGGAGAGAAAATTGTGGAACTTGAAAACTAACACAAGTGATGAGTCTCTTTGTGCTTGCATCCCTTACTGGGTAGATATGCCAAGAATACAAGACCTTGACTGTTCTTACTTAACTCAGGACATTTCTGAGTATTTTGTTTGAAGCATGGCACTTTGATGGATGTACCCCCATGTTTACAAAAACAGCAGGTAAGATCAGGCTTACTCATTGCTTACTGTAATAGCTGATTCCATTGCTTCACTGTCTCGCTGTCTCTGTGCTGTGGTACAAGTTTACTGCTTGTATAGCATCTTTGTGGTTCCCTGTAAAAAGAACAAGGGCAGTGTGGGGATAGTCATATCTTACCTCGGCTAACTCTACAAGGGAGAACTGCCCCCATCAACAACATCCACAGCACAAAACCATTCCCATAAGGTCAGACATGTCCCTCACACTCCTACACCTCTTCTACTAATTCAGGTACCGATGTTACTGCTCTGCTGGGTCTAGAATCCATTGCAATAACTTATATAGCACGTGGAACCATATTCATGATTATGGGGATTATTAGGAAATTAACAGGATACAATTTTACTTGACAGCAGGGTACAGTTTTTCAGTGGGGACTATTTCTGAAGGTAGCACATTGGCCCTTAAGCCTTCAGCCTCATGGCTTTAGGCCAGTGTTGCGAAGCAAAAAAAAAAGCCCTACTATTTATAGCACTTGTCCCAGTCCTTCAGCAAACTTGGGTGAAGGCTCATAGCTCTGGTTCCATGGGGTAGCAATCCCAAGGCCAACTCTGTCTCATGTCAGGTTCTCTGCTGCTCTAATGGAGGTCTGGCAGGCACAAGAATTTCTAGCCCTAAAAGGCGTACTGCATTCTCTGATGCTTCTTTGTTGGTGAGATTCTCAGTTTCTGCTGTTGAATCTACTCAATAGTAAGTCTAGCCAGTCTTCTTAGGGAATAGGTTAATGTACCATATTTGTATGTTCTCACCTATCCACTTGGTAAAGTCAGAGCCAATGACTAGGAACACAATTTTGAACAATAAATAAACATTGTTTATTGTTTATTAAGAACACAGAGGTGTGTTGGTACTTCGGGGTAGTAGGGAATCCATGCAGGCACTGTTGATGATTATGCTGCTGTGAGTGATTAAGTTATATGCCTCTGATCTAAGGCAGTTATGGCTTTTATTATTAGCTATTACATGGTAACAAAAACTATTTTGGAAGTATGGGGGAAGAAATCCTAGACTCTTCACAATTTTTGACATTACTTATTATTTCCTTTAAATGATGTAACCTGAATATAAGCAATGATAGATATGCTGTTAACTACTATATTACCATTTATTTTTTTAAAGTAAAAGGAGAAAGAAAACAGTTGATTGCACCTCTTCAAACAGATACCACAATCAACTAATACGTCACAACCCAAAGTATAAAGAAACAAAGAAGAATTCATTCATTAGAGAACTGAGACTAGAGGCAAAGATCCCAGCTAGAAATTGTTACGATTCAGCAGGGCGTGATGGCCTAAATGAAAGTACTGATTGAGGGAGTAGAAGAGGAGGATCAACTTGAAATATTTGGAAGTTAAATAGAAGTTGTATTTATTGATCTCATACAGAGTATGAGGAAGATTTAGGATTAGGGAAAAATTCACAGGTTTCTGACTTGACCAATTAGAGTTTCATTTGTGTAGAATTGCACCCTCCATATTCTTTATTCTTTTTTTCTTGCTTCAGAAGCAGACCTGGTTGTTTAGGCAGTAAGATGTGCAGTTCTGATGGCCAAAAATGATTAGGGAGACCTAAATTTAGAGTCTTCATTGTAGAAATGATATTTGAAGATATAGGAACAGGCACGATTTCTATTGTGTACGAATAATACAGGAATGAGGACATAACTCTGGAAATAAAAATATTTAAGGGAACAATGCACAGAAGGAGGAGTAGAGCTAGGAGAAGGAAAGTAGGACATGATGTAAAAGACACAATGAAGGAAGATTTCAAAAAATTCAAGTGCTTAAAATGATATTAACAATTTTAAGAGTTATATTTACTTAGTCACGTATGAAAAACGCAGAGGCAGCTAATCACATGGAGATTACCCATCCTTCTCCCAAGGAGCAGCTATATTGGCCTTGAACTGCACGCCTTCAGGATTGCAGGCCAGCCTCTTGCCACTAGGCCACCAGAGACGTCAATTCAGAATTGACACATACCTAACTCTCCAGCACATTTTCAGAGGCTGTAAATCTCATGTGTGGAGATTACTCATCCTTCTTCCATAGAACAGCTCACAATTTAAACTAACTGCCTTTGGGTTGACGGCACAACTCCTTATTCCACTAGGCCATGTGAGCTCCCCTAAGTGACTGTAGTTTGACAGTAGCAGATTGTTGTTGTTATGTGCTGTCGAGTTGTTTGTGACTCATAGCGACCCTATATACAATAGCCCTAAACTGTGCTCTGTCCTGTGCCAATCGCACTGTCTCTTATACACCCATCCCAATTACCCCAGTCACTGAATCAATCCACCTCATAGAGGGCCTTCCCCTTCTGTGCCTTCCGTCCACCCTACCAAGCATGATATCCCTCTCCAAGGACCAGTCTCTACTTATAGCATGTCGAAAGTATGTCAGACAAAGCTTCATAATCCTTGTCTCCAAGGAGCAGCCCAGTTTAACCCTTTCCAGGATGAATCTGTTTGTTTTCCTAGCAGTCCATGTTACTCTCAATACTCTTCCCTAGCACCACAGCTCAAAGGCATCAATTCTCCTTCTATCCTCCTTAGTCATTGTCCAACTCTCTGAGGCATAACAAGTGATTGCAAAGATCATGGCCTGTATCAGACGCACCTTAGTCTCCCGAGTGACACCATTGCTCCTCAGTACTTTGGAGAAGTCCCTAAGTAGCAGATTACATAACCAAAAACTATTTTTGATCTAAAAATGACTTAAAACATGCACATGCTCATGTTGACTGACATGTGATGTCAATTAAGTTGGAACTTAGCCTGTTCAATGTGATTTTGTTCCTTCGCTATAGGAAGATGAGCTCTATGAAAAATATAATTGAATTTATTTTTTTTAAATAATATTTTAAAATAGCAAAAGAGAGACAGGTCCTTGGAGAGGGACATCATGCTTGGTAGGGTAGAGGGATGGCATAGGAGGG
Organism: Elephantulus edwardii; assembly: GCF_000299155.1. Lineage (NCBI taxonomy): Eukaryota > Metazoa > Chordata > Mammalia > Macroscelidea > Macroscelididae > Elephantulus > Elephantulus edwardii. The sequence goes on along the minus strand of NW_006399846.1, from coordinate 10,107,110 downwards.
GAAGACCCTCTATGAGGTGGATTGATTCAGTGACTGGGGTAATCAGGATGGGTGTGTCAGAGGCAATGCAATTGGCACAGGATAGAGCAGGGTTTAGGGCTGTTGTACATAGGGTTGCTACGAGTTGCAAACGACTAGATGGCACAGAACAACAACAACAACAACCTCTTGTTTTAGATTTCAATGAAGTTTATTTTTGCATACTGTGGGATGTAGTTTTTTGTTTTTTTTTTTTTTTTTTTTGTAAAAAGTACCACTTGCTTAAACCTTATTTGTTGAAATGATTTACCCTTTCTCCAGCTGTTATTCCAGCCCCATTTATTGAATAATTTTCCCTTCTATACTCTTTAGGTCTTTGGAGAGGGACGTCATCCTGGGCAGAGTGGAGGGACAGCACAGGAGGGGAAGACCCTCTATGAGGTGGATTGATTCAGTGACTGGGGTAATCTGGATGGATGTGTCAGAGGCAGTGAGATTGGCACAAGATAGAGCAGGGTTTAGGGCTGTTGTACATAGGGTCGCTATGAGTCACAAGCTCATAACAACAACAACATACTCTTTAAGTATATACCATATATTACTTAGACTCTATTCCTAGGCCTGTATCTTAGTTTTAAGTAATATAATTTTACAGGGTTATAGTTTCTTGCGAGAAATCCTGTGGGTCACATATATTTTCCTGACCACATTCCTCCTCCTCCCCATATTGGGTATTAGGCAGTATACTGTATTCACACATTGTAAATTTCTCCAGTGAAATAAAGTATAAAGAATTATACTAAGCAGTTTACATGTAAAAAATAGCTTTCTACTCCTGCTAGTAAAATTTTGCTTTAAATGACTTTGAAAAAAATAACGTTATTTTCAGAACTTTTTAGAATTTTACATTGCAATTGACAATACGTTATTGTCATTGTTATGTGCTGTCGAGTTGCCTGGGACTCATAGCGACCTCATATACAATAGCCCTAAACCCTGCTCTATCTCTTGACAACCTTATTGTCTCTGACACACCTACCCCCATTACCCCAGTGAGGGCATCAATCCATCTCATCTATGGTCTTCCTCTCCTGTGCTGTGTCTCCACCCTCCTATTTATCTTCCTGGTAGTGCAAGACCTCTTGGTTCTTCTGTTTCAATTTGCGTAGGCTACTAATTTACTTTTACCCTTCCATTTGATTTTTAGATTCAGTTTGTTATATGAAATTATGTAGAGATTTTCACCAGGATTCTGCTACATTGTTGGAAGAAAATTGATACTTTTACAGTGTTCCTCTTTTTGTCAATAAACCTGGATAACTTTTCCCCCCTCCTTTGGGAGCTCAGAACTCTTTGATATATTTCAATATAATTTTATAGATTTCCCCCCAGATGCTTCATATTTTTTGTTATAAGTTTATAAAAACATTTTAATGGTTTTATATTGTGAATATTTACTAAATTGAAATTTCTCACTGGTATTAGAGAGCTCTCTCTGGTGGTTTATTTAGTGGTAAGGAGTTAATGCTGCTAGCCCACAGGCACATAGTTCAAATCCACCAACTTCTCTGCTGGAGAAAGATGGACAGTGTTCTCCCATGCAATTAACTGTCTCAGAAAATCCACTGGTGGTAGTTCAGCTATGAGTTGGTTCTGACTCAGAGGTACATGACAACAAGTGTTACTACTGTTGTACAACTAAGTATTGATAGTTATATATTGATACTGATTTTGGTCAAATCACTGAGTTCTATTTTTAGTTTTAATTGCTTGTCAGTTGATCTTGGGCTTTCCAGTTAATTAGAAAATCTTGTATACAGACAGGTGGAGTTTTATCTCTGCCAACATTTATGTCTTTTTCCCCACTTTTCTAATTGCAAAGTATATTTTTAATGTTCATTTTTGAGACTATAAAATATGTTAAAATCACTGTTTTTGGTATATGAATTGTGCTGTAATAAAATTTCTAATGCGTGACCAAATAGGATCTAGAAGTCAGGGATTGTTGTTAAGTGAGCATAATGAAACATAGAGAAGAGATATATTGGAAAATTAATGTGTGATCTTTTCATTACAGATGGTGTAAAGATATTTCTTCAAGACTGGACAGCTGGGGACCTGATATTTTTAACTAGCCTTAAGCTGACATATAGCCATAGGGAAACTTCAAGGAGTTCCATTTGGTTTTCTGCTTTTACCTCTTTCTGGGAACCTAAGTTCACCCTGCAACCATGTATGGAAGTGCTCGCTCAGTTGGAAAGGTGGAACCAAGCAACCAGAGCCCTGGACGGTCACCTCGGCTTCCACGTTCACCTCGCTTGGGTCATCGTCGAACCAATAGTACAGGAGGGAGTTCTGGAAGCAGTGTTGGAGGTGGCAGTGGGAAAACCCTTTCAATGGAGAATATCCAGTCCTTAAATGCTGCCTATGCCACATCTGGCCCTATGTATCTAAGTGATCATGAAAATGTGGGTTCAGAAACACCTAAAAGCACCATGACACTTGGCCGTTCTGGGGGACGCCTGCCTTATGGTGTTAGGATGACAGCGATGGGCAGTAGCCCCAATATAGCTAGCAGTGGTGTGGCTAGTGACACCATTGCATTTGGAGAGCATCACCTTCCTCCTGTGAGTATGGCATCTACTGTACCTCACTCTCTTCGTCAGGCAAGAGATAACACAATCATGGATCTGCAGACGCAACTGAAGGAAGTATTAAGGGAAAATGATCTCTTACGCAAAGATGTGGAGGTAAAGGAGAGCAAATTGAGCTCTTCAATGAATAGCATCAAGACCTTCTGGAGCCCAGAGCTGAAGAAAGAACGAGCCCTGAGAAAAGATGAAGCTTCCAAAATTACCATTTGGAAAGAACAATATAGAGTTGTGCAGGAGGAAAATCAGGTGAGTTATATTTGTATGCTTACCTTTATTGTCTGAATTCATATATGTGCATGAAATGAGTAATCGTGTTTTCTTTTTTAATTTTCCCTCCTTTCTTCCTTCACTTATCTTCGTTTTAACTATTACAGTATTTCATGTCCTTCAATTCTTAGCCTTTCCTAGCTTTGATCTTATTCTTTGTGCTGTGGGGTTTTTGTTTTGTTGTTGTTGTTTATTTTATTTCATTTAACTTGTCAGCCTTTTCCTCATTTTGGCTTATTATACTTTGACTCTTTATTCTCTTTCATCTCTTTTACTCAGCTTATTTTATATTTTTTCAGGTATTGTGAGGATGTAATGTTTTCACACATACTAATATCCATTACCTCAATTGTTTAACATAACGTACAGTATTAAAATTTACCATAACAAATATCAAGAAGTCAGTTTTTGAAAAGCATACTACCAGAAGACAATTCAGTATCTTTTCTACACAGAAGAAAATTGTTAAATTTTATTATGGAGATATTTTAGAGCACCAAAAATGAATAACAGTTCTTTCTATTGACTTCCTGAAGTTATAGTTTTATAATTGATGTCTCTGTAACTTTTTCCTCAAATTTAAGGTGGAGGAAAAGACAGTGTTGTATGATTGAGTGCATCAGAAAAATAAATGAATTGACAAAGCATTACAATTTTTGCATTTTAAGAACTATGTCTATATTATTAGATATGTGAAATATTCATTACTCTTTTGCACTCATGCAAATTAGAATTTATGTTTGTCATGTTCACTGACATTTTATGACACTGAAGATGTGATCAATTAAAATTTTAACTTTTATTCTATTTAAAAAACTTTTATTCTAGTAGCTTGAATTATTTACCTCCTTACAAAAGCTGTCTTGCCCACTTTAAGGACAGTTTTAAAGTTGGTAAGGCTATTAGCATTGCCCTTTATTTTTGGGTAAGGTTAATAAGAATTATGAAGAAAACAATGAACTTCTAGAATTCTGCCTTAGTTTTTAAAATTTCAAAGTTTGGCACTTTTTATAAGATTCTGTTTTATTGTGTTGTTGAGAATATATGCACCAGAAAATAGCATGTTTCATTTAGTGACACTGCGTATGATCTTCCAGTTGTACAGCTATGCTCACGTTCTCTAGTGTTTCTGAATGTTGTTAGAAGTCTAGAAGGAATTAGAAATATTCGCTGTATCTGATGAAATAAATCTAATTTATGCAGTGGTTATCTTACCATTCTAGTACAATAAATTATTTAGCTCTATTGTCTTCATTATCTGAAGTTTTTAATTAAGTTTATGTATGCTAAATTCGCAGATTCTTTTTTACCTTCAGCAACAAAATAGCTTAATTTTCCTTACTATAAAAATAAACAGTATATGTTAATATAAAAGTTAAATTTACTTTAAATCCTCCGATGTACTGCTGTTTTATTTCATAGGGAGCTCTGGTGGTTTAGTGATAAGCTGCACTGCAATCCTAAAGGAATGTGGCTCAAATCCACCACTGTCTTCTCAGGATAAGGCTGGACAGTCTCCTCCTGTGCAACCCACTGCAGGGTCTCCTATGAGTCAGTTCCTATCTCACAGCAAACAACAGTGACAGCAGCATTCTGTTTGATTGTTGACCTTTAATACATCTACCTACCTAATGAATATTTTTCTGCAGCTGCACACACAAATTTTATATAAGTAAGGTATGATAGGTGTCATGATGTGACTCCATTTTTTAGCTGGCAGCATTTGTACAGTATATTAAAGTCCTATAATCTAAGTCATTATTTTAGCATGTATGTTCCTGTACTAGTTTGACAAATAATACAATGTTTTATCTGGGTTTTTATTTTAAATCTCTTAGTTTATTTGAAAGTACAATACAAATTAAAAGTAAACCTTAGGTTTGTTTGAAAAGGAGATTGCAAAGTAATTAGAAATGATGAAATTTATATTTTTTTCTCAGAGACATTATAACCTCAAATAACTTTGCTTTTAAAACCATTGATTAATTTATCACTTCACAGGATCTCAATGTGCTTATTTAGGGACCCAGACTTTTAACAGAATAGAAAATGCTTGAAGAAAAATCTTTAGGAAATTCTGTGAGTCTTCAAGATTCAAAAAGCAAAAGAAAACAAAAATGTAAGAAAAGGAAAACAAAGTAGACCTCAGTGACAGGCCTTACAATTAGAAACAATTCTACACACTACACGATGGTCCAAGTACACCTATGTCGACAGGTTTATTAAAAGTATCAATTTCCAGGTCTTGATTGATACTAATTAAATTAAAATATTTGGAGATAGGCTCTGAGATCTTACATTTAAAAAACATATCTCTGGTGGTTCTGATGCTGAGTCAAACTCTTAAAATGCTAACCCATTGGCATTGAATAAGTTCAACTCCTAGGAGCTCTGTAGGACATACTAGGACTGCCCCACCAGGTTTGCTGGACTAATCTCTAGGGAAGCAAATTGCTATATGTTTTCTCTCCTTGAGCATTTCACTGGTTCAAACTACCAGCCTTTTGATTAATAGCTGAGTGCTTAACAACAATATTACTATGGCTCCTTAGTCTTAAGAATGAACTTGTCTGTTGCCCGTCTTTCATAGAAAACTTGTGATGGTTCTGTAATGACACTTTGAAGCTGAATTGTGTAAGGCCAGGAAAAAACAATAAAGGACCATTGGCTCAGTGTTTCTTATCCTTTTTCTTTGCCATATGACACCTCATGAATGTGACATAATTCCTGTTAATAATGATTATTAATTGTGACAATGGCCCTTAATACAGAGGGTAGATGTTGGGAAAAGATGTTAGTTTTTTTCATACATTTATAGTTTTAAAATGCCCTGTGGGTAATTTTATTGTCTCCTCATCTTATGAATCAGTGACGCATAAAATAAAATATTCAAATAATAAATGACAGCAAAATTGGGAAATGTTTTTTCCCTTCTCTTGTTGATATTGTAGTTCTCAGAAAATGAGAGTACAACGTGAAAAATGTATCCTTTCCCAATATACAGGTGCATTCTGAGTATGTTTATATTTGGTGTTGAATTATAATTTTGAAGAGAGACAAAAAGAAATTTGGTATCTTTTGTGTTGTGCCAAAGTATCAGTGTGGCATAAGTTTTAAAAACTATACGTGTGCATGTATTCCTAGAATGTGTGTTGGCTTTTTTAATTTTTGTAAAAAAACAACGTTGATAAGTTTGCAGTATCCCTTGGAGTCCATCAGTGCTTTGTAGGTAGTTCTTTAAATATTTTTTAGACTGTGAGAAAGCATCCTGCATCGTAGTTGGATATTATCCAATCCCAAATGTATTGTTAATAAAAATTAGAATTTACTTCTAGTCACCTGAGAATTGGATGCTACATGACTTAACTATTTTAAAATATGGTAGAAATAGTATGTAGGAATAAACATCTCCCGTTAAAGTAGGTTAACGTGTTTGGGTTTTATGTTTTTTTTTGAGATTCCACATTTCATGAGGAGGCTCTTGTGTGCACAGTGCAAGGAAACACTACATGCTTTAAAATTAACAAAAGTGTGCATCAGGGTTCCATACCTAGTCAATACTGAGCTAATTATTTTGAGAAGCTGGACTCAATGAAGAAGAATGTGGCATCAAGATTGGAGGAAGGTTCATCAGTAACCTGAGTTATGCAGATGACACAACCTTGTTTGTTGAAAGTGAGGAGGACTTGAAAGTTTTGCTGCAGAAAGTCAAAGACCACAACCTTCAATATGGATTGCATCTGGACTCTGCCACCAAACACCACTATACCTTTCATGAATAGATTGACAGGATATAGTTGTTTTATTTTTTATTTAAAGTGATTCAGTAGAAATGGAATTCTTTTTCATTGTACTGTCTTGATGATGTTGAAAATATGCCCATTACTAAGATGATGATCATTATTATCAAGTGATTCAGAAATGCCAATCTTATGGAAATGCCATTTGATCTAGCTACTTCACTATTAGGTATATATCCTAAAAAAAAAGGGCTTGGACATGAACAGATATATATACACACCTATGTTTAATGCAGCATTATTTATAGTAGTAAAGAGATGGAAACAACCAAAGTGCCCTTCAGTGGAGAATGATAAAAGAAATACCCCACAGCAAAAGCCATGAAACTGTACACTGTGGAGTACTGTGCAGCACTAGACTATAATAAAGAATTTTTGGAACACTGCATAATGTAAATAAATCTAGAGCTATATTACTCTGTGAAATAAGTCACTCACAAAAGGACAAATATAAGGCTCTTATTATAAAGAAGCTAAAGAAAAAGTTTGCACATAGAATAATTCTTGGATGGTTACCAGGTATAGACCAGGAGGAAGAGAAGAGTAAAAATTAAAAAAAAGATGGGTGCAGGGAAAGGCAGTGTGCAGTAAGAGAATGATCAAACATTGTGGATATTGTAATTAATGTTATACATCAAAATGTACCTGAATAATTGAATAAGAAATCAATATGCTTTTAAACTTCCACTCAAATGAGAATTGAGACAAGAGATAAATGGCCATTTTAAAGAGGAAAAAATTTGGTGCACTTTTTTTTTAATGATTGAAACAAGTATTCATGCAAAGATGTTAAAAGTCATGTTGAAAGGAAAAGGACAGTTTCCTTTCTGGTAATGTGTTTACATTCAAAAGCAAGATATTTGAATCTTCTGAAAAGACCAAAGCAAGTACTCAGCACTAGTCCAATGGAAGTGAAATAGTCCAGAGGATGATGATGCCAAAAAAACCATATGTGCTGAAGAAGGGTGAACACTGCCTTATCTAGATTCCACCCCTTGCCCTAATTAAACAGCAATTCTGGCAGGAATTTTTCCTTCCTGCACCCACTATAATTACTGCACAATCTAAAATTGTATAACTTTGGTCCAAAAAGCAAAGGGTGCAATTTTAAAGTAAAGTAAAACATTGCAATGAGATACAGAGACTGAGAATGCTAATTAATAGATTATAGTCAGCCAGCATTGTGCCCTAATTAAACCCTGCATTCATTATACCCTCCTCAGCCCTCAGAGGTCAGACATCTACTTTTTGAAGAAGATTGGTTTAATAGGATTTACAGTAATTAAACAAATTTCCCCATCTCAGTTTGAGTCTGGGAATAGAGGTTCATTATGACTGTTTCATGTGATGGGCCACAGAGATCTTGGGCTAGAATCCTATCAAATGTAAAAACACACTTGTTTAGAATTGCCTGGTAAGTATGGTGTATTATTATGGAGTTCTTTTAGAAAATTGTTTCTAAAACATCTAACTGCCTTATGTCTCACACTGCTTTTGTTCTTCAACTTTGGAACACTGCGGGTTGGAGGGATTGAATATGTGTTAACCAAGGAAGACTTTTCAATTTTTTTTTTTTTAATTGAAGGTAAGGGAGGGTTTTAGTGTTTATTCGGTTTATAAAGAATAAACTATAAACTTGGTTGAGTTTGTAGAGCTTAGACTTTAACAGTTAAAAAAAAATTATTTTCCAAGCAGCAAGGGACAGATATTGTCACACTTGTTTCTTAATTATGAATTCTAGTAACTCTGTATGTTAGAATTGGTGAGAAGATTGTTTTAAGCTCTTCATTAGAGTTCTGTGTGATCAAGTTAATTCTGTTTATAGGATGACAAGTGAGTTTAATAAAGTTTTGACTTGTATATATTTTTCTTTTTAGAATCTTTTTTTTAATTCTGAGTTCTGGATTCCAATTTTCATTTCTTTAAAGATAAGAAGGATTCTAAGTTCGGAAATGCAAAAAATAAACTTCTTATGGAAATTATTGATTAAATATTTGTGTTATTTTAGCTTGTCTTACTGTATAGTAAATGCTATTATTACTTGAACTTAAGCTATTTTTATGAGGTTAATTAACTTTTTAAAAAATCTGCAATATATGTCTTAGATTATTTGCTTAAGTTTTCTTTCTGATCAATTTATTCTTCTTACACAGATATGAATTAGGATTATCAAGAGTATTATGGATAAATTGATACTTGTTATCCATAATAATAATCAGCTAGCCAGATAAATTTCATCAGTTTTTAGTGTGCTAGAAATGGAATGTGTTGAAGACTTTATATAGAGCTTGAACAGAATCATGAAAGAGATAATTCTTTTTCTTTAAAATAATTTTATTGAATTTTTGGTGAAAGTTTACAGAGCAAATTAAATTCTGGTTTAACAATTTTTTTTTAACAATTTCTAAATATTGCTCCAAAATGACGTTTTCTACATCATGCCAGTGGTTTCTTTTATTACCATCCACTGAATTAGTTTACATTATTTTGGCTTCCTTAGTGATGTAAGCCATGGTATTTTTAGGTTGCTTCCTATGCATCTTACAATGAGTAAGGACAACCAAAGAAGAAACAGAGCCTTTGAGGTGTTGGAGAAGAGTACTGGCTATCTCGTGAACCACCAAAAGGACAAATAAGTCTGTCTTGGAGTATAGACAGGGTGCTCCATAGAGGCAAGGAAACTGTGTCTCATATATTTTGATAATGATTCCTTGGAAAAAGACTTTATATGGAGAAAAGTTGAGGGTCCAGGAATGATAGAAAAGCTCTTAAAAAGATATGTTGACTCGATGTTTGCAACAGTGGGTTAAGGCATATTAGAGATGGTGAGAATGGAGAAGAATAAGGCAAGATTCAAATTTGTTGTTCATAATCGACTTTATAGTATCTCATAACAGTAACAACAACTCTCCCTGACATTCTCAACTTCAGGGTAAATACTGATTGTTTGGTTTCAAATAGATGACTGTGGGATTTTTCACTCTCCTTAATGTAAGAAAAAAGTATTCCCAAGTGACTTTATTTATTTAATGAATCAATCTGTCATTTAGTTGTCAAGTGACCTTCAGATAGTGATTTCAGTACAGGGTTTAAAGGATATCTTAGGGCAGTAGTTTCAGGGGTTCTCCAAGTCTTTGTTGTTTCAGCCAGGCTGTCCTACCCCTCTTTTTCTTTTTTAAGATTTTGAGTCTTGTTCTATAATTTTCTCTTATCTTATCTGAAGACATCTGTTGTGACCTCAGTTACATTGGTCAGTGCTGGTAGCCCGGTGCTGTTGTAGATCTTCTGTTCTCTGGAGAGGTGATTCTCTGTTTTGTGTATAGAGTTGGTCTTACAGACTAGTTTCTTTTTTGAATCTTTGGTTTCATCCTTTTTAAAAGTTTTCAGATGATTTTGGGACCAATAATTGTATTATAGGTGGCCACTGGAAAGCTTTAAAGACACCATATGTTGTTTAGCAAACTAGGCTGTAGCACATAAACTTCATAGACAGTGTTGACCCAGATATAAGACTCGGCCTGACCCTAAGCCATCAAACTCAGGAAACAATTTCTGGGAGGTAAAAAGATTTTTTAGTCATTTATAGTAATTTGAGAAGAAAAATATATGTACACATGTAGCTTATAAAGTTCTAAGCTGTTCAGTGGATCTTATATGCGAGTGGATGTAAGCAGGTATAGAAAATTAGCTTTTTGTAAAATTAGTGAGTCTGCTTATCTAGAATGCAGTGGAGTATTAAGAAAAACTGATTCCATAAATCTGATAAAATATCTGAACAAGTATCTGACAGGGCTTATTTGTGAGGTAGAAATTGCCAGAAAATTGTAGATTATCTCTCTGTTTACCTTCTTATACTATACTGAACAGTGTAATGTGAGGTTTCATTTCACTGAACCAAAATTGTTTTGGGGATTTGCAAAATTAGAGTACATTTAATGATAGTGTTTTAATATGCATTGAGATACCCACATTTCATTCTCCTGCACAAAAAAACCTAGAAAAGAGATTAAACTTTTATTTAAACTCATCTTGATCTGAGCAGGGGTTCATGATGGGGAGGTCATAGTTCTAGTTAACTTTTAAATATCATGCTACTCCTATGGTTTGATATCCTGTTATGGGTGATTTATTTGCTCTGAAAAATAACAGGCTTAGAAACCATGCTTTATAGAAAGGAATTGAAGGAACTAAAGCAGACAGTACTGTGACATTGTAATGATACTCTATTTGATGATTGTAAGTGCAAACACATCATGATGTCAGTTTAAAGACTAAGGTGCAACAGGTAGATGTAAGCTATGATATTTTCAATGGATCTGAAAATTAGAAAATGAATAAAGATGACAGAGAAACAATTGATACCTTTGAATTGTGGTGTTAGAAAAAAATACTGAATTATCCAAGGGCCTGCCTCTAGAACAAAGAAGTCTGTCTTGGAAGAAGTATATAACCAAAACTCCTTACAGGGAAGAATAGTGAAATTTCGTCTCCCATACTTTGGGTATGTTGTCAGGAGGGATCAGTCTTTGGACATCTTGCAGGGACAAGTGGAGGGTCAGTAAATGATGAAGACCCTTGACAAGATGGATCAACACAGTGACTGTGGCAATGGGCTTTAACACCCTGAGAATTATGAGGATCCAGAATAGGGCAGGGTTCAGATCTGTTCTTAATAGGGTGGCTAGAAATCGTGGTTGACTTGATGACACCTAACAGCAACAGCGTGTATAGAGAATTTTGATGAGTTACCCCCCCGCCACCCGCCCCCCCGTATTTCTAGATATTTTAGTGTTAGAGCCAGCACTAGAACAATGAATGCAGGTATTAAGATTCTAGGTAAGGACATCATAATCTATTTTCCAGCAGGACTGAATCCATTTGATGGAAGCATATTTTTACCAGTAGTGCTTTGCCATCACTAGAAATAGTCATTAACAGAACGAAGGCTGCATAGTGGACTTGGGGGAAGGGATTGTATAACAATGAAAGAATTTTTCTTTTACTTTACAAAGAGAAGAATGAACTGGAGGGTAGAGGTGGGCAGGGAGAAAAGTGCAACAATACATGAATGGAAATACAAAATATCTGTAAATTTTCATTAAAATTAATAATATAAGGGAAAAAAATAATAATTAAAAAAAAGAAATGGTCATTAAGAGACCACTTCTGAAGGCAGTGTTGGAGTGACTGATAAAGCCTTTCCAGTCTTCAGAATGCCTGAAACAATATGGAGTGCAGTGGCACTTTGTGCAAAGATAGGTAGGGATCATCACCCTAACCATCCACTTTATCATTTTCTCTTTCACTTTCTCTGTTTCCTTTCATTACGACAGCTTCATTGATACATAATTCGATTTATTCTTCAGAAGCTTAAAATTCTTTCTTAATGTGACTTACTCTAAGGATAATTTTTAAGAAATACCAGGAAGTTATCCTAGGGAATTCTTGAAAAAGGAAATGCCTGGCATAATACTTGTTAGAAGTAGCTGTTACTGCTCTCAGTAAAGTGGATTAAAGGAGAGCAGGCAAGGAAAGTAAATGTGTGTGCTCTGGAATTCCTGCATTTGTTGGATAATTGGATTGGAGAGTTGTGTATCTAAGAGGTACTTTAAAGAGAATATTTGGATATAGACTATAATTGCAAGAGACAAGACTAATATAAAGCATGATATTGGGGAAATGGTTTTGTCATTGATTGAAAGTGAAGAGAGTTTAGAAAGTGAAGCGAACTAGAATTAGCAAAAGAAAGTGTATTAATTCAGTGTAAGTACCTCATTGGCATTTGGATTTAAGAGGCTGATAACGGTGACCTCGCAGACGCTACAGAATGTAAACGTCTACTATTGGAGCATTTACTCTTCTGCTTAATTCATATCACTGATTACATGTCTACTTGTGGAAAGAAAGGAAAGGAGGAGCGATTAAATGTTGTACATATATTTTCATTATATAGCTGTTTTTATGCTTTGATTTTCCGTCTTTGTTGTGGCTTTTTCATCAAAGGCAGATAAGGTAAGCCTCTCAGTTTATGAAAGTCACTGTTCATGAAAAAGATTATATCATGGCTTATTTCTGTAATAAGCCAGTTTTTTGCTAAGTGACGCATTGCCATGGAATTGACTCTGACTCACAATAACCTGGAGGACAGAGTAGAACTGCCCCATAAGGTTCCCAAAGTTGTACACTTTGTGGTTGCAGATCACGACATCTTTTTTCCCCATGAAACAGCTGGTGGGTTGTAACCTTTTCACTGGTAGCTGAGCATTTAACTAGTCTTTTACCAGTGCTCCCCTTTGCTAATAGAGAAGGAATTGATTTTATATTAGTCAACAGAAACTCATTGTAGATGGATTATCTTCATGATGAATGAGCATCTGAGTAAATTTTTTAAAAAGATAAATACTTAAAAAATGTGCATTTAATTAGGACATGAGATTAACTTTGTACTGAAAATTCCTTTTTTGGCCAACATTAGAAATATTTCTGTGAACTATGCTTTTCTCATTTTTTGTGCCTGCCATACACATTCTCAAAATACTCATTTTTTGCTCTGGAGTTGAAAAGTTAATTAATCCTTGTCAAAGGTGACCCAACAGAATGTGGAAACTACAGAACAATCTCACTGATTTCACATGCAAGCAAGATTTTACTGAAGATTATCCAAAAATGACTGGAATAGCACATCAACAGAGAGCTACCAGAAGTCCAGGCTGGGTTTAGAAGGGGTCGTGGTACTAGAGATATTGTAGCTGATGTTAGATGGATCTTGGCTGAAAGCAGGGAATACCAGAGGAATGTCTATCTGTGTTTCATTGACTATGCAAAGGTGTTTGACTGTGTGGATCATAACAAACTATGGCTGACTCTGAGAAGAATGGGAATCCCAGAACACTTGATCGTTCTAATGCGAAACTTATACTTGGACCAGGAGGCAGTTGTCAGAACAGAGCAAGGGAACACTGCATGGTTCAAAATTGGGAAGGGTGTACGCCAGGGATGCATCCTATCTCCATACCTTTTCAATCTATATGCAGAACAGATTATCTGGGAGGCTGGGCTCTATGAGGAGAAATGTGGGGTCAAGATTGGTGGACGATTTATGAACAATCTGCATTATGCGGATGACACAACCCTGCTTGCTGAAACTGAAGAAGACCTGAAGTGCCTGCTGCAGAGTGTCAAGGACTGCAGCCTACAATATGGATTGAGGCTCAATGTCAAGAAGACAAAGATTCTCACCACTGGACCAACTGGCAGCATCAGGATTGATGGTGAAGAGATTGAGATTGTACACAGCTTTAGTTTGCTTGGCTCCATAGTCAACAGTCTTGGCTCCAGCAGCCAGGAAATTAAAAGGCGCATTGCCATGGGAAAGTCTGCTGTTAGGGACCTCTCCAAAGTACTGAAGAGCAATGGTGTCTCTCTGGAGACTAAGGTGCGTCTGATACAGGCCATGGTCTTCGCAATCACTTGTTATGCATCAGAGAGTTGGACAATGACCAGGGAGGATAGAAGGAGAATTGATGCCTTTGAGCTGTGGTGCTGGAGAAGAGAATTGAGAATACCATGGACTGCTAGGAAAACAAACAGATTTGTCCTGGGAAGGGTTAAACTGGGTGGCTCCTTTGTCGGCAAGGATTCTGAGGCTCCGTCTAACATACTTTGGACATGTGAGGAGATACCGGTCCTTAGGGATATCATGCTTGGGAGGGTGGAGGGATGGCGCAGGAGAGGAAGGCCGGCCCTCTATGAGGTGGATTGATTCAGTGACTGGGGTAATTGGGATGGGAGTGTCGGAAGTGCGATTGGCACAGGACAGAGTGGAGTTTAGGGCTGTTGTACATAGGGTCGCTATGAGTCACAGGCGACTCGACGGCACATAACAACATATGTTTAGTAGTAATGCTTACTGAAATTCCCCTCTCTTTCGCTTTATTCTGCCATTCTTATCTACTTAATGGGTTCTTGGCAAGTTCTGTTAAATTTTGACAGTTTTTGGTGAATCCTAGCTTGAAATGACAGCTGTCCAGCCTAATGTCATGTTTGGATAACCTGTGCGCTTAGGTGAAAATAATTTCAGCCTTGGTGTTCATACTACTCAGGGATGTACCACCTCATAATAGTGGCTAGTTCTTAAGAATTTCTAGAAGTATGTGCTGTACCACAAACCTATTGTTCTTGAGCCAGTTCAGTGCATGTGCCCTACAAGGAACTATTTTGTTTTAGAATCAACATTTGTTGACTGTTCTGGTCTTAGGTGAACTTTAGCTGTGAGTGATACCTAGCAACACTTCTCAAACATTTTGACTTCAGGACCAATTATTAAGGACCTCAGAGAACTTTTGTTTTGCAAGCTATATTTATTGTTATTTTATATTGACATAGAATTATAAAAGTATTAAATGAAAAATAGTAAATTAATTAGGTGTGAACATAAATAGTATTTTTAATGAGATATTGTTTACAAGTCTTTAATGTTTAGCTTAATAAAATATAGCTGATTCTCTTTTTCTGCTGCTGCTTTCAGTCTGTTTCAGTTTATCTTTTTTGTTGAGTTAGAAGGGCCTCACACTAATACATAGTTAGAAAAGAGAATAATATTTTTATAAGTCCTTTCCCAATAATTGTGGATATTTGAAACAACACCTAAAATCAAACAATGATATGTAAAAAACCCCCTTTATTGAGGTGTGATTTCCATACCATTAATCTGTCCAGTTAAAGTGTACAGTTAATTGACTTTTTAGTAACTTCACTAAGGTGTGAAGCAATAGCTACACTTTAGTAAGTTTCTGAAAATTAGTTGCAATGTAGGAAAACCCTACCAGTGACTTTTTCCTTACTTAGTTACATTATAAATTGTGCTTTCTTAAAATGCATTGACCTTTCATCCATATACAGTTTTGTAACATTGTATGTTGATCATTTGAGAAATACTGGCTAGTTGAGTTATGCAGAGTTTGCACATACTGACTCTACTACATCAGACAACAGACAAAATAGGTCATACTCAAGATTACCAGCCAATCATACCAGGAAAATCCAAGAATTGATAAACTGTCAAACCCAAGTGGCAGATACAGGCTTTCTAAAATTTTAATTTTGTTTCAAAGCTCAGGCTTTATCATTGGCCAGAAATACTGTTATTACTCTTGAAATGACAGGCTTATTTAAGAAATGTTTGAGAAAATAATAGTTCTATACCTATATCTAAATAATCATGAAGGAACTCTGTTGGCCCTAGTGGTTAGGAATTGTGCTGCCAATCCATATTGGAATACACGAACCACTCCACGGGAGAGAGATGGGCAATTCTCCAATAGGAATTACAGTCTCTGGAAACCTGCAGGGTCATCTGCAAATTGCTTCTTACTTGATGGCAACCAACAACAACTTACATTCATAGTTTGCTCATGTTTTTAAGTTAAAATAGTGTTCAGTAAAAAAAAGTAATAATTCAATTCACAAACGTTTTCCGCTAGACAGTCATCATTTTCCAGTAAGTAGAATTAGAACTTTGGGTCTCTCAAAGATGTTGCTGCTTGAGCAAAGACCCAAGTGGTGTGACTAGCTGAGGAAAAGAATGTTTCAGGTAGAAACAGCTACAAATATAAAGCACTTTACCGGTTCTTCTGCCTGCTAAGAAACAGCTAGAATTTAAACTGCTACTTGTTAGCTAATGTCTCTCTCCTGTCTTCTGTTCTTGTGCTGTGATACAAGAAGTGTGGTCTATGACATCAGTCAAGCTCTTGCTAAAATCTGATTGGCCAGGCAGAATGCAACTTTCAAACCAAAACTGCAATGCCATGCAGTCAATTCCAACTCACATGGCACAAGGCTATAAATTACAGAACCAGACTGCCTCAGCTTTCCCACTTGGAGTGGCTGGTGATCTTTTGGTTGGCAAACAAATTATGTAGCCCCTGTGTCACCAGAAGAGCACAATTCTCACACAAGTCCAAACTGCATGAAATGATAATAGGAAGCTGCTATTCAAGAAGGGTGAAAAAAGCATCTCCTCCAAGATTTGGAATGAGTTTGTCCATGTGCACAGAATAATAATAAAAAAAGTAGTGTATTTTCAGCAACTATGGTTAGAGATAACATCCTTTAATTGGCATCTCTAAAATGTAATTAACCAAATTCCAAGTGTTCATCTGTTACTGAGAATTAATGTTTAGTATCTACTTGTTGATTTAATGACTATCAATTTTGTGCCATTAAATTTCTCTGGTCGACTGCCTTACTTAGAACTAAAGCTAGAAACAATGTGAAAACTTCACAAAGGGTAACTTGTATCTTGATGTTGTGGATTCCTGAATTAACAGTGTTTAGTATCCTGACTGGTGTCTTAGTGGTAAGTAGTTGCCCTGCCAACCCAAGATGGTTCAGGGTTAGGAGGAGGGGAGGAATACTTAGTTTGAATCCATTGCTTCTCCAAAGAGAAAGATGGGCTGTGTCCTCCTTTGTGATTTATTACCTCTCAAAACCCACTGGAGCATCAGCTATTAGTTCTGACTCAGTGACACACAACACCACCAGCATCTGGATTCAATGATTTGGAGGATGTACAGTGAAACTTGTGAGAGCTGTAACTCTCTGGACTGCCTTGTTTTTCTGGGTCTATCTTACAGATTTTCCAGATACAGTCTTACCACCTTTTTATCACTTGTTTTCGTGGGAGATATTTGAGTTTCCTTTTCTGACAGCCTTCCTCCTGACTTACGCAGCTCCTCGCTTTTTTCAGGTTTTTCTTTCGCTTTCATTCTCTCATAGCTTTTAAGTGGATTCTGACTCACAGTGATGCTACCGCTGAAGAGACCTACTCTATAGCATTTCCCAGGTGGTAGTCTTTACAGAGGCAGGCTGCTGCTCCATCTTCCACAGAGTAGCTGGTGGGTTTGAACTGCAGACCTTTGGGTTAATAACTAGCAATTAACCATTGCACCACAAGGGCTCTTTTGCTGTATATAAAGAATACATACATTGGCAGATTTTTTTCATGCTATGAATTATTTTGTAGGATAAAATGGATGTGAATTTTGTAATAGACTTCTAGATATGTTAGTTAACCCTTAGTAGAAACATCAGTGAAAGAAAGAGCAACAAGGTTGAAAAAGGACAGAATATTCAGTATGAGGGGTCAGTGTGTGGGCATGTTATATGTATTTTATTATTGTTGTTAATAAACATATGTTTCTGGTACCTAAAGAGTTGTTTGGCTGAGCTCCTTTTAAAAGGTGTCAGCTGTTGGAATTGGGTAACCAGTATACTACTGAGTATTTTGGTGTTCAGGCTTCTTCTTTGTTTCATCACTTACTCAATTTTTACTGTGAAAAAGTTACATTGTTGTTATGTGCAGTCAAGTCACTTGCGACTCATAGCAGCCCTGAACCCTGCTCTATCCTGTGCCAACCTTACTGTGTCTGACACACCTAAACCTATTACCCCAGTCACTGAGTCAATCCATCTAATCAAGGGTCTTCCTCTCTTACAATACTCCCTTCCCCCACCCAAGCATGACATCCCTCTCCAAGCACTGATCCCTCCTTGCAACATATCCAGAATATGTTAGATGAAGCTTCAGAATCCG
Source organism: Elephantulus edwardii (assembly GCF_000299155.1). Taxonomy (NCBI): domain Eukaryota; kingdom Metazoa; phylum Chordata; class Mammalia; order Macroscelidea; family Macroscelididae; genus Elephantulus; species Elephantulus edwardii. Next base: position 10,088,817 of record NW_006399846.1, on the reverse strand, counting down.
GTCCTCCAAGGAGCAGCCCTGTCTCACCCTCTCTAGGATGAACCCGTTTGTTCTCCTAGCAGTCCATGTTATATTCAGTACTATTCTCCAGCTTTACAGCTCAAAGACATCAATTCTCCTATCATCCCTAGTCCTTGTCCAGGGTTCTGATGCATAACAAGTAATTGCAAAGACTATGACCTGGATCAGGTGCACCTTCGTCTCTAGACTGACGTTGCTCTTCAGTACTCTGGAGAGGTCCCTGAGAGTAGCTTTCTCAGAGCATTAATTAATCTTTTAATTTTCTGGCTGCTGGTATCAAAAGTGTTGATTGTGGAGCCAAGCAAACTAAAGTTGTTAACAGTCTCCATCTCTTCACTGTCTGTCATAGTGCTCCTGATCAGATCAGTGGTGAGAATCTTTGTTTTCTTGATGTTGAGCTTCAAACAGTCCTTGACCTTCTGCAGCAAGTGCTTCAGCTCCACCTCAGTTTCAGCAAGCAGGGTTGCGTCATCTGCATAATGCAGGTTGTTTATGAGTCTTCCTCCAATCCTGATGCCATATTCCTCCTAATAGAGCCCAGCCTCCCAGGTGATCTGCTCTGCATATAGGTTGAAAAGTATGGAGATAGGGCACATCCTTGGCATACACCCTTCCTGATTTTGAACGATGCAGTGTTTCCTTGCTCTGTTCTGTTGACTGCCTCCTGCCAAGTATAGTTATAAAGAAACAAAATATTGATCAGTTTTTCATTATAATTGTGTCTAAAGACCAGTCAATCCACTGCCATTGAGTTAATTTCCATGTTATAGTGATCCTATTTGACAGTAGAACTGCCCCACAAAATTTCCTTCTTTAAAGAAGCGGACTGCCAATTTTTTCTCACATAGACTGGGGAATTTGAACTGCTGACTTTTCAATTAGTGGCCCACTGCTTTCACCATCTCACTACCAGGGCTCTAGTTGGATCCACCTTAATATTTAATTTTAGTTTTCCACTCTTTGGGATTCATTTTGTATAATCATATTTATTGCTGCAAAACACAATTTATTAACAGTCACAGCCACCTTTAAAAAAAGATCCTCTGAGTTCTGGCAGTACTTAAACATTATTTAACTTTTGACCAAGAATTTTTTTTTTTACTGAGAATCTGTATTACCACTGTTTAACTAGTAAAAAGCATTATAGATTCTGAAAGTTAAAAAAAAATTAATTTTAAAGATATTGGATATTGGTAGGCAGTGCATGTTGTTGGTAGCTGCTGTCCTGTCAACTATGACTCAGAGAGATTCTGTGAACAAGAGATCAGAAATTTTCTCTATCCTGCACCTTCCTCACAATCCCTTCCATGCTCGAGCCTGCAGATAACAGTCACTGTGTGAAGCATCTTCAGGTTCTCTTTCTCTGACTGTACAGCTTTCCCAGCATCATGTATTTTTTTTCCAAAGATTGGGCCCTTATTACAAGATGCCCACTGTTGGTGAGATTTAATTTCACCATTCTTGCCTTTATGGAACACCCTGGTTGCACTTTCTCTGTGACAGATTTGTTTGTTTCTTAGGCAGCCCATGGGATACTCAGTATTAGCACCACAATTCAAAGACCATGCCTCTCTGGCACTTCTAGTTCACTTGCAGTATAGAGCTTCGGAAATCTGCAGGAGAGTCAGTTAAAGTTGACTCAAGTTCCATAGCAGTAATTTTGACAAAGCAATGCATAGTAAGCATTTTCATAGAGCTTTATGCACTATTTTATTATCTACTTTGTGCTTGAACTCAAGTTGACAGCAATGAATTTAACTGTTTTGGTTTTTTGTATGTGTATGTGCTGGAGGAGTGCTTTATTTTCTTTCTCCATCCCATTAAGCTTAAATGGGTACATTAGACTGTTGACTCTAGATGTGTTCTTACTTTAGCTAACACCGCATTGTATCTGTTTAGATCTGTTATTTTTATGGTTTACCTTGACATTTTTTAAACAAAGTTCCCTCTTAAAAACTCATATGTTTTTATTTTCTTTTTTAAAAATTATTAAATGAAAATTTACAGAGACTTTGGATTTTCATTCATTCATTGTTGCACTTTTCTCCCTGTCCACCTTCCCACCTAGTTCTCTCTTCTCTTTGAAAAGTAAAAGAAAAATTCTTTCATTGTTTACAGTCCCTCCCCGCAAAGTCCACTCCACTATGCAGCCTTTGTTCTGGACTTCTGTCCTGACAACTAATACCTAATCGTATATCCCTTTTAAATAGTTCTTTCTCTTATCTGTTTCAGTGCAGTATATACATAATTTATCCCATCTTTCTCAGTCTCCCCCCAACCCCAGTGTCAGTCCTGTTTTACAACAGTGGTACTATGCAGTGTAAGTCCTTTTGTGACTGAGATATTTCACTGAGCATACTATGTTCTCCATGTTCACCATTTTGAATAATACTTCATGAGTTCCTTGTTTTTCATTGCAGCATAGTATTCCATTTTGTATTTCTATTTTCTGATACTATTTAGCACAGACTGTCAAGTCTCTGGGTGGTGCAGAGATTTTGCCGCTAAATGAAAGGTTAACTCCTTGTCTCCACTCAGACACATCTCAACAGAAAGGCATGTTGGTCTGTGGGGCACAGCACTACCCTGTCACATACAGGATCACCATGGAGCAGAATTGACTTAACAGCAACTGGTGATTAGACATTGCCCTCCATTGTCCCATTATTTAAAGGTATAGCTGAAGACTATATCTCCGTAGGTGAGATTGCATTTTTATTCTATTTTCTAAGAAACACATTTCTAAGAAACGTGTCTATAATAATACAAGTATTTTCTTTGTCAGGAAATAGAAAAAAAAGAATAATATTGTGTAACCAAATCTGACCTCAGTCCTCATTAAATGATGGGCAGTCTGACCAAAGCATGGCTCCCAATAAAAGAAAATCATGGGATCGCAAAGGCCTGATTATGACATGTCATGGGGATGACACAGAACAAGGCAGAGTTTTGTTCCGTTGTGCACAGGTCACTGTGAGTTTGGGCTGACTCGACAGCAACTAACAGTTCCAGCATGTGTCTATGTCTGTAAATACAGATGGAAACTGCTGTGGCTGTATGTAGGAAAATGATGAGGTTAAGAACTGCACAGTAATTCTACTTCTACTATATTGTATATATTTATAGTTCCAAGTAAGATTTGAGCAACTAATTCTGAAACTGATAAATGCGTGTGTGTGTGTGTGTGTGTATATACACACATTTATGTTCTGAATCTTGTATATATGTGTGTGTGTATGTATGCATTTTAAGTAAATAGGTATGTGTGTGTTTGAATTGTTGTTATTGTGTGCCCTTAACTCAATTTCAGGGAGCTCTGGTGGCCTAATGATAAAGGGCTCTGCTGCCAACCTAAAGGCACATAGTTCAGATCCACCAGTTGCTTCATGGGACAACGATGGACAGGCTCTTCCCATGTTATTTTTCTGCCTCTGAAAATCCAATGGAGGGTCAGCAAGGAGTCAGTTCTTACTCAGCAGTACACCACCACAACAAGAAGAACACGAAGTTGATTTTAGTGTATAATGATGCTATAGGACAGAGCAGAACTGCCCCATTGGGTTTCCTAGACTGCATATCTTTATGGAAACAAATTGTTAAGTCTTTCCTCTTGCAGAGTTACTGGTGGGTTGAAAATGCTCACCTTTTACCTGAACCACATGTTTAACTATTGTGCCTCCAGAGCATCTAATGGATTCTGGGGCTTCGTCTGACATACTTTGGACATGTTGCCAGGAGGGACGGGTCCTTGGAGAGGGACATCGTGCTTGGGAGGGTGGAGGGACAGCGCAGGAGGGGAAGACCCTCTATGAGATGGATTGATTCGGTGACTGGGGTAATCGGGATGGGTGTGTCAGAGTCAGTGAGACTGGTTCAAGATAAGACAGGCTTTAGAGTTGTTGTACATAGGGTCGCTATGAGTTTCAGGTGTCTTGACAGCACATAACGACAACTTTCA
>NW_006399846.1:10080114-10084738 GCF_000299155.1 Elephantulus edwardii | reverse complement strand
GGATGGGTGTGTCAGAGGCAGTGCGGTTGGCGCAGGATAGAGCAGGGTTTAGGGCTGTTGTGCATAGGGTCGCTATGAGTCGCAAGCGACTCGACGGCACATAACAACAACAACAACAATCTATATCTATCTATCTATCTATCTATCTATCTATCTATCTATCTATCTATCTATCTATCTATCTATCTATCCTATATATTCATATTTGCTCTCTCGTTTTGTCTCAGCATTTACATTTTTTTTTTTTCTAATTGCATGTGAGAGTGGGTTTATTTTTGTGTGAATTTCATTTTAGGATAGTGGAAGTCATGCTACAAAATATTTTCTGTTAAAAGAGGTGTGTTGCATCAGAGAAGCTTGAGAACTTTTGTGTAGTAGATGGAACATTGAATTACAAATCATGATATCTTCGTTCTTATTTGATCCTTGCTCTGCGTGTCAGTAACTAGGTGTGTAACTGTAAGTATATTGTTTAATCTTTCTGGCCCACCCTTTTCTCACCTGTAATACTTAAGAGTGGTATAAAGTAGTCCCTAGTGATACTTTCTTGCTTCTGAAATATTTTAGAAATCTTGGTTTGTTTTTTAGAAATAATTTTGGCTTTTGTCATATATTTTAATGTGATTCTTTAAGCCACTTTCATCTTGATTGTTACGCTCAAAGTAAAAGTGGATTCATATAATCAAGTTAGGTACTTAAGCACTAGTTGACTTAGAATGAAAAGTCAGATGTTTTATGAAACAAATGTTTATAACATTTTTTGAAATGTTATGAAAAATGAACTTCGTTTAAAACATACCTTATAATTTGCAGCCAAACGGCCAGTGGAAACATGAAATCTGTAACGATTTTTGATAAAGTGGGTCACAAGTCAGCTTTTCTTGGGTATCTGTCTAATCACTACCAGCACACTTTTAATATTCCTGTGGGAGTTACCAAGAACTTTGAGTAATTAGCTCTTAGTATTTTCAGTTACAGTAAAATTCATTATTTAACATTTTTATTTCCACAGTGACTCATCCATGAATTATAGAGTACTTTCCCCAAAGGAATGTAATATTGCTGGAAATATTTTCTTTTTCACCATTCTATTTTCCTTTTGTGGTAAGGGGTTGCTGGCTGTTTATTAAGTTCAAAACTTTCCACAAAACATATCAAATATGTACTTTTCTTTGAAGACTCTTTAGCCTTCACAAAGGAGTAGAAGTTTCTTATGAATGAACAACGTTGAATACTTCTATTTATTTAATACTATTAATTTTTATAAGTATGCTTTTTTGCATTCTTTTCTCTCACCCCCACCTTAGTCAAAATCATATACGTGTATGTTGTTAACAGGTAAGCTTTTTCTCCACTTTTTTGCCCCTTTGACATTATAAATATAGCACTACATTTGGGATCAAATCGGTAATAGTGACTCATAAGATTAGAAAGGGACTTTAGAGAGTTAAGACTTTGTTAATGAGAAGGAATAACTTTGAAAATGAGAGTGAGAATGATTGAATGATGACTTGAGGAATGTAATCCTTGTCACTAAACTGTACATACGGAAACTGTTGAATTGGTGCCCACAAGATGGATTGCACAAGTGACTGTCACAGTGGGCTTTAGCATGTCTGAAACGGCGAGGATGGTACAGGATAGGGCAGGGTTTAGGTCAGCTTTTCACAGCATCTTATTGCTGTGAGTCGCAGTTGACTCAGTGGTATATAAGCAACAACAACAGGGTAACACAGCAAGCACTATGCCTCCAGAGCTCCAATTAAAATGTAAAAAAGGAGACATTTTAGATGGATTGGAAAAGATCCCAGAAGAATAATATTGTGTGACTTGTGAAAATTACATGAAATTAAAATTTGTGTCCATTAATAAAGTTTTTTTGAAACTTAATTTCCAAATTATCTTTACCTACTTTCGCAGATACCACATGGCACACTAAACCTGAAATATTTACTCTCTGGTTTGTTATAAAATTTTCCATTACTTGATTTAAACAAAAGATAATATAGCAATAACTACTCCTAGTGTGGTGTTTACTAAGAGTCAGGCTTTGTTTTGTGTCCTCTCCTTTTGTTATTAACAGCTTCATGAGGTAGGTATTATTATTTTATTGATGAAGAAACTAAGGCGAAGAGAGAGAAAGTAACTTTCCCAAGGTCACACAGCAGTTAAGGGGCAGGGACAAGATTCAAGCCAGAGAGTGCTTCCACAACCTAATTCTTTCATACTGTATTTGTTGTTACTGGTAGCAGCTATGGAGCCTGTGGTGAACTCATGGCAGTCACTGCAGAATGCAATGAGGTCTGGGCCTGCACCAGACTATCAGAAAATGAAAACAGATTTTAGGGCACTGCCAAGCACATCCTTCACATTTACTTTAACTGGTTACGGAGAGTAAAGGATATGTCCGATAGTAGTCTGATAGAGAATATGGGCAATAAATAGTTTAATTGTATGGTTGCACCAAATCTTATCTCTGGGTAGTTGCATAAAGAAGTTGCTCACCATTCTACTTTCCACATTTTATGGTGCATGAACATTTGATTTATTGCTTCAGTGGTTTTCTTCCAGAGGTTCATTGATTGTAATGTCCTATTCACTCAGTTTTTGAGTACACATGCCTGTTATTTGTTAGCCATCTATTGACATAATTTATGGTATAATTAGAATAAAATGCACCAGTAGCATGTGGGGGAGAAGCTTTATTATTCTGTTCTTCATCATCTTCCTAAGTAACCCTTTACTGTCTTATTCTTAATGAGTATAAGATAGACATCCCAAATAATTGATTTGATTTAAACATAAAACTTATTGAGTTATACATAAAGATTTAACTTTAAATATTTTATTATTTTTTATGTTTTTTTGTTACTATTATTCACTGTACCATATTTCCATCCCTCCCTTCCCCTTCTCCAACTTAAATTTTTGTAAAAAGACTATTCCTTTTTTCTTTTGTGGAGCACATAGGACTTGACTTTGTATGTCAGTACACAAAGAAAGAATTGAATTAACTATGAGTTGGATATTTAAGAGAGATGGGGAGATTTTAAAATCAGCTTGAATAAAAGAAGGGAATATTGGCTAGTAAGTGACTAAATTGGAGTGACTGTAGTCAATTCTAAATTTGCCAATAATATATTCTATTTAAAAAGAACTTTTATATATTCTAGTGACTGTGTAAAATGGTGACTTAATACTAGTCACCATACTTTTTCTGACATAAACTACTTATATTTTGAAATTTAAAAATGAAAGAAATTGATAATAACTGACATTCAAATAGTTTGCAGTCCTCTGAAGCCTAGAAACCTAATGGGAAACTGATTTTAATAGGGTGCTTACGAATCTTTTTTCCTAAGGTATTTACTTGCCTAGTTATTTTACCTTATTAAATAAATGCATACCTCTAAAGAGAAACTTACAATTTGCGGTATTAAAGGTTGATTTTGGAATTATTCATTTAAACTTTAAAATTGGCTTATTTTGTTCAACTTGACATTTTGAGCATGTCTTCAGAGGTTAGAAATATGTAGATAGAACATTGGAGCTTTTCATGAGAGAGGAGATTAAATTTGCCTAAGTGTTGTTTTATTTCAGATTATTTGGGAGTTGCATGTAGTTTCTGTATACTGTTGTGTTTTTTGTGCTTTTGTGTCTTTAGTGAGGTAGGGTTACACTGTTGGTTGAATTACAGTGTTTACTGTTGAGGGTTCCCCCCCCTTTTATCCATTCCATTTATAATTTGACACTAATTAATGTTGAATATGGTTACTTTTTTTATAAGAGTTAACTAGAATGAGAATATAAAACTTGAATGTACCTAGGTTACAATGGCATGTTATAGTCATTGAAAGCTACTGCCATTTCTTTTTCGTGTGACAGATGGCTTTCCCTCCTGCTTGTAACCCACTGCTGCTTTTTTTCCCAAAGAATGAATACCATGTGTTCCCCCTGTTGGCTGTGGCTATATTTTGCCCACTCATTGGCTTCCGAGGAACTTGGAACTTGGATCTACTTGATACTGGCCTTTATGGCAGGAAGTGGATAGAACTATCTGTGCCAAGTGTGCATTTATTAAAAAAAAAAATTGTAGCTTTCTTAAATGAAACATTGTTTGTCATATGAAGAGGAAATTGAGATTTTATTACCTTTTTAGAATATACTTTTAACTTGATTGTTCTATAGTAATTTTGTTTAGGTGTGCACCTATTGCAGAATAAAATGTTTCAGTTGTATTTAATATGATTTAAGATTTATTATATGTTAGTCAATAGCCTCATCAGGATTTTAAGTGAATAGATCTAATTGCACTGTATGATCATGAATGAGATTTGTATCACAGCTTTCAGAAACAGCTAAGTAGTGATGTATTGTTTTGGAATTTGAATTTATAATTAGTATATATAGTAAATAGTAGTTATCTGTTTTAGCTTTTTTGCTCAGGTCTCACCTACCTATTGATGAATTATAAATTACATCCTTATAGGCTGTGAGCAAAATGAAATTTAATTTTCTAGGCAAATATGTTTAAATTTGAGCTAAGTTAATTTTAGAAAAATACTGTACATACTTCAAGGTGTAGGATTCAATTTTTAAAAAAATTGCTAAATAAAAAAAGAAA
>NW_006399846.1:10053870-10078661 GCF_000299155.1 Elephantulus edwardii | reverse complement strand
ACGTTCCGGGCAGCATCTGTTAGCTGAAATATGTCAATTGGTATACCATCTATTCCTGGGGCCTTATTTTTTGCTATTTCCTTCAAAGGAGCTTGAACTTCTTCCTTTATTACTACGGGCTCTTGCTTATATGTTTTTTTCATGAAATTCTTCTGTGTCTGCCAATTCCTTTTGATACAGTGACTCAGTATATTCTTTCCATCTTCTTTTAATACTATATAATTTAATATTCTGCCTAAAGCATCTTTGATTATAGCAACTCGAGGTTTGAATTTGTTCTTCAGTTCCTTGAGCTAAGGAAATGCTGAGCAAGTTTGGCCCTTTTGAATAAATTGTAGCTTTCTTAAATGAAACATTAATTTTTGCCATATTAAGAGGAAATTAGAATTTTATTACAAAACTTACAAAACTGCTCTCTGTCTCATTGTTGAATTTAGTATTTCTGTCCTGAGAACTCACTGTTTTTTTCAGAATCCCCTGTATTTAGTGCAGCTAGTGTTAGAATGGCAAAAATGTTTCTCCTCTGTGAGAGATAATCTCTGCTTCTGTCTTAACAACCTCTGTACTTGAATCTAGATTTAAAACAAAAGAAAAACTCACACATGTGGCCATTGAGTTGATTCCAACTATTGAGTTGATTCCAACTCATGGTAGACCTTCACTGGGTTTCTGTGGCTGTAAATCTTTACAAAAGGAGATGATTTCATCTTTCTCTTCAGGAAGACTGATAGAATTGAACTGTCAATCTAAGATTAGTATCAGAATACATTCTGTACTATATAACTAGAGCTCCATCTTTACACATGAATCAATCATTCTCAATTTTGGCTTATGTTGGTTTCATCTGATATTACTGATTTTAAAACTGATGCCCGAATCACATACTTCCACTCCTACAGAGTCTTATTTCATTGTTTCTGGGATTAATTCTTTTATTTTTTTTGGGGGAGGGATTAGGTCTTTATGTGGAGATGTAAAGATAACAATATTTAGAGTGAGTCAGTTAGCCGATTTGGGTTGTACTCCAAAGGGTTTCATTGGCTAATTTTTTGAAGTAGACCACTCGACATTTCTTCCTGGCCTAAAGGTGCTGCTGAAACCTCTTCATGGTACATGACCCTCCTGGTATTTACAATACCAGTGGCACAGTTTCCACCATCATAGTAACATTTGACTTCCACAGTACACAAACTGACAGATGAGTGGTGGTCTATGGTAGTAGGAGGTAGTATAATGAATGAAATGAGACAGCGTGGTTTGTTTTGTTTTTTTTTTTTTTGACACAGCCTGTCTAATAGCTAAAGGCTCAAATTCTTATTAGAGTTTTATTTCAAACTTTAGTGAAAAAAAAAAACAACAAACCACCCTGCCGTCATTTTTTGTTCCCAGAATTTACCGGGAGTCTTTTTTTTTTTTTTTTGTCAAGGTTAAGCAAAATGCATTGTTTGCTTACTTTCTTTGCAATGGTCATTCTGTCTCTTGTACTTTTACGTAGTCAGTAATTTTTAATAAATTTAGTTACCTTCAAAATAGGAAAATCTGTTGGTTTTTAAAGTATTTTTTGCCTTTAAAAGTAAGTAACAAATAATTTGCCAAGTTAAAATTCTTTCTTTATATATTTCATTCATATGGGTTACATTTATCATGTTGGGGAGTCATTACCACTCTCCTTGCTCCAGTTATTCTGTTATGATTAAAATAAACTCAATGCCCCTTTAAAAATGTTCCTCTTTCCCCCTTCCTTTCCACCCTGGTAACCACTGATAGCATTAGTCTCTATACATTTTTGCCTGTTTCATATGAGTGAGATAATATATTTGTCCTTTTATAACCAATGCATTTCACTAAACATAATAATGTAAGGTTTCATCATGAGTCAGGATTCCCTTTCTCTTTTGATTTTTTTTTTTTTACTATGACAGCAACAGTCTTTCTTAGTGCCTGCAGAGGAGAGAAAGGGGATATGACAGCTCCTGCTTCTCAAGTGGCTTTCCGAGTCTTAGTGAACTTTGAAACGATCATTTTTCCTTTTTTAAGAAATAATTGATTTTACAAAGAAAGTGAGGCCTGCATTTGTCAGGTTCTAAACCAGTTGTTCATTGGTTTTGTACCTTTATGAGAGTGTGTCATCATTTTCTTTTCATTGGGTTCCTGTTTATTACTTTTCTAGTGCGCTAGTTTATAATTTTTGCTTTTGAGTAGTCATTTGCCTTTTGGTCTCAGACTGATTTCCCCCCCACCCCCAATTTGTATGGTTAATATTCTTTATTTTGTGTGTCTTTCTGCTGTTTTTCTACTAAGTGTTCTTGGGGGTGGACTCTGTTTTAGGTTGAAACATGTCTTAGGCTGACAGCCTCTGTCAAGTCTGCTATTCTCTACTCTTCCAGCAGACATTTTTAAATAAGAATTTGAGTTTTCCATATATTTCTTCCATGCTAACCAGACCAACTGTTGTGACCTTGATGAGACAGTCAGTGGTGGTCGTCAGGGCCCATCTAGTTCTTCTGGTGGCAGGGCAAATGAAATTGTGGCTCATGAAGACTTCTGCAGAAAGCTTTTTCTTATATTTTTACTCTTTTGCTTTTGACAAGCAGAGACTCGTACTTGTTTCTTAGGTGACCACTTGCAAACGTTTAAGACCCCAGGCCCCATTTGCTTCATTAGGATGCACTGCATCATTATTGTGAACTGGTGGCTGAGTTGTCTTCTGAGACTATCCTACTAAGCCTTCATCCTCAGAAGAGCAGTGGTGGAATGTGTTTGCTTAAATCTGAAGAGTATCCATATTTGAGTCTTAGTGGATTTATGGTCTGCACCTTTGTATTTGTACTCACATGTACCTATAAATACTTCTCTCATTTATATATGACTTTGACGACTTATACCAACTTGTTTGGACTCACTCATATGCACTCATTCATTCTTACTTTGAACGATCTGTGCCTGTTACATCCTCATTTGTTGCTTGTTTCCCATCACAAAACAAGAAGTCTTTTGGTATAAAGTATATTTTCCTTACTGTCCCACTTCTCTCCTAATAATGAACAATAAATTTACATTGATATCTATTTTTATCCATTCTTACAGTCTTTTAAAAGTCATACAATACTTAGGACTTAATTTTTTAATGCAGAGTAATATTCCATGTCATATATGTACTACATTTTGCTTATTCAGTCATTTATAGATGCACATTCAGCTGCTTCAGTGTTTCTTAAGGTCATAATCACCCATAAAACTCATTAAAAACAGATTTCTAGGCCTCAACATTAGAGCTACCTGTTCAGTAGGATTAGGGGTCATGATGACGTAATGGTTAAATATTCAACAGTCAACTGATTTTTCAGCAATTCAAACCCACCAGTCACTCCACAGGAGAAAGATGTTGCAGTAGCTACTGTAAAAATAACAGAAATGGTGCAACAGCAAATGAATGAAAATCTCACTTCTCTGTAAATGTTCATTAAAATCACAGTTAAAATAAAATTTTATTTTTTAAAATATACAGACTGATTCAGAGTTAAAAAAACCAAACAAGTATTATAGGGAAGTTATTTTGTCCTTTGAGATGGAAGTGAAGTGAGTCAAGTCAGTAGCATATAACAGACCTGAATATAGGGCCGATAACTTGTACTTCTGTTGTTATGTGCCGTCGAGTCGCAAGCGACTCACAGAGACCCTGTGTACAACAGCCCTAAACTCTGCTCTGTCCTGTGCCAATCACACTGTCTCCGACACTCCCATCCTGATTACCCCAGTCACCGAATCAATCCACCTCCCAGAGGGTTTTCCCCTCCTGCACCTGCCCTCCACCCTTTCAAGTATGACATCCCTCTCCAAGGACCAGTCCCTCCTTACAACATGTCCAAAGTATGTCAGACGAAGCCTCAAAAGCCTTGCCTCCAAGGAGCCGCCAAGTTAGAAACCTATAATATCAGGCTTACATTTATTTTCTCTACGTATAGCCAAAAATCAAGAAAAGTTTAAAATGATTCACAAATAATTTTCTACTCATGTGTCTCTTTCCTTGAAATTAGAAAATATTAGCAGTGTACAGAGAAATATTTGTAATATATTGTAATAGTTAATATTCCCTTTTTGGTGACACTCACTCACTGCCATTGAGTCATTTTCAACTCAGTATCCCTTTGTGCAATAAGCCAGAGCCTTGCTTGGTCCTGCACCATGCATACAATTTCTGTTGTGCTTTAGCCTATTGATGTAGTCTTTGTGTCATCCATAGCCTTGAGAAACTACTTTACCTTTGCTGATTCTCCACCTTTCCAAGCATGATGACTTTTTGCTGATGTCAGATGGATCTTGGCAGAAAGCAGAGACTACCAGAAGAATGTCTATTTGTGTTTCATTAACTATACAAAGGCATTTGACTATGGAGATCAAAACAAGCTATGGTCAACTTTGAGAAGAATGAGAATTTCAGAAAAATTATACTCTAGTGATACCTATATCTAGACCAAGGAGCTGTTGCCCAAACAGAGCAAGGGAACATTGCAAGGTTTACAATCAAGAAAGGTATGTGACAGGGCTATATCTTTTCCCCATTCCTATTCAGTCCATATGCTGAACAATCATTTGAGAAGCTGGATTCTGTGAAGAGGAATGTGGCTTCAGGATTGGAGGAAGGGTTATCAGCAACCTGTGTTATGCAGATGACACACCCTTGCTTGCTGAAAGGGAGAAGGACTTGAAATGCTTGCTGCAGAAATATTGATTGCATCTCAACATCAAGATAAAAATGTCCACCATTGGGTCAATACACAATATCATGATAGATGGAGAAAAGATTTGAAATTGTCAACTTTTTCTTTTTACTTGGATCCACACTCAATACTCTTGGTACCAGGAGCTAAGAAATCAAAAGATGGATTGGGAAAGTCAGCAGTCAGAAACCTCTTTAAAGTACTGAGAAGCAATGATGTCAATTTAAAGACTAAGGTGGCCTGGGTTAGGCTATGATCTTTTCAATTATTTGAGCTTACTTTTAGTTACTTGAGTTTCTGAGGATTGGACAATGAATAAGAATGACATAAAAATGATTGAATGGTGTTACTGAATCCCATGAACTACCAAAAGAACAGTTATGTCTTAGAGAAGATGCATCCAGGGTGCTCCTTATAGGCAAGATGGCAAAACTTTGTCTTGTATATTTTGATGTTAAGTAGGGCTATTCTTTGGAAAGGGACATCCTGTTTGCAATGAGGAGGGTCAGCAAAGGAGAGAAAGACCTTCAATGAGATCAGTTGACTGCAGCAGTGGACTCAAGTATGTCAGAGATGATGAGGATGGTGCCAGATAAGATAGGGTTTATATCTGTTGTTCACAATATCACTGTGAGTACATAACCAGATGATGGTTAAGATTGATGGTACATAACCAGAGGAATGACTATGCAAAGTCATATGACTATGTTGTGTGAATCACAACCAACTGTGGCTTACTCTGAGAAGAATGAGAATCCCAGAATACTTGATTGTGCATGTGTGAAACCTGTATTTAGACCACAGCCTTCAATGTGGATTGAAGCTCAACATAAAAAAAAAAAAAGAAAAAGAAATTGAAGCAGCAACATGATAAGCTAGTGAAGAGATTGAAATTGTTAACAGCTTCACCTTGTTTGGCTCCACAATCAACATTCTTGGTATTAGTAGCCAGGAAATAAAAACGAATTGCATTGGAAAAATCTGCTGTCAGGGACTTCTCCAGAGTACTGAGGAGCAACAGTCTAGGGACTGTGATGTGCCTGATTCAGGCCATAGTCTTTGTAGTTATTTGCTATGCATCAGAGAGCTGGATAATGACTAAGGAAGATACAAGAATTGATGCCTTTGAGTTGTGGTGCTGGAGAAGAGTATTAAATATACCATAGTCTTCTAGGAGACCAAACAAGTTCCTTCTAGAGAGGATGAAACGAGGCTACTCTTTGAATACAAGGATTTTGAAGCTTCATCTAACATACTTTGGGCTTGTTGCAAAGAGGGTCTAGTCCTTGGAGAGAGACATTATGCTTGGAAGGGTGGAGGGATAGCACAGGAGAGGAAGATGGTTTGACACAGTGATTGGGGGTGATGGGTATAGGTGTATCAGAGTCAGTGAGGTTGGCGCATGATAGAGCAGGGTTCAGAGCTGTTGTACACAGGATCAATAGAGTTGCGAATGACTCAACAGCACATGACAAAAACAATGACAAGAAGAAGCACCTTTTTACCACATGTCCATGTATGTGAAATAAAATCAAACAATTTTTGCTTCTAAGAAGTACTCTGGCTGTACTTCTATAACAGTAATCATACTAAAGGAATTATTATTTCTAATTTCATGTTTTTAAATACAAAATAATATAAGGCTGCTTTTCTGGACTTGTTTGAGATCAGTGCTTTTTAAACCGCTACATTCTTGAAGAGATAACTGTGCTCTTTTTACATGTTCTGCCTTTTGGGCAACTATCAAGATTATGTTTAATTTGAGAAAAAACAATAAAACCTACTGTTGTGTTGTTATGTGTTACTGAGTCTACTGCAGTGCATAGCTTACCCTGTGAACAATATCTCTGAACGCTGCCCTATACTGAGCCAATTTCTGTCTCTGACATACCACTTCCAATGCTGATGCCACATTCTTGTTCATAGCGTTCAGCTTCACTAATAATTGGCTCAGCATACAAATTAAGTGGGTATGGAGAAAGGATACAGCCCTGACATACACCTTTCCTGATTTTAAACCATGTAATTTGCTCTGTTAGCATAGTAGCCTTTTGGTCTGGGTATTGGTTTTGCAAGAGCATAGTTAAGTGTTCTGGGATTCCTGTTCTTCTTTTTAAAAAATTCTCTTTCTGTTCTGTTTTCTTCTTCTTCTTTTTTTTTTTTTTTACCCTGCCTTATGCCCATATTCTTCTTATTTTTGGCCATAATTTGTTATCCACACAGTCAAATGCCTTTGCATAGTCAATAAAGCACAAATAGACATTTCAAGTATTTGCTTTTTAGCCGGGATCTGTCCAACATCAGTGATGACATTGATGTTTTATAAATCCAGCTTGAATGTCTGGCATTTCTCTGTCTTTGTTCTGTTCTAGCCATAGACGATAAAAGAATAAGAACATTGTAAATAATTTACATGTTTCCTTCAATTTTCATGCAATCTAATCTTTTCTCTTTGAAAATTACTTTTTACTTTGAAATGGTTGTATTTGCTTGGTATCTGTTGGTCAGCTTTAAAGTTTTTGCAGTAATTAATTCCATTGTTGAAACAAACTGTACACCTCTAATGACCTGATCTTTCATATTTAGGGGGATAAAGTTATTATTAATTTTATTATTAGACTCCCCGTACTTATGGATAATGAACTGAAAAGTCACAAAAAGAAAATGGTTTTTCATTGTTTTATGTGATAAACAGTATCTTAAAAGTTTGAACTATCATAATTCTCAATTTATGACTGTTTGTCAATTATTTACTGGTACTGGCTTCATTCTTCTTAGAGGTATATTTTAAGACATGCTTTTTTAATACCTAGGCATATCTTATAGTGTAAGGAACATCAAAGAGCAACTACATTTTTTTACAAAAGTAAGTTCTACCAATGAATGGATTCTGTCTTATGTGCTACTTTATGATTTTTGCTTGCCAGTTGTTTGTCAGTAGGATTTTTGGCCCCACCCCCTTTTAAAAAATCACTTCTTTTGTACCTTTCCTGCTTGGCTGCCTTATTTGTTTATCTGACCTTAGATAATGTAGTCAAAGTTCAGATTTAGTAAGTGGGTGTTGGTTGTTTTTCTTGTGATATGTCTCTCTGTTAACTGTATTATAATACTTTGTTAGTGTATCTATGGTGAGAGAAGGGAGGTCTGATCCATTCACCCTCATAAGATGACCCCTGTTTCTACATACTCTCCAACATGACATCAGTCTGTCAATAAATAGTTATTTAGTGCATTCTGTGAATGCTGGTGTTGTGCTAGGAACTTTAATGGATTTAAAAAAAGTAGTGAGGAGGAGAAAGAGAGGAACATGGACACATATTTGAGGAGTTTAAAATTATGTCAACGTGAATTATGTATACCCTTTTTCATTAAGGTGAAGTTTTGGAAGTGAGTGGAACCTAGGCTATTTTGGGCTAACCTGGCTTCAAGAATTGCATTATTTGTAAGAATAAGCTGTTTCCTACCTAAGGTGCAACTTGTTTCTATTAATGGAAAATTATGTCATGTTAAAGATTTCCTTAAGTTTGATAGTATATTGATTTTATTAAGAAATCATTTATAAAAATAGTGTATTTTTGAAAATTTTAAGGTCTAAGAAGTTATGTGTATGTTGAAATAAAAAAATCAGTACTGATTTTGAAATAGCCTTTTTTGGGCTATTGTGCATGTATGTATGCTATGATCAATTTTTGGGACATGGTATAGAGTTTTTATAGCATAGTGATTATGAACACCAATTCTGGAGTCATACTACAGGGTTTTGAATCTTTTCCCACTTACTAGCCATGTGACCCAGAACAGATTACTTTTCATTTCTCTGTCCTGGTTACATTATTCTAACATGAAGATAAGTATATTTTACTGTGGATGTGAAAATGAAATACAGTACGCTTAGCACCTACCAAACTTTACATTGTGCTATTGGGAAAACTTCTGCAATTTCTGTTACTTCCTTGAACACTGCAAGAAACACTGCTGAGGACACTACAGTCACCTTGTTGCCACTTAAGTCATGAACTAAACTCATAACCACTGGGAAATGGCTGCTACTACCATCTCTAAATGCTACATTCATTTGTCCAGTGAAAATGAAAGTAGAACCTCTTTCCTGATAGTAATATGTTCTATATCAGATTTAAGGGAGCTCTGATGGCTTAATGGTGAGGAATTACGCTGTCAAGGCTAAGATGTGTGATATGAATCCACCAGCTGTTCTGCAGGAGAATAATGGGCAGTCTCCTCCCATGTGATGTGTTGTCTCTGAAAACCTGCTGGAGGGATCAGCTGTGGGTTGATTCTGTGTTGATATATATATATATTGTTATGTTGGCATATAACAACAATGACAACAACATAATCAGATTTAATTATGTACATCTGATTGGTACATTGTTCATCTCCAGACTGTCTAGGTATATGGAAATTTGGGAAGTTTTCAGTTTTACTGTGGAGAAGTAGGACTTATAAAATAGTGATATCTTTAAATAGTGATGTCTTTAAATACGGAATGTATCAGGGAAGGAGTGTTTCTTTTACTTTTGAAAGAGAGGAGCGAACTGGGAGGGGGGGAGGGAAGGATGGGTGGGGAGAGGAGTGCAGCAATGAATGAATGCAAATCCAAAATCTCTGTAAATGCTCATTAAAATTATTTAAAAAAATAAAAAAGAAAAAAAGATTATTAGCAGCTGTGAATATAAAAGATGTTCAAAGATGATGGTGGATGATGGTGATGGCGGTGGTGTGACTACAGTTTGTGGAGTACTTACCATGGGCTTCACAAATACTAATTCTAATCCTTTTGCCCTTATGAAAGATAAATATTAGAAATAACAAAACTAAGAATTATATTTTTTAAATAAATTTTTTAATTCAGTTGTGATTTTAATGACAGTTTACAGAAAAGTTGGACTTTCATCCATTCATTTTTGCACATTTTCCTCCCTTCCCCCTCCTCCAGTTCATGTTCTTTTTTCTTTTTAATATTCATTCATTGTTGCACAAAATTATGCTGTTTTTTAAAAAAAGTAGTTACAGTTTAAAATATTGAACTTAAAACTACTTCATTAATCAAATCAAGTCAGCTCTTGAAATTTATTCAGAGATGGGACAGTAGGGAACACTCTTTATTACTTACCTTGCTCTGGTTTTGCTGAGTGTATCTTAAGTAAAAATGTGGGAGAAATATGGACAGTTTTCTCCAGTGTGATTTCGCTGGCTCTGAAAACCTGCTGGAAACTCATAGGATCAGCTCCGAGTTGATTGGGTGCATACAACAACAACAATCATAACATTAGATTTGTTGTGTAAATTTTATAGTTTGAAAATTGTCAGATTGAAACATCTGATTATGAATTTACACTTTAAAAAAATCTGTTTCATCTCTGTTTTCAGTATTATGATTGAAAAGTATAGGTATTTTTGCCAAAGAAGGATATTTGCAACTTTTTTATAGTCTTAATTTAAGACAAATTTTGAAAATGACACTTAAAAACTTGTATGTGTTATATGAAAGAATGTAAATGGAGGCTTGTTTTTAAAAAGCAAGTAGTACATAAATTTTTTCCCCACTTAGAAGTTTCCTTTTAAATAGTGTGTTGTTTTCCCTTCCTTTCTTTTTAGTTTAGTAATTTAAATTGTAGTTAAAGATACCATTTTCTTGTTTGTCAAAGATCATTGATCAGGAATGAATATTAAGAATTTTATATAGCAACAACGAGTGAATGAAAACCCAAAATCTCTGTAAATGTCCATTAAAACTAATAAAATTTAATAATTAAAAAAAAGAATTTTATATAAATGAAAATTTGCCCCTTTCCTTAGAATTTCGCACTTAAAAACAGGTGATTATTTTTATGAAAACCTTTAACAACATGTAGTAGCTAAGAGGTTTCTCTTTAAAGCCATTGTAGCATTTAGTATTTTAGAAATGTGTGTATGTGTGTATGTTTTGATGTAAACGAAACACTTTTAAAAACCATCAACTGCTTTAGAAACAAACACTGATGATTCTTACTGCAGTAGTTGTATCCTATAAATGGCCCCTGGAGGGGGTATATAGTTTAGACTCAGCTGCTAACTGAAAGGTGGACTGTTTGAACTGCCCTAGCAGGACTGTAGAAGAAAGTCTGATAATCGGCTTCCACAAAGATAAGCCATGAAAACCCCGTGGAGCTCAGTCTACACTGTGACTTCAGGATTGTAATGACTCAGAATGAACTCCATGGCATTGGGCTTTATTGTTTTATAATGAAGAAGGCCTAGTGATCTATTTCTAGAAATCATCCAGGGAGGACCCTATGAATATAAAACACAACGTATCATAGGAATTTTGCCAGACCAGGAATTGCATTGCTTTATTGGTCATGAGGTTGCACTGACTCAGGAGGTGACTATAAACATATCTATAAAACTGCTACCAACATTGAATCAACTTATAATGATCAATTGTTCCTGGGTAAAATATAGGAATATGTTTCTGTAAGTCTCAGGTCATGCGTTTTTGTTTGTTTGTTTTTTTTTTTTTGTCAATGGATCAGCATATATCTGTTAATGTACATTTCAGTTTAAAGAAATCTTATTTATTATGTATTCTTGCACATATATGGTTCTTTAAGGCAAAATTCCTTTATAATAAAATACTAGTCAAAAAGTTACAATTAAGCATTTGTTTTAATACTAAAATTGTGAAGAAGAATGCAGCATCAGTTCCAAATATCCCAAACTATCAAAAGAACAAACAAATATGTCTTGGAGAAAGTACAGCCAAAGTGCTTCTTAAAGGCAAAGATAATGAAACTTCATCTCACATACTTTGAACATGTTGTTAGGAGGGACTGTTGTCATTGTCATGTTAGCCTCTGTCCTCAGTCATATCTGGAAGCACACTTCTTTCTCTCTTTTTCTTAGTTGTGTGGATTTGACCTCTGCCCTGCTTAGTCAGCCTGTACAGTGTTCACTGAGCTCCGCCGTTAGTGTTCTCTATTGAGCAAGCCTATTCCTGAAAGTGTTTTGTTTTAGCCCATAGGTGTGAAACCTAGTACCCTGGCAAATGCCTAAAGACACCACACTCTTCCTGTAAGCTTTGCCCCAGGCACTCAGCGCTCTTTCTCTGTTGGCCTGGAGCCTACAGTTCTGTCTTGGATGAGTCTCCTGGTTTTGCTGCCTCTGTTGATGTGGCTTCAAACTTTCTGGCTCTTTGTCTGGTGTTGGAACCATCTGTCACCTGGTTCTAGGAAATGCTTGGTGTAGGGGTATGGGACCTGCCTTAGTTATCTAGTGGTATTGTAACAGAGGTACTACAAGTGTATTCTTTAACAAGCAGAAGTTTATTCTTTTCTTTAAAAAATTATTTTAATTGTGATTATAAAGAAAGTTTGCAGAAAAGCAGTTTATTCTTTCTCAGTTTATGTGCTGTCGAGTCAGAATGGACTAATAGCTGATCCTCCAGTGAAAATTTTCAGAGGCTACAAGTCACATGGGAAGAGGAGGTAGATCATTTTTCTATCACTCTGACGGTTTGTTGTTGTTTTCTACTGTCAAGTTGGAACCAACCCATAGTTGGCTCTCCAGTGGGTTTTCAGAGGCAGTAAATTGCTCAGAAGGAGATTACTCATCTTTCTTCTGCAGAGCAGCTGGTAGAGCCAAACCATGTACCTTTGCCTTGGCAGCTAGAATTTAATATTTAAGGTGCCAGCTCTAGGAGAAGTCCTGCTCTTTCAGTCAGTTGTGAGGGAAAGTCCTTGTTTCATTCACCGTCTGTAGACCTCTTATTTCTTGGAGATCCCCACTGTGTTCTGACCTTTCCCTATGTCAAGGAACTTCCTTCTGTAGAGACCTGGATTTGAAATAATATGTTCTGCTCCGGGCATTTATTTTTTGGTGGCCCTGACATCACACCTTTTGACTCTTTCCTGCACTTTTATCTCTAGTAAGACAGAAGGTATTATATAGAGGCCATCATCTAGGGAAACTCCTTTATGTTGGATTAGGGCTATGATGGAATTAAGGAATGTTACAGATTATCCTTAATCATCCTATAGCTGTTTGCATTATCATATCAGGTGATATCATCGCATAATTTCTATATTATTACATACAAGTGTTTTTAGGTTCATGGTTCAATCCATGGAAGGATACAAAAACTGGATTGCTCACCTGTCTCTCCTTTCTCGATAGTAATGAGATCCCCGTTTTCTACATTTAGGAGAACTTATTTTAAACCTGACAGGATGGCAACATTGACCAGTTTCCCTGTAAAATGTTCTGTGCACCTTGTTTGAATGGTTGTACTCCACAAAGATACACACAGACAGACACATCCAGTCCTCTGGTTGGAGCGACACTGACCATATTAAGAGAGCCACAGGTGATTAACTGCACCACAGATGGCATCTCAGAAATTTGCAGGTTTAGTTGTTTTCCCATGTTTCTAAACTTCATCATGTTCTGTGCAGGCATACCTAGGAAATACTGGTGGTTCTGGTTCCAGACCTTTATAATAAAGTGTTTATTTCAATAAAGCAAGTCACAAAAAAGTTTTGGTTTCCAAATGCATATACATGTTTACACTAGACTCTAGTAAGGGTGCAATAACATTGTGAAAAAATTTGAAGTACCCAGCAAGTCCACTACTAGAAATATACCCTAAAGAAACCAGAGCTGCCACTGAAACAGATATATTCACACCTGATGTTTATTGCTGTGTTGTTCACAGTAGCAAAGAGATGGAAGCAACCCAAGTGCCCATTAACAAATGAATGGTTAGAATAATCATGTCATATTTACACAATGGAGTACTACACAGCACTGAAAAACAAGGAACTCATAAAATATACAACATGGGCGACCCTGGAGGACATGCTGAGTGAACTATTTCAGTCACAAAAGGACAAATACTGCATAATACCACTATGATAAAACAGGACTGCCAGGGATTTGGGGGGGGGGGAAGCTAACAAGAGAGGGATTAAATAATGAACACTGAATTGGAACAGATAAAGGAAAGAACTATTTAAAGGAAATATATGATTAGAAATAGTGATGTCAGTTTGAGGACCAAGGTGAGTCTGATTCAGGCCATAGTCTTTCTAATTACTAGCTGTGCATCTGTGAGCTGGACAATGAATTAAGATAACAGAAAAAGAATTGATGCCTTTGAACTGTGGTGTTGGAGAAGAGCACTGAACATCCCATGGATAGCCAAGAGAACGAACAGTAACATCTCGTGAGAGTACAGCTGCAGTGTTCTTTGGAGGCAAGAACGATGAAGTTTTGCCTCAATATCTCCTTTGGAAATATTGCTAGGAGGTTCTATTCCTTAGAGAAGAACATGATATTGGGAAGGGTGGAGGGTCAACGAAGGAGAGGAAGACTCTCAACCAGATGGATTGACACGATGACTGGTACAGTGGGCTCTTGTGTGTCAGGAAGTATGAGGATGGCACAGGGCAGGACTATGTTCAGATCTTTTGTTCATATTGTTGCTATGAGTTATACTCTACTTGATGGTACCTAATAACAACAATTATCTATATGACAACAGTCTAGAAAGTGGAATGGAGGGGCATGGAGGGAGGGAGGAAATTATGTAACAATGAACTGGGGTGGGTAGGGAGGAAAATGTGCAACCATGAATGAATGAAAATCCACCTTTGCTAAATTTTTGTTAAAATCACAATTAAAAATAAGAATACCAACAAAAAAGTTTTAAATGTGTATCACAGAGACATAGTGGGAACTTCGTGTTGGAAGAATGGTGTCCGTAGACATGTTTAACATAAGATTGCAACAGATCTTCAGTTTATAAAACCAAAAGACATAGATATACCTGTAGGTGTTGATACTTTCTGGAACAACTTCATGTACAGCTTGCTATGTTGCCTCATTCTTTTTCTAGATTTACCATATTATTGATTCCTTAACATTGAACTCACAGTCAGCAACCTTGTAATCCATGCCCAAATGAAGTTTACGTGATACCTAATTTTATATTTTCTCTGTAAGACACATCATAGCCTTGCACTTCTGGTGTTGTGTACCGACATGTTGGAACTGATTCGTAGCTGACCCTTCAGCAGATTTTCAGAGGCCATAAAGCACATGGGAGGAGATTACCTTTCATCACTACCTTAGGGTCATCTTAAACACAGAAAGAACAACAGAAATAACAAAAATGTGAAAAAATATAGCCCTAAGTAAAAAGAACACTGGATTACAGTATGAAAGTTAAAATATATTCCTAAGTAAAAAGGACACACACAGAAAGGCAGGATGTCACCTTGTACACAGCTGACTAGTGTAAAAAGGTGTTCTACGCCATATGGACCATCAGGTTTAGTAGTTGAACAATTTTTTAAATATATTAGGTTAGGTTTTTGTTATGTTCTCTGTATGTGCATACATATTTTCAAGAACAAGTATCACTGCATTAGTTATATAATTTTACTGTAGAGAAGTTATGTTTTGGGAATGACTACTCAATATACAACTTTGTAATCAGTCCATTCACAGAAATAATAAATGGTACAACATGAAGCACAACCTTCTTTGGACCTAAAGCTGTAGTGCTTAGGGGTATACTCCTGTGGGAGGGCACCCTGGATGCTGGGGCTTACTTTTCAATTTTTTAAAAAAATAGAGGTAGAATGATTCTAGCTAAAAGTGAGCATTTTCCTTTCCTTCTGGAGATTGTATTTGTACTCTGCCTTTTGTTCTTTGTTGTTGTTTTTTTTTTTGAAAAATTGCTATGAACCAACATTATGTGTAATGACATTTACACCAAATGTACTTTGATGGAATGACATTCTGCTATTTTAGCTTGATCACATAAGAACTCATTCATATTATAAAAGTACAGTTTATAGCAAGAGAGACTACATGTGTATCCTTTGGAGTTTGCTACTTTAACTGTATTCCATTTTAGCTGCTGTTTTTAGACTAAATGCCATAGCTATTATGTGAGCTTGACATTTTGTTTTCAGTGATCCTATTATAATTTTGTTCCTCGTGTCAAATAATGACTTCAGAGTTCCTGAATGATAGTTATAAACTCTCACTGGTGCTTTGTTAGCATATAAAATGATTTTATTCTTCATTACCTTGTCTTTAATCTCTGTATTTCTCTTTTATTATTTTTGTGTGAGTGTACCGTCAATTCAGATCTGACTGGTACAGGAGGAAATTATCCCTCCTTCCCCGACAGAGCATCTGGTGGATTTGAACCGTGCACCTCTGGGATTGTAGTTTCAGCTCCTTGCCACTAGGCCACCAGAGCTCCCCTTCTGTATTTCTCTTGAATACAAAGATTACATTTATATTATCTAATGAAATTTTCACTAATTTACTACCTAGGTTTTAGGCTTATGTGATCTTGATGACATTGGACTGGCAAAGGGAATTTTACAGCATGCATATTTCACATGTAGATGTGGTATTACGGGTTTGTTGTTCAAAATGGCATCCCTAGCCCTTTATTCTGTTATTTTTTTTTTAAATAAAATTTTATTTTAATTGTGATTTTAATGAACGTTTACAGACAAGTTAGATTGTCATTCATTCATTGTTGCATATTTTACTCCCTCCCACTCCCTGACTTTGCCATTTGGATGGGCAGGACTATGTGAAGAGGATGTATTAGCCTATCTTCAAGGGGGTTGGCTAGTCAGAGTTCCTTGATTGGATTCAACTCTTTTTTTCTTTTTTTAAATAAAAAGCTCAAAGTAGCTTTATTAAGGACACTCCTGGGCAAGGTTCCATGCTATCAAATGGAGAACAGGGAAGTCACATTTAGGGTGTCTTTGGGAAGGTTTTTATAGTGGGGTCTTCAGGGAGGCAAGGGAGGGACATTCCATTGTGGTTTATGCTTCAGCCAGGTGGGCAAGGCCATTCTTTCCTTTTGTTGTTTACATATAGTATTCTTTGAATTCTTTATTCTCCCCCTGGCCTTGGTCTGGGCCAAACATTCCAGACTCTTCAGTGAAAAAAAAGGGTGACATACCTTTATTCTACCTACTTACCTGAACAGGGATGAAGATCTGGGGCTCAGAGGCTGGATTTGGTTGGCCCGGGATCAATAACCAGGGGAGAATAAGGATGTAATAGCAGCTGGTTCACCATTAAGTTCGTAATTTCTTTTATTCATTCTACATCTTGATACCATATGTGCTGGTAGGTTCAAAAGAGAGAGTGAGGGGTGCCACACGCACCCTGAAGGACTGTGTGGACACTACACACCTTGATTCTTCTCCCTGGTCTTTGGCACCAGATGTTAGGTCTTCACAGTGAATGTAAGGCCATGGACTCAAGGAAGGGACCAGAGAGCAAGAAAAAGAAAATTTAAAGCCGCTTTATTAAGGGAGTTCCCAGGTGTGATTCCTTGGTCTCAAAATGGAGAGCATGCGGGGGGAGAGGGCTGGGCGGGTGGAGAAGTGCAGCAATGAATGAATGGAAATCCAAATTCTCTGTAAATGTTCATTAAAATTATTTCAAAAAATGGAGAGCAAGAAAGTCATCAACTGGATTCAACTGTTAAGGGATTGAAGTTGAAGTCTGTGAAGGAAGGACTTTTAAATCTGAGTAACACTATTAAGAAAATTGAACTGTGTATTCTTTAAAACTTCATTCACTTTTTTTATTTTATAAGCACAATTATGTCCTCTTCAGTAAGCAAACATTGTAACTTAGCAGTGTTACTTTTCTCTCTAAACATAGGATCATCATCAGCTTATCTCACCCTAGTGTCAAAACCAATGCATAACTGACCTTCCACTGGGTTTCAGGAACTGTAAATCACACTGGAGGAGGACTTACTGGAGGAGGGCTTCATTCGGTGAAACTGCTGGTAGATACATGAGATAGATGCAGTAATTTGGTGTGATGTTGTGTACCATCAAGTTGGAACTGACCCATAGCTGGCTCTCCAGCAGGTTTTCAGAGGCAGTTAATCACATGGGAGGAGATTTCCATCCTTCTCCTGTGGAGCACCTGGTGGATTCGAACTGCATGCCTTTGGGATTGCAGTACAGTGCTACTTCCAGGCCACTTGAACTCCTGATTTGTAGAGCTTTTTTTTTTCCTCATTAGAAAGTAATAAACGTGATAAGACATTTTAAGAATGTTTACACGTCTGAGAGAAGAAGGATGATAATTCTGTCATGTTGTTGTTCTTAGGTGCCATCAAATTGTAGATGCCTCATAGTGACCCTATGAATGAAAGACCTGAATACTTGTAGAACTTTCATCATTTCTCCACGTTTATAGAGTTACTGGAGGGAGGCTATTTTGGAAGTGGATGCCACTCCTGCTTTCAAGCTTGTTTTACTCGGGGAGCTCCACCAAACACTGTCCTCCATGGGTAATCATTATTGCATTTGACACGTCAGTGTCACAGCATTTAGCATCACAGCAACCACAAGTTACCTCTGTACAGCAAATGGAAAGACCAGTGCTGTACCACCTAGAAGAATATTTGACCAAAAACAATTAAAACCAGGCCTGAGGGCCAGATATTAAAATCACCCACCTTTGACTTGGTTGCATAACTTTCTATCTACTAGGCCAACAGAGCTCTCTCTATGTTGTTGTTATTGTTGTTTGAGTCCCATCAAGTCGAGTGTGACTCATAGCGACTCTATGAACAAAAGACCTAATGCCTTTCCATAACTATCATCATTTCTACAAGTTCATAGTTTCCAGAGGCTTGTGGTTTAGTAAGTAGATGCCATTCCTTCTTCCAAACCTGTTTTACAAGTGGGAGCTCCACCAAACACAGTCCACATTGGGAAGCCATTCTGGTATTTGGTACCCCAGTGGCACAAGGTTCAGCATCACAGCAAACCCAAGTGACTTCATACAGCACATTGACAAAAAGTGATGTACATAGTGGAAGAGTGTTCCTCGAGATAATAGCAGCACTAGGCTCATTTAGCAGTGGTTAAGTGTCATCAAGTCGAATACGATTGAGAGTAAGCTTTGCACAAAATACCGAACTCTGTTCTATAACTAACATAATTTCTGTATATTTATAGAGTTTAGATAGTTTGTAGAGTTTCCAGAGACATCTAGTTTAGGAAGTGTTTAGTGTTGTTGTTATACCAAATAGGCATTATACTTGTGTTTGTATATATGTATACTTTATACTACTTTTTAAAATGTTATATTATTAAGTATTCTTCAGAAACCTTTTAAATGACTACATAAAATTATGTCATACTTTTACGCATTTTTCTATTATTCTGGTGACATTGTGACCAGAAGCTGTGTTGCACTGCCAAAGGCATGCAGTTCAAATCCACCAGCAGCTCAGAGAGAAGGGCAATCTTCTCCTATGGGATAAACTGTGTCTGAAAACCTGCTGTTGAGTCAGCTATGTACACAAGAGCACCATTCTCCAGAAACATTTTAAATGACGACATAAAATTATGTCATACATTTACCCATTTTTCTATTATGTGGTCATAGATCTTTCCATTTTTACTGCTATAGATAATACAGGTAGAGACCTTGATTTAGGACATATTGTGAGTTATGGTGAACTGCCTTTTTAAAAATTACTAGTTACATATGCTACACACATTGTTGCAATGTTTAATTTACTGATGCTCTAATTCTCACATGTTCAGTCACAAATATGCAATGTTATGTTTTACTGTTCAATGCACTTCCAGATAGCAGGCTCTGAAAACAAAAAGAAAAACATAGTATTTGACTTACATCTGAACAGAACCCCATTGTTAAGTTAGTTAAATACTGCCTGTTCTGTCACAACCATTCTTGTTAGTAAATGTTCATGTTCTGATTATTTTCCTGTGATAAAGTGATAGAAAATGGAATTTATTGATCACGGTGAATCAAAAAAATCACAGAACTTATTAAATCATTCATTCACTTACGATGAGAAAAAAGGGTTTACAAATTCCTATAATGTCTGCCTTGTGTTAAGAGGAGAGATACTGCTAAATTGCAATACATGTTTGAAGCTAATACAGTTGTGTTTACAAAATAAAAATAATTTTATTCAGTCTTCTTTTTAAGCAATCCATCCCTCCCTCACCCTAAAGACTCTAGATCTGCCCTTCTCAGCTGAGTTGGAGCCTGACAGAGAATGTAAAGGATGGTGCAAGATAGGTCAAGGTTTGTATCTGTTGTTCATAGCATTGTTATGAGTTATGGTCACTTGATCACAGTTAACAGCACACAGATTAGGACAGGGTTCAGATCTGTTGTTGTTCACAAGGTTGCTATGAGTTGTACTTGAGTTGAAGGCACTTAACAACAACAGCAGCAGCAGCAGCAGCAGCAACAACAGCGGGTTCTTGAAGAGAATTAAGCCCCAATTTCCTTAGGCTTCCATTGTAATGAATTAATTTATGTCTTGTGTATCTAGCAGAGAATTGTCTCTGAATTAGCTTTAGAATAATTGATAAAATAATCATTGAAATTATTTTATGTAATTATTTACTGTACTTATTGGAATGATTTTATGTAAAAACCTGTTGTAAAACAGTTTTGGAAGCAGGAGTGGCATCCACTTCCTAAACCACATGCCTTTGGAAAGGCAGTAAGTCTTTGTTCATAGAGTCTCTATGAATTGCACTCAGTGGCAATCAGTAACAATGCTTTTGTAGATTAGTGTTGTGGAAAGATTGTCTAGATATAACTGCTGTAAAATTGTTTCCTACCAACTTTGGACAACTTTAGGAGATTATTTCAATGTATTAGATTGTCTTGTCTTAATCTGCTAATATAATGTTACAAATCTTTTGCCTATATCATAGGTTAAAACATATTATCTTGTTTTAGTTTACATTTTTTCATGGACTTATCCATTTCCATATTATATGTGTTTGGTGTATTTCTATTTGCCTCATTTTTCTAGCGAAATGGACTGTCTTAGTGTTTTTTCACTTTAATGACCTGCCTTATGTGGTGAGGATAAAGATTTTCTTGTCTATAATTATCAGCCTTTAATATGTATTCAAGCTCAACATCAAGAAAACAAGATTCTTACCACTAGGCCAATTGGCAGCATCATTATGAATGGTGAAGAGATTGAGATTGTTAACAGTTTTAATTTACTTGGCTCCATAATTAGCACTTTTGGTACCAGCAGCCAGAAAATCAAGAGACAAATTGCACTGGGAAAGTCAGCTGTCAGGGACCTCTCCAGAGTTCTGAAGAGCAACAACGTCAGTCTGGAGACTAAGGTGCACCTAATCCAGCCCATAGTCTTCGCAGTTGCTTGATATGCATCAGAGAGCTGGACAATGACTAGGGATGATAGAGAGTTGTTTCCTTTGTGCTGTGGTGCTGGAGAAGGGTATTGAATAAACCATGCACTGTCATGAGAACAAACAGGTTTGTCCTGGAGAGGGTTTAATTGGCTGCTCCTTGGAGGCAAGGATTCTGAAGCTTTGTCTGACATACTTTGGACATGTTACAAGGGAGGGACCTTGAAGAGAGACTTAATGTTTGGAAGAGTGGAGGGACAGCGCAAGAAAGGAAGACCCTCGATTAGATGGATTGATTCAGTAACTGAGATAATGGTGGTAGGTTCATAGGGTTGTTATGAGTGTCAAGCAACTCACCGGCCCATAACAACAACAACAACAACAATAATAATTATAGCTTATAATTGTCTCCTTAGTTTTCTTACTAAATTGTTTTCCTTTATTCTTGTTTCTTTTGAGAATATACTCCACAGAACATGCACAGATTTGATAATATCTGGATGTACAACTCAATGGCATTGATTATATTCTTTAGATTGTGTGACAATTTTCTTGGGTTTTTAAAAAAACTTTATTAATTTTAAAGAACATTTACAGAGATTTTTGATTTTTACTTATTCATTGTTGCACTTTTTTCTTTACCCCGCTCCCCCCCAGTTCACTCCTCTCTTTGAAAAGCAAAAGATAAACTTTCTGTTTTTTTTTTTTTAAATTTAGGTTGTTTATTTTTCATTTCAATGGGGTTTTGATTGCTGTGTGTCTTTTTTTTTTTTTTTTGCTTAGAAAACTTTTCTCTTTTCCAGGATTTAGTTTTGTTTACATGCACTTCTTTTTATTTTGTAATTGATTTAAACTTTGTACTGTGCTCTTTAGCCTTCTTGGAATGAAATTTTGTTGTGAGAGCATAGTTTATTTTTCTTTTTCCATTAATTGAATAACTTTCTAAACATTATGAATAATTACTGCCTTTTCTTCTGATTTGTGACACTTCTTTTTTCATTATTACATATTTACATCTTGTTAAAAGGGGTTCTTCTGGTGACTATTCAAGCTCTTGTTTGCCACTGGTAGAATGATGATTGAACCCATCAACCATTCCAC
This sequence comes from Elephantulus edwardii, assembly GCF_000299155.1. Classification (NCBI taxonomy): domain Eukaryota; kingdom Metazoa; phylum Chordata; class Mammalia; order Macroscelidea; family Macroscelididae; genus Elephantulus; species Elephantulus edwardii. Next base: position 10,056,613 of record NW_006399846.1, on the reverse strand, counting down.
AGTTCATTGGTTGGCTGGCTTTGTAGAGAGAGTCCTTTCACTTACATACTTAAAGAGAATGGATCTGCTGTTACTCCTGAAATTTAGTGTTTAATATTTATTATTGTCTTATTCACACTTTGAAGATAGAGGACTGATTTGCATTTGGGTCATTGTGTCATTGCCATTATGCCTTTTTAAATTTGCTTAAGATTGCAACTATCTTGTTTGCTTAAAATTGCAACAGTGTAAACAATTAAGAGTTAATGTACTAAAGCCACATAGGGTCTTTTAAAATTGATAAATAAAGCTAACTTTCCTCTGATTGTTTACTATAGTTTTCTATATACCACTGTGAAGCAAAACAGATTTTTTTTTTGTATAAACCAAAATAGTAAATAACCTTTTTTAAAAAAATCAGCTTTTTCTTATTGAAACTAGACCTTTTAGAGACTTTCTCATAATAAACTTTAAAGAATATTCTATTTGATCTTTGTTTATAATTAATTTCATGTCATCATGGTATCTGATTTTTGGTACTTATTCCAGATACTCTTAAATTTAATCTGGTGTGGCTGAAATATTTCAGGAACACTTAGCTGGAAACATCATGACACATATTTCCCAATAACTTGTCTTAAAAATGAAAAAAAAAAAAGGTTTTACAAAGCTGTGCAGATTTTTTTTGTTACAGACATTGTCTTTTTCACTTAGGACAGAATAAAATTTGTACTTTGTAAATGCCTTGTAATATTCCAGTAACTTTGGGATTTATCCTCTTAAATAGCATTCAGTCAGTCAGGCTTAAATGGTAACATTTGTTAGCAATAAATATTTAAAATTGTGTATCTGTCAACATAGATTTGACAGTGTGGATCATAACAAACTGTGGCTGACTCTGAGAAGAATGGGAATCCCAGAACACTTGATCATGCTAATGAGAAACCTATACTTGGACCAAGAGGCAGTTGTCAGAACAGAGCAAGGAAACACTACATGGTTCAAAATTGGGAAGGGCATATGCCAGGGATGTGTCCTGTCTCCATATCTTTTTAACCTGTATGCAGAACAGATTATCCGGGAGGCTGGGCTCTATGAGGAGAAATGTGGGGTCAGGATTGGTGGAAGATCTATCAACAATCTGCGATATGCAGATGACACAACACTGCTTGCTGAAAGTGAGGAGGACCTGAAGCGCTTGCTGCAGAGGGTCAAGGACTGCAGCCTCTAATATGGCTTGAGGCTCAATATCAAGAAGACAAAGATTCTCACCACCGGGCCAATTGGCAGCATCAGGATGGCTGGTGAAGAGATTGAGATTGTTCACAGCTTTAGTTTGCTTGGCTCCACAGTCAACACTCTTGGCACCAGTAGCCAGGAAATTAAAAGACGTATTGTGATGGGAAAGTCTGCTGTTAGGGACCTGTCTAAAGTACTCAAGAGCAATGGTGTCTCTCTGGAGACTAAGGTGCGTCTGATACAGGCCATGTTCTTTCCAGTCACTTGTTATGCATCAGAGAGTTGGACAATGACTAAGGAGGATAGAAGGAGAATTGATGCCTTTGAGCTGTGGTGCTGGAGAAGAGTATTGAGTGTACCATGGACTGCTAGGAAAACAAACAGATTCATCCTGGAAAGGGTTAAACTGGGTGGCTCCTTGGAGGCAAGGATTCTGAGGCTCCGTCTAACATACTTTGGACATGTTGTAAGGAGGGACCGGTCCTTGGAGAGGGACATCATGCTTGGTAGGGTGGAGGGACAGCGCAGGAGGGGAAGGCCCTCTATGAGGTGAATTGATTCAGTGACTGGGGTAATCAGGATGGGTGTGTCAGAGACAGTGCGATTGGCACAGGACAGAGAAGAGTTTAGGGTTGTTGTACATAGGGTCACCATGAGTCCCAAGTGACTCGACAGCACATAAGAACAACAACAACAACAATATATCAGTCAAAAAATAACAAGATTCATTCTTAGAAAGTTTTTAATGGTTTCTTCCTTTTTACATGATTAAAATTGTGTTGTTTTTAAGCTATTGATCTCTGAAAAGAAAAAGAAAAGCAAAGATAAATAGAACAGTCCAGATCACTTCAGCCTCCACTACCCTGGAGAACAGAAGAACTAGATAGTACATGGGTATGACCGCTGACTATAGTAATAGTAAATCATAGAGGTGATCCTGGATATACTGAGAGAAAAATACGGAACAAAACTCAAAGTCATAAATATGACCAGGCTTCCTAGTGTGATCGAGACTGGTGGAACTCCTAAGACTGTGGCTTCTCCCCTTCAGACCTGGAACAAAACTCACTCTATGGCTCAGCTTTAATTTAAACAATAGATAGGCTCATAAGGTTAACAGTAACACCAGTGAGGTATTTACTCCATAGAAAATCAACCATAACCTCAAAAGGGCAGCATTTGTCCAAGAATAAAACTCAGCAGAAACAAGTAGGGTAGATAGAAATAAGAATAACAAGGGGAAAATGGGAAGAATGATGTTATACTGCAGACATTATAGTTACTGCCATAAAGTATATGTATGTGTGTGTGTGTGTATATGTGTGTGTATGTATGTGTGTGTGTATGTATGTGTGTGTGTATATATATATATATATGTTGTAAGGATGAAATTTTGAGCAATGAACTAATAACTGATGTTGGGTAAATAGTTGTTTTTTATTTTGGTGGCTAATATTGAGAAACATGAAGAGCTAGTTTTGGAGGATTTATGGTGTGGAAAAGGATGATTTCTAAAAAAAATAAT
>NW_006399846.1:10025778-10052045 GCF_000299155.1 Elephantulus edwardii | reverse complement strand
TGATTAGGTATTATTATCATGACAGGAGTCCAGAACGAAGGCATAGTGGAGTGGACCTTGGGGGGAGGGATTTTATAACAATGAAAGAATTTTTCTTTTACTTTTCAAAGAGAAGAGTGTACTGGAGTAGTGGAATAGGGAAGAGTGGGCAGGGAGAAAAGTGCAAAAATGAATGGAAATTAAAAGTCTCTGTAAATTTCCATTAAAATTAATAATAATAATAATAAAAAGTGACAAAAAATAATTGGCTTATTATGTCATAGTAGCAAGTAAGAATGTTAATGATGCACGCATTGATTGAATACATTTGTGGTAATAGTTGATTATTATAGTTTTCTATACAGAATGTAGCACGAGAAGACAAAGGAACCTACCTACTATAACAGAATGTGCAGAGAACTAGAATTGGAGAATTTAAAAAAGGGTATTTTGTCAATATTTATCAAGCTGAAAAGAACAAAAAAACAAATTCAAGCTTCAAGATGCAATACTTTGAGATACTATGGGCAAAATTGTGAATGATCCAAGAAACATAAAAAAAATTGACTACAAAGAATCACTGTACCAACAAGAATTGACCAACACTGAAATATCTTAGAAAGTACTTGTATGGTCAGGAGCCAATAGTAATGAAGGAGTTTGAGTTGCAGTGAAGTCATTGGCAAAAAATAAGGCCTCAGAAATCTATGGGATACCACTTGACATGTTTCAGATGACAAATGCAGCCCTGGACATGTTCACTAACCTATGCCAGGAAATTTGGGGGATAACTGCCTGTCCAACTGACTGGAAAAGATCCATTTGTCCCCATTCCAAAGAAAGGTGATCCAATTATGGAAATTATTGAACAGTATCATTAACATGTTACTGCAAATAACGGCTATAAGCACGGTCATCAATTTAAAAGTATGTGTCAACATGTTAATATCACATGCATGTAGATACTGCTGAAAATGATTAAAAAATGCCTAAAACAGGACATAGGCATTGACTGAAGTGCTAGGCATTCAAGCTAGATTTAGAAGAGGCCATGGCCACCACAGCAAGATAAAGGTAAACAATCCAATTGAAAAATGGGCATAGGATATGAACAGACACTTTAAAGAAGACATTCAGATGGCCAACCAGCACATGAAGAAATGTTTAAAATTCCTAGCTCTCAGAGAGGTGCAAATCAAAACATGAGATATCATCTCACCCCAGTAAGAATAGCAAAATTTAACAGAACAGCAGACAACAAATGCTGGCAAGGTTGTGGAGAAACTAGTACCTTTATTCACTGTTGGTGGGAATAAAATGGTATAACCACTATGGAAGGCTGCATGGCGCTTTCTCAGAAGTTGCAAATAGAAATACCATGTCATCCAGCAGTTCCACTACTGGGAGTATACCCCAAATAGACCATCACCGCCACCCAAACAGGTATATGCACATCCATGTTTATTGTGGCTTTGTTCACAATAGCAATGAGTTGGAAACAACCTAAGTGTCCATCAACAAATGAATGGATAGAGAAGCTGTGGTCTATTTACACAGTAGAATACTACGCTGTATTGAAAAACAAGGAATCAACTATTACACAAAATGGGTGACCCTGGAGGACATTATGCTAAGAGAAATATCTCAGTCACAAAAGGACAAATTCTGCATAGTGCCACTGTTGTAAAACAGGATTGATATCGGGGTTGGGGGAGACTGAGAAAGATGGGATAAATTATGTATACTACATTGAAACAGATGATGGAGAGAACTGTTCAAAAGGGATATATGATTAGGTATTATTGTCATGACAGGAGTCCAGAACAAAGGCTGCATAGTGGAGTGAACCTCGGGGGAGGGATTGTATAACAATGAAATAATTTTTCTTTTACTTTTCGAAGAGAAGAGCAAACTAGGGGGAGGGGGCGGAGAGGTGGACAGGGAGAAAAGTGCAACAATAAATGAATGGAAATCCAAAGTCTGTGTAAACTTTCATAAAAATAATATGAAAAAAATACAGATACAATAAAAACATTTGAGATATAAAAAATAAAAAGGATGGCTGTGCTTTACATACATTAGTTGGAAATTGAACCTGCGTGTTTTACGTAGAAGGTAAGAATTTTACCACTGAACCCTCAATGTTACCATAGACTCTTGGAAACCCTCCTCAAATGATAGTAGATTAGACTCTAATGCCTGACCTCTAGGGGGCTAATTCTGAGGTGCTATCTGCAGCTGCTGCCAAGAATCTCCAGCAGGCAGGAATTGCAGTTGTCCACTGCATGTGATGACGTACTCAATAGCCCTGCCTTCATTTCACCTGCAATGTCAAGGGCTTATTCAAAATACTTTCCTAACCATCAACTTTGATTTTGCCACATGAATGGGTGAGAACATGCAAATAGGATATGTTTTACTATCTATAAAAGGATTGGCTAATCTCGCCATTAAATTGAGTGGGTTCTTCAGCAGAAATTGGGAATCCCAAAACCAGCAAGGAAGAGGAAGCAGTGAGTGTCTTTTAGGATCAGAGATTCCTGTGCTAACCAAACTGAAATCTACACAAGAACAACAGCTGTCTCAGCGGAGAACCAGAGACCAACATGAGACAGAGTTTATTTGGGACTTCTACCTCATGGAGCCGGAGCCAGAGTCAGAGCCATCGGTCTTGACCCAAATTTGCTGGAGAACTGAAGGAAGATGCCGTAACTGGCAGAACTAAGAGAACTTTGTAACACTGACCTAAGCTGTGAGACTGAAGGTAATAGTGCCTGCAGCTACTCTTGAGATACTGTCTGGACTGAGCTTTTGTATCCTTCTACAGGATAAAAATGATCCTGCATTATAGCCTTTTAACTTCTCTAATAGTACTCATAACTGTGAGTATGGTTCTGTGAAGTCTGTGTAGTCATTGCAGTGGGTTTCAGACCCAGTAGTTGTAAGATTGGTGTTGGAAATAACATAGGAATATGGGGAATGGGGGCATCTCTGACCCTATAGGAATTAGTTTGTACAATAGATGTTGATTAAGACAGTTCTTCTTTTTGGGGTTTGGAGAAGTCAGACTAGGCTGTCCCAATGTGCCAATACTCCTCACACATTGCTTCTCCCACTCCTTCATTCTTGCTTCTAGGAATCTCAAGAAAAACACCAGAACCCAAATTCTTCTTTCAGAATCTGTTTTAGGGTACATTTCAACTAAGACAGGCTCCAACATCCCCCTAACCATACCACCATGAAATTTTGGGGTTATTCTTAATTTCTTTCCTTTTCTCATGTTCCACATTCAGTCAACTGATGTGTCAGAACTTATTCAGTGGTAGATAGTGAATATCCTCATAGTTAACACACCTCATTTTTTCTTTTACAAGACATCTTTGCCCATGTGATGACTTGGCATCTCTGAAGCCAGCTCATTCTTCGAGACCCAGTTTAGGTAATTTTCTCTCCCCCCCCCAAAATGATGAATTCATGTTAATTCACTTACTCGTTCTTGTAAAGTAATAGATTCACTCATTGAATGAATGAATCCTAGAATTTACTTGTGTTATGGAGATTGATTAAGTGGATGCATTGAAAACCCTTAATAAACATTTTATTCAATAAAAGGAAAAAAAGAAAAGAAGATACTATGGCACCAGGGATATATGTTACTGCTGATGTTAGATGAATCCTGGCTGAAAATAAAGAATACAAAAAAAAGGCTATCCAAAGGCATATGACTGTGTGGATCATAACAAATTATGGCTAACATTGAGAAGAATGGGAATCCCAGAATGCTTCAATTGCGCTTGTGTGAAACCTGTATTTAGACACAGAGGATGTTGTGTGAACAGAATAAGGGGATATTACGTGGTTTAAAATGAAGAAAGATGTGAGTTAGGGTTATATTCTTTCTCTTCATCTATTTAATCTGTTGTTGTGTACCATTGAGTCAGAGCTGACCCATAGCAGACTCTGGTGGGTTTTCAGAGGCAGTTAATAGAACAGGAGGAGCTTGTCCATATTTCTTCTGTGGAGCGAGTGGTTTATTTGAACGCTGTGCTTATTTGAACTTTCAGCTTCTTACCAGTAGGCCACCAAAGCTCCCTATTTTAATCTGTATGCTGAGTAAATTATTTGAGAAGCTGAACTCTATTAAGAAGAATGTGGCATCAAGATTAGAAGATTCATCAATAACTTGCTTTCTGCAGATGACATAATACTGCTTGCTGAAAGCAAAGAGGACTTGAAGGGCCTTGCTGCAGAAGGTTGAACACTGCAGTCTTCAATGTAGATTGCATCTTAACATCAAGAAAACAAAAATCCTTGTCACTGAACCATTAGGTGACATCATGATCAATGGAGAAAAGATTGAAACTGTCAACAACTTCATCTTACTTGGGTCCACAGTTTCGTTAAACTGTAAGAAGATCAAATGTATTGCCCAAATAAACGTGTGTAGTAAGGGTGCTTGTTTTTGTTGATTGCCTTCAAATCGAGCATGACTCATAGCGACCCTATGTTCAAAAGGCCTGAACCTCTCCAAATTGTTGAGAAACAGTGATGTCAGTTTGAGGGTTCAGATGCACCCAGGTCAGGCCATAGTATTTTCAGTCATTTGCTTCAGAGAGTTAGACAGTGAATATGGATGACAGAAGAAGAATTCATACATTTGGACTGTACTGTTGGAGAAAAGTACTTAATATCTCATGGACTGCCAAAAGAACAACCAGATATATGTTGGACAAGGTGCAGCCAGAGCGATCCTTGGAGGCAAAGATAATAAAGCTTTTATCAAATGTGCTTGGGGTATGTTGCTAGGAGAGGCTATTCCTTGGAGAGGGCTATTATACTTGGAAAAGCAGAGAGATGACAAAGGAGACAAAGACCCTTGGCCAGGTGGATTGACATAGTGACTCTAGTAATGGTCTTAAGTATGTCAGAGATTGTGAGGATGGCACAGGGTAGGATAGGTTTCAGATCTGTTCATAGGATGGCTTTGAGTCACATTGGACTCCACAGCACCTAACAACAACAACAACAACATGTATCACACCTCACAATTTCAGTATTCTATGTGAATATGTGTATGTGTGCTTGTGTGTTTTTATAGTTTATATGGACTATATATTTTGCTCTTTTAGTTTCTTCTTTATGATCAGCAGAGCTAATTGATTCTTGAATATTGTTTATAATGGTTATAAAAAGGTTATTTCAACATGGAGACATAAATTGCATATTATGGCATAAAATGGGGGGTTTTTTGGTACCTGTCTTTCATATTTCAATTTAGGGAAGTAAAATTTAAAATTCCAGATGAACTGATGAGAACTACTAAGATGTTCCAGCCAAAAAGTTTTTGAGAAAAATTTGTAACTGCAGACCTTCTTTATTTCAAACAAATATTCTTCACACAAAACTTATAAAGAAAATAAACTAAAAAAGAAGGCTGTGCTGTTGTTTCTGAGATAGGATGGGGGAGTCTGTGTTGCCTTCTCTTGCCTTTGTCAGACCTACCTTGAAGATGCTGCCCAGAAGCCCTCGAGCCTTGCTTCTAAAAGCTACTTGTCTACTTTTTAATCAACGAACAACAATAGTAATTACCGTTTATTGGTAACTTACAGTACAATAAATGCTGTTTCTCTCCATGTTATTTGTAATTGTTAAAATCCTTTGGTGTTAGATGCCATCAAACTGAGTACGACTCACAGTGACCCTATAAACAGTGGTTTCTGAACTCTGTCCTATCCTTTGCCATCCTCACATTGCAGCAGTCACCATGCCAATCCACCAGGTTGAAGGTCTTCCTTTCCTTCCTCCATACTTCCTAGCATCATGTCCCTCTCCAAGGAGTAGCCCTTCCTAGTAACTTGCTCTAAGTATGTGAGGTTAAACCGCATCATCTTTACCTCTCAAGAGCACTCCAGCCGCACCCTTTTCAAGACATATTTGTTTGTTCTCTTGGCTGTCCATGGGATATTCAGTGCTCTTCTCCAACACCACAGCTCAAAGACATCACTACTACTTCTGTCATCCTTATTCCTTTTCTAGCTCTAAAATGCATAGCAAGTGACCAGAAAGACCATGGGCTAAATCAAACATACCTTAGTCCTCAAACTAACATTATTACCTTTGGCTATTTGGAGCCTTTCTTTTCCAATTAAAGTTACTGAAGAGTACTGTTAGGAGTTTGATCAGGATTGCACTGTATATTTAACAAATATATTAAAACGGCATCTTTACACAGGAGCACATGTACAGTAAGGTTATATTGAGAAGGAACTTTGTTTTAGTTGAGTCAGTACCAGATTTCCAAGACTATAAATTGCACAGAAGGAGATTGCTTATCCCTCTTCCAGGAAAGATGGAGTCAGATCACCAGAGAGGCACAAATGGGTTAGCAGCACAGCCTTCTCCGGAGTTTTGAAAACACTGTGACCAAGATGAATTGGAGTCAGTGCTTTCCCCAGGGAGCAAGTGCCTCAGAATTTGCCAATTCTGGGTTTATAGTGACTTCTAACCACGTGACTGCCATGAGTAATGAATGTTAGCCTCATTCTTTTACTTAATCCTTCTCATAACTCTTCTCATCATAGTTTGCCCAACATTGTTATGATTTTTGCCTGTTTAAATAATTATTATAGAGTCTCACTTTCAGTTTCCTGAGCCCCTATTTGGTTAAGCTTCTCTTACCTTCTCTCTCCATTTTTAAGAGTGCAAGGTTTCATCGGTTTACACAATAGAACATAATAGAAAGCATGTTAAAACTGGGAAGATTTTTAGAAATTAACTAAATTAATCTCCTTTAAGTGATGTTAACTCTCATTGTTAAGGACTTCTTTTGAATATTTATTTTTCCCCTTTTGTAATCTTACCGTTTTCTTTAATATTGAAATAAATTAGCATTCAGTTAATTACTTAAATATCATTGTTCATGTTGTTTGTTGTTGTTTAATGCCATTGAGTCGTAGACGACTCATAGCGACCCTATGAACGAACAGCCTGAGCACTGTTTGTACATAGAGTTTCCAGAGGCAAGCCATTTTGGAAGTGGATGCCGCTCCTGCTTCCAGGCTTGATTTAGTTGGGAAGCTCCATCCAACACTGTCCACCATGGGTGCCCATTACCACGATTGGCACATCACTGTCACAGGCTTCAGGATCACAGCAACCACGAGTTACCTCTGTACAGCAACGCACAGACCAGTGTTATACCACCTAGAAGAATGTTTGACAGGAAGACAATTTGAACCTGGTTTAAGGCCGCATCCTGGTTCAAACCCTAGGCTCAGGCTGGCTAGCCTCACTCCAGGGACAGAGCAAACCTGCACGTCAAACACATTCCCGGAAAAGCAGTCGACTCCAAAAGCTTGCCATGATTCCTGCACTCCCACCACCACGCTCCTGCCTTCTGGCAAGGAGAGCTTCCCACGAGCCTGGGAGGAGCCAGCCAAACCAGGAACAACATGGCCACTTCTTCCCAGTTGCCTTGGGCTTAAGGCCACCTCCTGGTTCAAACCCTAGGCCCAGGCTGGCTAGCACAGAGCAAACCTGCACGTCAAACACATTCCCGGAAAAGCAGTCAACTCCAAAAGCTTGCCATGATTCCTGCACCCCCCCCACCACGCTCCTTTGTTCATGTTGTTGTTGTTGTTATGTGCCGTCGAGTCGCCTGCGACTCATAGCGACCCTATGTACAACAGCCCTAAACTCCGCTCTGTCCTGTGCCAATCGCACTGTCTCTGACACTCCCATCCTCCCATCCCAATTATCCCAGTCATAGGGTTTAAAAATTTTTGCACTCGTGTTGTACTATTTTCTCTACCCTCCCCCCCAGTTCGTTCTTTTTTTTTTTCTCCTTGAAAGTCTGTTTTAATTTGTCCCATTGCCACAGTGCTTGTCAAAGCCAGTTCTGATTAATCTCCTTTGTCAGTGTGTCCTTTGCCATTCCCTATCACTTTTCCCTGAGAGAGACTTCACCCTGATTCATAAGGAAAAGGGGACAGCGTATTCTCGTAGCTACTTCCTGCTGGAAAGGGATGCTGTAGGTTTCAGGGTGAAGATCTCTCGCTACTCTAAAGGGCCCCTTTGGCAATAGGAAACACGTAAACTATTGTGGAGATTGATTTTGGAATTTAGATGCACTGTTATCAATTGTGCTTAGTCGTACATGTTCATATCCTTGAAGATGTATCATGGAAATGTTGCAGCTTAGAAGACACAAATTTAACTAACAAGTTAAAAGTATATGAGTCAAAAATTAAAAGCAATAATATTATAAGTAGAGGTTCTAACACTAACACACTTTCTAATGGCAGGATTTGGATGCTTGGCCTCAACACCTGCATTTTCCAACACAGTTTTCTTTGCATGAGAAGTGCTTCCAAAGCAGTTGTCTTTCAGAGCTATGTTAAAAGGGGCTTTTTTGGTACTGTTTATCATGCCACTTTGGCTTGTGCTTGTGGCTGCGCAACTTCCTGGTGGCACGAAGACCTCAACACTTGCTCATGTTGATGTGTCCACAGATCCCAGCAAAAGTACAGTTTTTGTCCATTGGGAAGGGAGCGGTTTTGACTTAGTGGTAAGGAGTTACGTTCCTAATTCAAAGGCACAAAGTTGGAATCTACCAGCTGCCCCATAGAAGAAAGATGGAAAATCTCCTTCCGTGCGATTGACTGCCTCTGAAAACCCTCTGGAGGGTCAGTTCTGACTTGATGATGCAGAACAACAACATTCCATTGATACTAGTCATGACTCAGTGATAGTTGTTTCCTTAGAGACCCTTGTTTGATTCCTAGCTGGTATACCTCATCACTTCTCAACCAGAAGAGACTTTCATGTACTTTGGCACTTAACAGGTGTCAGAGGAGTTTCCAGTCCAAGGACTAGGAGAAAAGATGAAATGATCTCTTTTTGAAAATCAACTAATGAAAAGTTTGTGTATTGTAAACTTTATGTGTCCCCAACAGATTGTGACGATGGGGCAGGACCAAGCATTTCACTCCATTGTGCATGAGGTCACCATTAGTCAGGGCCAACTTAACAATAGCTGGCAACAACAGCTTTAGCAACAGTATTCCATTGTCTACTTAGTACACGATCGATCATTTTGTCCGTTGTTCTGTGGATGGACATTTGGATTTCCAGTTTTTTACGCTTATAAATAAAACAGCTGTAAACGTTCTTGTACAGATGTTTTTATGGGCATATCTTTTCACTTCTTTTGGGTAAATAAACTAGGAATGGAATAGTTGAATCATAGAGTAGATCTCTGTTTTTGCCTATCAAATCAGAACTGACTCATAACTGACCCTCCTGTGGATTTTTGAGGTTTAACGTACACAGAAGGAAATGCCCATCTTTCTTCTGTGTAGCTGCTGGTAGATTGAGCTACCAGGGAGGTGTGGCTTTTGGGTTACCAGGGAACCTTTTTACTGACTAAACCATTAGAGCTACTCCACAGAGTAAGATGTATGCTTAATTTTATGAGAAATTTAATAAACCAGCTTCCTGAACATTTCACCTTCTGCCTACTCCACATATGTGGCAACATTTAGGGTTTTTGAAATGGTTTCAGTTTTAGCTACCCAAATGGGTTTGTAAAGATGTTTCATTGGAGTGTGTGTGTGTATGTGCACCACACACACACACACACACACACACACACACACACACACACACATGTATATATATATATAAACATGAGCTCTAGTGACCTAGTGTTAAGACATTGTGTTGCCTACCAAATACAAGTGGTTTGAATCCACCAGCTACTCTGTGGCATTTTCCTCTTGTGTGTTATAGCCTCTGAAAAGCCACTGGAGGATCAGCTATAAATTGATTCTAACTGAACAGCATGTAACAGCAACATATATATGTACATTTAAATATATAGTTGTCTTTTTGGTGAGAGTTTACGTAGTAGTTTAGGTTTTTATTCAACAAATTATAACAAATTTTTCAGTGATACTGATACTTACTTCACAATATGTGAATTTATTACTTCCATGAGGTATTTGAGGGAACTGATGCACATCTGTATTTGCTTACCAGTCTGTGCCAACAAATTTGGAAGAGTTAGTTACCTGGCCAACCTACTGGAGGGAATACATATTTGTTCTCATTGAAAAACAATAGTGATGCAACAGACATTTTCAAGGAATATCATTAATGTCACATATAAGTAAAATATTGCTGATACTATTTAAAAAAAAACAAACACAAACAGCTGACATAGGCCAGAAAATCAAGCCGGATTCAGAAGAGGCTATAGAACGAGGACTATCATTGCTTAGGTCATATGGGTATCATGCAGAGTTGTATCCTTTCTCTGTACCTATCCAGGCTGTAAGCTGAGCAAATTTTTGCAGAAGCTGGACTGTATGAAAAAGATTGTGGCATTTGGACTAGAGGAAGACTCATCAACTGTCTGCTTTATGCATATGACACAATCTTTCTTACAGAAAGTGAAGAAGACTTGCAGCCCTTACTGAAGAACATCAAAGATTTTAGTCTTCAATATCAATTATATCTGAACATCAAGAAAACAATTCTCACCACTAGACTTATTGGCTACATCATGATAGGTGGAGAAAAGATAGAAATTGTTGATGATTTCATTTTACTTTGATCCACCATCAATACCCATGATAGCAGTAGTCAAGAAATCAAAAGAAATGTTACACTGGGAAAATTTGCTGTCAAGGACCTCTAAAAATGCTGAAGAGCAAGAATGTAATTTTAAGGATTAAGATAATTGTGATGCAAGTCATAGTATTATCCGTTGCTTCCTATACATCAGAAAGTTGGGTTGTGAATAAGGCTTACAGAAGAATAATTGATGCTTTTGAATTTGGTGTTGGAGAAGATTACTGAATATTTATGGATTACCATACCTTTACCAAATATTTTTCCCTTTTTACCCTGTTGGAGAAGTTTTTGAATGTGCATAGGGATTTGATTCTTAGAAGGTTCCATTCATCTATCTTATCCCCTGGTTTGTATTTTAAAGAATGTGTACATTCTGTTGTAGGCATGCTCCAGTTCCATCAGGGTTCATCTGTTTCAGCCTTGACAGAATTATTGGTAGTTGTAGCCCAGCACCATCAAGTTCTTCTGGTCTTCGGTGTAAATGAGGAGGTTGTAGTTGCTCTGAATGTTGCTTTTCTTGTGTTCCATTGCGTCAGAACAGAATCATCCCTCCAGTGCATTTTTTGAGGCAGTAAATCACATGAGAGAAGATCGTTCGTCTTTGTCCTGAAGAGGACCTGGTGAATTAGAACAAGGTGTCTTCGGGTTGGTAGTGCAACTTTTCCCCATTAAGCTACCAGAGCATCCTACTAAGTACCAGAGTTCCCTTTCCTCTGAATGAGTAGAGACTAATAGCTAGATCTTAGATAGCTGCTTGCAGCTTTTTAAGACCCCAGACACTGATCACCAAACAAAGATGCAGAGAACATAACTATAGTCTGTAATAGTTAGAATAATACAGAACTAAGAAATATGCCTAGGAAGCTCTATTGGCCTTAGAGGGTAAGGTCAACCCAAAGACAGCTGTTGGTAAGTAAATCCATCAGCTATTGTGGGGAGGAAAAACAGGTTGTTTCTTCCCCTGAGATTTACAGCTTAAATCTACCCTGAGTTTCAAAGAAAATCTACTAGAGGGTCAGGTATAGGTTGGTTTGATTCCGAGATACGTGACAATAATGTCAAATGTCAGTTGACCTAGATATACACAAGATTATGGTCCAAATTCTTCATACCCATCCTAGTACTTGTGAAATGGTATCTCATTGTGATTTTGATTTGTAGTTCTTTAACGACTGATGATGTTGAACATTTTTTCCAACTGTTTGTTCGCCATTTGAATGTCTGTTCATATATTTTGTCCTCTCTGAGTTATTTTTTGTCTTTTTGTTAGGTTGCAGTGGTTTTGTGGTTTGTTTTTTTTTTAATTTATTTTAACTCTTCAACCTTTAACACATTCTAAAAGTTTTTTTCTCTCAGTTTACCAGTTATCTCTTTTATCTTTTGGTAAAGTTTTGATGAAGAGAGTATTAAACTTTTGTGAGTTTTGTGTGGTTTTAGTTTATATTTCCTATATTATTTAATGATCTTGATCATATTTTCATTTGTTTATTGCCCATTAGTGTGTCTTCTTTTTGGTGAAATATCTAAAAATTTACAAATGGATTGTTTTTACTGAATTATTTTAAGTGTTGTTTCTGTATTTAAGATACAAGTCCTTTGACGGTTATCTTTTTTCCTAGAATGTACCATCTCTATTTTTATGTTGTTCTGATTCTGTAATGTTGAGTTCCAGTTAGTTTTCGTAGGCATTAAATTGTGCGGAAGTTGATTGCTCATCTTTCTCCCTTGGAGCAGCTGGTGAATTTGAACCTGTAACTTTGGATTGTCAGTGTAACTCTTTACCTCTAAGCCATGAGAGCCTTCTTGCAGAGCTCTGGGTGACTTAGTGGTAAGGAGTTGCACTACTACTATATATTTTTTGAAGTGATCTCTTTTGACAAGCGGACATTTTTAATAATGATGAAGTCTGTCATGGATTGAATTGTGTTCTCCCCCTCCTCCAAATACATGAATATGATGATATAGTATGAAAGCTTTGTAAGGATTTCCCATGATCTTTTAAGTCAAGTAGTGTCAGAGGATTAAGGATGAATGGAGTAAGGGAAGTTCTCCTAGGGCATGATTTGTAATACATTCCATCTCCCTAGAAATTAAAAGGGAAAAAAAAGTGAGGGCAGGTTTGTTTTTTTTAAACCTGGAAAATTTTTATTTATAAAATCTTTGACAACAAACATTAAAAATGAAACAGAACAAAACAACTATGAGATATCACCTTACCCCAGTCAGAATTGCAAAATTTAACAGAACAGCAAGCAACAAATACTGACGAGGTTGTGGAGAACCTGAAAAATGGTGCAATCACTGTGGAAGGTGGTATGGTGCTTTCTCAAAAAGTCGCAAATAGAGATACCATTTGACCCAGCAATTTCACTACTGGGAATATACCCCAAAGAGACCATAACTGATATCCAAACAGATATATGCACACCCATGTTTATCGTGGCTTTGTTCACAATAGCAAGGAGTTGGAAACAACCTAAGTACCCATCAACAAACGAATGGATAGAGAAGCTGTGGTATATTCACACAATAGAATACTATGCTGTATTGAAAAACAAGGAACTCATGCAACTTTATTCAAAATGGGTGCCCCTGGAGGACATTATGCTGAGTGAAGTATCTCAGTCACAAAAGGACAAATACTATACGATGCCACTGTTGTAAAGCAGGACTGACCTTGGAGTTGAGAGGAGTTTGAGAAGGATGGGTTCAATAATGTATACTGCATTGAAACAGATGAGGGAGAAAACGGTTTAAGAGGGAAAGTTATTAGGGATTTTTGTTATGACAGGAGTCATACTGTATACTGTATACTGGAGTGGACCTTGGGGGAGGGATTGTAAAACAATGAAGAATTTTTCTTTTGCTTTTCCAAGAGGGTAGTGTACTGTGGGGAAGGGTTGGGAGGGGAGAAAAGTGCAAAATGAATGAATGGAAATCCAAAGTCTCTGTAAATTTTTGTTGAAATTAATAATAAACTAAAAAAAAAAGAAACAGATCATTCCATTCCCCTCAAGAATGAACATCTTATTTAAGCTTCCTCCCACCTAACCTCCTTACAGTCCTCAAAATTCCGTAGTGGTATATATGTGTAACTCCTAGATGTGGGAAGTCAGACTCAGTTATAAGACAGTCAACACACATCTGCAGTGCTCTCTGGCAGAGGGTAGCCAGAAGTGTCCCTCCATCAAGCTGAGACTCAGGCAATAAGCCAGGTGGGCTCATGATGGTCTTTCATTTTCAGAGATAAAAAGATGACAACAGTTTAGAATAAGAGGTGCATAGCAAGGTGGACTGGGGGGGGGGAAGAGAGGAAATTATGCAACAATGAATGAATATTGAAAAAATGAACTGAGAGGATTGTTGTTGTTGTTATGTGCCATCGAGTCGTTTCCGACTCATAGCGACCCTATGCACAACAGCCCTAAACCCTGCTCTATCCTGCGCCAACCGCACCGCCTCTGACACACCCATCCTGATTACCCCAGTCACCGAATCAATCCATCTCATAGAGGGTCTTCCCCTCCTGCGCTGTCCCTCCACCCTCCCAAGCATGATGTCCCTCTCCAAGGACCCGTCCCTCCTGGCAACATGTCCAAAGTATGTCAGACGAAGCCCCAGAATCCTTGCCTCCAAGGAGCAGCTTGGTTTAATCCTCTCCAAGATGGATCTGTTTGTTTTCCTGGCAGTCCAGGGTACATTCAGTACCCTTCTCCAGCACCACAGCTCAAAAGCATCTACTCTCCTTCTGTCCTCCCTAGTCATTGTCCAACTCTCTGATGCATAACAAGCCATTGCAAATACCATGGCCTGTATCAGGCGCACCTTAGTCTCCAGAGAGACACTGTTGTTCCTGAGTACGTTTGAGAGGTCCCTAACAGCAGACTTTCCCATCGCGATACGCTTTTTGATTTCCTGACTGCTGGTACCAAGAGTGTTAACTGTGGAGCCGAGCAAAGTGAAGCTGTGAACACTCTCAATCTCTTCATCATCCATCTTGACGCTGCCAATTGGTCCAGTGGCAAGAATCTTTGTCTTCTTGACGTTGAGCCTTAGTCCATACTGAAGGCTGCAGTCCTTGACCCTTCGCAGCAAGTGCATGAGGTCCTCCTCAGTTTCAGCAAGCAAGGTTGTGTCATCTGCATAACGGAGATTGTTGATAGATCTTCCACCAATCCTGATGCCACAATTCTCCTCATAGAGCCCAGCCTCTCGGATAATCTGCTCTGCATACATGTTGAAAAGGTATGGAGACAGGATGCATCCCTGGCGTACACCCTTCCCTATTTTGAACCATGCAGTGTTACCCTGCTCTGTTCTGACTACTGCCTCTTGGTCCAAGTATAGGTTTCGTATTAGCACAATTAAATGTTCTGGGATTCCCATTCTTCTCAGAGTCAGCCACAGTTTGTTATGATCCACACAGATCTCTGAACTGAGAGGATTAGGGAGGAAAATGTGTAACAATGAATGGATGAAAATTCAGCTTTTTGGTAAACTTTTACTTTTGTTAAAGTTACAATTTAAAAAAAGATAAAAAGATCCAGGCTAACCCTTAGATAAACTTGGGAGGTTACTGAGCTGAAAGTTAAGGTCTCTGCATCTCCCACTTGGGAGGCAGAGTTGGATGGAGAGGTGAATGCTTTCTTGTCCTCACCTAGAATTTAAAATGCTGTGAATTCTTGAATTCAGAGGAGAGGGAAAATAGCAGATGGAGAGATTGATCTGTCTCTTGTAGATAGGGGTGTCTAAGATGGCACTGATCATGTCAGTGCCCTCTGCCAGGCTGCAGTCAGTCTCTTCAGTGGCAGGCTCACCTTGCCCAGAAGCTCTTTAAACTCTGGGACCATTTTTCTATCAGTGTGTCAGTCTCAGGCATAGGCTTTGTATAGTGCATGGTCATAGGGGCCTTAGGCACTGTAATTCAGAGATGCTCTTGATCCATGTGTCGATGGCATAGGATTTTTTTTTCTGTATCATCCAAACTCTTTACTTTCATATGTTGTATGACATTTTGCTGCTTGGCCTTCTCTGTTAACCAGAGAGTACTGTCAGCTCTGACTCCTTTGTAGAAGGCTCATCTTAGACGAACAGCCCAAGGTTGTCAGGCTTTCTATCAGGACTTGTGACCGTTAAGAACACATCAATATCTCCAACAACTGGGATCAAATCAGGAATGAAAGGTTTCAGTTTGTGGTCCAGGTCAACCAGTTGAGGTGTGTACTTACTGATACATTGAAAAGGTTCCTTAATCTCAGCAGAAACTGGCAAACATTCATAATCTGCAGGAGCCCCTTCTAGAGGGGCTCCATGTTCTTCATCATCATTTTCATCAGAATCCATTTCAGATGAGTAATTGTTATCATCATCATTATCATCATTTTCACTAAAGCCCCACTGAGGTGTCCACTGTGAGAGTGTCTTTTCCTTTCTGAACTTCTGGCTCTCTATGTACCATCCCACCCTCTCAAGTCCAAGAGAAAGCCTGGTGCTTGGGCTCGCAGGGGCAGATGGGACAGAGTCCGTGTCTTTGCCTCTATGGCCTGAGGCCTGTGGCATGCTAGTTCTTAGAACCTTGTTATTTCCCTCTTCAAACCCATCACTATTGTTATCAGCCATAGTCTTGTTAGGAAGACAGGCAGGATGAGGAAGTCCTTGGTGTTTTGAGAGCAGGTGGGAAGATGGATATGAAGGGACCCTTACAGCCACTGAGATGTAATTTTCAGGAGTAGATTGTACCGTTTTGGACCTGGGCCTTTGCAAGAAACTCCTTGACACTGCAGAAGGCCAGAACACATGAAGTCTCCTGGGAATGATGTTTAAAGAAACAAGGACTTTTCCTCTACAACTGACAGAACATTTTCCCCTAGAGCTTGTACCCTAAACCTGGATGTCTGGCTTCCCAAACTGTATGGGAATAGATAGCTATTTGTTAAAGCCACCACTTGTAGTATCTCTGTACCGCAGCATTTGATCACTAAAACAAAGTTTGACTTGTTTTTAATTTTATCATGAGAACTTTCTAACATAGGCATTTAGATACCATTTCCTTAAAAGTATGCAATTGAAGGTGGTGGTGAAAGTTTTATGCTCACTGGTCTAAACATGCCGATTGCACACATGACACGAAAAGTAAAATATCTGTAAATGTTGGTACTAGACTCAGATATCTATTTGAAAATAATGATAGGAAATGTGTTTATTGAGTATTTATATGACAGCGTTGACAGAGAGTCAGGAAAAGCACATTTATTTTTGTTTTAAACTCTCCATGATGATTCCAGATGATATGTTGCTAAAACATGAAGCAATCTTTTGTACTCTTTGTTATGCCAATTGATTTTACTCTCTTCATTAATATTTTAAAAAAATCATTAATTTTTAAAGAGTTCTTTTATCTACTTGTAGTTTTTATTGAAGCCTATGTAGACAAGTCTTAAAAATGCCTTATTTGGGAGTCTTGCACAGTGACCCTACACCCTGTGAACATGGCGCTCGCTGCAAGCTGTGCTGAGTGTGGAAACGACACAAAATGATGTTAGAACAGTGGGAATCAGCTGCACAGGAATCTTTGGGAGATATTGTTTACTGTAGTCTTGAACAAACAAGATGAGTTTGATGCTCTGCAAAGTGTGAAAGCTGCTAGTCATTAAGTCTTCTAATGAGGATAGCTAGTTGATCAAGATGACACTGAGCAATCCTTCAGAACTTGATCAACTAATGAGTGAGGAAGCATATGAGCAATACATAAAATCTATTGACTGTAAACAGAATCACTAAATGAAGTATATAAGACAAATTACCCCAGCATAGCTGTCCTAAGTTAGTGCAGAAGAAGGGAGGTAGGGAGCAGGGTGGTGGTGAAATTAAAACAGCTTTTAGGGCTGTCCCAGTCATTGGGATGGGAGTGTCAGAGACAGTGCGATTGGCACAGGACAGAGCAGAGTTTAGGGCTGTTGTACATAGGGTCGCTATGAGTCACAGGCGACTCGACGGCACATAACAACAACAACAACAACAACATTTAGGGCTGTCCAGTGTCACATGAAAAACAGTACTACATTTTTCCATATACTGCCTTTACTGGTGCTATTTTATTTTATTTTATTTTTTTTTACAATGAAGCAACGGCCTTGCAGCAAAATAAACAATAATAAAACATTCAACATTTTTTAAAAAATGCCTTATTTGATGGTTGCTATGGGAAGATGCTATGGGAGCTCTGGTGACATACTGGGTTGTGTATTGGATTGATAGTCAAATGATCAGTAGTTCAGATCCACCTGGTTCTGTATGGGAAAGATTTGGACCCTCTCTTCCCATAACAATTCACAGCATCATGAATCTGATGGAAGGCCATCCTGCATTTGACTTGATGACAAGTAGATTAGATTTTTTTGTTTGTGAAACGTATTAAAGATCTGTTTTCTATAAAATTAAGACTGTCTCAGTGTTTTTCCTACAAGAAATATTTATTATTTTCTCCATAAAATTTTGGATTAGGTTGTTATTTTTTTATCCCTAGATATGTCTTTTTGCTCTCATCACCCTTCTCATTCTTGATTTAATAGCACTTTGAACAAATCATATTCTATTGCATTTCTGATGATAGTTTATACACAGATTCCCATCTGGCAATTTCCATGTAAGTTGTTCAGTGACATTAATTACATTTATTACAATGTGGCCTAGGATTGCCCATTTTTCTCCCTGAACTAATGTTGTTGGTTGTTGTTATGTGTCATTGAGTCACTTGCAACTCATAGTGACCCTATGTACAAGATCCCTAAAACTTACTCTATCCTGTGTCAACCTTATTGTCTCTGACACACCTATTCCCATTACCCCAGTCACGGAATTGATCCATCTGCCAGAAAGGTGCAGCTTTGGAGTTACCTCATGGAGAGTTAGCTATGAATTGGAATTGCTTGATAGCAATGAGAGAAATTCACACTAAGATCAGTAAACACTTGACAGTAACTCTTAACAGGTGAGATGTTTGATTAGAATTCATCAGTTCCATGGAATCTGTTTAGTGAGGCTAGCATCTTGGATTTGATCATTATAAATATCTGTTAGTTTTATATAGAAGTTCTACATTTAAAGTTTTGTACAGATAGTTACAAATATATGCAAATTCTTAACATGAAAGAGAATTATGGATAGATCAGCTAAATGCTATAATATTACTGGAAACCAAATAATTGGATAACCAAACCAATTTTGTTGTTGAGTCCATTGGGTCAAAACCGACTCATAGCTGACCCTCTGTTGAGTTTTCAGAGACAGTGAATTGCATGGAGGAGTCATCTTTCTCCTGCAAAGCAACTAGTGGGTTTAAACTGTGTACCTTTGGAATTGCAGTGCAGCTTTCTTACCATTAGGCCATCAGAACTCCCTAAAACTAATCTTAGGTTATATATATATACACACACTCACACTCACACACACACACACACACACACACACACACACACACACACATATATATCATAGACAATAAATTAAAGGCTTTAGGAAAATAAAAGGAAGGTATAAAGAGAATGTTACTTCTGAAAAATATCTTAGTCATAGTTAAAACATTATTGTTTTTAGATTTGAGTTGGTTGTGATTCACGTTCAACAGAATGAAACATTGCCATCCTCACAGTTGTTGCAGTAATTGACCCTGTTGTTGCAGCTTCTGGGTCAGTCCATCTCATCATTACCCACTGTGATGCTTTTTTCCAGGGACTGGCCCCTCCTGGTAATATGTGCCCACAGAGACTGAAACAATAGGCTCAAGTATGTCAGATGTGATGATGGTGTGGAATAGGACAGGGTTCAGATCTGTTGTTCATAGGGTCTCTAAGGCATCGTATTTTGCCCCACGGCACCTAACAGCAACAACAACAACAAACTATGTGAAATGTAGGCTTGCCCTCCATGCCTCCTAGGAGTGTTCTGGTATCCTTACTCCAGGACATATTTGTTCTTTTGGCAGCCCATGGAACCTTCAGTATGCTTCACCAGCAACCACAGTTTGAAGGCATCAATTGTTGGTGGTTTCTTATTCATTGCCCAAGCTTTCCCGTGCATATGAGTCAACTGAAAATAGCCTGCCTTGGATTAGGCACATCTTTGTTCTGTTGCATTTTACAGTGGTCCTTCGTTTCCATGCATTTTCAATTTTCTTTACTATTAAGTTGTCAAAGTTCATCCAAATTGTACCGTGAATCAGAATTTTATTTCAGTTCATGAATGAACACTCCCCTGTATGTGTAGATCACATTTTGTTTATTCATTCGTAAGGAGCTCTGGTGGCTTCGTGGTAAGAAGCTGTGCTGCAATGTGGTTCGAATACATCAGTTGCTCTAGGAGAAAGGTTCTTAGTTTCCTCCTGTGTGATTAACTGCTGGTCTTAATAAGTTTTTCAACAAGTAAGAATAAAGAACTTTTGTTGCAGTCTTATAACTTAATGAGGAATGTGAAACCTGGTAGCCTAGTTGTAATGAGCTATGCTGCCAACCCAAAGGCAAATGGTTCAAATCCACCAGATGTTTTACAAGGGAAAGATGGGCAATCTCTTGTGTGATTTACTGCCTCTGAAAACCTACTGCAGGGTCAGCTGAGTCAGTTCCACATAAATGGTACAGGATACCTTGATAGTATCACTAGGGTCATTTTAATGAGATTGTTATATTGAATTTTAAACACTGTACTTATCAAAGTATATATATTGGAACAATTTTGTAATAATTTTTATCTGTTACCTTGCAGTTCTACTTTAGTCTTAGAACATTAGAAAAAGACCTGGCATTCTATCTTATTTATGCAGTGGAAATTCATTCAGTACAATGTACTGAGAAGCATATGTGAGAAATATTCTGTGTCGCTTTGAAATTAGTTGATCTTCTGCAAGATTGTCTATTGCAATCTGTCATTTACCTGGCTAGTTTTATTCTGATTTCTAGATTTTATAGAAACACTCTACTAACTTAGAAGTGTTGTGAAAAGTGAATATTTTTGGTTGGTGTATATTCTGCTTTACTGATCTTCTTTGTATAGGCTTTCCATTTTTCTTATGTTGAAATATTTTCTCTGCCAGAGAGTATTCTTCATATAAATAAGTTGTTTGGCTTTGTACTAATGAATGCCTTAATTTTATGTGAAAACATCTTTAAACAAATGCAGTTGGGCTTGAGTGCTTGTCTGTAAAACTGTGATCTTTTTGTCCTCTCTATTTCTCTCTGCCTTACGTCCCTCTGTGGAAGAAAAGTAGGGCTTGAGGTGGGAGCACAAAGACAGTCCATAAACTTTGAGTACACAGTGACTTCGGTGTTGACACAACCCTGCTGCACAAAGACATGTGTTTGCTTTACAGTTGTAGCTGCAGCTGCACATCAGCAGGGTCTCCCTTCAGGTGGCCAAGGGTCTCCCTTCTGGTGGCCAAGCGTCTTGCCTTCAGTGTGTGTTCATTCAGCCAAACCTGTTTTCAGTTACAGCATTTCCAAGATTCTCTGTTAATACTTGTGTAGCTGAGTGTTACTACTACTTAATTTTTCTGCCTATATCTTATCTTTTGTTGATTCATTTATACTAGTATTTTTAAAAAATTATACTGATATATTTACAAAGTTCAAATACATTGTTTTGAAGAACAGATCTTTCCAGTTTCTTTCACCCCACGCCCCACATCAAATTGTATAACTTCATGATTAAACCCTCCCTCCCTCTGCACATCCTCATTCCTCTGCTTCCACCCTTCCCCGCCTTGGATTCTTATACTCATTCTACAATAATGGTTTTATATAATATTTGTCCTTGTGGGACCCAGTTAGTTCGCTCAGTATAATGCTCTCCTATCCCTCCCAAGTTAGATAATAATTTATAAAATCATTTACCCTGTGTGCTGTGAAGTATTCCATTGTGTGAATGTACCAGAATTTCTCAGTCCATTCATTTGTGGTTGATTATCTGGGCTGTTGTCATATTCTTACATTGGTGAATAATGCTGCTATGACCATTAGTGTACACGTCTCCATTTGTCCCTGGTTCTCATTTTCTTAGGGTATGTTTCATGTAGTGGATTAGCTGGGTCATATGGAATTTCTGTGTTCAGCTTTTTGAGGAACTGCCAAACTGCCTCCCAGAATGGTTTTGCCATTTTACAGTCCCACCAGCAATGTTCATAAGAGACAAACTGGTGCCAAGCTTAGAAGCCTTAGTCTACAGTATAAAGAGACTGCCAAATACAGCCAGAAATACACAGTCTGAAGAGGATAAAATTGATGAATGGGACCTTCTAAAGATTAAATCCACACATGCATAAAAAAACTTTGTCCAATAGGGTGAAAAGTAAACCTGCTGACTGGGAACAAACATTTGGTAATACCATCTCAGGCAAGTCTCATAACAAACGTTTACAAAATACTCCTGGGCCTCATAACCCAATTACAGTATAGGCAAAAAACATGGAAAGAATTTTCAGAGGAAGATATTTGTATGGCAAACAGACACATGAAGAAATGCTCAAAATCACTGGCAATAAGAGAGATGCAAATCAAAACTATAATGAAATGACTATCTCACTCCAGTAACAGTGGCAAAGTTGAACAGGGCAGCAAGTAATAAATGTTGGAGAGGATGTGTTGAGAAAGGAACTTTTATATTAGCATTTTAGTGAATAAATTTGGAAATTGTGTATTCCTTGTTTATTTCCTTAACAGATAGTTTCTCTGTGATGAAATAAGACTTGAGCCTGTACTTAAATGCTGCAGAAATAAGTGTACCTTTATGGTTCTTGTAGTTTCTGACATTGCTTGTTTCACCACTGGACATTCTTTAACTAGGTGGTAAGCAAGTGTGTGCCAGAGGATCCTTCTACTGGTTGCTTCTGCTTTAGAAGTGCTTTCTTTTTAGTTATTCTAGTATTGCCTCTCCGTTCTTGATTGCTTAATGCATTTTATTGTTACATTTTTTGTGTATAAAAATCTCTGTTTTTCCTCTCCCTATTAATTTATTTTTCCATTTATTTATTTATTTATTTTCTTTCATTTATCTGGGTACTAATGCTATTGTTTGCTAGTTAAATTAAACTTGTTTCTAGGAAGGGTGCTTTAGAGACTTGAATTTGGCACTTATATGGAAGAAAAAGCTGTTACATGATCACTGTAGAGATTGTTGGTGGTTCACTGATAGAATTCTTGCTGTCCAAGTGGGACACTTGGCTTGGCTGTCTAGCTGATGTACTCCACCAGACCAGCTGTCAGTGGTGACCTGAATGATGCTGCAATACTGAGTAATTTTCAGTGGATTTTCCAGACTCTAAAAGGACTATGAAGAAAGACCTGGTGATCCATTTTGGAAAGAAAAGAACACAACTAAAGAAACTTCTTTGGATCACAGTTTTTCTGATCATAACTAATCATGTTGGCATAGGACTAGACAGTGTTTGTTCTGTTTTGCCTGGGATTGTTGTGAGTTAGTGCTTGACTTGGTAGCAGCAACAACAACAAATAATAGAACAGTGTTGGTGCTTCCTGTGATTTGGTATAGCCTCATTTTCATTCTTTCTATCTCTTAGTGATAAGAAGGAAAGTAGTTTCTTTGTGATGCTGAATAATAATTAATTTAATTTATGTGACACTTTTTTTAAGGCTGTCCGTTTTTCTGGCATGGTACCACGTGATGGGAATGCAACGAGGAGTGAGAATTAATACTCAACCTCAGAAGGCTCTGGTTTGATAAGGGAACTAAACAGATACACAATAAGTGTAAGTGCCGCAATAGAGGCACAGTGAAGGCATTATAGAGAAATAGATGGTGTGAGGCCATAGATCACTTTTAAATGGCTTTTCTTTTCACGATCTTGTACGTGATTTCATGTTACAAGGTTGAAACTATGCAAATGATGTTTGTGTGGACTACCAAGGCTAGCAGAGAGCTTGCTAATAATTCGGGGCTGGTACCTGGGGGTGGGAAGGGTGGGGCCTGACTGCAACAAAGAAGACAGAATGAAGAATAGTACCTTTTGGACCTACCTGCGAACCTTTTGGACCCAGAGTCAGAGAGCTAGCTACAACTAGGGAAATGACTAGAAATAGTGAGAAGCAGCAGCAGAGAAAGGGTGGCAGCAGAACCAAGATATTGGCAGGACATAGTGTGGTGGGCTTTCTGACCAATGGAAGGAGAGACCTGAGTGCGTCTAGTTGAGAGGTTTGCCGGCAGAGTGGAGCACCCATGGGCACACTATTATTGTGCATCATTGAGTGGAAACAGACTGATAGCTTACCCTCTAGCCAGTTTTCAGGTACTCTAAATTGAGTGAGAGGAAATTGCCAGTCTTACTCCAGTGGAGCAGCTGGTGGTTTTAACCGCATGTCTTTGGTTTGACAACACAACTCCTTTCCCATTAGGCCACCAGAGCACTTATTAGGGCAAGTTAAAGACATTTATAGATTTGTTTAAACAGGGCAGAAAAGCCAAGCTAGCACAAGAGGCCCAAGAGGGCTGAGAGCCAGAAAGAACACCTGAACAGAAACTGTCCTGATTAAAGAATAGAATTCTGAGCCATTTCTGATCCTGAAATGTAACCAGTAAACTCCATAATTGTATTTTCTGAAAATTCTGTATAGCCATTGCAACAAATTACCTAACAGATTTTGAGAGTGCTGTGGGAGAGAATATGGGTTTAAAAAGTGGTGAAAAGATTGGATAGAAGATACATGTTGACCTCTGCTTAGTAGGAGTCAGCTTTCGGCTCTTGATGCTGATAATGAACACATAGCACCTCCCCTGTGGTGAAAAAGGTCAGCTGTCTCTCCCACCACACCACTTTTTTACAAGACTTTTGTCTCATTCACCTTGGGAAATCAGAAAAGGCTTTCTAGTGACATCAAACGAAAAAAAAGCAAAGTAGGAACTAGCTATTAAAGAAAGAGGGGGAAAAGGGTGTTGGAGAAAGGTTAAGAGGTGAATAATAAATAGCCCAAGAGTTTAGGTAACTAGAAGTTTCTAGAACTTAATGCAACAGTTTATTGTAACTTTAGTTACTCATTGTCTTGATCAGTATGTGAAGTATATTTATTATCCTAGAACTTTCCTATTTTGGTATCTTTGCCAAATAATCCTTAACTTTAATTCTGTTTTGTACTTGCACAGAGATGGATTATTTCTATTCTTGATATAATCTTGTCCAAATGTTGATGTCCCCTGGGGATATTTGGTTACATAGATTGATAAACTAGATTCCAAGAACACAAAAATAGACCAATTTTTCCAAGATTCAGTAGCAAAGAGTATTTGCTAAAATCCTAGCATAATTGCTTGTTCATGTTCTTAACTCTGGCAATTTTTTCCTCTTAGAGAATAACTTTGTTAGTAAGTAAAGAGTGAAAAATTTACTACATCCGTCTGTATTCTACCTGGTGTATTTCTTTCTTGCATTTAAGTGTATCCACCCCAGACCGAGAATTTATTTTGGCTTAGTATTTGAGAGCTTAAAGTGTGCTTTACTGCCCAGAAAAGAAATTTTTGTCATCTATAGCTAGAAACCTAGACTATAATGATCAAGAGAAATAAATGCCTTTAAAGTTCTTATCTGAATCTGAAGTTCAGGCTCACACAAAGAATGTGTCCTATCTCTATTCCTTTTCAGTCTATATGCAGAACAGATCATCTGAAAGATTGAGCTGTATAGGGCAAAATGTAGCATTGGAACTGGAGGAAGACTCAACAACAACCTGCATTTTTTTTAGCAGATGACACAAATGTGCTTGCTGAAACTAGAAAGACCTGAAGCACTTGCTATAGAAAGTCAAGGACTGCAGCCTTCAATATGAATTGAAGCTCAACATCAAGAAAATATTCTTACCACTAGGCTGATTAGTAGTATTATGATAGACGGTGAAGACATCAAGAAAATATTCTTACCACTAGCCTGATTAGTAGTATTATGATAGACGGTGAAGAGATTGAGATTGTTAACAACTTTAGTTTGCTTGGCTCCACAGTCAACACTCTTGGTACTAGCAGCCAGGAAATCAAAAGATGAATTGCACTGGGAAAGTCTGTTTTCAGAGACCTCTCCAGAGTACTGAAGAGCAACGATATCAGTCTGGAGACTAAGGTGTGACTGATCCAGGCCATAGTTTTTGCAGTTGTTTGGTATGCATCAGAGATCTGTACAATGACTAGGGATGATAGAGAATCGATGCCTTTGAGTCATAGTGCTGGAGAAGACTGTTGAATATACCATAGACTGCCAGGAGAATAAACATGCTTGTCTGAGAGAGGGTAAAACCAGGCTTGGAGTGAATTCTGAGGCTTTGTCTGACATACTTTGGACATGTTGCAAGGAGGGACCAGTCCTTGGAGAAGGACATCATGCTTGGTAGAATGGAGCGACAGAGAAAGAGAGGAAGACCATTGATGACATGGATTGATTCAGTGACCAGGTAATGAGGGTAGGTTTGTTAGAGACAATAAAGTTGGCACAGGATAGAGCAGGATTCAGCGCTGTTGTACAGAGGGTCGCTATGAGTCGCAAGCGACTTGATGGCACTTAACAACAACAACAACATTATGTATTAAATATTTGTATATGTCCTTTGTCTCTTTTTGTTTTGTTTTAAATTTAACACAACAGAATGTAGTTTTGGGTAAATATATAT
>NW_006399846.1:9983555-10023540 GCF_000299155.1 Elephantulus edwardii | reverse complement strand
CCCTCTATGAGGTGGATTGATTCAGTGACTGGGGTAATTGGGATGGGTTTGTCAAGAGACAGTGCGATTGGCCCAGGACAGAGCAGAGTTTAGGGTTGTTGTACATAGGGTCGCTATGAGTCGCAAGTGACTCGATGGCACATAACAACAACAAACAACAAATACCTATCAGTGGATGAAAGGCTAAAGAACAGTGGTTCAGTCATACAGTGGAGTATCATCACTAAAAAGGATAAAATTAGTAAAATACCATGTAACATGAATTTAGAACAAATTATGTTGAGTGATATAAGTCAGTCAAAAGAAGACAATTATGGTATAAGACTATTGTTATAAAAAGCCAAAAAAAGTTTTACACACAGAATCATTCTTTGATGATTAACAAGATGATAATGGAGGGAGGGGCGAGTAAAAATTTTAAATGGGTAAGTTGAATGAATGAAAAGGCAGTATACAGTAAGAGGGTAGTCAATCATTGAAGTTAATTGGTCATTTATAATTGTCAACTTTCACTTAAGTATTTAAAAATTATTCCCTTTTTTATAGGACAAATCCCCTAAAATATGTATTTAATATTCTGATAAAGAGTATCTGTTATATTTTATATTTTGGCCAGTTTGGTTTTGAGAGAATGATTTGCATTGACTTGTTAATAATTGGTTGTTAATAATAGTAATTGATGGAGTTATTTTTTAAGGCAGAGACATGACTTTTCCAAATTCTTGAATTCAGTCTGTTGTCCTCTTGTCCTTTACTGTCAACATAGTTTCTCAAAATTTGTTTCTGCCGATCTTTTCTTTTTATATATGGCCTGAGAAGGAATGATAAATGTTCCAGTCCTAGAAAATTTATAGACATCAGAGAGAAATGAATAAATTACAGACCATTCTGGTAAGTGCAACACAGAGCAGAGTGTGAAAGAGCCAGAGGAGCCCAAAACTTGACGTAAGAGGCTTTAGAAAGAATTATTATAAGCTCTTTAACATAATTAATAAAGTTTACTAAATGTATACACAGATTTCTGAGATAAATTGATGGTAATTTATCATTTGTAATTGGTACTGGAGTTCTTTTCTATTGTCTTTATCTTAAATGGTGCATTGCTTCTCTTTGGCTGTAGTGTGTGAAATCATGACATTTTCATATTTTTTTGATACTCTGTTTAATTGAAATTACTGTAAACTACATAGTTCCATCATTTTAGAAATCAAGGGAAATTGAATAACATATCTTTTGCTTGAAGATGATAGTCTATTTCGTTGAATTATTACTTTAAAGAGATTCTGAAATTTATGTAAAATTATGAAATTTATGTGAAGGGTTGTTATGATCCATCCTCTTTGTTTCATTATCACTAGAACTGTGACTTATTTTCCTAATAAAAGTCACAGTACTTATTGTATATTTAAGAGTTTTTGTTATTGTTATGAGTAATATCATAATACCTTTTCGTTGAGATGAGGCTCAATATAAATATAGTACAACTTTTGTAGTAGATTTTAGACAGCTAGTTTTCTAGCCTTTCCAGATTAAGCTAAGTGAGTACATAGAAGGAGACTAGTGCCTCTTAGGATAAAATGTGTGATGTGAGAAGTGTGATACCTGTTTGGAAAGTATCATGAGCAGACTTCACAAATAGACATTTTCCTGATACAAAACTTGGATCTTTCTACTAAATTCAGTCTGCCTGTTTTTGGTTGATCATCATTAATGTGGCAATAAACTTATTTTCTCTTGTGTTTAAATATGTTCATGAAAGAGTAGCCTGGCTTCTAGCCTACTTCTTTCTTCCCCTAGGGAAGTTGGCAGGCATTCTTTTAGTAAAAAGAGCAGCTTGAATGTAGCCTAAGGAAGAAATATTGGTTCATATTTCATTGGAGAAAAATAGCTTTGTAGCCATCTAGATTAACAGGAACATTATTGGTTTGGTTGTATACCATAGTAAAATGAAAGCTGGCAGAGCAGAAGAAATACACATTATTAATTGTGTTTTTTTTCTTTGCTAAAATAGTGTTGTATACTTGGTATAGTCATAGATTCTAAGTATCTGTGAGATTATTAACTGTAGTCAATATCTGTTACTCTTCAGTTGGACAAGTTGGTAATAGCTGAGTCTAGAAATCTATTTCTTTGTTGAATTTAACTTTGGAGATTTCTCCTTGGGATACAATCAAAGAGTGTATGGTTGGGTGGTTTTTTGTTTGGGTGTTTTGTTTTTTTAAAAAAGAAAAAAATCTACAATTAGTTATAGATTTCACAAAATTTGCATTTTGATAATCTTTTAAGTGGAGGATCTTGAACTCCAGCCAACTATAGAGAATCTTTAAAGGCAAGGCTGATAATAATTAAATGCATTTAATAAGGAATTTGATAGGGAAATCTAGTGGTTTAGTGGTAAGGAACTGTGCTGCCAACCCAAAGTGATTCGAATCCACCAGCTGCTCCAAAGGAGAAAGATGGTAATCTCCTATCTTGTGATTTCTGAATATCTGATGTCTGAATTGTGATATTTGAATATCCCCTTGAGGTCACGGGAACATAGAGCAGCGATAATAAAGTACTCAGTAATAGTACATTTATCTTGATAAGAAAGTCATGTATGTTAGTAGTTTGAAGATTTACGTACACTTTATAGTTTTTGGTTTCAGTATTATATATGTAAAGTAAAAAGATTTTTTTAAAAAAAAATACAAAACACCAAACTCTCCAAAATAACAGCACCTAATAATCGTGTTAAAAAAAAAGTCACCATTGTTAGATTAATTTGAATTCACTATGACACATAGCGACCTTGTGAACAACAGGCTTGCACCCTGCCCTGTTCTGTGTCGCCCTCATGATCTCAGATATGCTTTTGCCCATTGCCAGCAAGTCACTGGGTTAGTTGATCTTGTTGGGGATTCTCATCCACCATAAGCATTAAGGATCTTTACAGACTTATAAACAATATTTAGAACATGCATAGCAGACAAAAAGGTATTTTCCACATTTAAAAATGGATTAGAAAAATGTTAAGCATTCTGATAAAATGGGAACGAACAGGAACAAATGAATAACAAAAGAGGAAATATACAGTACCAGTAAAGATGGGAATAGCTATACAGTCTCACTTGTATGCAAAGAAATACAAAAGAAAATAAAAATGACATCTCACCTTCACACATTAGGTGAAGATTAAAAAAGAAAGAAAACATTATTTAATTTGTAAGAATATGGGAACGTGTCTAATCCCAAACATTGTTAGGACTTCATCTTACTTGGATCCCCAATCAATATACTTGATACCAGCAGTCAGGTGATCAGGAGACATAAGCTCTGGAAAAATCTGCAATCAGGGGCCTCTCCAAATTATTGAGAGCAATGATGTGAATTTAAAGACTAAAGTACACCTGACTGAAGCCCTGGTCTTTTCAATCACTTGCCCTGCATCTGAGAGCTGGAAAATGAATAAGGATGACAGAAGAATAATTGATGCCTTTAAACTGGGTGTTAGAGAAGAGTACTACCAAAAGAACAAAAGGATATGTCTTGGAGAAGGTGCAGTGAGAATGTTCCTTGGAGAAAAGATGATAAAGTTTTGTCTCACGTATGTGGGGCATGTTTCAAGAAGAGATTCATTGGAGAAGGGCATTAAGCTTGGGAAGGTGGAGGGATGGTGAGAGAAAGGAAGACCCTCAACTGGGTGGATTGACACAATGACTAACAATAGGCCAAGTGAGTCAGAAGTTGTGAAGATGGCACAAGATAGGAAAGGGTTCAGACCTGTTGTTCATATGATCACTGTGAGTCCTAATGAACTTGACTGCCCCTAACAACAGCAACAACATTGTTTGTTAAAAGCTTAGACTTATATACCATTGTAGTGATGATTTATAATATCTAGCAAAATTCTAATTCTGCATGCCTTCTGATCTAGCTATCAAATCTCTGGGAATTTATTCCCATGAAAATACCATGTATGTAAAGATGTACACGTGAGGGTGTCATTTACAAAAATGAAAACCAACCTGTTTTTCATTTAAACCAAAATCTCAAACCAGAGCAATTGTATCTATTCTGACTCATGGAGATCCTGTGAGTTGCAGGATGAAACTGTTGTCCATAGAATTTTCAGGACTATGACTTTTCAAAAGCAAATTACAAAGACACATCCCACCATGCCTCTTCCCGCCCCTCTCCGTACATAACCCTGGGTAGATTCAAATTGCTAGTTCAAATTTCAGTCAGTAGTTTACTATATAACTGTATTATTCAGGCAATCAGTTTATCAGTCATTATGTATAAATTATTACATATTCATGAAGTGAAATTCTGTCATAAAAATGGTTTTAATTTCTTTTTTTAATAACTAGTACATTCATAAGGTTTTAAATTCAAGAGGGTGTTTATGGAGGAAGGAGAAAGTGATGCTAATGCCTGTGAATGATGAAAATGTTCTAGAATTCCATAGTGATGCACATTTGTGAATTCTTGAGTTGCACTATTTAAATAAAGGCACTGGCAAAAATTAGGGAGCCTAGAGTTGGTGGGATTGGTGGGATACCAACTGAAATGTTTCAAATGACAGATACAGTCCTGGATGTGCACAGCAGTCTGTGCCAAGAAATTTGTAGGACACCTGATTGGCCAACTGACTGGAAGAGATCCATGTATATTCCGATTCCCAAGAAAGGTGATCCAGCAGAATATGGAAATTATTGAACACTATCGTAAATATCACATGTAAGCCAAATGTTGCTGAGGATCATTCAAAAACGACCAGAACAGTATATAGACAGAGAACTGCCAGACATTCAAGCTGGATTTGAAAGGGGCCATGGCACCAGGGTTATCATTGCTAATGAGGTTTCTCCTGAAGAAGGACATCATGCTTCGGAAGGTGGAGGGATGGTGATGGAGAGGAAGACTTTCAACCAGGTGAATTGACATAATGACTGTAGCAATGGGCCTGAGTGTGTCAGAGATTGTGAGGATGACACAGGATAGGACAAGCTTCTGTTGTTCATAGGGTCACTATGAGCTGTACTCGATTCAGTGGCACCTAACCTCAACAACTCTTAAAATGTGTGAACTATGTGGTATGTGAATTTATGATGTAACCTGTGAGGAATTGAACTTGGAATTTTCTTATTTTTCTACGTCTCATAAGTTTCCTTTTATTTAAAAGAGAGCAGTATTAACTACTTCTCTTTCAGTTTCAGTGGAAAATGTTTGAGTTTTCCTTCTCTGTCAGGGGTGTGTGTGTATGTTCTAGCTTTTGCAGGTTTAGAGTGTATCTGAATAAAGTTGTTAATGAAGTATTTGAGAATAAAACATAGTAAAAACGTCTTTGTATAAACTTGTCCCTCAACCATTCTAGTTTTTCTTTTTTACAAAAAGAAGTAATAATTTCTATTATAAATTTTCATTGTATTTTTATTTTCTATACATACATTTTGTTGTTATGTGCCTTCAAGTCACCTGCGACTCATAGCAACCCTATGCACAACAGTTCTAAACTCTTCTCTATCCTGTGTCAATCTTACTGTCTTTGACACACCTATCATTACCCCAGTCACTGAATCATTCCTTCTCATCAAGGGTCTTCCTCTCCTATGCTGTCCCTTAACCCTCCCAAGCATGATGTCCCTCTCCAAAGACTGATCCCTCCTTGCGGCTTGTCCAAAATATGTCAGACAAAGCTTCAGAATCCTTGATTCTAAGGAGCAGCTTGGCTTCACCCTCTCCAAGTTGAACTTGTTTGTTCTCCTAATAGTCCATAGTATATTCATTATTCTTCTCCAGCACCACAGCTCAAAGGCATCAATTCTCCTTCTGCCATCCATAGTCATTGTCCAGCTTTCTGATATTTAGCAAGTAATTGCAAAGACCGTGGTCTGGATCAGGCACACATTAGTCTCCAGACTGATTTTGTTACTCTTTAGTACTTTGGAGAGGTCTCTGACAGCAGTCTTTCCCAATGCAATTCTCTTAATTTCCTGTCTGTTGGTACCAAGATTTTTGATTGGAGAGTCAATCAAACTGAAGCTGTGAACAATCTCAATCTCTTCCCTAACTATCATGATGCTGAAGGAAGAAGTTCAAGCTGCTCTGAAAGAATTGGCAAAATCAAGGCCCCAGGAATTGATGGTGTACCAATTGACGTATTTCAACAAACAGACTCAGCCCTGGACGTGCTCACCAACTTGTGCCAAGAAATCTGGACGACAACCACCTGGCCAACTGACTGGAAGAGATCTATATTTGTTGCCATTCCAAAGAAAGGTGATCTGACAGAGTATGGAAATTATCGAACAGTATCATTGATATCACATGCAAGCTGAAGATTATCCAAAAATGACTGGAACAGCACATCAAAGGAGAACTGCCTGAAGTGCAGGTTGAGTTTAGAAAAGGCCGTGATACTAGGGATATTATAGCTAACGTCAGCCAGTTGGATCTTGGCTGAAAGCAGAGAGTACTAGAGGAATGCCTATCTGTGTTTCATTGACTATGCAAATCCTTTTGACTGTCTAGATCACAACAAAGTGTGGCTGACTCTGAGAAGAATGGGAATCCTAGAACACTTACTGGTGCTAATGTGAAAGCTATACTTGGACCAGGAGACAGTTGTCAGAACTGAGCAAGGAAATACTGCATGGTTCAAAATTGGGAAGGGTGTATGCCAGGGATGTGTCTTATCTCCATGCCTTTTGAACCTATATGCAGAACAGATTATCCGGGATGCTGGGCTCTATGAGGAGAAATGTGGCTTCATCAACAATCTGCTTTATGCAGACAACACAACCCTGCTTGCTACTGAGGAGGACCTGAAGCACTTTCTGCAGAAGGTCAAAGACTGCAGCCTTCAATATAGATTGAAGCTCAACATCAAGAAAACAAAGATTTTCGCCATACATATGTATGTACATACATACATACATACATACATACATACATATTCGTTTCCTCTTGTACAGTTTACAAACTCTGAAAATCCAGAGTATAAAGAAAACATGTAACATGATTATTTAGAGATTTATATATTCTCATTCTTTCTTTCTCTTCAGATACTTTTAAAAATTAGAAATGGGATAATCCAGTGCTTTTTCACATTTAAAAACAATATATGATGACCAAAGTTTTGGTCAGTAAATAGAAATCTGCAATGTTATTTATTTTATTGTTGACAATATATGGAGCAGAATATAAGTAATTTCACAATGTCTACATGTGCCATTCAGTGACACTGGTTATATTTTCAAGTTATATAACCAATCTTAGGGAGCTCTGGTGGCCTAGTGGCAAGAAGCTGCACTACAATCCTGAAGGCATATAGTTTGAGGATACCAGCAGCTCCATGGGAGAAAGATGGGCAGTCTCCTGTGCGATTAACTGCTTCTGAAAACCTGCTGGAGGATCAGCTATGGTTCAGTTCTGATTCGACAGTACACCACCACCACCACCACACACCAATCTTACTTTTCTGATCTGTTAATCTCTCATTTACATGAACTCATTGGTCCTTAAATATCCTGTGTAAAATTTCATGTGACTTTTGTCAGTTTGATCTCATATAGTTAGACCTTTCAAAGGAGTATAATGCTAAAGGTGGATAATTTTAACTAGTTATGCTAAATGGTTGATTTTTTTAATAAGAAAAAAATTAAGGTTTAAATAATATCTCAGGGACATAGTTACAGGGATTCATCCAGCCTCCATGGCTTCAAGAAGTCTGGAGTGTATGAGATTTTGAAATTCTGTTCTGTATGTTGCTTCTTTTGATCAAAATTCTTCACCGTAATGGTGGTGAGGATGATTATGTGCTGTTAGTCAGAACCAACTCATAACTGACCCTCTAGTAGATTTTTGGAGACTGTGAATCATGTGGCTGGAGAAAAATTCAGTTTTACTCTCACAGCAAAAGAGGAAACTAATGACCATTTCTTTTTTCTTCTTCCTATTGTGAATCTTCTCCATCTCTTGTACCTTAAATGCCCACTCGTGAGCTTTTACTATCCAGGCACTGTGCAGAAAATTAGTGGGTAGAACACAAACTCAGTTAACTGGTATGTCCCATGACACTGTGGTCCTGAATCTCAAGATATCACATGAGATGTTCAGTAGTATATAAGTGACATCAGGAGCTTTTCTTTTATGTTCTCTTTCTCTTTGCCATTGTTGTAAACATAACACAACTTTTGCCAGTTAATCCTTTTGCAGATATGTAACTATTGATAGCAGTTGCATCAATCATGGGGAAAATATTTTCTTAACAAGATTTTCCAGCCACAATAAAATAAAATTCAATCCATAAGCAAGAAACCTTCATACTTCTCTTCCACCCCCGGTGGTGGTGGTGGTGGTGGTGTTAAGTGCAGTAGAGTGGTAGACGACCCATAGCGACCCTATGAATGAAAGTCTTGAACATAAAACTTTCTTTAATTGATATTCATAGTTTCTAGAGGCAAGCTTTTTGGAAGTGGATGCCACTCCTGCTTCCAAGCTTGTTTTATTTGGAAAAAAAAAACAGGCCCAAAGCCTTTTTAAATTCAAGGCCAAATCCAATCAGCTCACACCCTGTTGTGAGCAAAAGCCACAACCTAGTCTCAACCCCAAACCAGAAAACACACCTTCACAGAATCTGGCCGTTCCACTCAGGTAGTCACTGAAAAACTTTGATGACATTATTTTACAATATTTTTCATTTTGTGATTGATTTATTATGAAGGCTCTAAGCATAATGTCTTCATCCTTCAAGACCATATTATTTTAAAAGTTTATGTCTCTCACTGGTCAAGCACCATTTTTCTGTTATAGGTGCAGATCACATTCTGTTTACCCACTTTATTCATTGATGAATATTTGGGTTCTGTCTGCCCTTTGGATGTTGTGAATAGTACTGTAATTAACATTGTGTGCCAATATCCGTTTGAGTCTGCATTCAAGCCTTGACCGTACGTCGTATTGTGCAGTTGCTGACTGATATGGTTGTTTTGTTTTTCTTTTTTTTTAAGTACACTCTTATTTTCAATTGATCAATGGTGTTAATTATGCAGACATTTCTTACTTACTTTACCTATCATCTGTTAATGTATATGATTGTAGTTCTTTTCACAGCATATTTCTTTGTACACTTTTGAGATAAAAGGTTGTGCAGGCTACTAACTTTTAAAAACAATGTAACTTTTAAAAACCCGTATTAGAAACAACTCTGATATATTAACTGTGGAAAGATAATGCAGGCATCTCATTTTAAATACAAGGAATCAGAAACCTAGGATTATGTAGTCATTGTAGGAGCTGGGACTAAAACTGATGAATGCTCTGCTTGGATTTAGTATCCTCTTTATCTTGGCGCACTGACAAGTCTTATTTAGAATGCAAAGATTGGTCTGCTGTTTCTTCGTTCTAAAAATAAGATTATCAATGTGGCATCCTTTTGGAATTC
This sequence comes from Elephantulus edwardii, assembly GCF_000299155.1. Taxonomy (NCBI): domain Eukaryota; kingdom Metazoa; phylum Chordata; class Mammalia; order Macroscelidea; family Macroscelididae; genus Elephantulus; species Elephantulus edwardii. The sequence goes on along the minus strand of NW_006399846.1, from coordinate 10,014,110 downwards.
TTTGTGTAATATGTTCCAATTTGCTCATGTATTTATAAGATTAAACTGTGGTGATGTAGTCTATTAGAGCAAGTCTAGACTTGCTTTGCTCAACCAAAGGCTACATTTTCCCTGTGGCCCCAGTCCGACAGGTACTCCTTGAGAGAAAAGATGAGCATTCTCTTTGTGTGTGATTTATAGCCTTGGAAACCTGCTGAAGGGTCAGCTATGTTGGAACTGACTCAAACAGCAATGAGTGAGAGAGATTCAGATTAAAGGTTCTTACACCTTCATTAGGGAGATAGGCGTAGGATAAGCCCTCGTAAGCAGTTTAACTTGTATTAGCACCTCCATTTAACTGCTTACTCAAGTTACTATCTTCCCTTGTATAAAAAGTTCTCGAATTCTCTGTCACTCTTATAACTTGAAGGCAAGCTATTTCCTTTAATAGTCCTATTTTCTGCGGGTTGAGAGGATTGCTTTGGTTTGAACACTAGTGCTATCCTTGAGTGACCTTACTCAAGTGCACACTGTATGTATTCTATTCCACCACCACTGAGTCAATTTCAGCTCTTACAATACCTTGTAGTAGAGAGTATAACTGTCCCATAGGGTTTCTGAGGCTGTACAGGTATCCAGAAGCAGATGGCCTCAGCTTGCTCTGTCAGAGCATCTAGGGGGATCAGTCCTCTGACCTTTTTGGCACGCAACTAAGTTCTTTAACTGCTACATCACCAGGACTCTTTACTCTATGCTACTAATTAATATTATATGTTAAATGCTAGTATCTAATAGGGATTGATTAAGGAATATTGAATCAGTAATATTTAAGGATTACAAGACGTGAAAATAATTTGGTGGTTTCATAATCTTTTATACTTTTTGGTGAGATTGTTAAATGAATATGTTCTCATTCCTGTAGCTTTCCCCTGTGTTCTCTTTCTTTTCAATTTTGATTATTATATGTGTTGATTTTGGATGGCTGTTTTATCACTTCTTCAACAGTGTGAGAAGCTCTGAAATTAATGGATTCATCCATTCTGCTTCCAGTTGTAAGTTGAACATAAGTTGAATTATTGACATTTAACAGATTATCTCATCTTTCTTTCAAAGCATATGTAGAATATTGTGAATCTTAATTTGCTGAATGCAGGGTTCTGAGAACTTGAATGACTCCTTTCTGACTCCCTCCAGTAGTTTAAAGAATGTGCACCTACTTTTGCCACTTGAGAAGTAATGCTGACCTGGCTCTTTCTTTTGTTCTCGTTGTAGCACATGCAGATGACAATCCAGGCTCTCCAGGATGAGCTGAGGATCCAGAGGGACCTGAACCAGCTGTTTCAGCAAGATAGCAGCAGTAGGACTGGTGAACCTTGTGTAGCAGAGCTGACGGAGGAGAACTTCCAGAGGCTACACGCTGAGCACGAACGGCAGGCCAAGGAACTGTTTCTTCTTCGAAAGACCCTGGAGGAAATGGAGCTGCGTATCGAGACTCAGAAGCAAACCCTAAATGCTCGGGATGAATCTATCAAGAAGCTTCTTGAGATGTTGCAGAGCAAAGGACTTTCCGCCAAGGCAACCGAGGAAGATCATGAAAGAACAAGACGACTGGCAGAGGCAGAGATGCATGTCCACCACTTAGAAAGCCTTTTGGAACAGAAGGAAAAGGAGAACAATATGTTGAGAGAGGTAAGTGATCACCTTTTAAATGGCCGTAACTTACCATTTTCTTTTCCTTCCCTGATTACTCAGCTTCTTGACGTAGATAGTTTTATGCGCTCTGTTGTATTAATGGAAGGGATTGTCTTTCTTTATATTTAGTGTCTTTCTGATTTCTATTCTAAATTGTTTTTTTTTACTTTTATTATTATGCTGTCTGGTAGATATCTTGACCTGATCAGTTTCTGAATCTTTCTTTTTTCTTCCTGATTTCTATAGAGTTGTTCGTTGCTAGAGAAACATAAAATTTTCCTGGTTTGTTAATAATGTTTAGATTTGTTCATGGAAGTGCATCTAGCAAAACCAGATTTGAATAAATGTGCTCAATTTTAAAAAGTGAATAGACAGTAGGTAATTATCTTAGTTTAGATGTACATGTGAAGTCCTTGAGAGCAGTAATGGATAGATGCTCTGTGGTTTCCTGGAAACTGTTGCTGTGCTGTAAAAGATACCTAATAAAAATCATTTATGTCTGTGGAGGCACAGCCAGAGAGGAGGACATAGAGACACTGTGATTTACTTTTTAGAGAGGAAACCTGGACTTTAGCTGACTACTCTGATGATTTTACAACATTTCACTTTGTAGGTAATACTTCAGTTTGAGAAAGGATAAAATAGATTTATAGCTATGATTACTTTACAATATTCAGTCAGAGACTTCCCATACATTTTACATGTACAAAAGGGGGAAATTCCCAACACTGTGCTAGTATAAGTCTTAATAAACATTTCCTGGGGACTGTAGTCCTGGGTACATTAAGGTAAATGGGTGTTTTGGTCCATCAAGATCATGTTATACATTACTTTGGTGTGTTGTGATTGGGGTCTTCAAAGTGTGTAAGCAACCGTCTAAGATACAGCTATTAGTTTCTCCCTGTGTGGAAAAAAAGGGCAGAAAAACAAAGAGGAAGCACTTAGTCCAGAGGACTGATGGACCATGCAAACCTCGATTTCCACAATCCTCAGCCCAGAAGAACCAGATGGTATCTGCTTGTCACCACTAACCTCTGTAAAGGGGCCAACAGAGGGGGGGAAATGGAGAGCAAAACTTGAAAACATAACAAAAACCAGCTTGACTGATCCCATAGAGGCTGGTGGAACCCCACGAATATGACTCTTAGTCACCTTTTATATATACCTGGATCAGACCTCATCCCTGTTGGATAATCAGCCAAATAACATATAGGCCTAGAAGGTGACCAATAGTAAAAAAGCATTCACTCCTTAGAATAACCAACCATAATAAAGTCATAAGAACACTGTTTGCCCAAGGTAAATCCCAGATTGTGTAGAGAACAAACAAATCTGTATTGAAGGAAGTGTAGCCAGGATGCTTCCTAGAGGCAAGGATGCTAAAACTTTACTTCCCATTCTTTGGACATATTATCAGGAAGTGCCAGTTATGGAAAAAAGACATCATGCTGGGACAACATGACCCTCAATGGAGATGGATTGACACAGTAACTGCAACAGTGAAGGCAGTGCAGGATAGGGCAAAATTTTATCTGTTGTTCATAGGATTGCTATGTATTGGAGTCCACTTGAGCATCTCAACAAACAACAAAATCTAAGTATATTCAGTCAAATTTAAATATAAATACTTGTATTCTTAGAACTGATCTACAACTAGGTTCATGTAATACCCCCCAAATTATGAGACTATACTATTTCATAAAACCACCTGCCAACTACATGTTGTAGGCACATGCCAACTTTCTTTCACTTGACTTTAAAGACCTTATATTTTAATAAGATAGCTCAGCTTGTTGTTATTAGGTGCTGTAGTGTCCCTGTGAACAAAAGACCTGAACCCTGCCCTGTCCTGTGCCATCATCTCTGATGTCCTTGAGCCTGTTGTATGCACACTATGTCAATCTATATTGTTGAAGGTCTTCTTCTCTTTCATTGACCCTTCACCTTTCTAACCATGATAACCTTTTCCAAAGACCCTCCTGACAGCATGCTCAGAGTATGTGAGATGAAGTCTTTCTGTGTTTGTCTGCAAGGAGCACCTTGGTTGAACTTTCTGTAAGACATATCTTCAGCTTGGCTATAGGATATTGTTAGGGATATTGTAATCACTTCACACAGCATGCAACATGAAGCTGTATTGGCATCATGATGAACTTTGTTAAATTTTTACTGCTTTTGTTCTGAATATTTCAGTCTATCCCAATGTATTATTGGTTTTTGAAGTCAACAAATGTCAAATAGGTAAGAGTTGTGGAAAGCCACGGTGTTAGACTTACATGTTGTTGCTTTGTACCATCGAGTTGGAACCAACTCATAATTGACCTGGTGGTAGATTTTCTAGGCCGTGAATTATACAGGAAGAGATTGTTTATCATTAAACATACAGATAACTTGAAAATGTGGTTAAAAAATGTAAACTTAAGACTGATTTTCAAATAATGAGAAGCTCTATAAATATCAAGTACCTTTTCTATATGTAATATACAAAGAAATACTGACCTTTTTAACATAATAACACACACTTCTACTTTGCATTAGCTGTTACAGCATCAGCTAGTAGGAAGCACATAAGTAATTAAATCATGAGGGAATGATTGTATCAGAAAACATGTTTGGATTGCCTATTCTTTCTGTTCTACTTGCCTTCGAGATTTTGCTCAAATTTAATTCTTATTTTTATTTTTAAAATGTAAAATTTAATTAATTATTAGTTAATTATTTTCACCCCTTGTTGTGTACCGTCAAATCAGATCCGACTGGCACAAGAGGAAATTTTCCTCTTTCTCCAGCGGAGCATCTGGTGAATTTGAACTGTGCACCTTTAGGATTACAGCACAGCTTCTTGCCTCTCGGCCATCAAAGCTCCCTTTCAAATTTAATTCTTCTGTGACACTTAGCTTGTGTAACTGTAATATATACTGATAAAACTAGTCATATTATTGTGTATTGTGATATATGCTTCTTCATTCACCTGTTTTTTTGCATCAGGGATCTATATTATCTTCATATTGCCATTGTCTTCACACACACAGCCAGTTATTAGTAAATATTGGGTGAATCAGTTGAAAAGAAGGTAATTTAAACTTAAATTAAATCTGATTTTCACTTGCCAGAACTAATAACTAGTTAGATAATGTCACATAATGATGAGCCCATTAAGGGTAAAACCAAGAAATCTAGAAAAGAAATCCTAATAAACGGAAGGATATGTCTTATTCTTAGTTTTTTTTGTTATTTGGGTTTTCTCTTCTGAGGAACCAAAACTTCCTTTCTCAAGACCTGCGTGGTTGCCTAGAGATTAAAGGCCTTGTTCTTTTGTATTTAAATTTACCTTACTCTATAAACTGTGCATATTGGCTCCCTCTTGTGGTACTGAAAGTGTCGGCAATGAGCCTCACACATTGTCTGAGAGAGGCTATAAAAACATTTGACACACAAAATGAATGTGTTTTAACAGGAGTATGATGCATATGTGCTGTTTCAGGCAAGGTGTTTTGACTTCTTTGTTAAGAGTTCTCCAGCCCTCTATTTGTTTCCTCCATTTTTAACCATCCTTTGAACCTTGGCAATTAAAATCCACAAATCATTCCATGGGAGGAAGATGGGTCATTTCCTCCCATAAAGATTTACAGCCCCAGAAATCTGATAGAGAGGTACTGTGAGTTGGAATTAATTCAGTTTGTGTGTGTGTGTATTAATTTTTTCCTCACATTTAAGTAAGAGAGATGGAGACTTAAAATGTACATGATATCGAAAGTGTGTTAGGAAAGACAAATGTAACTGTGGGTTGACCACACCAATATCTGAAAGTTTTATTATTTATTGACATTGTAGCCCACCTTTTAGAAAATGGATAGTCATCATTTCAAAGACTGGTTTTCACTACGAAATTTGGTTATTATGTGGAGCAACTGGTGGATTTGAATCTCCTGCCTTTGAGTTGACATTTCAGCATTTTACCCACTTGGCCACCAGAGCTCTCTGACATTTGGTTAATTCCCCCCCCCCCATTTGTTCTTTGTGAATTTGGTTAATTCTTAATACCCTATGACAGTTTTTTTAAAATCTGACAAAAAAAAAAGAAAAAGGGAAATAATATAAAAAAAGTCTGACAAGACATCAAAGTAGCAGACCTAAAATGTATGCTTTTGCCTGCATATTCAGAACATGACTATTTATTTGCCATTGCTTGAGTTAATATTATTGGTATTCTTCATGATAATTTTAATTATTATAAAGGATGTGTCCAGAAATATTTAGGAAATCAACATTGAAGCTAAAACTGTTGTTACCAATGAGTCAGCTTCAACTCATAGAGACCCCAGTATAGTGACCCCATGTAGAACAGAATGAAATGCTGTCCCATCTATCTTGGCACCATCTTCACCGTCACTGTCCATTGTGTCATTCTATTTCCTTGTCTGTCTTCCTTCGTTTTGCTGACCCTCCACTTTTCCAAGCATGATTTCCTTCTTCAAGGACTATCTTCTTGTTTGCTCTGAGAGGATAGCTCTTCTGAAGTCATACTTTGAATGCCTTTAGCCCTCAAGGCCTCATTTTCTGGCACTGCATGAGACAATGTTTCACTGTTATTTGTACAGTTCAAGGACCTTTCATTTCAGAATTGCAATCCAGTCCTGCTCTGTGGTCTTTTTTTAGCTGAAACTGCTGAAAGTGGCTGATCCTTCTGTAGCACACAAACCACAGCTGACTGAGAATCTGACTGAAGAGTGGTGGCTCTAGAAAAAATTGTGAAAACAGTTCATAATGATACATGATAAAAATTAGTGTTTTAATAAGTAAAAAGAGAACTTTTGAAATAAGTAGAAGATAAAGATTCTAAACCTATCCTAAAATCAATGACATATTTGATTAAATATTCTAACATTGAAGTGACATTTATATTCTGTAATAGTTTTCATTTTGGTTATGAACTTGATTCTGTAGATGACAGGTAAATCATGACTGCTTTCCTCTGAAAAAAGCAAAATATTTTACTTACGCATTGTGTTTTCTGAATGTTTTTAATTATATTCTATTGTATGAGTGTACATTACAGTGTATCTACATTGCTAGAATTCCTTTTTTCCTGAAGTGCCTTTTCTTTTTATTGTAAGTAGAGTGAGGACATCTAGTGGATAGGTCCTGAACTACAACCAGAACTTAGTCTTAAGGGTTGGATATATTGAAATTTTAACAAACATGATAGGTGATTATATTATAAACCAAAGTTTGAAAACCAAATTTTCATTCTAGGTCTTGTAACAAATGATATCCAAGAGATCATGGAATCTCTGATTCTATAACCTATATGGCTGTATGCCAGTCATTGTTTGTAGAGTACATAAATGAACACACTGCTGTAGATTTTTAAATATAGGTATATACTCAAGTGATAACCTGCTTGCATAAAGTGAAGAATGCTTTAAGCACTTACATCAAGAGACACCATCATGATCGATGAATAAAAGATTGAAGTTTTTACATTTCGGTCATTTCGTTTTACTTGGTTCCACAGGAGAAAAGTGGGCAGTCTCCTCCCATGCAATTTACTGCCTCTGAAAACCCACTAGAGGGTCAGCTGTGAGTTGATTCAAACAACCACCACCTTTTTAGTGAGTCACTTTTACTTATTTACATTTTGATAAAAATTGTAAATGCCACAACTAGAGATGATAAAAGTTCAAATGCCACTTCATTTTGGCTGAGTTAAGAAAAAAAGTATATTGAGGATTGTTTTCATTTATCATCTCTAAGGTCAAATGACCCAAAACCCAAGGTAAACACAAGCTGAGGACATCAGTAGCACAGCGCACCAGTTATTCAGAGCAGGGTTTCATAGATGCTAAAGAGAACAAAAACGAAAAGTGAATGCCACAGTGGAAGCGAAATGACAGGGCATGAATTGAAATTAATATGAGGCAGAGGGCATGAGAATATGCATGCTGGAAGTAAAGACATGCAGGGTATGAGGGCAACCCAAGCACAGTTGTTTAAGCTTTTGAGAACCCTGTCACTTCAGCATCTTCAGTGACATCTAGCTCCTAAATCTCCTTCTGTAAAATTAAAACCTCTTACCTTGGAGAGTCTCTTGGTAGTCTGTTATCTCTTTCTATTAAACAAGATGTGAGGGTGGACTGTTGAGTCTACTGCTTGCTGTATTCACTCCTAAAGAAACCACTCTCAGAGTACAGCAGCGATTCAGATTGGGGAGTAGATAAAGTTTGGTAGCTTAATTGTGATTCAAGTCATTGAAGAATTTATAAGAACAAAGAATAGAAAGAAATGGTTTTTGATTTGGGATATTTCAAAAGGTCTGTTTTATATGAGTCAAAGTTTTAAATCACATTGGTATTTGCACAAAATCACTCATAGGCATTAATTACCATTAATTGATACAATTAACTTAAATCTCAGCAAACCGTTATTGTATACAGCTATTCCCTTTATCCAACTTCTCTATTATATTTTCCCCTCCTTTTCTGTCTCCACCCCTGTTTAATCCACAGTGTATGTTCTGTTTCAGATTGTTAATTGCAGTACACATAATGTCTGATTATCTTAATTTCAGATTGGTGTTTCCTTCACCTATTCCAGTACAAGAGTTATCTTACCATTCTGCTGTCTTTACTACCTGCCTCCCCCATAACCTTCCTGTTTTTCTAACACTGGTCTTACACAGTATTTGACCTTTTGTGACTGAGTTATTTCACTCAGCATGATGCCTTCCAAACTCAACCATGTTGTGTAGTCTTTCATGAGTTTATTGTTTTTCAGTACTACATAATACTCCACTGTGTGAATGTATCACAATTTCTCTAGCCATTCATTTGCTAATGGACACGTGGACTGCTTCCAACTCTTTGCTCTTGTGAATAATGCTACAGTAAATGTGGGTATGCAAATGCTACAGTAATGATGGGTATGCAAATGGGTATGTAAACCTGAGTATACAAATACCTGTTGGAAAAAGCAAAACAAAACCACGAATATCTGTTGGTGTTGCAGCTTTGATTTCTTTAGGGTATATGTCCAGTAATAGGATAGCTGGATCAAATGATATTTCTACTTGAAAAAAATGTTTTTAATTGCAGCATGTTAAAAGATAAATGATTTACCTAAAAATAGTAATTTTTACTAGTATTTGTTTCATAAATTTTCTAATTTTTTTCATTTATTTACTCACAGTCCAGCATTTATAACAAAAACATCTGGCACTGAAGTGATGAACCATTAAAAGCAAAGTTTGTGGAAGTAAATATTTTTGTTGTGGGAGATAATTAGAACTTTACAATGATTGTTGAAACAATTAAGTTCACCAAGTCTTTTTCTTTGTTGTAGGATATGTGGACTATTATGTTTGACGACAGTGTAATATCCAGTAAAAATATGAGGACCTTGAAGCCACTAAAAATTATACAGTCCAGTTCTCTTTGCACTGAGATAGCATACTACTTTTGTGCTTAATTGCTATAAATATATTTGCATTTAAAAAGAAGCTTTCATAGATAGCTAAGACAGACGTACACAGACACAGACACAGACACACACACACACACACACCCTCCCCTAATTTGTAACTTACATATCCCATTCAAATCTGTAAATAAGCAGATGGGGTATTGTCCATATTATTAGTATTTAGGACCTTTGCCTGCCTCCATCTGGTCCCATCAACCCCCTTTTCTTTATTTCTGTCTTCTTTTTATTGTGACTACATTAAATTCAGAACTTGTGTTTTAAGTTTGACTCTGTGAAGGGATTACAAAAGCCACTTGGAACTTGGAACTGCTACCCTTGACCCAAGCTAAAAGCTAAAATTGGGAACTGGGGCAGGAGATGGGGAGAAGTTATTTTGGACATAAGACAGTAACAAATATCTCCTTTCTCACAATTGTATAAATAGAATTGACTTTTAAAAAGAAGGTATTTGCTGGAAAAGAGAGATCATGAAATTTTATTTCTAACATGTAATTTCTTCATTAGTAAATAAATGAGAGAAAAATGAGCAAGTAAATAAATCAGCCACAACTTACAGTATAATAAGAACCTGATAATCCTTGCTCTGTGCCGTTTTTTTTTAAAGGAAATTTACAGTCCAAAAGGAGGGAAAGTGAGCAAGTAGGATATTATGCCACTTACAAACATTTAAATAGTATGTGCATGTCTGTTTCCAGCGTCTGCTCTCCTTATTAAAGGTACATGAGTCAGGTTTGATGTGCTCAGCGGGAAAGGGGAGTCTATCAGCTCACTGACTGCAAGATGTGTTCATAATGAGCTTTAATGTGCAGGTCTTTGGATGCAAACCTATTTGAAGTGTTAGGTTTCAAAATGTCTTTATAGGAAAGCTTTTTGCCTGTGAATGGTTTAAAATGGATCTCAATTCCTTCTTGTATTCAGAGGATTGTCTTCTTTATATTTTGTTTCCATGCTTACTAGCGTTTAAAATGAAATTGTCATAGTTGCATTGTAGAGCAAAATGTTTTGTTTTGTTTTTTTTTTTTAATTTTTTTTAGAGCAAAATGTTTTTAAAATGACCCAATTTGGATCTAGGGTATGGAGAGGAGAGGATACAGGAGAAAAGGGGGTTGGGGCGGGGAGAAGGTGAGCTGTCTAAAAGGAATGCAGTTTTAATATTTTCAAGTGGATACAGAAATATCAAAACATTAAAAAAGTTTTAAAGTATAGTTTTGCCATTTTATTAATCAAAGATTATTGGCATAGAATCAGAACTGGCTCATAACCGACGGGCAAGTTGGGTTTTGGAGGCTGTAGATCACTGGGAGAAGATTGCCTGTTTTTCACCCGTGGATTTCCCCTACTGGACTGGAACTGTCAGAGAGGGGCTGCATTTTGGTTAGCAGCTCAGTTCCCTATAGACTGTACTCCCTGTTTTATTGTTTTTGTTGTGTGCCATTGAGTTGGAACTGACTCATAGCTGACCCTCCAGCAAAGATAATTTCCTCTTGGTAACAGTCCATTTTATTTTTGCATTCACATTTTCATTCATTATTGAACAGCTTTTCTGTGTACTCTGACTCCAACTGATCACCTTATTCACGGTGTGAAAGATAGAAATGGACAATCTAAATCCTGTGAGGAGGATACTGAATTTGTTAATACATGGAAGAGATTATTATTAATGTTTTAGGTGTTGAAATCGAAGAACAGAGATGTCAAGGTATTTAAAAGTCATTTGATAAACTATGAAACAGGTGTAGAAAAGAATACTAAAAAGCTTAAAAAAATGCAGAGTGGAGTATACTTGGGATGGGGATGGGGGCGTACAGGGGATTGTATACCAATGAAGGAGTTTTTCTTTTGCTTTTCAAGGAGATGAGAGAACTGGGGGTGGGGGTGGGATGGGCGGGGAGAGAAGTACAACAATGAATGAATGGAAATCCAAAATCTTTGTAAATGTTCATTGAAATGAATTAAAAAACTGCAGCTCAATGTCAAGAAAACAAAAATTCTTGCCATTGGACTAATACGCAACATTACGATGGAAGGAGAAAGAATTGAGACTTCAACGGCTTCATCGTACTTGAATCCATAGTCAGCACACATGGGACCAGTGTACAAGAGATCAGGAAACGAATTCTTCCAGGCAAGTCTGTAATCAGGAACCTCTCCAAATTATTGAGGAATGGTGATGTCAGTCTGAGGTCCAAGGTGCTCCTGATTCAGGCCATGGTCATTTCAGTCACTTGCCTGGATGTCATTTTGGGGACTAAAGTGTATCCGACTCGAGCCTTGGAATTCTCTGTTGCTTCACATATGTGAAAGACATAATGAATGAGGCAAACAAAGTAAGATTTGATGCCTTTGAATTGTGGTGTTGCTGAAAAAATGTGAAATATTCCCTTGACTATCAAAAAAGCAAACAGAACTGCCTGGGAAGAGCAATACATCAAAATGCTGCCTAGAAATAGCACTTCTCTTTAATATGCTTTATAACAGTGTTTGAGTCAAGCATATTTATTAATTCTATAGCCTGTACATTTCTTCATATATCTTTGTAAAATGGCAAATACCATTATAAAAATTCTCTGCATATGTTATTAATAGTGCAATAAACATTAAAATTGTGCAACATAAATGACTGGAACAGCACATCAGCAGAGAATTGCTAGAAGTCCAGGCTGGGTTTAGAAGGGGTCGTGGTTACTAGGGATATTATGGCTAATGTTAGATGGATCTTGGCTGAAAGCAGGGAGTACCAGAGGAATGTCTCTCTGTGCTTCATTGATTATGCAGAGGTGTTTGACTGTGTAGATCACAACAAACTGTGGCTAACTCTGAGAAGAATGGGAATGCCAGAACACTTGATCGTGCTAATGTGAAACCTATACTTGGACCAAGAGGAAGTCGTCACAACAGAGCAAGAAATACTGCATGGTTCAAAATTGGGAAGGGCATACGCCAGGGATGTGTCCTGTCTCCATACCTTTTCAACCTGTATGCAGAACAGATCATCCAGGAGGCTGGGCTCTATGAGGAGAAATGCGGCATCAAGATTGGTGGAAGATCTATCAACCATCTGCATTATGCAGATGACACAACCCTGCTTGCTGAAACTGGGGAGGACCTGAAGCGCTTGCTGCAGAGGGTCAAGGACTGCAGCCTCTAATATGGATTGAGGCTCAATGTCAAGAAGACAAAGATTCTCACCACTGGACCACTTGGCAATACCATGATGGATGGTGAAGAGATTGAGATTGTTCACAGCTTTAGTCTTCTTGGTTCCACAATCAACACTCTTGGCACCAGCAGCTAGGAAATTAAAAGACATACTGTGATGGGAAAGTCTGCTGTTAGGGACCTCTCTAAAGCACTGAAGAGCAACGGTGTCACTCTGGAGACTAAGGTGCGTCTGATACAGGCCATGGTCTTTGCTATCACTTGTTATGCATTGGAGAGTTGGACAATGACTAGGGAGGATAGAAGGAGAATTGAGGCCTTTGAGTTTTGGTTTTGGAGAAGAGTATTGAGGGTACCATGGACTTCTAGGAAAACAAACAGATTCATCCTAGAGAGGGTTAAACCAGGCTGCTCCTTGGAGGCAAGGATTCTGAGGCTTCGTCTGATGTACTTTGATCATGTTGTAAGGAGAGACTGGTCCTTGGAGAGGGACATCGTGCTTGGTAGGGTGGAGGGACAGCGCAGGAGGGGAAGACCCTCTATGAGGTGGATTGATTCAGTGACTGGGGTAATTGGGATGGGTGTGTTGGAGACAGTGAGATTGACACAGGACAGAGCAGAGTTTAGGGCTGTTGTACATAGGGTTACTATAAGCGACTCAGTGGCACATAACAACAACAACATATCTCAGTAAAAGAAAAAGAAATAGGGATGGTGAGGCTTTGTTGCAAATGCCGTGGGCATGTTATTAGAAGGGGCCCACCCCTGAAGAATAGACATTCTGCTTAGTAAAGCAGTAGGAAGTCAGCATAAAAGAGGGAGACTTTCAACTAGATGGATGGACACAATGACTACAACAGTGATTGTGAGGGTGAAGCAGGACTCAGCAATATTTCTTTCTGTAGTCCATTGGGTTGTTTTGAATCAGAGTCAATTCAAGGGAATTGAACAGTTGCATTGTGTTTTGTATATCCCTAAATAGCACCCTGCCAACCCAAAGGGTACCCAGTTTGAATCCTCCAGCCGGAAGAAAGATGGGTAGCCTTCTCCCCTGTGATTTATATATCCTCTGAAAACCTGCTGGTTGGGTCAGCTGTGAGTCAGTTCCATCTCAGTAGTGCACAACAACTACAACAAATGCTATAGATTTTTCTGATTTTGTTTTCTTAAAAATGTCCTTTCAGTCTGGTAATCAGATTTCCCCCTTTCTTCCTTGTGCAGTATTGTTTGTCCCAAATTCCTTGTTAACTGGAGTGATACTTCTGTCATCTTTGTGACTTCTGAGTTTGTTTCAGTTTTGTGATTTCTTGCTGGTTGTAGGTAATATCTTCAAATTCTTTGCTCACTGTCTAGTAATTTTTTTAAATTATATAATTTCTTTTGCTTCTGCTTGATTCATAATGTTACTAGATGATAATGATGATGATGACATGGTTCATAGGAAGTTGCTTTGATAACCCAAACGTGGTGACTCTCTGACAGTAGAAACCCCCCTCTAGTTCACAGGAGAGAGATGGACGCTATCTTCCCATGTGATTTACAGCCTCCAAAACCCTGCTGGCAGGTCATCTAGGAGTTGGTTCTGACTCAGCAGCAGTGAGTTTGAATTTTTTGAAACGACAGTGATGATTGTCTTTGAATCAACTATAAGCCAGTACTACTGCTCCTTGGGGTTTTTGAGAAGAAGATTGTTAGGCCTATTTTCTGAGAAGCCTCTTGATTGATCCAAATTGCCAGCCTTCCCCCTAATAGTCAAGTAGTAAACCTTTTGTGCCAACTTTAACTATGTCTAGTCCTACAGGGAAGGTTGCTCTGCACCAACCTGTATAGCCTATAAAAGTAATTTTTAAAAGAATCAAGTAAATCTGCAAATAAATTAACTTATGTAAGATCAGTCCAACAGTATATTAAGGAAGAAAACAAAATCCAGAGACTCAGCAACTTCACATCCATAACCTCATTGCTTAGACTGAGAACCAACTCATAGTTGACCGTCCAGCAGGTTTCTAGAGGCTATAAAATGCTCAGGAGGACATTGCCCATCTTTCTCCCTCAGAGCAGCTGGTGGATTTGAACCACCTGCATTTCATTTGGTAAAACAACTTCTTACCTATTAGGCCGTCAGAGCTGCCTGAAAAATTACTGAAAACTTGTATAAGAAAGCAGGAAAATAATGACTTGTTACCTGGAATAGAATGATTCTACTTTTAAAGTTTGAACTTTCTGGTTTCCACTGCACACATCTGATATTATTTCTATTCTGTTTGGATCTTGAATCTTTTCCTAAAATAAATAGAGCTCAGGTAATTGTTTAACTGACAACTCCTGTAGTTACTCTTACCCTAGGCCTGTGGTGTCTTGCCCTGCAAGCGTACAGCTTAGCATTTGGCCAGAGATTTAAGGGAACTCCTGTCATATTAGACACTGCTGGCTTCTGGCAGATTCCTTTGCAGTGTTGTTTTGCTCTGCAGAGTTCTGCTTTAGGAGGACTGCTTGCTGTGTGCTGAGTTTTCCTACCTGCATCATATACTGGAAAATGTCTCCAGAACTCATAGTCCTTTGCTGCTATTAGTCCAGTATCTGAAAACACGTTACGAGTTTTGTCTAATTTTGTAATAGTTTATGCCAAGAGACTGGTATCTATTATTTTTATAAAGGTCAAGTCTTGCTGGTCTTGTAGAGAGTGAGAAATATTATGGAAAACTCATTGATGGATTTAAAGATTGTTGTTGTTATGTACCATTGAGTTGCCTTCGACCCGTAGTAACCCTATGTACAGCACCTCTGAACCCTGCCCTGTCCTGAACCAGTCTCACTAATTTTGACACACCAACTCCCATTTCCCCTGTCACTGTACCAATCCATCTCATCTGGAGTCTTCCTCTCCTGTGCTGTCCTTCCACCCTTGCAAAGATGATGTCCTTCTTCAAAGACTGGCCCCTCGTGATCATATGCCCAAAGTATGTGAGACGGAGTGTTAAGATCTTAGCTTCCAGTGAAAAACTTGGTTTCACCTTCTCCATGACAGACCTGCTTGCTTTCATGGTGGTCCATGCTATGTTCAAGACTCTTCTCCAGCACCACAACTTGAAGACATTGATCCTTCTTCTATCATCCTTAGTCATTGTCTAGCTTTCTGATGTATAGCAAGTAACTGCAAGGATCATGGCCTTGACCATGTGCACCTTAGTCTCTAGACTGACATTGTTGCTTTTCAGCTCTCTGGAGAGATCACTGACAGCAGATTTTCCCAGTGCAATTTCTCTTTTGATTCCTGTCTGTGAGTGTTAAGAGTGTTGATTGTGAAGCCGAGAAAGCTGTAACTGTTAACAACCTCAGTCTGTTCTCCATCTATCAAGGTCCTGCGATTGGCCCAGTGATGAGAATCTTTTAAAGATTAGTACCTTGATATTGATGGCGTTTTGTCAAGATTAACCTGGTAGTCATTGAAAACAAAGGGAGAGAAAGAAGACCATCTAAGGGCTGTTAAAGAATTTGAGGATTAAACTAGGCAGGAAATGGAGTAAAATGGATTAATTAAAGAGAAATTTTGGAGGTAGAACAATTAAGACTTGCTGTTGCATTGCTTATGAGAAAATAAGATCTAAGAAGTGTGAGAGGAACTGCCACAGTTAAGGACTTGATCCATTAAATAATTATGGCCATTTAGAAGGTAATGACGGTGAGGAGAAAAAGCTGGATTGAGGATAACTTTGTTTTGGTTGAAATGAGTTACCTGTTAGATACATAAAGAGAAATGTCAAATTGATATTTGGGTATACGTGTATAAGCATTCCTAGTTTTCTTAAGCTTCTCTTTATTGCACTTTGCCACTGCACTTTGCAAATACAGTTTTCTAAAAATTCAAGGTTTGTGGAAACCATGTGTTAGCATGTGATGGTGTCAATTTTCTAACACTGTGTGTTCATTTTGTGCCTCTGTCACATTTTGGTAATCCTCACAGTATTTTAAAGTATTAAATGTTTTTGCATATTTAATGAATTACAGTATAATGTAAACATAATTCTTTTATGCACTAGGAAGGGGAAAATTTCCTGTGATTCACTCTATTGGGATTTTAGTTTTATTGCTGTGGTCTGCAACTAAAACTGCAGTATCTCTCAGGCTGTTACTGAAATCAGAGCAGAGATCAAGCTTAGAAATTCATCAGCATCTCGGTTGTCTTTTAGGCTATCTTGGAATCTAGATGAGAATAGTAATAGTATCAGCAGCTATCTAACTCTAGGTGGTGTATCTCCTGGAGATAAGAATCAAGATCAGCTCAAGGATGATTCCTGTGAGGCAAAGGTCAGACATGCTATTTGTTGATCTTTACCCATTTATGATCAAAGCCATGCTTCTCGTGGTACTCATCATCTCTCTGCTGGCTTTGATAATTTGTTGCCATGATCACACAGCTCACAGACCATAGTTACAGTTAAGTGGCTTATTAAGGAACAGAGTACAACGCAGGATCAGGATCAGTCAACTGTAACTCAGTAGTCAAGGTGGAGGAGCATGAAGGTCAGGTCTCCCTCAGTTCACTGAGGACAGGCTTTTCTTGGCCCTGCTGTGTGTCATCATTAGTTTGCTGCTGAGCCTTTTCTGAGTCTCCTGCTGTCTTCAGTATTATCAGCCCTTGACCAGTGTTACAGGTCTCTTAGGACATTCCTTGCCTCCTCTCTGTCTCTGCATCTTCCTGTTTGATTAACCTCTGTGGGTTGTTGTTATTTTTTGTTTTGGTGTGTGTGTGTGTGTGTGTGTATATATATATATATATATATGTATATATATGCATATGTATATATACACATATGTTGTTATATGACATTGAGTCACTTGTGACTCATAGCAACCCTATATACAACAGCTCTGAACCCTTTTCTATCTTGAGCCAATTTCATTGTCTCCAACATATCTACCTCTGTTACCCTAGTCACAGAGTCAGTCCTGTTCATCCAAGGTCGTCCTTTCTTGTGCTGGCCCTCCTCCATTCCAAGCATGATGTCCTTCTCCAAGGACTGGTCTCTCCTGGCAGCATGCCCAAAGTATGTGAGATGAAGCTTCAAAATCCTTGCCTCCAAGGAACAGCCTGGCTTCACCCTCTTCAAGACAGACCTGTTTGTTTGCTTAGCAGTCCATGGTATGTTTAATACTCTTCTCCAGCACCACAGCTCAAAGGCATTCATTCTTCTTCTGTCATCCTTTGTTACTGTCCAGATGTCTGATGCATAGCAAGTAATTGCAAAGACCATGGCGTGTGTGTGTGTGTGTGTGTGTGTGTGTATGTATCCTTGTGTATACACGCACACACACACACCCCTTTTTGAAATTTTCATGGTGTGACCCTCTCCCCAGTGGGAGATGACATACAAATCAACCAGTCCCCTCTCAGTAGCCCAGAGACTCTTCAGCCACAACTCCCTTAATTTTTCGTTTGTGGAGTCTATTGACCAGTCCTTGTAGTTGAGGCCAGATTCTCAACTTGTTGCCATCAAGTGGGCCCCTACTCATCACTGACCTTCCAGTGGGTTTCCAAGTCTATAAATGACATGGGAGAAGATTGACTGTGTTTCTCCCACAAAGCCCGAGGTGGATTCAAACTGCCAATAAAGGAACTGATAAGGAAAGGATTACAGCCTTTGAGTCAGCAGCACAACTCCATGAACTGCATTTCTAGATCTTCCTATGGCCAGATTAAAAATACCAAAAGTAATTCATTTACACTTTATCCAAGAAGATTTGTTCTCAATCTGGACAAAGATTATCCGCTCTCTGTGTTAGCAAACTAGGTCTTCTCTCAGGTGTGAGGGGGAAAGTTTCTCAAGCTTTTTTGTCTGAAGATCCAAGACAAAGCAAAAGCTCATAACAAGTGACTCATTTTTCACAGCTGTGTAGTAGATTAGAGAGAGTAGATGAAAAGGGGCAAAGGAATTAGGATTGATCACTTGATCACCATCTCTTCTAGAGTTCTAGTTTACTAGGAAGAGCTTGCAAAGGAAAACAGAGAAGAAACACCTGGAGAAGTCGAATGAGGGAGAGAAAAAACCCCAACCATTAGGATACTATGTGGTAATAGTCAAGAGACATTGTGTATTTATAATAGAGTGGGAGCATTGCTTCCAGTAAGATGAGAGCAGCAGAACAATCATATTTGTTAAGCTGGATTTTTTTTGCTCATCTTGATCTGTTATTTATTGGAAGAATAGAGAGAACCAAGGTTTTGTGGCTTCCATAAATAAAGGATATATATTGTCTGAAATATCATTAACCCTTAAACAGCACGTAGTGTCACCAAGCTCCTCTGCAGTTGAAAACTTCAGGGAGAGCTGGAGAAACTCGCCTCAAGGGCTCCAGAGGCCAACAATCATACCTCAGATGAAATAATGCACATCTCTAAAACAGAGGGCATTTTACAAAATAACTGTTACACTGTTGTCACAATTAATAAGCCCAGTCATATTGAAGTAACTTTTATGCCAAGACTTGCAGGAACCTGTAGAAGTAAACCTGTAGATAAAAGAAAAGTTCAGATAGAGGAAATAGCTGGTGCAACGGTTCTAGGAACTGGAGCATACCTATCATGTTTGAGGAACAGCAGTGAGGCAAGTGTTTGTGAAACATGGTATTCTAGGGAAGTGTGCTGAGGGGTTAAGATTTGTAGCCTAGTGAAAGAACTTCAGTTCTTACTCTGAATCAAGTGAGGAGCCAGAGACAGATTTTGAGCAGAGGAGTGACAAGATAAAATCTATTTGGAAGAGTTGCTTTGAATTCTCTGTTGAGAATAGGTCATATGAAGAGCAAGATAAGGTGCTAGAAGGCTGATGTTGTGATAAAAGTTGACTCTTTGATTTGTGGTTTTATGTCAGGTAGTGTTAGAGGAGATGGCAAGAGGTGGTTGCATTATGGATGTACTTTGAAGGTAGAGTTAAGAGAATTTCCTAACAGATTGGCCTGGCTTGAGAGAATAAGGAAGGCCCTACAAAGACACATAAATTTTTGGCTTGGAAACTGGAAATAGTACAACTGAGGTTCAATTAGGAATTCAACCTTGGACATGTAGAATTTTAGATATTTGCTAAATATACAAGTGGAATATGCAGTTGGGTATTGAAGGCTGGAGTTTGGAAGAAAAGAACCACAAAGGATGGTGCATATGAATAGTGAGGATGGGGAATGGTAGGTAGGTGTTCATAAATTACTTGTCAATTGTAATTTAACAAACTGTGGCTGACTCTGAGAAGAATGGGAATCCTGGAACATTTGATCGTGCTAATGCGAAACCTATACTTGAACCAAAAGGTGATCGTCAGAACAGAGCAGGGAAACACTGCATGGTTCAAAATTGGGAAAGGTGTACGCCAGGGATGTGTCCTGTCACCATGCCTTTTCAACCTGTATGCAGAACAGATCATCCGGGAGGTCGGGCTCTATGAGGAGAAATGCGGCATCAAGATTCGTGGAAGATCTATCAACAATCTGCATTATGCAGATGGCACAACCCTGCTTGCTGAAACTGAGGAGGACGTGATGCACTTGCTGCAGAGGGTCAAGGACTGCAGCCTTCAGTATGGATTGAGGCTCAATGTCAAGAAGACAAAGATTCTCACCACTGGACCAATTAGCAGCATCAGGATGGATAGTGAAGAGATTGAGATTGTTCACAACCTTAGTTTTCTTGGCTCCACGATCAACACTCTTGGCACCAGCAGCCAGGAAATTAAAAAAATGTATTGTGATTTGTATTGTGATGGGAAAGTCTGCTGTTAGGGACCTCTCCAGGGTACTGAATAGCAGTGGTGTCACTCTAGAGACTAAGGTGCATCTGATATAAGCTATGGTCTTTGCAATCACTTGTTAAGCATTGGAGAGTTGGACAATGACTAGGAAGGATAGAAGGAGAATTGGTGCCTTTGAGCTGTGGTGCTGGAGAAGAGTATTGAATATACCATGGACTGCCAACAAAACAAACAGGTTTATCCTGGAGAGGGTTAAACCAGGCTGCTCCTTGGAGGCAAGGATTCTGGGGCTTCGTCTGACATACTTTGGACATGTTGTAAGGAGGGACAGGTCCTTGGAGAGGGACATCATGCTTGGGAGGGTGGAGGGAATGCGTAGAAGGGGATGACCCTCTATAAGGTGGATTGATTCAGTGACTGGGGTAAGCAGGATGGGTGTATTGGAGGCAGTGTGATTGGCACAGGATAGAGCAGGGTTTAGGGCTGTTGTGCATAGGGTCGCTATGAGTCGCAGGCGACTCAACGGTACATAACAACAATTGTAATTGAAAACTTTTTTCAGTTCATTGAGAGTACTCTTTGAGAAAGAGATAGCTCAATGAATTTTGCAATAATTTTTCTGTTCTCCTTAAACTATTCTTCCTGGTTAGGCAAAAATGAAAATTTCTGGAAAACTATCATTAAAGCATTGCACTCAGTAGATCCCCTTTTTTATGGTTAAGCATTGTTCAGGAGCTCTGGTACCATAGTCCATAGGGAATTATGTTGGAGTTTCAAATCCACCATTTTGCAAGAAAGATGTACAGTTTCCCCCTGTATTGTTTATAGCTTCAGAGATACAATGGGAAGAGGCTGACTATCTGTGAGTTAGTTCCAAAGGCAAGCTGCGTGAGGGGAGAGAGTAGGGGAAGCATTGCTCAAATGGAAAGTATTAATCTGTGTGTTCTCTGGAGTCAATAGAGGCTGACCCAGAGCACTTTGGACGGCACTTACTCTCCCTCTCATTGCCTCAAGTCATAGTTGATCCTCCACAATAGTAGAGATATTATAAATAATAATAGTAGAGATTGCCTATCTTTCTCTGAGAAGCCAGTGGTGGATTTGAACTGCAAGAGAGGTGTGGGCTTTGGGTTAGGAACACAGCTTCCTATACTCTATCTTTGACAATGATATCTTTGAGCTCCCTTTGACAATGCTGACTGATTAACTCAGAGACTTTCAGAAATCTATCAAGAAAACAAACAGTCCAGGATGATCTGGTAACTTCTGTGCCATCCTTGAGGACCTTAACTGGGATGTTGCTACCTATAACTTGCTCCTTCTTGCCCAGTCAGAACTCATTAAAATTTGGGTTAAAAATACAACTGTTGCTTCTGACATTTTCAAAGCATGGAATACTTAGAAAACTTACCTTTTCTTCCTACCTTAAATCCCAGTGGAGAGACATTTTTAGCATAGGTAACCAGGCAGTTGCCACTCTGGGGTGCATGCTGTGGAAACGGTGTTGTCATCACAGGTACTTTCAGTATATTTGTACAGCATAGACTGACTGTGTCTGCTTTTATTTTTCCTTTTAAACCAGGGACATTTCGAATCCCCCTTTTTGGGTCATTTGGAGTTGTGATTATATTCTTGGAGTAATGTGGAAGATTGACACACTAACCTGGGGACTGGAGATGGTTCCAACTATTGTCATAACTGGGGTCTGTATGACTAATTTCAAATAGCTGGTGTTGGATTGCTGAATGCACAGGCAGACAGCAAGTGATCAGAAGTCTGGCATCTTGTATGTAGTGCTCCTGAAACAGCAGATGGTTTTGAACTTATTTTCTCACAGTTCATGAGGCTAGAACTTTGAAGTCCTCGTGTTGTCTCGGGAAAGAAAGTCTTGTGTTTGTTGACCCTGGAGGAAGGTCCTTGTCTTTCCCTACTGTCTTATCTACTCCTGGGCTTGACATTTTTCTTGCATCTCTTCTTCTTGATTGCTTAATCACTTTGACATCAAAAAGAGATTGATTTAAGGCACACTGGACACTGTGTCTCATTAACATAACAAAGACACCCCAGACCCAGATGGAGTCATAACCACAGGCATAGAGGTTAAGATTTATTTTGGGAGAGAACATATTTCAGTCAATAACAGCAGTGTTAATCTTCTCTTGTACAACTCCCCACTTATCATTTGCTTTTGTTTCTCTTACCTAGGAGATGCATCGGAGATTTGAGAATGCCCCTGATTCTGCAAAAACAAAAGCTCTGCAAACTGTTATTGAAATGAAGGTAAGTTTGCGTTTTTTTTTTCAGCTTCTTCATTTGTTTTATTTTAGTTTTTAAAATAGTTTCCTCATTTATGAGACAAGAAACCACAGTCAATTAACTAATGGATCCTTTCAAATCAAGGATTATTTGTTTTTACAATTAATTTCTGAAGTACTTTTTTCATCCATATTCCAATGTAAGTTAGTATTTGGACTTTAAAATGCCTTAGATTCACATTAAATACTTGCCTTAGTGCCTATGGTTTTTTGTTATTTATTATTATTATTATTAATAATAATAATTTCAATGAACAATTACAGAGATTGTGGATTTCCATTTATTCATTGTTGCACTTTTCTCCCCGCCCACCCAACCCCCACCCCCAGTTCGCTCTTCTTTAAAAGCAAAAGAAAAACTCTTTCATTGGTATACAATCCCCCCGCACCCTCCCACCCTCAACCCAAATACACTCCACTCTCCAACCCTCATTCCAAACTCTTATGATAATCATAATGCCCTAAAATATATTACTTTTAAACTGTTCTCTCCCTCATCGGCTTCAATGCAATATACATAATTCATCCAGTTTTTGTCAGTAAGTTTGCATTTTTAAGTGATTAGTATTACTTGTTCTGTGTGAGCTTTAGAAAAATGGTGCATTTAAACTATGCAGTCTTCCTTTGCTCTGTTAGGCAACAGCTTCTTGGTCTAGGTCTAGGTTTCATATAGACACAGTTAGAGTTCTGGAATCGCCATTCTCTTCAATGTTAGCCATAGTTCTTTATGATCCACACAGTCAAATCCTTTTGCATAATCAGTAAAACACAAATAGACATTCTCTGGTATTCTCTGCTTTCAGCCAAGATCTGTCTGATACCAGCCATAGCTCTGGTCCCATGGTCTCTTCTACCCCATGCTTGAATATCTGGAAGTTCGTTGTCAGTATACTGTTCTAGCTGTTTTTGGATGATCTTCAGCAATATTTTGCTTGCAGTTGTTACTAATACTGTTGTTTGATAATTACCACATTCTGTTGGATTACCCTTCTTGAGAATGGGAACAAATGTGGATGTCTTCCAGTCAGTTGACCAGGTAACAGTCTTCTAAATTTCCTGGCACAGAATGGTGAGCTCATTCAGGGCTGCATCTGGTAGTTGAAATATGTCAGTTGGTATCCCATCAATTCCTGGACTCTTATTTTTTTTCTTGTGCCTTCAGTACAGCTGGAACTTCTTCCTTTATCACCGTTGGTTTTTTTTATCATAAGCAATTTCCTCATATATTTCAGTGTTGACCAATTCTTTTTGGTACAGTGACTCTGTATATTCATCTGTCTCTTCTTTTGATACTTCCATAATCATGGAATGATCCTGGGCGTAGTTCAATGGTGATTGATTTTCTAAAATACAATGTATGGGAATGATTGTCTGACATACAATGTGAATGAAGAAAAGTGTGAAACATAATATATATGAATTTTGTATACAAATTAATGTTAAAAAAAAGAAAAAGATTTTGCCCGTGGTGTCTATTGGTATTATAGCTTGAACTTGAATTTATTTTTCAGTTCTTTCAGCTTGAGAGATGCTAAGGGATTCTTCCCTTTTTAATTCTCCAACTCGAGCTCTTTGCAGATTCCATTATAATACTTTGTTTTGTTTTATCGAGTTGCCCTTTGACATTTTCTGTTCATCTCTTTTACTTTGACATTTCTTACCTTTGTTTTGGTTTCTTTTTGCTGTAGTGCAGTTTTCAGAATCTCTTCTGACTTCCATTTTAACCTTTTTCTCCTGTCTTTGAAATGATCGTTTGCTTTCTTCAAAGATAGTATCTTTGATACCATCTTACCTCTCATCTGATCTTTGATCCTTAATGTTCAGTGCCTCGAATATATTCTTTAGATGGTTTTAAAATTCACATGGAATAAACTCAAGGTCATGTTTTGGTTCTTGGCGGGCTTGTTGTAATTTTCTTCAACTTAAATTTGAACTTCCATATGAGTGATATGTCAGTTCTAAGTTGATCAGACTCAACTCTGTTGAAAATACACAAGTTGATGGTCTGTTCCACAGTCAACACCCGGGCTGGTTTTGACTTAGATTATTGTGCTTCACCAACTATTCTTTTCACAGATTTTAGTCGTTCTGATTCTTGTGCCGACCTTTGATTTAGGCCTATGGGTAGTCGCCATCTGTGTTCCTTAAAAAAAAGGAATTTGTGAGGAATACATCATTGAACGTACAAAATTAGTTCAATGGTGATAAATTTTATAGAACATAATGAATGGGATTGATTGTATAAAACAATGTGAATAAGGGCAAGTGTGAAACAAAATGTATACAAACTTTGTAAGCAAACCAATATAAAATAAAATTTTAAAAAAACAAAACAAAACTGGACTCAGAGAAGTGAAGTGGGCATGAGCTGTGGGAAAAACACCACCTACAGACTTTTTTGAGAAAAAGATACAGTAAAATTCCAATCTATAAAAAAACAAAGATGAATTTTGTGCTGTTTGGAAAGCACAGTTAGTGTTAAGCACAAGGCATATATTTCTGTGTGCTAGTGGTTAAGTAAAAGAAATGGATTAAATCTTAGAAAAAATTTAATTGTTCTGTCTTTAGCCTCATTTCTGTCACCAAATCTATGATTTCTGAGTGAAATTCTTTCTACTTTGTTTCTAATTTTTGTTTTCCAGTCACTAACTAATTTATGCATAGTAACTGCTTGCTTGGCCTGTCAATATCAGCCTGCCAAAGTTGGTAGAATTCCTCAATTTCCTCATGCTTGGCATTTGCTTTTGTTGCATATATTTAAATAACAGTTGTATTAACAGATCTTCCTTGTACACATATGGGTAATATCCTATCACTCACCGTTGTACTTCAAGATTAAAATGCAATTGCCTTTTTAATTATGAATATAACACCATTCTTCTTCAATTTTTCATTCCTAGCATAGTAAATCGTATGATTTTCAGATTCCAAGTGACCAATGCCAGTTCATCTCAGCTCACTAATGCATACAGTGTCTGTACATTCCATTTCATTGTTGCCAACTTCCAGTTTACCTACATCGATACTAGCCACATTCTGTGGATCAATTCTTAATGAATGTTTCCAATTTTTTCTCCTTTCCACTTTCCTTATCCTGTCTTACTTTTTCTTCCTCTTATTTCCCCCCCCTTCTCCTAGAACCCTCAACATTGGAGGAACAGAGAATGATTGTGCTAGGGTTAGAGTTTTACTGGTTTGATGCAGCAAAAGGATAATAACAGGGATGCAAATTAATTGAGAGTGACAGTGAGAGAATTCTGTGACTTGCAGTCTTGGAAATAGGTTCTGGGCCTTGCATATCCAAAAAGCAGGACCTCTCCGGCAGTTTGAATCTGCCAGCAGCTCCACAGGAGAAGAGTAGTGCATTTTCTCCCATGCAATTTACAGTCTCAGGAAACTTGTTGAAGAGTCAGCTATGAGTTGATTCTAACTCAACGACAAGAAGTGATGTGGACATGAGTGTCGGGGAATCAGGGAGATGACGTCAGGGGCCATGTTCAGTAGACACTGTCATGTGACATGCAGAGTGGGCATTTTAGTGAGTCCTACTTCTTACCCACTGCCCTCCAGGCAATTCTACTTCCTAGCGATTCCATAAGTCAAAGTAGAACTACTCCATACGGTTTCCAATGTGGTAACTCTGATGGAAACAGACTACCATGACTTTCTTCCTTGGTGCAGCAGATAGTATTGAACTGCCAACTTTTCAGTTAGCAACTTAGTGACTTTTTCATTGTGCCGTCAAATCATCTTTATTTGCAGGCTAGACCCAGACATTTTCCTTATATTTTAGTCATTCTGGAGAAATTACATTCTGATATTTTCGTAAAGACTTATTTTGTTGTTATTATGTACTGTTGAGTCAGAACCAACTTACAGGTTGACCCTTCAGCAGGTTTTCAGAGGCAAAAAATTGCATGGGAGGAGATGGTTCATCTTTCTCCCATGGAACCTCTGGTGGATTAGATTCTTGTTCCTTAGGGTTGGCAGTGCAATTCCTCATCACTAAGCCACCAGAGCCCTCCTGTTGTGTGACGTCAAGTCAGAACCGACCCATAACTGACCCGCAGAACAGCTGGTGGATTCGAACTGCATGCCTTGGAATTGCAGCTTCTTACCACTAGGCCATCAGAGCTTCACCAGAGCTATGTTGTTATGTGCCGCTAAGTTGCCTGTGACTTATAGCTACCCTACGGTATAAGTACAACAACTCTGAGCCCTGCTTTATCTTGGGCAAATTTTATTGTCTCTGACACACTTACCTTCATTACCTTTGTCACTGAGTCAGTCCATCTCATTAAGAGTCTTCCTCTCTTGCAGTATCCCTCCTCCCTTCCAAGTATAATATCCCTCTCCAAGGATTGGTCTCTCCTGGCAACATGCAAAAAAGTATGTGAGACGAAGCTTCAGAATCCTTGCCTCCAAGGAACCATTCTGCTTTCACCTTACCCTCTCTAGGATGGACCTGCTCTCTTAGCAATCCATGGTATATATTCTTCTCCAGCACCAAACTCAAAGGCATTATTCTTCTTCTGTCATCCTTAGTGATTGTCCAGAATTAAGGTCACATAGTGGAGTGCATTTGTGGCAGGAGGGGGCATGGTCGGGGTCTGGGGATTGTATACCAACAAAGAAGTTTATCTTTTGTTTTTCAAAGAGAGGAGTGAATGGGGGAGGGGGATAAAGAAAAAAGTGCAACAATGAATGA
This sequence comes from Elephantulus edwardii, assembly GCF_000299155.1. NCBI lineage: Eukaryota > Metazoa > Chordata > Mammalia > Macroscelidea > Macroscelididae > Elephantulus > Elephantulus edwardii. The sequence goes on along the minus strand of NW_006399846.1, from coordinate 9,987,036 downwards.
ATGAAAATCCAAAATCTCTGCAAATGTTCATTAAAATTAATAAAACAAAATAAAAAAAATTGCAAAGACCAGGGCCTTGATCAGGTATACCTTAGTCTTCAGACTGACACCACTGCTCTTCAGAACTCTGGAAAGATCCCTGACAGCAGATTTTCCCAGTGCAATTTGCCCTTTGATTTTTCTGGCTGCTGGTGCCAAGAGTGTTGGTTGTGGAGCCAAGCTAGCTGAATCTGTTAACAGTTTCAGTCTCTTCTCCATCTTTCATAGTGCTATCAGTTGGTCCAGTGGTGAGAATCGTTATTTTCTTGATGTTGATCTTCAATTCATATTGAAGGCTGCAGTCCTTGATCCTCTACATCAAATGCCTCAGGTCTTCCTCAGTTTCAGCGAACAAGGTTGTGTCATCTGCATAACGCAGGCTGTTGATGAGTCTTCTTCCAATTCTGATGCTACATGCCTCCTTATAGAGCCTAGCCTCCCTGATGATCTGTTCCACTTATAGTTTGAAAAGGTATGGCGATAGGACACATCCTTGGCATGCACCTTTCCTAATTTTGAACCATATAGTGTTTCCTTGCTCTGTTCTGATGATTGCCTCCTGGTCCAAGAATAGATTTTGCATAAGCAGTATCAAGTGTTCAGAGTATTCCTGTTCTTTCTCAGAGTCAGCCACAGTTTGTTTTGATCCACACAGTCAAACAGATAGACATTCCTCTGGTACTCTCTGCTTTCACCGAAGATCTATCTAACATTGGCTATAATGTCCTTAGTGCAGCAACCTCTTCTAAACCCAGTCTGCTCATCTGACAGTTCTCTGTTGATGTGCTTTTACAGTCTATTTTAGATCATTTTCAGCAAGATCTTGCTTGCTTGATATTAATGATATTGTTCAATAATTTCCACACTCTGTCGGGTCACCTTTTTTTTTTTGGTATAGGAACAAATATACATCTCTTCCAGTCAGTTGACCAGGTGGTTGTCCTCTAGATTTCTTACCACAACTTGGTGAATGCACCCAGTGCAACACATGTTTAAGAATCCTAAAAATAATTTCTCAGTGTACTTGAAGTAGTTTATTCTTTATAATCTAGGAAATTATATGAGATCCTTGAATTTTAAATAATGAATCAAAATTCTGGTTTGGATTTATAGAATGTGGTAGTGTTGTTTCCCATAGAGCCAGAACTGACCCATAGCTGATTCCCCAGAAGGTTTTCAGAGGCAGTTAATCGCAGAGGAGGAGATTGCCCAGCCTTCTCCTGTGGAGCAGCTGGTGGAATCGGGCTGTGTGCCTTTGGGATTGTAGGACAGCTTCTTGACTCTAGGCCACCAGAGCTCCTACTAACACATTCTAGATATTATTTATTAATCGAGTACATTTAATTTTGAATAAAGTTTAAGTTTCATTTGAGTAATTTTGCAATGGAAAATTTTTGTTGTATATGTAAAGTAAATATTTAAATATTTGTTGTACATTTCCATTTCCCTTCTCATACCTGAAAATAGTTAATTGTACTTGTCTTTTATCTGAGTGCTCTAGGCATTAAGACAGCAAAAATAGTCAGTAAAAAATCCTTGAGAAAAATTGAAATAATGAAGTCATGGTCAAAATTTATTCACAAGGTAATGATTTCCCTAAAAGTCAAAATAAAATAAAGCTATAGGTACTATTTCTTAAGTCAATAAGCATACACATCTATAATCCTACAAATATAAGTTATGTGTAGGAGTTTTATGAAAGACTCAACAACCTCTTGCAATACGTAGATGAAATTGTGCTTGAGGAAAATGAAGAGGACTTGAAGCATTTATGAAGATCAAAGACTATAGCCTTTAGTATGGATTGCATATCAACATAAGAAAGCAGAAATACTCACATTTGGACCAATACATACAACATCATGATAAATGGATAAAAGATTGCCAATGATTTTATTTTATTTGGATCCCCCATCAACACTGTTGAAAGCAGCAATACAGAAACCAAGCTATGTATTTCTTTACCTTGGCCAGATCTTTCAAGCACTTCTTTTTTTTTTTCCTTTTTCTTTTATTCATTGCAAATACCTTTCTTTTTCCTTCTCTCTTTCTGTATCTTTTTAAAAAATTTTTATTTATTTTAATGAAAATTTACAGAGACTTAGGATTTTCATTCATTCATTGTTGCACACTTTCCTCCCTGCCCACTCCTCCGCCCAGTTCACTTTTCTCTTTGAAATGTAAAAAATTCTTTCATTGTTATACAATCACCCCTCTCCCAAGTCCACTCCACTATGTAGCTTTCATTCTGGACTCTTGTCATGACAATAATATCTAATCATATATTCCTCCTAAACAGTTCTCTCCCTTATCTGTTTCAGTGCAGTATACATTATTTATTCCCTATTAGTTTCCCCCCAACTTGGATGTCAGTCCTGCTTTACAACATTGACACTATGCAGTATTTGTCCTTTTGTGACTGAGATTTTTCACTCAGCGTAAGGTCCTCTAGGGTCACCCATTTTGTATGAATATACTACAGCATTTCTATCCATTCATTTGTTGGTGGGTACTTGAGTTGCTTCCAACTCTTTGCTATTGTGAACAAAGTCACAATAAACATGGGTGAGTATATATAAGGATATTCCCAGTAGTGGAATTGCTGGATCAAATGGTATTTCTATTTCCAACCTTTTGAGAAAGTGTCATGCTGCCTTTCATAGTGGTTGCACCATTTTACATTCCCACCAACAGTGTCTAAGGGTCCCAGTTTCTCCACAACCTCGCCAGCATATGTTGTTTTCTGTTTTGTTAAATTTTGCTGTTCTTTTTGGGGTGAGATGATATCTCATAGTTGTTTTGATTTTCATCTCTCTTAGAGCTAGGGATTTTGAACATTTTTTCATGTGTTTGCCATCTGAATGTCTTCTTTGGTGAAGTGTCTGTTCCTGTGCCCATTTTTCAACTGGGTTGTTTAACTGTCTTGTTATGGTGTTCAAGTATTTTATAAATTCTAGATATAAGTCCTTTATCAGACATGTCATTACCAAATATTTTTTCCCAGTCTGAGACTTCCCTTTTTGGAGAAGTTTTTGGATGTGCATAGGGATTTAATTCTTAGAAGGTACCATTCATCTACTTTATCCTCTCCTGATTGTAGGTTTTTCAGGATGCTTGGAAGACTGTTCATGTTGTGAATTAGGACTTCTAGAGTTCTTCCAAGCTTTTCCCTAATGAAGTTTATAGTTCTTGGTTTTAGTCCTCGGTCCTTGATCCACTTTGAGTTGCTTTTAATATATGGAGTGAGGTATGGGATCTTGCTTGAGTTTTCTACAGATAGTTTTCCAATTTTGCCAACACCATTTGTTAAAAAAGGCTGTTGTTCCCCATTCAACTGATTTCATCTCCTTGTCAAAAAATCAGTTGACCATAGGTAGATGGCCTGATTTCTGGATTCTCATTTCTATTCCATTGATCTGTGTGTCTGTCATTGTACCAGTAC
>NW_006399846.1:9959389-9983245 GCF_000299155.1 Elephantulus edwardii | reverse complement strand
TCAGACCCATTCTACAACAGTGCATGCAGTATTTGTCCCTTTGTGACTGAGATATTTCACTCAGCATAATGTCCTCCAGGGTCACCCACTTTGAATAATATTGCATGAGTTCCTTGTTTTTCAATTTGTGCGGATATACCACAGCTTCTCTATCCATTAGTTTTTTAATGGACCCTTAGGCTGCTTCCAACTCTTTGCTATTGTAAGCAAAGCTGCAATAAACATGGGTGTGCATATAACTTGTTTCTCTTTTTAAGGAGTGCTTTGTGTCAAACACTTTAAAGTGTTAAAGAGCAAGAGTGTCATTTTAAAAACTAAAGTGTATCTGACCCAAGCCATGGTATTTCCAGTTGCTTAATATGTGTGTTAAAAGTGTCCAATGATTAGGGAAGACTGAATATAAACTTAGGCCCCTGAATTAGGGTATTGGCTAAGAATATTCAGTGTAGGATAGACTGTCCCAACTCCCCTATACAAACATAACTGTCTTTAAAGAAGTACAACCAGAGTACTCCTTAGAGGCAAGAATGGTGAGACTTAGTCTCATATACTTTAGAATTGTTACAGTGGGAGCCAGTGTCTGGATAAGGCCGTGATGCGTGAAAAATGGAGGATCACTGAAGGAGAAAACCATTAATGAAATGGGTTGATAAAATGATTACCAAAACAGGATTAAGCAAGACAGACTGTGAGGGTGGCAGAAGTTTGGACCACCTAACCAACACCACAATATTGCCCTGGTGAAATAGTGCATTGCATGTTGGGCTGCTAACCAAAAGGTTGATAGTTTTAATCCACCAGGTGCTCCAAAGAAGTAAAATGGGGAATCTCCTCCAAGCAAGATTTAGAACCTTGAAAACTCAATGGAAGGTCATTAAGAGTTGAAATAGACTAACTGGCGGTGTGGGTTTGGGTGGGTTGAACAGTATTCTCATTGACACACTAGATACAGTAACAAAATTGAGACATTGGTTTTGAATATACACAGATATTCTAGTAGGGGGTGATTTTGGTAATGATGACTTAAAAGACAGTGATTTAAAAAAATATTGTAAGAACTCTTTAAATGTATGAAAACATATAAAGAATATGATTGTCAGTGTAATTATTTTTCTCTAGTCTGGAGAGAAAATTTTTGTGAGCATTTTTATGCAAATCTTTGTGAATTCCTCTTGTTTCCATTTTCTCATCCTTTGTTTTAAAAATGGTCCTTTTAGGGGTTACCAAATAAAATTATGTCCTATTAGACCTAGAAAAGGCTTTACTATTAATTTTACAATTTGTAAAAATCAGGACTTTGAAGAAATTTCTTTGCAAAAAAATGCAAAGAAAATGTAACCAGTTTTTCACTGCCTCTGCTTGTTGAATAATTATCTAAAATTTATTTGAAAGAGTTAAAAACTTGGAGGAAGGAATAAAGAAAAAATTTTAATGTGCTTAAGAATCTTCCTCCTTCCAGCCAAATGGCCATAAAGGATATGTATTTTAGAAGCAAGTTGTCAATGTCAGCCAGCAATTTCCTACTTATTTGCTTTCTGATATTGTTGTTTGTTATGTGCCGTCGAGTCACCTGCAACTCATAGCTACCCTATGCACAACAACCTTAAACCCCCTTTGTCCTGTGCCAGTCTCACTCTGTCTGACACACCCACCCTTTTAGCCCAGTCACTGAATCAATCCGTCTCATTGAGGGTCTTTCTCTCCTGCACTGTCCCTCCACCCACCCAAGCATGATGTCCCTCTCCAAGGACTGGTCCCTCCTTACAATATGTCCAGAGTATGTCAGATGAAGCTTCAGAATCCTTGCCTACAAGGAGCAGCCTTGTTTAACCCTCTGTGAGATGAACCTGTTCATTTCCTTAGCAGTCCATGGTATGTTCAATACTCTTCTTCAATACCACAGCTCAAAGACATCTGTTCTCCTTCTATCTTCTCTAGTTATTGTCCAGCTTTCTGATGCATAGCAAGTGATTGCAAAGACCATGGCCTGTTCAGGTGCACCTTAGTCTCCAGAGTGACATGATTGCTCTTCAGTACTTTGGAGAGGTCCCTAACAGCAGACTTTCCCATGGCAATACATCTTTTACTTTCCTGGCTACTGGTGTCAAGAGTGTTGACTGTGAAGCCAAGCAAACTAAAGTTGTTAACAATCTCAATCTTTTCACCATCCATCCTGATGCTGCCAGTTTGCCCAGTGGTGAGAATTGTCTTCTTGATATTGAGCCTCAATCCATATTGAAGGCTATAGTCCTTGACCTTCTGCACAAGGGCTTCAGGTCTTCCTCATTTTCAGCAAGCAAGGTTGTGTCTTCTGCATAATGCAGATTGTTGATGAATCTCACATCAATCCTGATGCCACACTTCTCCTCATATAGCCCAGCCTCCTGGATAATCTGTTCTGCATATAGGTTGTAAAGGTATGGAGATAGTACACATCCCTGGTGTACACCCTTCCCAATTTTGAACCATGCAGTGTTTCCTTGCTCTGTTCTGATGACTGCCTCCTGGTCAAAGTATAGGTTTCACATTAGCATGATCACGTGTTCTGGGATTCCCATTCTTCTCAGAGTCAGCCACAGTTTGTTGTGATCTACACAGTCAAATGCCTTTGCATAATCAATGAAACGCAGATAGACATCCTCTGGTACCCCTTGCTATCAGCAAAGACCCATCTAACATTTGATATAATATCCCTAGTACCACCCCTTCTAAACACAGCCTGGACTTCTGGCAGTTCTCTGTTGATGTGCTGTTCCTGTCATTTCTGGATACTCTTCAGCAGAATCTTGCTTGCATGTCATATCAGTGATATTGTTCAATGATTTACACACTCTATTGGGTCACCTTTCTTTGGTATGGGAACAATACCTTCCAGCCAGTTAAAAAAAATTGGTTTGTTGACCAAGTTCATGTACATTGTTTTTCACACTATTCCTTATTTATATTGTGTTTCATACAACCTTTCTCATGAATTAGGTTTTATAAAGTTAATCACCATTGGACCGTGCCCATCATTTTTTACCCAGATCCTTACCGTTCCTTCTCCCCCCCAAAACTGTGCAGCCCTGTGGTTTTACCCCTACCTATCCTCATCCCTCTGCCCTAGGTTCCCATACATGTATTACTAATTATCTCCTATTTTCACAGTAATGGTCTTATGCAGTATCTGTCCTTATGAGACTGAGTTAGTTCACTCAGCATAATGCTTTTCAGTCTCTCCCAAGTTATGTAATAGTTTTCAAAATTGTTGTTCCTGAGCGCTGCATAGTATTCTGTTGTGTAAATGTACCACAGTGTGGTTGGACATTTGGAATATTCTTGCAATAGAGAATAATGCTGCTATGAACATTGGTATACACATCTTCATTTGTGTCTCAGTTCTAATTTCCTATGGGTATATTCCTAGTAATGGAATAGCTGGGTCATACAGAATTTCTATGTTCAACTTTTTGAAGAAATGCTAAACTCTCCTGCAGAGTGCTTGCACCATTTTACAATCCCACCTCTCCACTCCTCTCCAACATTTATTGCTTGCTGCCCTACATTATTATATATAATATCTTTTACATGTGAGATTATTGTAAACCTCTATGAGTTTTGAAGCTCTGGAGCCCTAGTGACTGAGTGGTTAGGAGTTGTGTTGTCAGTCCAAGGTGCACAGTTTGAATCTACCAACTGCTCATGGGAGAGAGATGGACAGTCTTCTGTGCAATTTACTGCCTCTCTAAACCTTATGGAGGATCACTTATGAGTCCATTCCAACTTGACAGCATATAATAACGAGTTTTTATGACTGTTTTAACATTTAAGTATTCTTTTGTCCTCAGGATTCAAAAATTTCTTCTATGGAGCGTGGGCTCCGAGACTTGGAAGAGGAAATTCAGATGCTAAAATCAAATGGAGCTTTGAGTACTGAAGAAAGGGAGGAAGAAATGAAGCAAATGGAAGTATATCGAAGCCATTCCAAATTTATGAAAAATAAGGTAATAGTGTCTCATACTGTATTTCTTAAATGGTGTTTGAAAAGTTAATGTATGTTCTTACTTCTGAGTGTTGGTGAAGATCCTCTTCACAATGTTTTATCCAATTTCAGGGGAGACTATTTTATAATATTTTAAATGTAGTTTTAAAAGAATGAATAATTACTATCATTGTATAATTAATAGGAAATTTTGTTTTAACCGAAAATTACCTGTATGAAGCTAACTATATGTATTGACACATTTTAACATTTTCTAGCTATCAATGTTATAGAATAATTTAGGAGAATTAAAAACATAATTTTTTAAGAAACTTGTAAGGGGCATCAGGTTCTCCACCTCTTGTGAAGTTAATGCAAACTTCATGAGTCTGAACCCTTCTTATACCCATTCTTTTTACCCCTTCAAATGTGTTAAATAAAACCATGTTCTCTCAAATATGGTTCCTGAAAGGAAAGCCTTTTCTTTGCGCTGTACCTTGGAAATCCATTAGCGGTAAAGTTTATTGATTCCCACAGCGTCTGTGCACTTGCCCTTGAGGTGTATGTATAGCAACGTAGGTATCACTGAAATGGATCAGTCCAAGTTTATAAAACTTAAATCTTACATCCGCAGAGTTAGAGTCATTTAGCTGGAGTCTTTCAAAAAGTGGATGATTTATTTTGTTGTCAGTTTATCATTTTGTTGGGGTTTAATTAAAATAATAATTGCAATTTTATATTTTAACTGGATAATAAGTTTCTTTCCTCCTCTAGAATCCAGTTTTTCTAAACTGCAAAGAGAAACCTGTCTAGTTGTATTTTAATTCCCCTTCCATTTTCTAGCTTCTTATTCTTAAGTCTCTGGATATACCTGTATCATTTAAGAATTTGTTATCAATGAATGTTTTGGCCAATATCATGTTGATTTTACAAGTAAAAAGAAAAAAATAATCACAGAACCAACATTGTATTAAGTTGATTCCCCATTCCCCGGCCCTATAATTTGAGAACGAAATAATACGTCAGTATAATCTACGCTTATGCTGATGAACACATTCCACTGAATTAAAAAATGTGATGAGCACAGGGAAATTATCTAGAGCACTTTAAAGGGGGAATTAGGGAAACAGATATGACTGTATTATATGTCATTATTATTTCCAGTTACTTCTCTGGCTTGAAAAAGAAGATTTTTAGTTAACATATAAATGAAAAAAGTGTAACAATGTCGTGACAGGTAGATCAACTGAAGGAAGAACTAAGTTCGAAAGAGGCTCAAGGGGAGGAGCTGAAAAAGAAAGCGGCTGGTCTTCAGACTGAGGTCTTTGCCGTAAGATTTCTCTCTCTGTGTGTGGCGATCCCACACGGGGCTGCGAGCTCTGGCTGCTGAGTGGCTTCCACCTCCATTCTCTGTGGTTGGCAGCTTTGCCGGCACTAGCACTAACCAGCCTGCTCTGCTCTTTAACTGACTCCTCCTCACCAGTTTGACGCATATGTCACTTAGTGTGCCGTGAGCCCTCACATCTTCTGGAGGTTCTGTACCTGGGTCTTCATTGTTGCTTTTGTCACTCTATGAATAGTACTTCAAGCTTTGTTTTTCTGCGGCTCTTTCCCTGTTATAGATTTATTTAATTTTTTTTTTTTTTTTTTTTTTGTGAGTAGTGATGTTTTCCTTCTTGGGTATAAGAATATATGCATGTTCCTGATGTGTCATATGTGTTTATTTGAAATTGCAATTCTTTTTAATTTTTTAGCAAAAAAACTTTAGCAGTTATTTTTCAAAGAAGATAAACAAAGGATAAGAAAACATTATATAAACCTTTGTAGACATTATCTTAAGTCCTCACTAAGTGATTTTGCAACAAATGTTACTTTCTGTAGGACAGATGTATGCAAAAGTCAATAGTTTATTTAGAGTTACCTAAAAAATTAGAATTAGATAAAATAGGACATCATGCTTGTAGGGTGGAGGAACAGCGAAGGGGAGGAAGAGCCTGGATGAGATGGATTGACACAGTGACTGTGGCAATGTAATCTAGTGTCAGAGATGGTGAGGCTTAGGTTCAGAGTCATTGGGTTGCAGCCCTTGTTTATAGGGTTGTTATGACTTGTAGTCAGCTCGATGACACATAACAGTAACAACAGCAACAACAGTCAGTTAGAATTGTGTTGTGTATCATTGAGTAGGAATCAACCCATAGCTGACCATTCGGCAGGTTTTCAGAGGTATTCAATAGCACCGGAGGAGATTACCCATCTTTCTTCCACGGAGCAGATGGTGAACTCAAACCATGTGCCTTCAGGATTGCAGTGCACCTTTTTGGCATTAGGCCATGAGAACATTAGACTTATTTAAGTTTTGAAATCTATTTCATTTTTCTATTGAATGTAAAATTCCATTTCAAAGCATAGTGAAATGATAAAAGAATAGCTAACCTTTTATCATTTATTATAAGCATTTTAGTGTTTATTTGAAGTAATTATAGTACAATTATTGATTTTTTTTAGATGAGGAACTTGAGCTAGCGGACTGGCACCCAGGAAAACACCATTTTTAAGGGGCAGAGTTTGATTTTATACACCGGCAGTCTCGTTTCAGAACCTTTGCTTATCAGATCATGCATACATTTAACTAAATAGAAAAAAACCCAGTTTCTTTATTTTTCTTTTATTTTTGTGTAGTGTACCGTCAAATCGAATCTGACTGGTACAGGAGGAAATTGTTCCTCCTTCCTCGGCAGAGCATCTGGTGGATTTGAACCGTGCATCTCTGGGACTGCAGTGCAGCTTCTTGCCACTAGGCCACCAGAGCTCCCCCGAAACCACTGTTTCTAAAAGTGATCCTGGGCTAAGACTAAAATGAAATATTTTTAAAATTTGCTAATTTCATGTTTACTAATTTTGGACCACTTTAGAGTCTAGTTTTCTATATGGGTAATAATATATTGTTTGGAGAAGTTGATCTAAAATTCTTTCTAAGCTACTGTCATACATTTCCACCTTGGCTAAGACAATAAATTAAGTATCTTCTATATATTATATTATTTAATCACTGAGCAATACCAGTCACATTGGTCTAACTTCTCCATATGTAAACCAGTTTAGAGAAATATTTTCTCAAGGACACCTAGCTAGCTTAGTCGTATTTATGACTAACATAAAACTTACAGTACATTTTCTTCTCATTGTCTTCTTTCTTTTTTTACTCTAATGAGGTCAACTTATCATCAGTGGAATCTTATTTAGTAATTGAAATGATAAGATATTTTATATCTTAACAATAGAAATTAATCTTTGAGCCATACTTCATTAGCTGAGGAAGTGAGAACACTTTTGAGTATTTCTTTTGGACATTCATTCATATTACAAATATTTATTAATGCAGTTTTAAGAAGAAATTCATTGTGTTTAACTTTGTTTTTGTTTTTGTTTTTTTTTATAAAATGCGATCGTGAAAGACCCCAGGTCATCACAGGTCATCACCTATCACTGACTCTGCTAACTCTTGAGTGCTTATCTGTTTTGTTGGATGACAACAGCAGCCATTCAGAATTACCTTCCACATAAGTTCTTAAAATATACAAGAAATATTTGTTGGATGAATGAATAACTATATATTAATAGAAATGTTACGTGTATTACAAAAAATACTTAAAGTGAAACTTTTTATTTCCACATGGAAATTGTTCTCAAAAGCTTCCTGCCATATACCTCATATTGTTATCATGAAAATACATTAAATACTATGGATTTAAAGCGTATTTTCATTTTCATCGTTGTTGTATGCTATTGAATCACCCCAGTTCATAGTAACCTTATACTATGCTATATGCACAGTAATAACCCTGTCAAGTTTCCTAGCTAGCAGTCTTCATGGGGACAGGTTATCACAAGGGCCCTTAGCAGCCTAGCATGTGAAAGAATGCAAAACCACACCTGATTTCTGGTTATTTGGCTTGTATTTAAAACAAATGTCCATTGGAAATATTTTTAGAAGAACGATAGAAATGTGAAAGAGTTGTTAGAAATAAAATATTTTCTAATTTACTCAGAGTCATTGTTGTGGAGTCTGAGCTAACTCATAGCTGACCCTCCAGAGGGTTTCTGTGGCTTCCAGTTGCCTTGAGAGGAGATTGCCCGTCTTTCTCCCTTGAAGCCACGATTGGATCTGAGCTGTCAGAGAGGCACAGACTTTGAGTTATCAGTGCAACTCCCTTTGTAATATGCCACCAGAGCTCCTTTTTCTAATTTAAGAAGAGATTAATTTATAGGAGAATAAACTTAGCACTTATCCATTAATAGATTCCCTTGTCAGATGAATGAGCTTTAACTTAGTCATGAAAATTCTTATAGAATGTGATTCTATGCATTCTTTATTTTGGTTACATATTTTTTGTCGTAATAATTACTATTACTTTGTTTTATAACATGTTATGGAATTTTGTAAGTGGAATCTCCCCTTTTTAGTTTGATAACCATAGCTCATCAGAATTATTGGAATGTAAATGAATGTTTATGATATCTTCAATACCAAATGTTAGTTGTTTTTTTCTTTTTAAAATACTGTGTTTTCTCTGAAGGTTTACGGAACAGTTTATGTTTCATTGAACAGTTTTCTAGACAGATTCTTCAATGATTCTGGCTCCTTGCTTTACGGTGTTGTTTTGGGTTTTTTGTGTGATTTCATTAAGTGTCACTTTTAAGATAGGAATTTTATGTTAATTTTTTGAGAAAGGGGAAAAGTCATTAAAAACCAAAACATAAAGCAGCAGCATCTTTAAAGGGGCAACATGCTTTAAATAATTTCTAGCAGTGGAAATTTCTTTATTTCCTTCTGTTTTCTTATTTAATAAAATGGATTTATTAGCACAGTGGCATTTACACGTTCATACTCATGTAATTGAGTTGGGTTTCTTACACCTTTACTTCCTTCTTCAAAGGGTAGCAGAGGATATTGAGCTGACACAACAAGTGAAAACTAGACATTTTCTAATTGAATAATCTTGGTTTGGGGTTGTCAGGATTAAATGTTAACGGGGGGAAAATGAGCTGTGGCCTCTCATAAAAATGAATGAATGCTGCCTTTAGTTTCGTATTGTGTTATTGGTCCTATCAACAGCAGTTTAAATGAGATGATTGAATTTTTTTCTTCCTTACAGTGTTTTATTTTCTTCTCCAGATTGGTCAGGTGAAGCAGGAGCTGTCCAGAAAGGACACAGAACTACTAGCCCTGCAGACAAAGCTAGAAACACTCACAAACCAGTTCTCAGACAGTAAACAACACATTGAAGTGCTGAAGGAGTCCTTGACTGCGAAGGAACAAAGGGCTGCCATCCTACAGACTGAGGTAAAAGGAATTCTGAAACTTGAGCATTGTAAAATCCTTGGTAGTATTGTATATGTAATCAGTACTATCTCTGTTATGTTGAAAAATACAATAACTATATAATTAATCCTTCAGCAGTATAACTGGTTACTGTATTGAAATGTAGCCATCTTGTATCTGTTGATTTCAGATGTAATAAATTAAAAGTTTTGCAGTGTACTTAGACTTGCTCATGCCCTCCCAAAATTTGTACTTAAAAGTGTACAGACGTTACAAATAAGATCCATTCATAACCATGTCTTTAAGAATTTGTGGGTCACTTGAACTGGGTGCACTAGGTTCTTTCTAGGGTTATTGTAAATAAGAATTTGTAAGACATATAGAATTAAGTTATGTCAAAGTGAGGGCAAGTTTATATAATAATGATGGATGTCTTATTCTAGAGACTACCTGTACTCTAACAATTTTATATTGAAAAGATACTTATGAAATAAAAATAATTGATTTAGAAACCTTAGTTTACGTCATGGTTAAGTCTTCCAGTCATAAATGATGTGAGCTAACTTGCCTTGCTTATATTATGTGTAAATTTACTTAATTTTTTATTTCATGAATAGATTTAAATGAGCAGCCAGAATCCAGGGATGTTCTAAATAGATCTAATTCTGAACTATTGATCTTTAGATATGTCTTTATATCCTGTTTGAAGTAATATTTTTAGCAATCTTAGAAGATTGTCCAGCTTTTCAGCTCAAACTTTATGTATGAATACATTAAAAAATTCCAAACAGATGAGAATTATCATATTTTTAATGATGCAAGAGAAAGAATTGATGATACTATTTGGATTTATTATCTTAATATACCTACATTTAAAAACAAATCTCAGTTTACTAGAGAACTAGTGCCTTAGGTAAGTAGTTCTGCATTATAAAAGAAAGTGCAATTAGCTTTGGTTTTTGTTAAGAACTTGAGCATGGGTAAATAAGGGCATGATTTTATGGGTGGGATAAAAGAAATGAAGAGGAAAAGGAATGAATAAAATACAGATCTAGAAAAACAGAATCTTCAAGTGAGGATATGGGAAGAAAGACACAGAAGGACTAAGCCTTTTTCCTCCCCCCCATGCAATAATTTCTTTTTTATCCAGTGTGGAAGGAGGTCTTGTGATGGAATACATTATGTGCTGCACTACAAACTGAAAGGTTGAGGACTTTGTTGGAAATGAATGATAGGGTGATAAGTTTGTAATTTTTTTGTGAACTTGGCTAAAAACTCTCTACTCTTTCTATTTCAATTATATTTCTTCCTATCGTGATATCATATCTGCTCCATTTTTTCTATTAGGATATTTGAGGTAAAATTGTAAAGTGCATTAGTTGAGTGGGGGTTAAGGCTCAGGCTTTGGAACCATATTTATGGAGTTTGAACTTCAGTTAATTTCTAGATGTGTAATTTTAGGCATGCTATTTTTTCTTTTTTTATATATATTTTTTTATTTTACATTTTATGTGTATATTTATATGGGGAGCCTTGGTGGCCTAGTGACAAGAAGCTGTGCTGCAGTCCCAAAGGCATGCAGTTCAAGTCCATCAGCTGCTCCACAGGAGAAAGCTGGTCATTCTCATCCTTTGTGATTAACTGCCTTTGAAAACCCTCTGTGGGTGTGTGTGTGTGAGCGTGCGTGCACATGCTATGGGTCAGTTCTGACTCAATGATACACAGCAATATATATTTATGTGTATGTGTGTGTGTGTATATATATTTTTTTTTAAATATATTTTTTCACTGTGCCCCATTTTTCACATCTACATGATGATAAGAATAGTAGCAGTAGTTGTTGTTAAATGCCATTGAGTCAACTGTGACTCATAGCGATCCTACACAAAATGTACAAAAGATCTGAACCCTGCTCTATCCTGTGCCATCCTCACACTTCCTGGTACACAAGAGCCCGTTGTGGCAGTCAGTATGTCAGTCCACCCAGCTGAGGGTCTTCCTCTCCTTTGCTGGCCCTCAAGCCTTCCCAGCATCATGACTCTTTCCAAAGAAGAACAACATGCCCAAGGTATAGGGGGTAAATAAGTTATTTTCCTCCTCTAGAAACCAGTTTTTTCAAATTGCTGTTTTTCCCTGTGGAATGTTTAGTGCTCTCTCTAGCACCACAGCTCAAAGGCATAAATTCATTTTCTATCATCCTTATTCATTGTCCAGCTGTCAGATGCATAGCAAGTGATTGGAAAGACTGTGGCCTGAATCAAATGCACTTTAGTCCTAAAACTGACATCACTTCTCCTCAGCAATTTGGAGAGGTCCGTAACTGCAGACTTTTCTAGTGCAGTGCGTCTGGTACTGACCTCATAATGCTGTTATGAGGATTAGAATACTATAGAATTCTATATTCTATAGAATATTATTAGAATACCTGCCAGGTAGATACTAGTAACAGCTTTGGGTATTATTCTATCTTCAAATTCTGGTAATAAAATCAGCTAGCATGTATAAACTCTTAAGATATTAGAGGGTGTAGTAGTTTTTATTGGCATAAATTTTATTTAAAATATCTTTTGTGTTTTATAAACTAAATTTATATCTGTACAGTTACAAATAAAGAATAATCTGGAAGTATTACTGGCAAATTTGTTCTTTTGTAATTTTGTGACGTTTTCCCGGTAACCTTTGCATGCAGTACTATAGAAAGGTCAGAAGAGGGGGCCAGTGTTTTACAGGTAAGCCCTACTTCCAGATTTGCTACTGTAATAGCCTTAGATGGAGGCGGCAGGTGTGCGAACCAGAGAACCAAGTAGTTTAATGATAATGCAAACATTTAAAAGGTTGTCACAGTCTAATAAATGACTTTTTCCCATTGGCAATTTTTTCTTTGTACTCACTCAAATAATGTTCTTATTAGCTAGGCCTTACACAGATGGGCTTGTGATTTGTTTCTTGTACCATAGAGAATAAACACTGCATTTGAAGTCACTGTTGAATGGCTTTTATATTTATTTTTAGCTGTTAAGAGAGTAGCTGAGTCTCAGTGATTATCCCTGTAAGTTAGTAGGACAATTGCTCTTAGCAAAAAAGTTAACCATCTTTTAAATAGAGGCTTATTTTTAGCACTTAACTTTTCTAGAAAAAAAACCACAAAACAATAGCAAAACTTGACAAGAGGCACTTTTTTCCCTCAAAGCATCTTTCTTATGTTAGAAACCAGTAAAAAAATAGTTTAAATCAGCACTTTGAAGTATTTTTATATCAAATTTCTTATGTATTTCTTTATCAAAAGAAATACCCCTTAAAGTGTTTTATAGGTTGTTGTCATTCTATCTTAAGTTTAGATTTCTTCCGTTATTATAATTTAATTACCCATGTATTCCCTATGCCCTCCCTAATTCGTAAAAGCCAGATTTAATCAGAAATACTTGTGAAATGTCAAAAAAATTTTTTAAAACACATTACAGTTTATAAGCACTTTAATCTCAATTATTTTTTTATTAATATAGTAATGTAGTACATAATTTTAGGCAAGATAAATAGTGTTACTTTTGTAGTTGAGAATTATGGTGTCTGCATATTAGAACACTGCTTCTGATTGTCTCTTGGGGTCATTCTAACGAGTAACCCTGGAATTTTTATATTGGCTACAATATTCTCAGACATTTTCCCTATCTTATGCTCATTTTCTTGTTCCTAAATGTTGACAGATAAATTTCCCTTGAACTGATTTTAAGATAGGCTCTCAATGTGCACAACGGAACTGATTTATCAATAAATTAAAATAAGCAGCCTTTTTTACTTTGCCCGCCTCCTTGCTTCTTTGTTGTTGCTAGATGCTGTCGACTACTAAAAGTGTTAGCAATTATCTTAGAAAGAATGCTTTAAATAGTTGTTGTTGTTGTTATGTGCCACCAAGTCACCTGCATCTCATAGTGACGTACATCTCTGAATCCTACACTAAGTCTTACTGACTTCAACAGACCTTCTCCCATTGCCCCAGTTACTGTATCAAATCCATCTCATCAAGGTATTCCTCTCTTGTGCTGTCCCTTGACCCTGCCAAGCATGATGTCCTTCTCCAAGGACTGGTCCCTCTTGGCCCTGTGCCCAAAATATATGATACAGTGTTTCAAAATCCAAGCCTCCAAAGAGAAACTTGGTTTTACCCTTTCCAAGACAGACCTGTTATTCTGTTGGTGGTCCATGTTCAATACTGTTCTCCAGTAGTACAACTCAAAGGCATTGATGCTTCTTCTGTCATTCTTGGTCATTGTCCAGCTCTGTGATTCATTATGCAGAACTTGTATGCAGAATAGATTATCCGAGAGGCTGGGCTCTATGAGGACAAGTGTGGTGTCAGGATTGGTGGAAGATCTGTTAACAATCTGCGTTATGCAGATGACACAACCCTGCTTGCTGAAACTAAGGAGGACCTGAAGCGCTTGCTGCAGAGGGTCAAGGACTGGAGCCTCCAATATGGATTGAGTCTTAATGTTAAGAAGACAAAGATTCTCACCACTGGACCAATTGGGAGCATCAGGATGGATGGTGAAGAGATTGAGATTGTTAACTACTTTAGTTTGCTTGGCACCAGCAGCCAGGAAATAAAAAAATGTATTGCAATGGGAAAGTCTCCTGTTAGGGACCTCTCCAGGGTACTGAAGAGCAGTGGTGTCACTCTGGAGACTAAGGTGTGTCTGATACAGGCTGTGGTCTTTGCAATCACTTGTTATGCATCATAGAGTTGGACAATGACTAGGAAGGATAGAAGGAGAATTGGTGCCTTTGAGCTGTGGTGCTGGAGAAGAGTATTGAATATACCATGGACTGCTAGGAAAACAAACAGATTCATCCTGGAGAGGGTTAAACCAAGCTGCTCCTTGGAGGCAAGGATTCTGGGGCTTCGCCTGACTTACTTTGGACATGTTGTAAGGAGAGACAGGTCCTTGGAGAGGGACATTATGCTTGGGAGGGTGGAGGGACTGCATAGGAGGGGAAGACCCTCTATGAGGTGGATTGATTCATTGACTGGGGTAGTCGGGATGGGTGTGTCGGAGGCAGTGCAATTGGCACAGGACTGAGCAGAATTTAGGGCTGTTGTACATAGGGTCACTATGAGTCGCAAGTGACTCAACGGCCCAAAACAACAACAGCTGATGCAATAAGCAAGTTATTGTGAAAACCATGGCATGGATCAGGCACACTTTAGTCTCTGGACTGACATCCTTGCTTTTTGCTCTGGAGAGGTCCCTACAGCAGATTTACCTAATGCAATTTGTCTTCTGAATTTCTGACTATTGGTGCCAAGAGTGTTGATGTAGAATCTAGCAAACGGAAATTGTTAACAATCTCAGTCTCTATCTGTTATAATGCTGTCAATTGTCCTGGTGATGAGAGAATTCAAATTTACCACCTGCTTTGTGAGAGAAAGATGGACAGTCTCCTCCCATGGAATTTACTGCTTCTGAAAATCCACTATGTATTCGTTCTGACTCGATGGTACACAAGAAAATAAGAGTCAAAGTGAGCAGACGCTGCAGACTATCACATTCACATCTGCTCCTCTGAATTTATAATCAATTGTTCAAGAGGGAAGAGAGGTCTGGAGAGCCCTGACATTTTCCCTGTTTTCTAAAATCTTGGGTATATCTGGCAACTGAGAAGACTGTGCCCTTGACCTATGAGGTTTGGCACAACTCCGGATCATTGGTGTTCAAAGATATTTGCATATAAATATTCCAAATCATACATTAAAGATATTTGGATTATGTTCTGATAGAGGGGAAAATGGATGTTAGACATGGATGGAAAAAGAATATTTAAAAAAGCAAGATTGAGTGTCCAGGATTTATACAGAGGAACTTTTCATGGATCCATCATAGTTTTGAATGAATTGGGGAATATGAGTAATTTGCTTCTTTCTCCAAGCTTGTGAAGGTTTAGAAACAGTATTTCTTACTCTGTAACTTCTGTTAGGTTAAATAATATCTTATTTCTCTTGCTACACTGATTTTCATGTTTCTGTCTTTGTTCACTGAGTACAAACAAAGGTTCTATAATAGAATTGTCCCAAAGGGCTGTTGTTTTTGTTAAACAAGATGGTTGAATTTGAATAATGACAGACATGTAGACATTATTTATATATATATATATATTACTCCTAAATGAAGTAGGCATTTGGGACTCAGACCTCTGTGTAAACCTTGAACCCTCATAAGAAAGAGTTGACTAGAAGAAAAAAGTCTTCTAATGGTATTAGTTGATAGCAGAAGTGATTATCTTACTCAGTTGGCATTTTGGGTAGACAAGCTTGAGTTTGGGGAAATAAGTCTTTTCTTATGCAAGTCTGATTTTGACTTTACATAACTATTCTTTAGGGGCTTAGAATGAAGACAAAGCCCTGCTTAGAATGAATTTATCACTCTTCATTACTTAATCATATGTGAAATTTAATTTGCCTGGAGCCAATGTCAGAAATGAAAGCAAATAGATAGACCTTTCAGAGTATCAAAATGAGACAATGAAAGAAATGAATAAAGGATGGACTACTGCACACCACAACATTCAATTAAATGATTAAGCAAATGTTGCTGTGCTGTCTTAAGACTACGAAGAATAAAAGTTAGGGAGGTCTGGTGGTGTAGTTTATAGGATATTGCATTACTCAACCCAAAAGTTATACCTCTCTGGCAGTTTGAGTCCACTAGTGGGGGTGGGGGGGAAAGAGAGAGAGAGAGAGAGAGACAGCAAGAGAGAGGGAGGTGGGGAGAGAGAGAATATGAATGAGAATTTTTCTTTTGTGCATTTTACAGCCTCTGAAAACCTGCTGGAGTGTTAGCCTTGAGTCAATTTCAGTTCAACAACAACAACAATGTGTTTTTATAAATTTTGAAGAATAAAAATTAATGCACTATAGTAAGGGCTGTATTATTTAGTGCAGTGTTTTTTTAATGTGTCACTTTATTTGCTATGTGGGTTTATTTTTGTGTGTGTGTGCGCCTTGATTTCTTCATCTGTAGGAAGAAAAACAGCATTACCTCTTAGAGTGTTTTGAGACTTAAAGGAGTAGCTCTGGTGGCCTAGTGACAGGAAGCTGTGCTACAGTCTCAAAGACATGCAGTTTGAATCCACCAGCTGCTCCATGGAAGAATGATGAGCTTTCTCCCCCATGTGGTTAACTGCCTCTGTAAACCCACCAGAGGACATGCTATGGGTCATTTCCAACTCCATGGTACACAAGAACGACAATATCCAGAAATAATAATAATAATAATAATAATAGTTATTATTATTATTATTATTATAATTAAGTTAACGAAGAAAGGAATTTAAACCTGAGCAAAGAGCTAGACAAATACTAAAATAACTAAGCAGATATTAGTTAAATCAGAAAATGATCTAAACTGCAAATTAGAGTGAGACACAGTGAAAATTAGCAATTTGAAAGAGAAATTTGTTGAGAGTAATAAATGTTATTGAAAATACAGACATTCATAAAGCAGAATTAATAGACATGGAATTAGAAGGCCCAGTTAGTAGAATTTTAAAGAGAAGAATAATAGAATGAGTGGTAGTTTAAAAAGAAGTAATTGCTAAGAGTTCTGACTTGATAATAGATACAAACTCTTCAGAACAAATAATTTTTTAGTTGAAAGCTATCTCTGCTTACCTACTTCATAGTGACACCACAGAAAAACTGATCTTAAAAGTCTGTAAAGAATTATCTACAAAGGATTAACAATTGTACCAACAGCTTACTTTCCAACAGTAACAAGAGTGGGAAAACCTTCACAATTCAGAAAATAAATGGACTTCTTGGAATTTCGAACCTAGCTGAACTATCATTGGCTCATAGGGTTAAATAAACATTTTTTCAGATGAAGAGAAATTGGTAGTGTTTACTGCCCATTGATCCCTAAAGAAAGAAATACTAATGGATGTGCTTTAGAAAGAAGTGAATCTTGAAAGAAGGAGTGAGATACAAGAAAGAATCATAGACAAAAGGACAAATGTAATAAATAAAGTGAAACTGATCAAAGATCAACATACGAGTTTGGCATAAACCTAACAGCAGTGGTTCTTTAAACCTACAGACTCTGTAGGTTAGACTCTTACACTAACAAGAGTTAATGTATATTCAATAAAGTAAAGATTTTCAGGGCTAGAGCATAAATACTTTTTGGTTGCTTCTGTTTTTTTTGATCTTAAGTTGCTAGTTGCCATCAAATTAGTTCCAATTCATGGTGAACTCCCCATGTGCATTCCAAAAGAACTCCATAGGGATTTCAAGGCTTTTGAACCTTTAGAAAGTCAGACTTGTTTTGTAGGGTGTGTCTGGGTAGGTTTTAACTGCCAGTCTTTTGGCTAGTTGTTGAGTGTTATTGCTGGTTAGATTAGTAGCAACCCTGAAACCTACCCTGTCACTGTGCTGGCCTCATCATCTCTGAGACATTAGAGCCCATTGCTAAAGTCACATTGTCAGTCCATCTCATTAATGGTCTTCCTCTCCTTGGCTGACCCTCCATCTTTATGAGCATCATGTCCCTTTCCAAGAAATAGCCGCACCTATCTACATGTCCAAAAAATGAAATACCAAGCTTCGTCATCCTTGCCTCCAAAGAGCACTCTGGCTGCACAGTTTCCAGGACGTATCTCTCTGTTCTTTTGGAAGTCTCATGGGATATTCAGTGCTCTTCTCCAGCACAACTCAAAGGAATCTATTCTTCTTCTGTCACTCTTATTCATTGTCCAGCTCTTTGATTTGCAGCAGGTGATTGAGATGACAATGACCTGAATCAGGTGCACCTGACATCATTGCTTTTCAGTATTTTGTAGGTGTCTCTGACAGCAGATTTGCCCAATGTAATACATCTCCTTGTTTCCTGACTGCTGGTACCGACGGTATTGATTGTTAATCTAAACAAGATTAAATTATTGACAACATCAATAGTTTTTTCTTCTTTTGTAATATTGTGTCTTGGGCCAGTAGTGAAGATCTTCGCTTTCTTGATGCTGAGATGTAATCTATACCAAAGACTGTAATCCTTCGTGTTCTGCGGTGGGCATTTCATATACTCCTAACTTTAAGCAAGCACAATTTGTCATCAGCATAATACAGATTTGTTGATGAGTCTTTCTCCAGTTCTGATGACACACTCTTCATAGGGTCCAGCTTCATAATTTTTTTGCCCAATATGCATATTGTATAGGTATGGAGAAATGATAAAACTCTGATTTACACCTTTCCTGATTTTAAACCAAACAGTGTCCCTTGGCTTAGGTATGCTGCTGCTGTTGTGTATCACTGAGTTGGAACTGACCCAGAGCTGACCCGCTGGTGGGTTTTTCAGAGGCAGTTAATTGGAGGGGAGGAGATTGCCCATCCTCCCGTGGAGCTGCTGGTGGATTCGAACCTCCTGTCTTCAGGATTGCAGTGCAGCTTTTTACCATTAGGTCACTAATTATGTATCTTGATAGTTTGCATATTTTCTGTCAAGACAGCAAAAAGGATGAAACGAAAATAAAACACTAACGATTATGAAGAGTAGTACACAGTTGTGAAAGATAACTCTAACCTTGGTATCAGGTTGTACTCCAGTGGGAGTCATGCTGCTAACTGAAAGATCACGCCTCTGTCAGTTCACATCCACTGCCTGCTCCCTGGAGAAACATGGAAAAGCTCTTCCTGTGGTATTTACAGTATTAGAAACCCAATGGAGTGTTAGCTGTGAGTTAGGTTCTGACTGATTGGCCATGAGTTGAGAGGCACTGTGAAAGTGTTTGTCTTTTGGTTGCATTGTTATGTGCAGTCAAGTCGGAACCAACTCATAGCTGACCCTCCAGTGGGTTTCCAGAGGCTGTAAATTGGTACCAAGAAAAATTACCCATCTTTCCCCTTTTGGATTGGCAGTGCAGCTCCTTATTCCTAGCCAATCATTGGCCTACTGTTGATCATCCCTCAGGATTCATAAGATGACAGCTGTTTCAAGGATTGGATTTGTTGTTGTTGCAAGCCATTGAGTCAGAATAGCTGTTGGATTTTCAGAGGCAGTTAATTGCATGAGAGGAGAACCCTCATTCTTCTCCCGTGGCACAGGTGGTGGCTCTAACAGCGTGCCTTTGAGATTGCAGTGCAGCTCCTTACCACTGGGCCACAAGAGCTCCCTTGAGGTTGACTTTGAGCAAATAAAACTTTGCTTTTTCAAAAAGAAAGGAAAAAGATTGCTACATTTACACACTATCTACCTTTTTCCTACATAAAATGTTAGTATAGAATATCTGGGGAAAGTCTCACCAGAGAACCTTGAAGTGGAAATAATGATCACTAAGAGCCAGCATTAAGATGAATTTTTTTCAGCCTGATAGAGTGAAAGAAAAGTGAAGAAAAGAAACACAAGTTTGTTAAAACAAACAAGTAACAACCCACCCAGTCCTATAAGATCAGTTGAAACTGGAGGACTCCCAGGGATACAATATAATATTTTTTTAAAACGTCATCTCATATTAATTTTGTATTCTTTTGTAGGATTTCCAGACATGTAGATTGTGAAAGTATAGGAGATACAGTAGATCTGTTCTTTTTCCAAGGCATTTGCAAGGCAATTTAAATAGGGGGTGGGGAGAGTAAACTGGATAAGTGTAACATTATTTTTCCCAAAATGTTGTTAATGCTATATGTTACTTACATACAAGTTTACAGTAGTATCTTGCCACCCTGTAAACTTGGCTCTGCTTTGTAAAATGTTGTTATTATCCAATTAAATGCAAAAAAAAAGATGGGAAGGAAGATGATGTACGTGTTAGATAAAAATGTCAACACTCAATATGTTTACAGAACAGAGCAAAGGGCTAAATCCAGAAGAATTAGTTTAAAAGGATGAATATACAAGTCTGTGTTTTGCATCTTTACTCTTTTCCAGTGAAAAACTAGCAAAAATGAACAAAGCCCACTCTAAAAAAAAATCTACTTAAATATTCAATTCCTCAATGTCTGGCTAGTAGCTAAAAATAAACGTTAAGCTGATTTGGTTGTTTCAGAAATGTCTAGAATAAGGAAGAAATCATTAGAACAATTGGCGGCACTATGATAGATGGAGAAGAGGTTGAGATTGTTAACAATTTCAGCTTGCTCAGCTCCACAATCAAGACTCTTGGCACCAACAGTCAGGAAATCAAAAGACAAATTGTATTAGGAAAATCTGCCATCAGGAACCTTTCCAGAGTGCTAAAGAGTAGCAGTAGTGTCAATCTAGAGACTAAGATATGCCTAATCCCAAACCATGGTCTTTACATTTACATGCTAAGCATCAAAGAGCTGGAATGAATAAGGATGACAGAAGAAGCTTTTAAATTGTGGTGTTGGAGAAGAGTATCGAACACACGACAGACTGGCAAGAGACTAAGCAGTTTGTTCTAGAGAGAGTAAAACCAAGTTGTTGCTCAGAGGTGAAGGATTTTCAAGCTGTCTAACACCCATTGGGCATGTGGACAAGAGGGACCAGTCCTTGGAAAAGGACCTCATGCTTGGAAAGTTGGAGGGACAGTGCAAGAGAGGAAGACTTAGGGGGAGGTGGATTCACACAGGAAAGGGGGTAATACAGGTAGGTATGTTGGAAACCGTGAGATTGGCTTAGGATAGGACAGGGTTCAATTATTCCTTATTTCCTGAATGCTCATACCAAGGGTGTTAATTGTGGATCCAAGCAAGATGAAGCTGTTGACGGTTTCAATCTCCTCTCCATCCATCATGACGCTGCCTATTGGTCCATTGGTAAGAATCTTTGTTTTCTTGATATTGAGACACAATCCATAATGAATTCTGTATACCTAGATCTTCTGAAACAAGTGTTTCAAATCCTCCTCACTTTCAGCAAGCAAGGTTTTATCATCTGCATAACAGGTTATTGAGTCTCCCTCTAATTCTGGTGCCACACTCCTCTTCATAGAGTCTAGCTTCTCAGATAATTTGCTCAGCATATGGATTGAACAGGTATAGAGACAGAATTCATCCCTGATGCACCCCTTCCCATTCCAAACCATGGCAGTGCTCCCCTGCTCTGATACCAGGAGGTTCATCAGCCTCCTGGTTCAGGTATAGGTTTCTCATGAGCATAATTAAGTGTTCTGGGATTCCCATTCTTCTCAATATCAGCCACAGCTTGTCATGATACACACAGTCAGATGCCTTTGCATAATCAATAAAGCACAAATAGACATTCTTTTGGTATTTTTTACTTTCAGACAGGATCCATCTGACATCAGCAATGGTATTCTGGTGCCACAGCCTCTTCTAAATCCCACTTGAATTTCTGGCAATTCCCTATCTATGTACTATTTCAGCCATTTTTTAATGATCTTCAGAAGCAGTTTGCTAGCATGTGATATCAATGATATTGTTCAATAATTTACACATTCAGTTGAATCACCCTTATTGGGAATGGGAACAAATATAGACCGCTTCCAATCCATTGGCTGGACAACTGTCCTTCAAATTTTCTGGCACAGATGGTACTTCCTGAAATTTTTCAGCGTCAGTCAATTCTTTCTGGTATAGGGACTATGTATTCCCTCTATCTTCTATTGATGCTTTCCGGGTCGTTAAATACATTGCCCATAGAATCTTTCAACATTGTGACTTGAGGCCTAAATTTGTTTTTCAGTTTTTTCAGCTTGAGAAATGCAGAGTGAGTTCTTCCCTTTTTATTATTCCCCAATTCCAGCTCACTGCACATTCCATTATAAAACTTTGCTTTGTCTTCCCGAGTTGCCGTTAGAAACCATCTGTTCAGCTTCTTTACTTCAACATGTCTTCCTTTAAATTTGACTTCCTAACACCCCAGTGCAAACTTTAGGGTCTCTTCTAACATCCGTTTTGATCTTTTCTTTCTCCTCTGTTTTTGTAATGACCTTTTGCTTTCTTCATGGATGATACTGTTGATATTATCCCGCAACTCATCTGGTCTTCTGTCATTCATGTTCAGTGCCTCAAACCTATTCTTAAGATGATCAGAAAATTCTGATGGAATGGATTCAAGATCATATCTTGGTTCCTGTGGATTTATTTTAATTTTCTTCAGCTTCAATTTGAACTTGCATATGAGTAATTAATGATCTGACCCACAGTCTGCCCCAGTCTAGTTTTGACTGCTGATATTGAGCTTCTCCGAAGCTTTCTTCCACAACTGTAGTCAATCTGATTCCCTTGTAGCACATTGGGTGAAATCCATGTTGCAATGGGGAAGTCTGCTGTTAGGGACCTTTCTGAATTATTGAGGAATAGTAATGTCGGTTTGAGGACTAAGGTGTGTCTGGACTATGAATAAGGATGACAGAAAAAATATTTGACACCTTTGGGAGAAGAGCACTGAACATTCCATGGACAGCCTAGAAAAACAAATAGATACATCTTGGAGAGGGTATAAACAGAGTGTTCCTTGGAAGCAAGAATGGCTTTGCCTAACATATTTTAGACATATTGCTATGAGGTGCTATTCTTTGGAGAGGGACATGATGTTGGGAAGGGTAAACGAAGGAGAGGAAGACCCTCAGCCAGGTGGATTGACAGGGTAATTGCTCTTCTGTGTCAAGAAGTGTGAGGATGGTGCAGGACAAGACTAGTTTCAGAGCTTTTGTTCTTAGGGTCATATGTGTTGTGCTTGATGGCACCTAACAACAATAACAACAGAACAGAGTTCAGAGCTATTGTACACAGGGTTTCTTTGAGTTATAGATGACTTGACAGCACATAAAAACAACAACATAGATATATAAAATATTATATTTGGTTCTGTGGCAATAATTTGAAGAACATGAACACATTTTAGATGTAAACATACTTAGATGTAAAAAGCCTGAAACTATAGCACATTAAGGAATAATAAAGGATAGCTGGGAAAGTAATATGTTTGGGGATACACAATCATCAGCATGTGTTTGTATAGCTATTATATGGAAGAGTATTTGGCCTGTTGTATAACCCAAAACATGGATAAAACTACTGAAAAATATTCTGTAGATATTTTTACTTTATAATAATTCTCTTTTTTTTAAAAAAAAAACCAAACAAACCATTCCTGCTAAACCCAGGGAATAGGCTGCTTTTAGAGAACTCTGTACCTAGTTATATTTGGAATGCTCAAATGCTAGAGAAGTTCTATTTGAAGGGATATTTTATAAGGAGAATCAGCTTTTGGATGAGAGATTCAGTTGTAGGACATTTTAAGTACCCTTCTAATGCTGAAGTTTCCTAGTGTCTGATCCTACGGGTCTTCATGTATATGGGATTATAAGGCTTTGTTGATCTTCATTTTGATGCTAGTATGAGGGTATATTGTTACTTAAAGTATGTTGACTTAAAAGGGTGAAGAAGTTGTTGTTGTTTGTTGTTATGTGCCATTGAGTCGCTTGCAACTCATAGTGACCCTATGCACAACAGCCCTAAACTCCGCTCTGTCCTGTGCCAATCGCACTGTCTCTGACACTCCCATCCCAATTATCCTCTGTCCTGTGCCAATCGCACTGTCTCTGACACTCCCATCCCAATTATCCCAGTCACTGAATCAATCCACCTCAT
>NW_006399846.1:9890917-9957269 GCF_000299155.1 Elephantulus edwardii | reverse complement strand
GATTGCATGTTCGATCAATCTCCGATTGTAAAAGTTGGTAAAAATCTATCTCCTCTTCCTTGGCTCTGGTTGTTGGTGCATATATTTGAATGATACTGGTATTCACTGGACTTCCTTGTATGCGTGTAGATATTATCCTGTCACTGACAATATTGTACTTCAAGTGAAGTAGGTTGCATTGTTTTATCAGTTTTACAGAGAACAAGGGTGGTAGAATTTCAGTTGGGACTGTATGGCTGCTTATAGCATATTGCAATACATTTTATGTACCCATTACTCTATCCTCTTTGTTAAGAATTTCAGCATTTGTGAGTGGAAGAAGATACTGACATTAGTTTAAATTTTTTTATAATTGTAATTTGAGTGAAAACTTACTAATAAAATTAGTTTTGCATTCAACTATTCATACACATTTTCTTTTGTACCTTTAATTGTTGTTGTTAGGTGTCGAGTCAAGTATGACCTATCGCAACCCTGTTAACAACAGATCTGAACCCTGTCCTATCCTTTGCCAGCATCACAATTTCTGACACCCTTGAGCCCTTTTACTGCTATACTTAGAATGCTGAATATCCCAGGGACTGCCAAAAGAACAAATAAACCTGTCTTGAAGGAAATCTGACCAAGATCTCCTTAGAGGCAAGGATGGTGAAGTTTTATTGTACAGTCTTTTTTTTTTATTATTTTTTTAAAACTTTTTTATTTTACTTCATTATTTTTTGTGTGTACCCTCAAATGAGATCTGACTGGTACAGGAGGAGATTGTTCCTCCTTCTCCAGCAGAGTATCTGGTGGTTTCAAACCGTGTATCTCTGAGATTGCAGTGCAGCTTCTTGTACAGTCTTTGGGCATGTTGTCAGAAGGTTCAGTCCATCATGCTGGGACAGGTAGAGGAACAGAGAGAGAAAGACCCTCAACAAGCTGTATTCACCTACTGACTAAACCAAAGGACTTGCTTATATCAGAGATGATAAAGGATGCACAGGACAGGGACTGGACATACGTGTTTTGTGTAGGGTTGCTATGAATCATAGTTCATTGACACCTAACAACAACAGTAATACCAACAGTATATTTGTACATTTCCTCCTTCTTCCTTTTAATTGTCATTTCCATTAATTTCTCTATACTATTTCTTCCTATTTTCAAGACTCTTGAGCAGATGCTGCTCTTGGTTTTCTATGTTGTTGTTGTTGAGTATGACTCCCGTTCTGTCCCATTTTCATAATCAAGCTCAAGCCTATTGCTGTACTGTGTCAGTCCACCTGGTTGAGTGTTTTCCCCTCTTTTGCCAGGTGACTAAGGACCATAATCTCAGGGGTACACCAGTTTCTCCTAGGCAAAAAGCCTGCCCTTTTTTTTTTTTAAAATGTTCTTGAGTTTTGTTCCACATTTGCTCCTACTCTGTCTGGGAGCTTCTGTTGTGATCTTTATTCGAGTGATCCGCATGGAGTGGTCAGCAGAGGTAACCACACACCATCTAGTTCTTCTGGTCTCAGAGTTGTGGAGTTTGAGGAACACTATGTGAACCATAGTGTGTGGTCCCTTAGTCCTTTAGACTAATTGCTCCAGTACATCTTTGCTTTACTTCCACGTTCTTTGTTCCAGACAGGGAAAAACCAATAGTTGATTCTCCAGTGGCTACTCACAAGCTTTTAAAACTCGAGTCAAAACTCATCAAAATAGTATGTAAAATATTGTCTTTGTGGACTACGTTATTGACATTAATTTTTAGACCCCCCTGCCTTTTTTTAATGAGGAACAGATAAGTAAATCTCATTGTGAAATGATACCTTTCCATCCCTGACCTTTTTGGCCACTCAACTATTTTTTTCTATCTTAACATTCTTATTTCTGTTTATATTAATAGGAATGTTTCTCTACCAGCGTATCAGTAGAAAGAACTGCCAGGAAAAAGGAAATGACTTGTTTCTTGTCATTCTTTACTTGTTTTTGACAATTTGACTTCTTTTTCTTACATGCTAGCTTTTTCATTTAATCTCTTTTTTAAAAAAAATTCTTGTTAAATGAGAGGCTTCAAGCACAGCTCAGTGCTCTTTGTTGAAATAAGTTATTTGTAGCTGCACAGTGGCAGTATCATAACCAGTGAGGTCTCTTCGAGGCATGATTATTGCTAATTGAAAACTTTTCCAAATAACCTGCTATGATGGCATTAAGATGTTTGTGCATGTAATGTGTAGTCTAATGCTGCCAGTTCTATGTCCCATTGTCACTAATCCAACTACCTGTATAAGTAGGAAAAATGGGAATCTGATAATAAGAAATGATATTTGATTACCTTATACAGCTTGCTTAATTATACAGGACTTTAAACCTATTTTTTTAATATTGGATTTTTAAAAATTTTATCTTTTACTGGTTTACTTACAAAGTTTGTATACATTGTTTTTCCCCTTTCCTTTACCCACCGCTCCCTCCACCCATCAAACTGTTTGACTCACCCTGTAATTAAGCACCCCTTCCCCCACCGTGCTCACCCTGCTGCTCCCCCCTCCTCGCCTTGGATCCTTATACTCATTCTACAATTTTATTTCCTCATCTTTAACACAAATTTAAATTAGAGTATGTCATTAAAATAAATTATAAAATATCACAGGATTGTTGTTGTTATGTGCCGTCGAGTTGCTTGTGACTCATAGCAACCCTATGTACAACAACCCTAAACTCCGCTCTGTCCTGTGCCAGTTGCATTGTCTCTGATAAACTCATCCCGATTATCCCAGTCACTGAATCAATCCACCTCGTAGAGGGTCTTCCCCTCCTGCACTGTCCCTCCACCCTCCCAAGCATGATGTCCTTCTCCAAGGACCCATTCCTCCTTACAACATGTCCAAAGTATGTCAGACGAAGCCTCAGGATTCTTGCCTCCAAGGAGCAGCCTGGTTTAACCCTCTCTAGAATGAATCTGTTCGTTTTCCTAGCAGTCCATGGTACCCTCAGTACTGTTCTCCAGCACCACAGCTCAAAGGCATCAATTCTCCTTCTATCCTCCCTAGTCATTGTCCAACTCTCTGATGCATAACAAGTGATTGCAAAGACCATGGCCTGTATCAGACGCACCTTAGTCTACAGAGAGACACCAATTCTCTTCAGTACTTTGGAGAGGTCCCTAACAGCAGACTTTCCCATTGTAATACGTCTTTTAATTTCCTGGCTGCTGATTACTGAAGAAAATAACCACATACCACTTGTTATTGGTTGTCATCGAGTCGAGCATGACTTATAGCAACTCAAAGAACAAAATACCTGAAATCTTTCTATAACTGTCATCATTTCTTAGAGTTCATAGACTTGCCAGAGGCATGTTGTTTAGAAGTGGATGACACTCCTGTACATTATTATTTGGCTATACTAAATGATTTTTAAAGGAGAAAATATTCAATGGAAGATCTAGTTTACATAGAAAATCTTGTTAATATCTCTGATTTTTTAAAAACTGACTATGCTAGGAATAAAGATTTGGAGCTGTCATTACAAAGGTGGTTCTTAAAGTTTTAGAATTGAATTGGTTTCTCTAGAGAAAATTGTTTACAGTGAGATATTATCAGGGGAAAATGATAGAAGTTCCACTGATGAAAGTTGAAAAAGGTAGCCAAAGAGTTAGAAAGAGAATTACCATATTGACAAAGATAGGGGGAAAATAATAGGAAATTAAAAACTTATATTTTGAGTAATTGTTACCAGTGATGCACAGTTAGATCTACCTACTTTGTTGTTGCTTTTTTTTCTTCATGTGTAAGATATACTGAGAATAAGAGTTGAGAAGGTTAGAAGGGAGAGGCCAAAACAGCAGGGTATTAAGCCATTTTTTCTCTTCACTTCCGTATGTAGAGAAAACCTTGTTGCAGATGGCATAACCTATTTCCCACAAGTTGATGCTTGGCATGCTGGGTGGATGCCGTTCCTTCAGCTTAGTTGATGTGAATAAACAAGGCCTTATTCCTTCTGCTAAGAATGGTGTTTGGGTGATGACAGTGTGTTCTGTTGTCTTTGAGGAGTGTTCCTGAATATATTTTTTGTGGTGTGAAAAATATGGACCTCACACAAAATTATATTACAGGTTTAGCTCACTCCAAACCAGAAGATCAGTGTAGAATTCAAAGTAACTAATCTAGTAGTAGTAACGTGGTTTTTCTGGTTGTTTTCATCTCACAACTCCCTACCAACAAATTTAAATGCTTGAAAAATTTGACTTAGAATGAATGTACGCATATGATTTCAACGTGAATGGAATACTTAGTAAAGAGAATATCATTCATAAATAGGTTATAGATTCGGACAGCCTTTGTACTTGGTATTTGTGATATGAATTATTTTTCATATCAAAATCTACATTCCACCAACATTTATATCAAAGGTTTCTATGTTCATAAGAATGTACATTTCAGGGGAGCTCTGGTGGCCTAGTGGCAAGAAGCTGCACTGCACTCCCAGAGGAACACGGTTCGAATCCACCAGATGCTCTGCCGGAGAAGGAGGCGCAATATCCTCCTGTACCAGTCAGATCTGATTTGACGGTACACGCACACAAAATAAAAATAAAAATAAAAAAAATTTAAAAAAAAAAAAAAAGAATGTACATTTCTTTACCTTTTCAGTCACCAATTCCTGTAGGTCTCATATCTGACATTCCCTCCAAATTTCAGACATTTGTGACTGGCCATTTACATGCAACTTTGCAGGCCATCAAGCCGAGTCAGAGATGAAGTGTAAATGGCCAAATTGGGCGT
The DNA here is from genome assembly GCF_000299155.1 of Elephantulus edwardii. Taxonomy (NCBI): domain Eukaryota; kingdom Metazoa; phylum Chordata; class Mammalia; order Macroscelidea; family Macroscelididae; genus Elephantulus; species Elephantulus edwardii. The sequence continues at coordinate 9,952,518 of NW_006399846.1, read as the reverse complement.
CTAGATATTGTTGTGCAAAAAACTGAATATTGAGTCTAGACAGGTGCGATCTTAAGAAATATTTTTACTCTCATAATGGATGAAGTATCTAGAACTGATGAGGCAATGTTTTCTTGCTGAACCCTTGACTTGTAGAAAAAAATCCTTTTCATTTTTTTTTCCCTTAAATTAAAACTGAGAAGAAATAGGAAATGACATAATCACTAAGATGTTTCTAAAAATATAAATGTCTGGGTCTTTTGCTTTTATAATAAAAACTTGAAAGTGTATTTAGGTGATAGAGGGTAAAAGAATATTTTTTAGGTATGTTGCTTGGTTAGATATGTCAAAGATAAAAAGAAATGGTATGCAAAATACAGATTATTATTGTTATGTGCCATCAAGTCTGACTCATAGTGACCCTGTTAACAATAGATATGAACCTTGCTCTATCCTGTGCCATCCTCACCACTTCTTCTTCTTTTTTTATAATCCCTTATTGTGTTCCATCAAATCAGATCTGACTTGCACAGGAGGAGATTGCCCCTCCTTCTCAAGCGGAGCATCTGGTGGATTCAAACCACGTGCCGTCAGGATTGCAGCACTGCTTCTTGCCACTAGGCCACCAGAGCTCCCTCTTACCACTTCTTATATACTAGAGGCCATCACAGAGTCATCCATCTCAGTCTTCTCTTTCATTGATACTCTACCTTTCCAAACATAATATCCTTCTCCAAGGACTGACTCCTCCAAGCAACATGCGCCAAGTAGATGAGAGGGAGCTTTGCTATCCTTTGCCTCCAAAGAGAACCCTAGTTGCACTTTCTCCAGAACATACTTGCTTCTAGACAGTCTCTGGGATACTTCAGTACTCTAACACCACAACTCACAGGCATCAGTAATTTTCTGGCATCTCAGTGTCCAAATTTATTAGATATAAATTATTTTGTCTGTGATGTTATGATTTTTAAAGTTCGTCATATAGTTTGCTAAGGAATCCCTCACTCACTATTGTGAAGTCGAGTCTAGCTCTTAGTGACCCTTCATTGGGTTTCTGAGGCTGTAAATTATAATAGAAGGTATCTTTCTCCTGTGAAGCAGCAGGTGGATTTGATCTGTGCCAGAGACATAGATGATTTGGTTAGCAGTACAACACCTTGAAGACTAGACCACAAGAACTCTTCATGGAGCTGAACGAGTCCTTGGGTGGCACAACTGGTAAAGCAAACAGTTATTAGTCAATAGTTTCGAGGTTTGAACCCATGCAGAGGTATCTTGGTAGACAGGCCTGGTGTTGTGTTTCCAGAAGATCACAGCTTTGAACCACCTTATAAGACAGTTTTGCTTTGCATCTTGAGTCAGAATTAGTGAAAACAAATAACATATTTTTAAAAAATTCTGACCTCTTTAACTTCACAGAAAGGTCAGAGAGTTCATTAAGTACTGTTCACTGTGATAAATAGAGAAAAGATTGACATTTTCAATGATTTCATCTTATTGGGATCCAAAATCAACACCCTTGGCATCAGTAGTCAAGAAATCAAAAGACATCTTGTAATGGGAAAGTCTGCTGTCAGGAACCTCTCCAAAATACTTAGGAAAAATGGTATAATTTTAAAGACTGAGGTTCACCTGTTTCAAGTCATAGTCTTTTTCATCACTAGCTATGCATCTGAAATCTTGACAGTGAATAAGGATGACAGGAGAATGGATGCCTTTGAGTTGTAGTGTCAGAGAAAAGTACTGAATATATCGTGGACTTCCAAAAGAACAAACGTATATGTCTTGGAGAAAGTGCAGGTAGAGTGCTCCTTGGAGGCAAGGATGGTGAAGCCTCATCTCACATACTTTAGAAATGTTGCTAGAAGAGGCTATGTTTCTTGGAAGGGGATATCATGCTTGGAAACGTGGAGGGACGGGAAAGTAGAGGAAGTCCCTCAACCAGATAGATTGACACAGTTACTATAGCAATGAACTTGAGTATGTCAGAGAGAGTAAAAATTAAAAAAAAAAAATGGGAAGTTAACTTTCTTTTTACATTTCTACATTGACTAATTCTGACAACATGTACTAAATTAATTTGATATTTATAAAATAAAAAAAACTCACTCATTAACATTTTCAACATTATTTCCACATTTGTCAATATAGAAAATATAATAAGCCAATTGGATGACTGACTGACTTCTATTCAGCGAAAGTATATTTTAAGTTTTTCACACTTTTTTATACTTTAGGCCTTTACTGTGTGTTTGCCTTCTTAATCTTCTGATAGCTGTTAATACAGACATTTTATTTTATGCCTTGTTGTTGTCATGTATTGTCGAGTCAGAAAACAACTTCTTTTCTTTTACTTTTCCATAATTTTTGGACTCATGTACTTATAACTTGTTAGTCAAATTTGTGTCTTCTAGGTTGCAACACCCCCATGATACATCTTGAAGGATATGTACATGTACAGAAGCACAATCAATAAGAGTGCATCTGAATTCCAAAATCAATCTCCATAATAGTCTATGTGTTTCCTACTGCCAAAGGGGCCCTTTAGAGTAGTGAGAGAAGATCTTCACCCTGAAACCCACAGCGTCCCTTTTCAGCAGGAAGTAGCTAAGAGAATACGCCGTCCCCTTTTCCTTATGACTCAGGGTGAAGTCTCTTTCAGGGAGGAGTGATAGGGAATGGCAAAGGATACACTGACAAAGAAGATTAATCAGAACTGGCTTTGACAAGCACTGTGGCATTTGGACAAGAACAAACTGGGAGGAGGGTAGAGAGAATAGTGCAACAATGAATGAGTGGAAGCCCAAAATCTCTGTAAATGTTTATGAAAATTAATAAAATATAATTATAGAAAAAAAAAGAAAAGAAAAAAAAAGAACTGACCCCCTAGTGGATATTCAGAAGTAGGAGCAGCTGGTGGATTTGAAGTACAAGTGTGTGTCTTCTAATTTGGAACTAGAGCTCCAACATACAGTGACTATAAAATTTTTACACTGTTGACTCAAGACAAAGTGAGGGTAAGGGACCCATTAATATTACTGGTAATGTAAATTCTTATCCTCATTGTTTACATTAATACTTTTTTTAAGATACAAAGAATTTTTCCAAAAATATCAAAGCCAAGACATTCCTTTTGTGATTCGAATATAAAAATATATGTGGAGCATCTCCCAAACAGAAACATTGTGCTAATAAGGTTTTATAGTTATGAACAAAAGAGAGACAACACTACCCCTGTCAAATTCATGAAACTGAAGAACAGAATACATTTTGTTTTGTTTTCAGGCCCCTAAAGTAGAATACCACTTGTCAGTTAAGTGATCACAAAACTTTCTATAATTGAATCTAATAAGGAGTGTTCAGCTTCCTGTCAACAGTAATAATTCTGCCAGCAGTTCTGTGAGAGAAGGATGGACAGTCTCCTGTTCTAGTTATAGCATCAGAAACCAAATGAAGGGTCAGCTATGAGGTGGTTCCAGCTCAACAACAAGAAGGGTTTTAAGATTTTATTTTATTTTAATGACTTTACTACTACAGTCACAGCTTAGACTGGTTTCCCGGGAAATTTCTGTAGAATTTACCAACCAAATATGTACCACTATACACACAGTTCTGCTTCTCAGTTACCTTAAAGTTTGCTATAATAGATCAGTTTTGAAGGTTTTGCTGTAATCTCACTGTGAGCTATTGCTCAAATTACTTGTTTTTCTGATACATAAAAATAAGTATTATAGGAGAGGCTAAACATGAGAGATGTTCTGTAGAAATATCCTTGACATCTTTCCACTCTCTAATTAAAAATAGCCAAATACAGCTTTTGAACACTTGAAATGTAGTTCGTGTTTAAAGTTAACTGATAATGTAAATGTAAAATGTATACTGGACTTTGAAGACTTTGTATGACAAAGGAATGTAAAGTAGCTCATTAATTTTTATAAGATTACATGTAGAAATTAGAAGTATCTTTCATATTGGGCTAAATGAAATAGTTTATTAAAATGGTTTTAAATGTTTCTTCTTTTTTTTATTTTATAATGTGGCTACTGGAAAATTTAAAATTCTATGTATGGTGCCTCAGATCTGTGGGACATCCTTATCTTAGGTGTATTAAGTTCACTGCCCCATTTTGCCATAATTAAATGGGTAATTGATTGCAGAATTACTATTTGTTAGTGGAAAAGCCAAACACATAAAAAATAGTATGAGGTGTTCGCAAGTATAACTAGAAAATGAATTAAATCAGATGCCAATAGATTATAAAAGAAATATTTTGTGGTGGTTTAGTGGCTAGGAGTTTCACTGCCAACCCAAAGGCACTGAGTTTGAATCCACCAGCCACTCCAGGGGAGAAAGATAGAAGAGTCGCTTCCCTTGAAATTTAATAGCCTCTGAACCCTCATTGGAGAGTTATCTATGTGTCACTTCCAACTCAGCGGTACATAATAACAACAATAGCAGCAGCATCAGTTATGGTAAAGTTCTATCTAATTAAGCAGTTAAATATCAAGAATAACTGCAACTAGCTAGATAGTAGACTTAAGTTGATGAGTCTTGGGGTCTGGAAATAGGCCTTTGGTTTTGTGTTATATAGGAATCTAAGTAGATGCTTTTGATTGTGTCCTAAAACCATCATATTCTAGGCCTCAATTGTCCTCTCCTGTATAGTAAGTGCTATTTTATGTTTATGGTTTTCTCCACTGATAATAGGTTTTCTATACTGTTGTTAGGTGCCATCACATTGAGTACAATGTAGAGTGACCCAGTGAACAACAGATCTGAACCCTGTCCTATCTTGTGCCATCCTCACAATCTTTGACACACTGAAACCCATTGGCACAATTACTGTGTCAGTCCACCTCATTGAGAGTCTTCTCTTTATGCTGATCCTTCATCTTTCCAAGCATGATAACATTTTCCAGGGAAACACTGTCCTTTGGTTGTTTGTTTCAGCTAAAGTTTTTAATTTAGTATTCTGTATTCTGTAGTTGTTTAACACACACTTAAGTGGTGTTATTGGGGAAAGGGAAAGAGGAGGTTCTTGCAGATTCCTAGGGAAATGTCAGAAAGGCAATATATGGTCAGCATTATCCATGTGCTCTTTTTGATTTACTGAGTGAATAGCACTTTCCTTATCACAGCATCTTTTCTTAGGTTTTTCACACTGAGAACATTGAGATTTCAGTCTGAAGACACCCTGAAATCTGAAAATTGTGTAGCAAAGCTGACCACCCTTCTATCATTCATCTATCTTGTTTATATAGGCAGAATGAGCTATTCTTGAACCACACACTTCACCTGAATTGCAAACTCTGGTGCCTGGGTGTGGCAATCCTATAGGATTTTAATAACTCCTCCAGCTGATTTTGATAGATAAAAACAACTCTGCGATATCATTTCACCCCAGTAAGAATAGCAAAATTTAACAGAACAGTAAACAACAAATGCTGGCGAGGTTTTGGAGAAACTGGAACCCTTATTCACTGTTGGTGGCAGTGTAAAAGTGTGCAACCACTATAGAAGGCAGTCTGGCACTTTCTCAAAAAGTTGCAAATAGAATACCATTTGACCCAGCAATTCCACTACTGGAAATATACTCCAAAGAAACCATAACCACCACCCAAGCAGATATATGCACAACCATGTTTATCGTGGCTTTGTTCACAATAGCAAAAAGTTGGAAACCGCGCAAGTACCCATCAACAAATGAATGGTTAAAGAAGCTGTGGTATAGCCACACAATAGAATACTATGCTGCTTTGAAAAACAAAGAACTTATGAAATATCATACAAAATGGGTGCCCTTGGAGGACATTATGCTGAGTGAAATATCTCAGTCACAAAAGGACAAATATTGCATAGTGCAACTGTTGTAAAATGGGAGTGACATTGGGCTTGAGGGGAGTCTGAGAAAGATGAGATAAATAATGTATATACTGCATTGAAATAGATGAGGGAAATGGTTTAAAAGGGATATGTGATTAGGTATTATTGTCATGACAGGAGTCCAGAGTGAAGGCTGAATAGTGGAGTGGACTTGGGGGGGAGGGATTGTATAACAATGAAAGAATTTTTCTTTTACTTTTCAAAGAGAAAAGCGAAATGGGGGGTGGGGGAGTGGACAGGGAGAAAAGTGAACAATGAATGAATAGAAATACAAAGTCTGTAAACTTTCATTAAAATTAATAATAAAAAAAGAAAAAACAAAAACTACTATATGAGAGAAAGCTCAATTTTTTGTTATCTCTTTATTGCAATTATCTATTTTGTCTCATTGCTTCAGATCTGTTTATTCTAGTATAATCATGTATGCTACAGACTTTTTATTATAAAGGTGCCCACAAAGTTTTAGCGTTTAATATCTAATAGTAGCCAGATTTAGAGTAGCATTTAATTTTATCTTCATTAAAGATTTACTACATAGATAGCATTTGGATCACTATAGACATTTGAGATTATACTGTATTCGTGTCTTATAAAGTAATAATTTGTAAAATTTTACATTCTTAGGTGGATGCTCTCCGTTTACGTTTAGAAGAGAAGGAAACCATGCTGAATAAAAAGACAAAACAAATTCAGGAAATGGCAGAGGAAAAGGGAACACAAGCAGGAGAGATACATGACCTTAAAGACATGCTGGATGTGAAGGAGCGGAAGGTTAATGTTCTTCAGAAGAAGGTAAGGTGCTTCAGTGCCCACCTCCAGCACACATCCTCATTCCCACCTTTAAAGTTATTCCAAAGAGATGTCAACTTTTCCCCCCCATTCCTGTTTATAATTGTGCAATTAGTAGTTGAAACTATTTTTGCTCTGCCTAGTCGATTAAAGAAAAAATTAAAAATAAACACTGTCAGCGTCTTTCAACAGTATTTTCCATGCTCCTGTTTTGGTTAAGTGCATTCTTAGTTGTTGAAGTGCTAAACATTATCTGACTAGCTCCTATGAAGCAGTTTGTGGATTTGAACTCTGTGCCTTTTGGTTCTTGTTGCAACTCCTTATCACTAAGCAACCAGAACTTCCTATGTGTATATAGATCTATATGGCAAGAAAATACATAGAGTAAGTATGGGAAACATTTAAGTGTTGGTAAGGATAGCAACTGCATTCCTCAATATTATAGAATGTTTAAGTTTGTATTCCTATTTCATGAACATAATTAAAAGTACCCTCTAGCCTTAGGAGATGTGCAGAAAATAATTTTATTTGCATAAATGGTGTTAAATAAAAAAAACATAATAATCATGTTCACTAAGAGAAGAATAAATAATTTCCACAAAATGGAACATTTTTCAGCAGACCGTGTGAACGAACAATAGTTATATGCAACAATATAGGTGAAATGTGGAAACGGAAATTAAGTGACAAAAAGTAAGTCAGGGCTTTTTTTAAAAAAAGCTCAAATATAAGCACAACAAAGCATTATAATTTTAAGGAGACATGCAGTGAAATTTTGTTGTTCTTTTTTAAGCTAAGTGAGTATTCAGGATAAACATTCAGCAAAGTCATCCAATTCTTTGTTACAGTGATGCCTGATTGTGAACCACAGGATACATTAATTGATTTTTTTCCCCTTTACTACTCATCTGTGTTTTCCTAGACTTCTAAGCAGTTTATGTACTTGGATGTGCTATTTGAAATGTTTGATATTTTTCCCTATTCCCCCACTTAATGAGTACATTCTTTATTATGCAGCCAAAATTATGTTCTTGCAGTCTTTGTAAAATCTCTTATCTCTCCATGCTGTCTTCATTCATGCATTAAGTAAAGCATTTTTTGTTATATTCTGGATACTATGGTATGTAAAGTATGGTGAAATGATTTAGCTGTAATGAATGCTTTCCTAATTTTAAACAATGTAGTTTTGTTTTGTCTGAACTACTTCTTAATAGTACACAAGCACATTAAATACTCTAGCATTCTCATTTTTTATAATATTATCCATAAATTAGTTATTCACATTTAATTATTATTAAATGCCTTTGCATGTTCAGTGAAATACAACTAAATTTTATTATTATTATTATTTGTGTGTGTGTGTGCGTGTACCGTCAACTCAGATCTGACTGGTACAGGAGGGGAGGAGATTGTCCCTCCTTCTGCAGCAGAACGTCTGGTGGATTTGAACCACATACCTCTGGGATTGCAATTCATCTTCTTGCCACTAGGCCATCAGCGCTCCCTACAACTAAATATTTTTATTCTCTGCATTCAGACAAGATTCATTTTATGTTAGTGATGATATCCCTTGTTCCACATCCTTTTTTAAATCCAGCTTGAATTTCTAGAAGTTCCCTTTGATGGACAGCTGCAACCATTTTAAAATTACCTTCAGCACGATTTTAACTTGATGTGTGATATAACAATATTGTTTGAAAATAGCCACATTCTGTTGGCTCACCTTTGTTTGGAATAGGTACAGGTATTGCAAGATTGCCAGATAACTAACTTTCTTGCAGATTCTTGGTATAGACAAGTGGGTGCCCCCAGCACATTAATTTTTTGAAGCATTTCACTTGGTATTCTGTAAGTTACTGTTGTTGTTGTTATGTGCTGGTGAGTCGCCTGTGACTCTTAGCCCTAAACCCTGCTCTATTCTGTGCCAATCTTACTGTCTCTGATACACCTATCCCCATTATCCCAGTCACTGAATCAGTCCGTCTCATCGAGGGTCTTCCTCTCCTGCACTGTCCCTCCACCCTCCCGAGCATGACGTCCCTGTCCAGGGACTGGTCCCTCTTTACAACATGTCCAAAGTGTGTCAGAGGAAGCTTCAGAATCCTTGCTTCCACAGAGCAGCCTGGCTTCACCGTCTCCAGGATGAACTTGTTTGTTCTCCTAGCAGTCCATGGTACATTCAATACTCTTCTCCAGTACCACAGCTCAAAGGCATCAACTCTCCTTCTATAATCCCTAGTCATTGTCCAGCTTTCTGATGCAGAGCAAGTAAATGCAAAGACCATGGCCTGTATCAGATGCACCTTAGTCTCCAGACTGACACTGTTGCTCTTTAGTACTTTGGAGAGGTCTGTGACATCGGACATTCCCAATGCAACTCATCTTTTAATTGCTTGTCTGCTGGTACAATGAGTGTTGATTGTAGAGCCAAGCAAACTGAAGCTGTCAACAATCTCAATCTCAATCTCTTCACCATCAATCCTGATGCTGCCAGTCCGTCCAGTGGTGAGAAACTTTGTCTTCTTGATGTTAAACTTCAATCCATAGTGAAGGCTGCAGTCCTTGACCTTCTGTGGCAAGTGCTTCAGGTCTGCCTCAGTTTCAGCAAGCAAGGTTGTGTCATCTGTATAATGCAGATTGTTGATGAGTCTGCCTCCAGTCCTGATGTCACACTTCTCCTCATACAGCCCAGCCTCCCAGTTAATCTGTTCCGCATATGGATTTTAAAGATATGGAGATAGGACACATCCTTGATGCACACTTTCCCCAATTTTGAACCATGCAGTGTTTCCTTGCTCTGTTCTGACGATTGATTGCCTCTTGATCCAAGTATATAGTTTTTACATAAGCACAATCAAGTGTCTGGGATTCCCATTCTTCTGTGAGTCAGCCACAGTTTAGAAAAGACTTAAGCTGTCAAGGATTTTATATTACTTGAATTCACAGTCAAATCTGTGCCAGTAGCAACAGCAAGGAAATCAAGCAATGTCTTGAATTGGGCACATGTGCTGTAGAGAACCTCTTTAAAGTGCTAAAGAGCAAATATTTAACTTTAAGAACTAATATATCCCTGTTTCAAGCCGTAGTATTTTTATTTCTTTCATGAGCTTATGAGCATGTAGAACAGTGAAAGGAAGTCAGGGAAAGAGTTGGTGCCTTTGAATTGTAAAATGGCAAAAACAATTTTAATGTGCCTTGAACTGCCAACAGAAAACATACCTCTGTCTAAGAAGAAGTACAACCAGTAGCCACTTGCTTTGATGGCAATAACAGTGAAACTTGATCTCACATACGTTGGGCCTATTACCAGGAGAGCAGCGTTAGGGTCAGTGAAAAAGAGGAAGACTCTCAATAAGATGGACTGACAGTGACTACAGAAATATGCTCAAATGCAATAGAAATTAGGAGGATGGTAAAGACAATTTTGTTACATGGCACAAAGTATTGCTATGAGTCATAACTGACTCTTCAATGCCTAATAGCAATCTAATATGCTAAGTACAAAGAGAAATAAAATAAATGCGTTCTCTTAAGCATTTGAAAGTTGTAGTTATAATAAAAGGGTATATGGTGTACTTTGAGGCACACAAATGGGCATTTTAAATTGGACCTTGAGCAACAAGTCTAAAGAAGTCTCTTAGGAACCATAACTTGTGTGATAATGAAAGTTTGGTTGCACGATGGAGAAGGGTAATGATGACATTTTAAGCCTAGAGAACAAAGTGAATAAAAACATGGAAAAGTGACAATTTCCCAAGCTTTTTGCCTTGCAATTGCACTTCTGTTATAAAATTTTGAAGTATGTATATTTAACAGTATCTGTTCAATCTGAACCTTTATTTATCTTCTTTTTAATGATATACTCTGTAATTATTTAGCCTCTTGGCAACTATATAAAATTCTTAATGAGAATTATTTTAGTGAATGTAGTCAGGAAAGATAGCTACCTGGCTAAGTGAGTGGAAGAGATTCATATTTGTTTCCATTCCCAAGAAAGGTGATCTAACAAATGTGGAAATTGTCAAACAATATCATTAATAATGCATGCAAGCAAAATATTGTTGATGATCCTCCAAAAATGGCTGGAATAGTACCTTGACAGTGAGCTCCTGGAAGTTCAAACTGGGTTTAGTAGAGGCCTTGGCAACAGAGATATCATTGTTGATGTTAGGTGAATCTTGGCAGAAAGTAAAGAATACCAGAAGAATGTTTATTTGTGTTTTATTGACTATGCAAAGATTATGTGAATCATAACTAACTACCGTAAACATTGAGAAGAATGAGAATTCCAGGACCCTTAACTGTGCCCATGCAAATCTTATACCTAGAACAAGAAGCTGTTATTCAAACAGAGCAAGGGAACACTGCATAGTTTTAAATTAAGAAAGGTGTGTGTCAGGGCTTCATCATTTCTCCATAGCTGTTCATGCTCTGTGATGAACAGATTATTCCAGAAGCTTGACTCCATGAAGAAAGATGTTCCTTCAGGATAGGAAGAAGATTCCTCAACAATTTACGATATGAAGATGACACTACCTTGCTTGCTGTAAGTGAGGGGGACTTGAAGTGCTTGCTAAAGAAAATTAAAGACTATAGCCCTCAATATGGACCACATATCAATGTCAAGAAAACAGAAATAAAGTACTTACCACTGGGCTAATAGGCAACCTCATGATAAATAGAGAAAAGATTGCCATTGTCAGTGTCTTCATTTTACTTGAATACACAATCAACACCCTTGGCACCAGCAGTCAAGAAATGAAAAGATGTGTTGCAATGGGAAAGTCTTCTGGCAGGGACCTCTCCAAGTACTAAGGAGAAATGATAGCAGTTTGAAGATTAAGGTGTACATGTCAAGCTATGATATTTTCAGTCACTTGGTTTGCATCTGAGAGCAGGACCGTGAAGAAGGATAATAGAGGAAAAATCAAACCTTTGAGTTGTAATGTTGGAGAAGAGTCCTGAATACCTCTTCAACTGCCAAACAAACAAACAAATGGATAATCTTGGAAAAGGTGCAGTTAGAGTGCTCCTTAGAGACAATGATGGTGAAGCTTCATCTCCCATACCTTGGGCCTATTACTAAGAGTGGATATTCCTTAGAAAGGAATTCCTCATCACGGTAGGAAAGGTGGAAGGTCAGTGAAAGAGTGGAAGATCTTCATTGAGAAGTATTGACACAGTGACTGCAGCAGTGGGCTCAAGGATGTCAGAGATCATGAGGAAAATGCAGAATAGGACAGGATTTAGATAGGGTCACTATGAGTCTTATTCAACCAACAGCACATAATGACAGTGACTACATTCTTCTTTATAATCCTGTTAGTTTATTTTGAAAACTATACACTTATAAACTTTTATTTAAAAAAAAATAAAAATTGGAAAACTTAAGGAATTTATCTGCAGTTGAGATATTGAAGTTGTTTTTAGAGGAGATTCTAAAGTCTCTTAACCATAAAACTTTAGATATCCCAGGAGATGCATAATGCCCTACAGAACTTAAGATAATTTGTCCTTACTTGAGATACTCATTCCATAGGTCAGTTTTCATCCTTTTCTTAGTCTTGGGCATCTTTATTTTCTAGGAAAATTTGTACATTGTTTGTCTATTGAAAATATAGTTGTAATATTTAAGGAGTTTAGAGCTGTTGTACATAGGGTTGCTACGAGACTCGACGACACATAACAACAACATGTTTATTGAAAATATAGTTGTAATATTTAAGGAAGAATACAGAGAACAGTATGTTTCTTTAGTATTCATGTAGATATGCACTTAAAATCTTTCTTTCTGAGCACAGTGGCAGCTGTGATAAAAGCTGAATTGTGAGTCACATGCCCTGGACTAATTTTGGTTCTGTCTGAGCCACCACTGTCCAGCATAGTCTCCTAGTTTCTAGGTCCTGTCTATATTTGTATGCACTAGCATAACCCTGTACTCAGAAAATGAAATGGGACAATAGCAGATGGCCAAGCATGCCATACAATAGGATTAGTACTGTGCTCCTCCTTCCCAGGGCTCTCCCCTATGATTTGAAAAAGTTTTGTGTTACAGTAAATTTCTTATCTTTATAATAAATCACTGACCTGGAAAATGTAATTGAGCATTTGAATCTGAGCTGCATTCAAACTCTGTGTTAAAATTGTACAGCTTCTTGCTTGATTGATTATAAATGATAATGTAGCTTGGAGTTTAATTTGCTTACACAGATGCTATCAACATTTCTCTCTGTGCTCTGCAACTTCTGTTTATTTCACTTGCCTGCTTCTTTAGCCTCCCAGGTTTTCGTGTTTAGTGTTATAGATGTAATAGTGACTAAAAGCTGGTGTGTATATGTAAAATACTTGGTGGTACAAGTATATAAAATTAGAAGCAATTCTTTAACCTAGGTTAGTTCTGTTAGTCTCCTTTGTTATATTGTTTTGGGTAAGAAGTCAGAATGACTGGATTCTTTATATATAGTTTTATACGTTTTTCTGAGGGTCTTGGGTAATGCAATTGTTAGTATCTTTACATTTTTCCTATTATTACTAGACAAAGAGAGTATGTATTATTTTTAAAGGCATAAAATCAAGTGTTACTAATTTACTTAGAGAAAATATTTTGTTTTTCAAAATATTATAGTTTTATTTTTAACAATGATTCATTCTGATATTTTCTACATATTATTTTTAAATCACAACCTATCTGGTGTCCAAGCTTCGTTAAAAGAAGATCAGGTTAGATTCTATTAAATTTAGAGCTTGAAATTTATTTAGACATTTGGAAAATTTTTAGTTCTAATTGTTTACTTTGGAAGCAGGAATGGCAACCATTTCCTAAATAACATGCCTTCAGAAACTCTAAGAACTTTCATAAATGTCGATAGTTGTAGAGGGACTTCAGGCCTTTTGTTCATAGATTTGCTATGTGTCATGCTCGACTTGAAGACAATCAACAACAACAATTGTTTACTAGAACTCCCTTTAATAAGGTTTTTTTTGGTATAACAAGTATAGTAAAACATTTGAAATATTATTAGAAAGTATACTAGAATGCATTGTAAATGAAGTTTGATTGGTAATGATGACATTTTTACTCATGTCTGAGGAAGCACTCTTTATGTGAACTGACTTTGCTTTGTAACTTTTCCACCTTATTATTAGGGGAACTTGTAAAGTTTGATTTAACTTCTGCAATGACTATGTTAAACAGCTTTTTATACAAATGACATTTTATAGTGGTTAAAGAATATTTCCTAAGAAAGAAGAAAATTTACTTTATTATGAAATACTTTTTAAAATACACATAAATAGTACAATCCTTACATATCTAGAAAAACCTCTCTTGAAAATAAATATAAAACAAAGTACCCATATCCCTACATTTTGATAATGTAGAAATAGTTAACCAGATTTAAGTGAGTAGAACAATAGCAATAGCAGTGTTTTGTGGTATATTTCAAAACAAAACAACTTCCCAAACCAAGCAAGCCAGAAATTCAAGCCTCTTTTTATCAAATTGTTTTCAACTCATAGTGATCATGGAGGACAGAGTAGAATTGCCTCTTACTGTTTCCTTTGTAATTTTTAGGGACACAGATCCCTACATCTTTCCTGCTAAGGAGCAGTTAGTGGTTTCAAACCACCAATCTTTTCGTTAGTAGCTAAGTACTTGACCACTGTGCCACCAGGTTCTCCTTCATGGTAGACGTTATTAGGGAATGAGTCATTTCTGAGTCATAGTGATCTATGCCCAGCAGAAAGACACACTATCCTGTCCTGTGTGTCCTCTCAACTGTGCCGTCCTCTCGGTCTTGCTGTTGAAGCCCAGTGTTGCAGCTCTTGTGCGAGTCCTTCTTATTGGGGTCTGCCTTCTTTTTTGGCTGACCCTCAGCTCTACCAAATCTGATGCCATTTTCTAGGCACTGATTCCTCTTAATAATCCATGAGGTAAAAGCAAGTGAGGGAGTCTTAACATTTATTACTTGTAAAGGGCATTCTGACTGTACTTTTAAGCCAGATTTACTTTTTCTGTCAGTCAACAGTGTGTGTATATTCAGTATTCTTCACCAACACTGTAATATAAAGACATACGTTTTACTTTGGTCTTCCTTACTTAGGTAAAACATCTTTCCAAATTCTCTGTTTTCAGTTAAAGATCCATCTGACATCAGCAGTGGTAGCCCTTGTTCCAGGTACTCTTCTCAATTAGGCTTTAATTTTTCTGCATCCCCTTTAAATAACTGAAATTACATATTATATTTGCATTTACTAACATTGAAAGTAATTGAAAAGACCGTAGCTTGGACTGGCATCACTACTCTACTTAACTGACAGCATTGCTCTCTAGCACTTTGGAGAGGTCTCGGACAGATTTTTCCCAAGACAACATGTCTTAGTTTCTTGACTGCTGGTACCAAGGGTGTTGATTGTGGATACCAAGTAGGATGAAATCATTGAACACTTTAATCTTTCTTTTATCAGTCATGATGTTGCCTGTGGTCCAGTGTTGGAGATTTTTGTCTCCTTGATGTGGAGAAGTAATACATGTTGAAGGCTGTAGTGTTTGATCTTCTGCAGAAGACATCTTATTATGCATCTGAAAGTGGGACAAAGACTAAAGATGACAGAAGAATTGATGCCTTTGTGTTGTATTGTTGGAGAAGAGTGTAGAATATGCCATAGATTGCCAAGAGAACAAATATCAAGAGAAGAAAAATCTTGGAGAAAGTGCAATCAGGGCAATCCTTGGAGCAAGGATGGTGAAACTTTGTCTTACTTTGGGCATGTTGTTAGGTGCTGCTGTTCCTTGTAATATCACATCATGCTTGGGAAGGTGGGAGATCAGCGTAAGAAAGACCCTCAACAAGATGGACTGTCAAAATGACTGTAATGGGCTCAAGAATATCAGAGATAATGTGGATGGCACAAGATAGGGCAAGATCTAGATCCATTGATCATAGGATTGCTGATTCATAGTCAACTCAAGATCACATAATAACCACCACCATTGAAAGTCATCTTCAGGTTTAGAAATATCAGATAACTTCATACAGCTAAAAATGCCAATCTTTTTCCAGAGCTTTCAAGATGGCACCTTTACAAACTATATACACTCCTTAGATCCATGGACCAAAGCTTACCAGCAAATAGAGTCTGTTTGGCTGCCTATGGTTTTCATTAGATGTAGCTGAGAGAGTTCACATTAACTCTAGGTTTCTTAAATCTCTTCAAACCTTAGAAAATCCAGTGGCAGCCACTAATTGGAACTCTGGGGTATTGTCAACACCGATGTCTTACATACTGCCACTTCCATCAGTTTTCATCTGTTTTGTTGATGAAATTTTCCAGTTCAGTCTTGCCCCAAAGACCCTCGTCACAAGTTTTGTGGAGGAGATACAGCCATGGTGCTCTTCAGAAGCATGGTTGGTGAAACTTTATCTCATGTATTTTGGGCATATTGTCAGGAGCGGTCAGTCCTTGGAAAAAGACATCTTGCTGGGAAAAGTTACTGGAAAAGAGAACCCTCAGGAAAATGGATTGACATAGTGACTGTAACAATGGGCTTGAGCAAGGGGAAGATTGTGAGGATGGTAAAGGATAGGGCAAGGTTTGGATCTGTTCTTCCTAGGGCCCTTATGAAATGAGGACACCTAACAACAGTGCACTAAGGCTCCACCTTCCAACTAGACAAATCTCTGGATCCCATGACATGTTTACCCAGCACCAAGAACCTTCCCTGTAGAGCAGAAGTTTTACAGGAATATAGTTCCTGACAATGGATTTTCTTCAATTCTACTTTCTAGTTATGAACCTGATCTGCCTAGTTCTATGCTTTATAGAGGTCCTGAGGCAGGGGAATTTCCCACTCACCCACAGCTGAGATGCCCTATCAGTTGTACACCATTGAGTCAGAATTGCCTCTTAGCTGACCTTCCAACAGGTTTTCAGAAGCACTTAATCACATGGGATAAAATGACTCATCCTTCTCCCACAAGGTATTTATTTGGTGGATTCAAACCACGTGCCTTTAGCTTTGGCAATATAGTTCCTTATCACAGGTCACTAGAACTCCCTAAATTATCATTTATGAGACTATTCTTCATTAAAATTTCTGACTTGACTGTCATCAGCTTATTACGTCTGATTCTACAGATTCCCATGAGTTAATGGATTCACCAGTGCCAGCTTTGTTCTTCACTACAGAAGAGTTTAGGGCCTGCGCAGCCTGTCTTCATCATGCTCCGAGGTGTCCTTCATCATCTCTGGTTTGACCTTTACTGGGCATCTCTAAACCCAGGCAGCTTAGGAGATGCACAGAGAAGTGAGGAATCTTGCAGACCAAGCTGAGGCCCTCCTTTCTTGACCCCACAGCAGGCAGGATCAGCTTCTGGGCATGCAGGTGAAGAGAGATGTTGGGCCTCCAGCTGTTTGAGCCCCAGCTTCTTTAGGATGCAAGAGACATTTTGGGGGACCCCAGTCTATTCTAGCCTGAGTACTTGTGGTCACTAAGGACTGGACAGTCTAAACCAAAAGACAGGTGAACTCAAAGCTGATGTTTTACGCTGGTAGTGGGCTAGAGTTCCAAGAGAGCAGAGGAGAGAGTACTGCTCAGTATTGAGTCACACAACAAGTGCATTCTGGCTGCCACACACTTACACCATTTTCTCATTGTCCATGTGGTAACATGAGGACAGTGTCATCTACCTAGTGCTGCTGGTCTACACCTCATTCTCAATGTTGAGAATGTTGACAATTCCTGAAGGGATGGAGACATGCAGAATGATAGCCCCATAGTTCTTGACCACCAGATAGGTTTTAAGCACCTCTTGGGCTTGATGTGCCATGTCCTTCTTCCAAGCCAACACTATCGCACTCGTTTCCTTAATCAGCTGGTGACACAGATGCAGGGCCTCTGCCTTCTGACCATGCAGCATCTTTGCCAGGATATGCAGTACCTCACTGATGCAGAGCTGGACACCAGGGCCACCATGCACAGGGAACTCGTAAGGCTTGTTGACAATCACAGGGTCCTTGCCCTGGTGGACAACACGTCTGCTCAGAGCCTTAGCATGCACTCTGGGTTGGACTCCCTGCAGTTGTTGTCTGAACTGGATCAGTTCTCTCACTCTGCTGAACAGGGTTTGTAGACACCATCTCCAGGGAGTTGTAATCCCTTCTGGACTCGCCAACTCTTTCTTTTGCTCCTGTTTCTGGGAACAAAGCCTCTCTGCTTATCACTGGGCATTCAGGGGCCACCAGTGGGTGCTGCCATCTTGCTATGCAGAGAGTTGCATCCCTTTTGATGTACTGATGCAACTATCTTTTAATTCATCTCAGCAAAATTTTACTTATATGTAATAATAATTTGATAATTTCTACATTCTGTTGGGTCCTATTTCTTTGGAATGGAAGCAGATTTGGATTTCTTCCAGTCAGATAGCCAGGTAGTGATCTTCTGAATTTCATCTATATGTGGAACAGATTATCTGGGAGGCTGGGCTCTGTGAGGAGACATGTGGCATCAGGATTGGAAGTAGACTCATCAACAATCTTCATTATGCAGATGACATAACCCTGCTTGCTGAAACTGAGGAGGACTTGAAGTACTTACTGCAGAGGGTCAAGGAATGCAGCCTTCAATATGTATTGAAGCTCAACATCAAGCAAACAAAGATTCTCACCACTGGGCCGCCTAAGGCCATGGTCTTTATAATTACTTGCTATGCATCAGAAAGCTGTACAATGACTAGGGATGATAGTAGGAGAATTGATGCCTTTGAGCTGTGGTGCTAGAGAAGAGTATTGGATATACAATGGACTGCTAGAACAAACAAGTTAATCCTGGGGAGGGTGAAGCCAGGCTGCTCCTTGGAGGCAAGAATTCTGAAGCTTCATCTGACATACTTTTGACATGTTGGAAGGCAGGATCAGTCTTTGGAGAGGGATGTCATTTTTGAGAGTGTGGAGGGACAGCACAGGAGAGGAAGACCCTTGATGAGATGGATTGACTGGCTGGGGCAATGGGAGTAGGTGTATCAGAGACAATAGATTGGCACAGGATAGAGCAGGGTTTAGGGCTGTTGTACATAGGGTCGTTATGAATCACAGGTGACTTGACAACACACAACTACAACAAAAGGCAAACGAGTGCTTCCAGCATTGCATCTCTTTGTTGAAACATCTCAGCTGGTATTTTAATTCTTAGAGCTTTATTTTTTGCCAGTAACTTCAGTGCAACTCTGATTTCTTCCTTTAGCATTTGGATTTCCCTCCTTCTTCCTTCAGTTGCGAGTTAGTTCTTAATCATATGCTTCCTTCCAAAATGATAGACCAATTCTTTTTGGTATAATGACTCTTTGCATTTCTCCCATCTTCTTTTGATACTTCCTATGTTATTCAGTATTTCTCCCATAGAATCCTTTACTTTTGCAACTCAATGCTTGAACTTTTTCTTCAGTACTTTTAGTTTCTCTTTGGTTTTTTTCATTTCCAGGTCTTTGTACACTTTATAATAGATTTTTTTTTTATTCTTGAGCTGTCCTTTGATATCATCTGTTTATCTCTTTCACTTTATTGTTTCTTCCATTTGCTTTATCTACTCTATGTTCAAGATCAAGTTCAGCGCTCTTCTGACATCTATTTTTTAATATGCTAATTTAATTATGAACTTCTAATACATTGTTTTTCAGGACAGATTCTTCCAATTTCCTTCACCCTCCCCATCAAATTGCACAATCCCATGTTTAAACCCCCTATCCCTCTGCACTCTATTTTTGGTCTTTCCTTTTTTTTTTTTTATTCTTTTCAAGTTCTTCATGTAGAATAACCTTGCTATCATCCTACAAATGCACCAATCTTTGGTCATTAGTATTATTTCTGCCATTACGGTCATATTTTCAATTGTTGATCCTTTTTCTCCAGTTGAATTTGGAAACTACATCAAGAATAGATTGAATTCTTTAAACACTGGTGATCTAGCTTTCAGCATTTTAGGAACATGCAAGCTACCAGCTATGACACTCTGGCAGATGAGTGGTGGTTATGGTAGAAAGCTAGAGAAAAATCTATTGCTAAATAACTATCAGTTAAACTTTGTGGCTCATTTTCCCCACTTATTTTCCACTCAGGAAGTCAAGAGGTGTTTGGGTAATTTGTTCCTGATTCGTATGATATCAGTGGGAGTGTCTGCACTTAGATAATTATCCACTACCAAAATGACGTTTTTACATGCATAATTTTTTACTCTTCTGATTACTTATAATTGCTCTGCCCCTCTCAAATGATATTCATACTTCTCTGGTCACATCTGGCTTTCCAGACTTGGAAAATGGAAACTTCTTGGCCAATTGAGCTTAGAAGTGACTTAGAAGTGACAAATGTGTCTTCTGTATTTTTCTTAGTAGTCATAGGATCCTTCTTGAATCAAGCAAGTCAAGAAATAGACTCACAAGTGGCAAAGAGCATCTGAGATGGAAGCTGTTATGTAGCCATCTATGGCAAATATTTGTTCCAGTTGAATGAAGAATAGAAAATATGAGAATGAGGTGAACTTTGTGTGGGATGGTATAAAGCTTTTATTCCCTTTTTTGCTATCTTAACTTTGCAATCATAATAGCAAATGGAAGGGAGATGTTTCTGCTTAGCTCATTGTTCCTCACAAAACTAAAAATAAAACCCCAAAACACAAAGCAAAAAAATTATTGAAGTCACTGTCATTGATTTGGAACTAGCTAACAGCTGACCCTGTAATAGATTTTCAGAGACTGTAAATTCCACAGGAGGAGATGATGATGTTGTTATTGTTATTGTGTACCGCCGAGTCAGAGCCGACCCATAGCTGACTCTCCAGTGAGTTTTCAGAGATAGTAAATCTCACAGGAAGAGATTCTCCATCTTTCTCCTATCGAGCAACTGGTGGATCCCAACCGCCAGCCTTCAGGATTGCAATGCAGCTTCTTGCCACTAGATCTCGAGTGCTCCCTTTGGTCCTGTGGGGAGGCTTTTTGTTTTCTTGAGGTTGAGATGTAATCCATATGGAAGGATGTAGTCTTAGATCTTCTGCAGCAAGTATTTCAAGTCTTCTTCACTTTCAGCAAGCAAGATTGTATTATCTACATAACACAGGTTATTGAGGAGTCTTCCTTTTATCCTGATGCTCCATTTTTCTTCATAGAGTTCAGCTTCTTGAATGATTTGCTCAGCATACAGATTGAATGTTGGTGGTTTTGTTAGTAGGTGCAGTCAAGTTACATGTGACTCATAACAACCCTATGAACAACAGATATGGACCCTGTACTATCTTTTATCCTTCCTTATCATCCTTGACACATGTAAGTCATTGCTGCAGTCATTATATCAACCCATCTTGTTGAGGATCTTCCTCTGTTTTGTTGACACTTCACCTTTCAGAGCATGCTATCCTTTTCTAAGGAATATCCTCTTAACAACATGACCAAAGTATGTGAGGTGGAGCTTCACCATCATCTTCTAAGGAACACTCTGGTTTCACTTTCCCGAGAAAGTGTTCTTTTGGCAGTCCATCAGATACTCATTACTCTTCTCCAGCAGTACAACTGAGAGGTGTCAGTGAGGCCTCTCTCATTCTTATTCATTGTATAGTTCTCAGATGCATAGCAAGTGATTGAAGAAGTATGGAGAAAGAATACAATCCAGATGCACACTGATTTTTAAACCACGCAGGGTTTCTTTATTCTATTCAAACAACAGCTTCTTGGACTGTGTAAAGGTTTCAAAGTAGTACAGTCACGTGATCGGATATTCCCATTCTTCTCAATGTTAGTCATAATTTGTTGTTATCCATACAATCAAATATCTTTGCATTGTCATTAAAACACAAGTAACTATCTCTCTGGTATTCTCTGCTTTCACCTGATAGTCCTCTGTCATCTATAGTGATATCCTTTGTGCTGCAATTTCATCTAAATCCAGCTTGAATCTCTGGCAGGTCCCTATCAATGAACTGTTACAATCATTTTTTAATAATCCTTAGGAAGATTTTACTTGTCATATAGATGATAACTGTTCAATAATTTCCACATTGTTTTGAAGCACCTTTCTTTGGGAAATGGATAGGAATTTCTTCTAGTTAGATAACTGTCTTCTCAGTTTCGTGGTGTAGACTAGTGTGCATGCACTAGTGCACACTAGCTGAAACATCCGTTCCTATTTACTTCTTTATTGGTTGAAGCATGTCATTTGATATTCCATCAATTCCCGAGGCCTTATTTTTTGCCAATGTCTTCAGCACAGCTTACCCTTTATTACTATTTGTTCTTGATCATATGTTACCTGCTTAAATGGTTCAATGCTGACTAGTTCTTTTTACACCGTGTCTTCCTTCCATCTTTTGATGCTTCTTGCATCGTTCAAGGCTTTGATCATAAGCTACTTCAGTATTGCAAGTGGAGGCTTGAATTTAATTTTCAGTTTACCACCTTGAGAAATGCTCAGTTTGTTCTTCTCTTTGATTTATATTTTTTTAACTCTAGCCCTTTACAGAGCTCTTTTTAACTCCAGCATTTTCATTACCCCAGAAAGAAACCATTTCCTTATTATGATAATTCACTCATAACTTAACAGTATGAGAAAATTTTTCTGTTCTAGTTATTCTAATATATTCACATTTTACAAATTCTTCCTATTCCTATCTCACATCTTCAGCCATAAGTGAACCAGTTTGAACGACTTCCAAGACCTGTATTAGATCTTTTAAGCATAGTCAGTGTATTTGTTTGCTTTAAAACAGTTTCTAATTTGACATTAATTAACTTGCCTTGCATTCTCATTTGTTCTAATAATTTCTGTTTAAAAAGAAGCCCACACAATTTTCAACTGGAAGTTAAAGTAATTTACCTCCTGAAGACATTAAATAAACCTATGTAAAGCAACTTCTTGTGCTCATCCTTTTTTTCTACCCACACCCATGTGTATACCCTGACTGCTAAACAGAAAACTTTTCAGTGAAGTGGTTGGCCACTCTGAGAAGCTTTCTCTGAACTTGAATTCATTGATCAATGTTTTTTTTTTAAATTTTATCCTTTTGACAATCTAATGATAGCTATGAATTTTCATTATGTAAAAATAAAGTTATACACAGCTCACTTATAGGAATTCTGGCTGACACCGTATTTATCCATGAACACTTGATAATATAACCATTTTGGTTATAATATATATTGAAATAGATTTGTCTGCATATATATCCCAATATATATTATAATAAAAATTATTATACATATAGAAAATTTGTTATTTCATGTACAGAACAAATTCCTAACAAGCATAATTTGAGGGGAGCTACAGTTTAAGTAAGTATAATGGATGCTGTTAATGGAAGCTGTGTACTGTTTAGTATATGTGCTGCCCAAGCCAGCACAAGAAACTGGATACTGTGTAATAGAAAGCCTGACATCAGGAATCTCTCCAAAATACTTGAGAACAATAAAGTCAACTTGAAGACTCAGGTGCATTTAATTCAGATCATCTCTTTTCAGTTATCTACTATGCATCTGAAAACTGCACAATGAATAAGGATAAAGAAAAAGAATTATTCCTTTGAGTTGTGATGCTGGAGAAGAATATTGAATATCCCATAGACTACCAAAAGAATAAACATAGTTATCTTGTAGAAGGTGCAGCAAGAGTATTCCTTGGAGGGAAAGATGTTGAAGCTGCCTTTCACACTTTGGACATATTGTTAGGAGAGGCTATTCCTTGGAGTAGGACACCATTTTTGGAAAAATATGGGAGGAAGATCAGGGAAAGACAAAAAGACCCTCAACGCAATGGATTGACACGATGCTGCAGCAGTGGGCTCAAGTGTATCAGAGATGATGAGGCTAGCATAGGATAGGACAGGGTTCAGATCTGTTGTTCAGAGGTCACTGTGAGTCAAATCAACTCTGCAACACCTAAGAGTAACGACACTGGATGCTGTAATGAGTGATCCAGATCCCTCCTCAGAGTTGAAGAATTTTCTCTCCCTAGTTCTTACATTGTCCCTAACAGAATATCTTCACTTATTATCAAGGAGTTTCTTGGCTGTTTTGCCTATGTTCCGCCTGTGCTAGCTGACGTCATGCCAAAAAATCAGACTGACTAAAAGAATAATTTATTGTGATGCACAAAAATTTTTATTTAAAATGAGACTTCCTCTCTTAACAATTAATAAAATCTGTAAATGACACTATATTTTCCTTATGGCCATACCAATACTTCCTGTGTAGTTTGCTGTAGTTTTCAAATTAAAATATTATAACATGCTGATGGTGTATATTACCTTTTTACTCTATTTTTCTGTTACAAGAATATTGTTCTGTTTTATAATTGAAAGAGAACTGACCTTTTGTTTAATTTTGTGATCAATAAGATTAAGTAATTTGTTTAACATCACATAACTAACCATCCATAAATTATAGTAACCCATTCTGTGTTTAGTTGTATGAGAAATTTGCACAATTGAAAGTGAAACTCCATCAAGAGAAATTGTTTGCCAGTATAATCTTTCCTGATCCATAATAGATAAATGATAATACTGATACAGAAATATCAAAGTTAAATTTCAAGTTAAAAACTTTGCTTAGAGTTTCTGAATACTTTATTACAGTATGCCTTTTGGGAAACACATTGAATTTTGAGGCCAATGAAAAGAGTCTTGATAAAAATCTACACTTTGAGGTAAATTGTATTTGTGTCAGCTTAGTACATGTCACTGGAGTTTAGTGTAGTAGACAATTTACTAAAAAGAAATGTATTTGGAAAAATTTTATTTTATGTCGTTTATTTGTTATAGTAGATCCCTCTTAGCCAGCTTATTGTGAGAAACTTTTATAGACTGTACTTCTGTGTTTGATACTTAGAAGTATTATTAAATGAGAAAATAAATGTTAGTGCCTTTCTGAATTATCTTGATGCACACAATAAATTCAATGGCGATGTTTTCTTTGCAAGAACTGCAGAGGCACCATCAAAATGATTTTTCCTTTAAAGGATGTATAAAAAGCATAATTTCAAAAGTGTTTTGAGATTCTTTTTTTATTAGAACTATATCCTAAAGGAAGACTCTTCTACCTTAACTCTGATGAATAGGACCTCAAAGGCAGAGTAATCAGTTCCACTTGACTAGAAATAAATCACCCACGTTGAAACATGATCACTCCTGACAACTGGCAGTGTTGATAAAATCCAAACAAAAGATGTCAATAAATCTCTGCCAGGGTGGAATTGGTATGCAGATCTGACTAATCCAGCATCTAGCATTGGATTCAGCATTAGTCTTCCTGTGATGTTTTCTCTTTTTTTAAAAAAAGGAAAAATTGTATTTGAAGAAGGTTGTATATGAGTATATTGTTCTTAGTTTATTTCTTACCCAGAAAACAGAATTAGATCATAGTTAGATTATATTAAGGGAAATGTCTTTTTCTCTTAATGGTTAATTAAAATAGAATTCCTTTTAGAAATTTTCATTAGTACCATGTCTGTGATAATAAACTATATGTGTATGAGCCCAGCTGATACTCCCTTTTTACCTACCCCCGTTTATTGTTGACCACTTAGATATGTTATTGTTCGGTGCCATCAAGTCAAGTATGACTTATAGTGGTGACCTTGTGAACTATGCCCTGTCCTGTGCTGTCCTCATCGTCTTTGACACACTTGCTACAGTTACTGTGTCAGTCTACCCCATTAGGGGTGTTCCTGACCCTCCATCTTTCCAAGCATGTTGTTCCTGTACTAGGAATAGACTCTCCTAGCAACATGTTTAAAGTAGAAACACATTATTTTATGTAGCAGTAATTTTAGTAATTTTCAGTTTTGGAAATATATGCTTTAAAAAAAAGAACAATTTTAGATCTTTCATTTTCAGGTATGCTTTATCCTAACTATCTGTAAATAAACTATCTTCCTTTTACCCCTTGATAATAAAACTAAACAGACTGCTTAGTAATATTGTATTTCTAAAATTCAGGTATCAGATACTCTTTTGTGTATTAGGATTCTTTTAGCTTTAGTTTATTGTGATTCTTGCTTCTCCCAAGAAAGATATACTTTTGTGTTTTCAGTGGTTTAGTGCCTCTACTCCTCCTGTGCTTTGGCAGGGGATACATTTTTAATATTAATCATCACAGTAATAACATACTCTTATTTAACTATGTTTAGTAATAAAGGGCTCTGGTAACACAGTAGTTAAATGCTCTGCTATTGATGAAAAATATCAGAAAATCAAGTTCACTAGCCATTTTTGGCAAGACTAGTAACTAGTGGTCTTGAAAACCCTGTGGAGCAGATCACATTGTCCTATTGGGGCACGGTAAATTGGAGTCAACATACTGAAAGTGGGTTTGAGTTTTTCTTTATATTTAATAATGAAGAATTCTTTAAGGAAATACGCTGCACATCAACTTTTTATCATAAAGACAAAATAAAAAAAACCTCATTGTTGTTAGCATAGAGTATTTTTCTCTTAACTGCAAATCAAATGGGATGAAATTACTTAGCAACATGCCCAAAGTATATGAGATGAAGCTTTAAAATCCTTGCCTACAAGGAGCAACTTGATTTCACCCTCTCCAGAACAGACAAGTTTCTTCTCTTGGCCATGGTGTGTGCAATACTCTTCTCCAGTACCAAAACTCAACAGCATCGATTCTTCTTCTGTCATCTTTAGTTATTGTCCAGTTCTCTGATGCATAGCAAGTATTTGTGAAGATCATGACCTGGATCAGGCACACTTTAGTCTCTACACTGACAACATTACTATATATATTTATGTATATTTGAATAAGGAGCTGTGCTGTCACCAACCAAAAGATACTAATTCTTGTCTACCATTGCTTGGGAGAAAGATGAACAACCTCCTTCTTTGTGTTATACAGCCTCTGAGCTTTTTTGGGGTGTGGGTCAGATGTCAGCTGCAATGTGATAACACATAACAACAACGTGTTGATGTGTAGTTGATGTAGATTTTCTTGATTGTTGTATTTAAAGCTTTTTTTTTTTTTAAAAAAGAATTATACTGGTTTCCTTACAACGTTTTTATAAATTGTTTCACACTATTCTTCATTCACTTTGTGTTTCATACAGTCATTCCCATTCTTGAATTTTATAAATCAACATTGGACTATGCCAACTATTACCCTGTTTTTCCAGATCCCAGCTGGATCTTTTCCATTTCCTTTACATATCCCGCACTCCACCCTCAGATTGTGTGACCCTGTGATTTCCCCCCTGCCTATCTTCACCCTTCTGCATCAACCCTCCTCTCCATTGGATTATCACACATGTTTTACTAGTAATCTATTTTTACAGTAATGGTCATGTTTAAAGCTTTTTAAAAAAAAATAACTATCTATTATAGATCCTGTTGATAGTTGAGCTTAGTATAAAATAACATCCACACTATATATTCAATAGAAGTATTAGAATAAGTCCTGAAGAAGTAGGCCCTTTCAGGTTGCAATACTTGTAAAATTCACCATTGTTGTTTGTTGCCACCGAGTTGACTGTAACTCAAAGTGACAGCCCTTTGAACACATTGAAACCTTCCCCTGTCCTCTGTCCTCATGATGTCCATCATGCTCAAGACAGTTGAATCAGTCACTGAATCAGTCCCTCTTATTGAGGGTCTTCCTCTTTTTACTCTTTTATCATTTGCTTTCTCCAGCATGATGGAGCTCCCCCTCCCCTGAGTTGGCGTCTCTTGATAACATGCTAGTGAGTGTGTGAGAGGCATTTTCCCCATCCTTGCCCCTCAGGAGCATCCTGTTGGCACTTCCTCTGGGACAGATTCTTTGTTGTGTTGGCAGTCCATGGGAACTTGTGTACTCCTTGCCAGTACTACTATTCAAAGACATAGCTTCTAATCCAGTCTTCTTTATTCATAGTCCAACTTTTATAAGCAAATGAAGCAATTGAAAATACCAACACTTGAATTCAGGATCGCTTTAATCTGTAAACTGACATCCTTGCCTTTGAGCACTTTAAAGAGAGTCTCTTTAGCAGCTTTGGTCCATGCAGTGCTATGCAACTTTTGATTTTTTCGCTACCATTACCTTGAGTGTTGATTGTGAATCCATATTGAAAGCTGTCTTTGATCTTTAGTAAGTGCTTCAGGGATTCTTTACTTTCTGCAAGCAAGGATGTGTAAAGTGCACACAAAGGAGGTTATTAATGAGTCTTCCTCCATTCCTGATGCCACATTCCTCTTCTCAAATAATTTATTCTGCATACAAATGAAGTAGATATGGAGAAAGAATATGACTCTGATGTACACCTTCCAGTTTTTTTACCAAGATCTCCTTGACATCATCAGTGATTTCCTTTGTTCGTTGGCCTCTTCTGAATGTAACTTAATTTCTCACAAGTCTCTATAGACATGTTCTAGACTTTTACTGAAATAAAGTTTTACTGGAGAGTAATAATACTCTTCCGCAAAATTTAATGTGTTTTCTTTTGGTCTTCTAACTCCTGGGGTTTTTTTTTTGCACATTTTATTATTCCTTTCAAACTGCACTTTGAAATCTTATGTTCATTTCTTTTAATTCATCATTTCTTCCCTTTGTGCTGGCTTTTCTATGTTAAAGAGGAAATTTCTGAGTCTCTAATACCTACTCTGTTTTTTTCTTTTTGTCTTTTTAAATAATGCTTTGCTTTTTTTTCATGTCTAGTATCCTTGATATCATTCCACACCTCATCTGGTCTTCATTCATTAGTATTCCTTGCATCCAGCCTAATCTTGAGATGACTCTGCAAGTCTCCCTAAATTTTTTTTTTTTCTATTACAGTTAACTTCCTAAAATACAAAACTGCCAAACCATTACTTTGCACTCACATACTCGACTCAGTGGCACCTAACACCAACAACAACAACAAATGGTTATCATGTTTCCAAGATGATACACAAGGTATTCCAATAGCCTGTCTTCTGCTATGGAAGGAGGATTCTCTCTCTAGTAAAAATAGATCTACTCTTTTTTCTTTTTAACACTAGTTCTGGGCTTGTGCTCAGTAAATGCATTTTGAATAAATGAATATGTGTGTTTATGAAAGAGTGAATGTCCACACTAAGATATTCTATTGAAAAATTTTTATGTTCAGATAAAAGATGATATAAATATCTAAACAAACACTAGTATTTAAAAACAATTGGAAAAAACACACACAAAAAAAACCCCAATTTTTTTCTTTATATAATCAGCTTGTCTATCAGTCTAGTTTTCTAGCCTCTGTTCTGCTTTGATAATTTATTGGGGGGGGGGGAAGGTGCAAAACCCCTTGGCATTTACAGTATCCTTTTTTAAAGGTTTTGTGTTGCCTAGATTTCCTTTCTGTAGCCTGCCTCTCCACCCTCATTCCTGTGTTAAATCTTTTCTTCCTAGATAGTATCTTTAAAGATTTGTGTACATCTGTATGTGTTCATACTCATGTGTGTACTTTTTCTGTCTTGCTCTAAAATCCTGGATTTAAAGTTATACATGCAATTTTGAAACTTTTAGGATTAAATTATTTCTATAGAAAATACATACATACACAACCTTGATCTCCCCGTTTCCAACTTAAAATGGGCATTTTTATTTATCATTTTCTTTTCTTTATTTTCTTTACACTTAGATTGAAAATCTCCAAGAACAGCTTAGGGATAAGGAAAAGCAGATGAGCAGTTTGAAAGAGCGCGTCAAATCCTTGCAGGCTGACACCACCAATACCGACACAGCCTTGACAACACTGGAGGAGGCCCTCGCGGAGAAAGTGAGTGACTAACCCAGGCTCTTCTGAGCTTTGTCTCTTGCTTTCTCATTAATCTAAAGATTTCTCTAGTGCTGGGACTTGGGTACAAAATACGGAAGAAATCTCTGAGCAAAATAGAATAGCCCTGTTTTGTGCTTTTGCTGGCAAACAATATAAAGGGGGGAATATCTGTATAGTTATTGCTGGTTTAAATATCAACTACTAGGTAAGATAGATTCCACACTAGAGGAAAGTGTAGGATTTTCTAAAGAGTTAGTCCTGTATTCCCTTATTTAATAGCTTCTGAAGAAAGAAAATATTTGTATACTCAAACAGAAATAAGAATGTGGAGATTTCAAACATTGGCCTTAGGGCTATGGATGAATGGAGATATCTCTTAGGAATAAGCCTAATATATTTATGGATTTTATTTGCTGTTATTATGTGCCCTTTTTTCTAGTCCTGATTTTGTTACTTCTTTTGCCTTTCTGAACAAACCAAATTTTTAAAAAATGGTTGGTTAAAGATATGGCCCAACTTGATAAGAAGTAAGTTTCTTTCTGAGGAAAAAGGTTTAGGGACTACATTTAAATTAATTTAAAAAAAAATAGGGAAAAGGTCACTGTTATTTAAGTCTTAGACTCAGAATGCTTTAGAATGCCTGCCAAGAATCGGGGCCTGATGCCTGTACTTACCCAGAAATATACTCAGAGAGCTTCAACTTTTCAATTTCCTGAGTATATGTTGAAAGATGTTTAAATGGTTTATCATTTTTTACCCTCTATAAAATTAAGCACATCATAATTTCTCTCATTCTGCCTCTCCTGTTTGTGAATTTTGAGTTGTTGCTGTTGATATCTATACAACATGTGAGTTAAATAATTGCTGTGAATTATCATTAGGATATATGTATGTGTATATATTGTTTCAGCTACTAGAGAATGAAATATATGGGAATATTCCAAATGATATTTCAGGAATGCCTAGTACCAGTTGAAATTGTAGGAAAAAGAACCTTAGGGATTCAGAAGAACAAACCCAGATCTTTTTGTGATAAGATAAAGAAAGAGGAATGCTTTGAAAAAAATCAATTATTAAACCCTTATCACTGGCTTTGTAATGGTTGAAGAAGAGTGAATTCCAAAGTGAACAACAGAATTGTCATTGTTTAATAACAGTATCAAAGGAAATTCCCTCATGTTTTGATGTGCTCTCTTATCAGGAACGGACAATTGAACGTCTAAAGGAGCAGCGAGACAGAGATGAGCGAGAAAAGCAAGAAGAAATTGATAACTACAAAAAAGATCTTAAAGACTTGAAAGAAAAAGTCAGCCTATTGCAAGGCGACCTCTCAGAAAAAGAGGTTAAGATCATGGAAATGGGATTATTTTTATTATTTTGTGCTTGTTTATTACATTGTGTACCTATTGTCAGTGATTGCATAATCCATTATACTATGAAACACATTTGTTGGAAGATTTTCTTGTGATTGTTACAGTAAGCTTGTGAAGACCTTCAAGAATATTTATGAAAGCTTTGCAGGGACATCATAGGTTACATAATTTATTTCCCAAGTCTTATCTCTTTCACTGTATTATGAACTTACTTGTTGGAACTTTTGTAGTTCCTGAAATAAAAGAATCCCAGTAGAATGCTAGTTGTAAGAATTTTAACAGATAAAAAGAATGTATTAAAGAGCAAAATTTCTTTATAACCACTTTTGGGCATCAGTAGAGAGATTGTAAATGGTTTAATGACTAATTAGGTGACCTAATACACTTGGATCTCGCTTTTTGAGAATCTTGCTATTGTGACCTAAATAGCAAAGATGCCTAATACCCTCTGATCACATAAAAATACATGAGGTCTTTCTCTGAATTTTCTAAAACTTATAAGAAAATTTATGGAAACACAAGTTCTTAATAGATTTATTCTTTCTAAAAAAGAACAATATTTTTTTAAAATGTTTTCATCAGTGTAACTTCTAAGCTTCTTTAAAGCTTAAACTATTTTGTGAGAATAACTGTATTAATAGAACTCTTCAAATCATTATTTAACTGATATTTCTGGGAAATCTATCCTATTTTAGTTAGGAATTGATCATTTTAAACAAAGATAAAGTCACTTCTTAAAAGGAATATCCCTTGTTTATGGTAATTGAAAGAAATTGACAATCCACCAAGATAATGAATTCAGAAGTTTAATCTTCACTTTGCTTATAATTAGTATTTATTATGGATGTGTATTCTTTCCTGTAGGCTTCGCTCCTGGATCTGAAGGAGCATGCATCGTCCTTAGCTTCTTCAGGATTGAAAAAGGATTCCCGACTGAAGACACTAGAAATTGCTTTGGAGCAGAAGAAGGAGGAATGTCTGAAAATGGAGTCACAGTTGAAAAAGGTTAAGAAACATTTCCCATTTTGTTACTTTGTTTTAAATAAGAGCATTTTAGAAAATGCTAGGAGGCCCAAGTGGAATAATCACCCCAAATTTGAGAATACCATTATATTTGATTACTCTTCTCAATATTCTTACTGTATGTTCCAAATACTTAGAAAATAGGCAGTTTGGAGGGAAAGGAAAGTTTTCAATACCTGTATGAATCAAATATGAGAACATAATGTAAAAATTGCAATTATTTGATTTTACTATCATTAGAATCAAACTTTCTAGAGGTAATGTAACATTAGTAGCCACTCGTATTGGTGAACATGGTGTGCATATTTATTATTTCTTTGATTCATAATAATACTGCCCTGAATTAATAGAACAATTTATAGTTTTTAAACTTCTTTCACATGTATGACTCTGAGATATCTATTCTGTGAGAGTTAGAACTGAGATTTGAGTAGTTCCATTAACTCGGTCCAGTTCCTTTGATTAGCAGTGAGTAAATTGAGGATAACCTAAACTTGAGAATTCTAAGTTTATGTTCCTTCTGTGTATTCCTTATATATGACATAATGTCTTCAAAATAAATCTTCATTTAGGTAGTGCCAAAAATAAAATCAAATACTGAACTAAGTAAAGGAAGAATATTTTGTATCTTAAAGTTACTTTGAACATGTATTAAAATAGTTTTATTAAGACTAAGGTTTCTGGTTATAATCAATCATTACAAATTTGTCACTTGGATTTTTTTTCTTTCTTTATAAGAGCAGAGTGCTTTTTTCCATTTTAGGTAAATATTTAGGGTTTTTTTTTGGGTATTAACTACTATTACGATGCATGAATACTGCTATGAATGTTACTATGCTTGGATTCCTATTTGTGGTGATATGGTGTGAGGGAGGGAGGATTTCTGGGTTTGGGTTGTTTTTTTTTTTAAATTATTGTTAATTTTAATGAAAATTTACAGACACTTTAGATTTCCATTCATTCATTGTTGCACTTTTTTTCCTATCCACTCCTCCCCCAAAGTTTGCTCTTCTCTTTGAAAAGTAAAAGAAAAATTCTTTCATTCTTATACAGTCCCTCCCCCCTAAGTCCACTCCACTATGCAGCCTTTCTTCTGGACTCCTGTCATTACAGTAATACCTAATCATATATCCCTTTTAAACAGTTCTTTCTCTCATCTGTTTCAATGCAGTATACATAGTTTATCCCATCTTTCTCAGTCGCCCCCACCCCCGATGTCAGTCCTGTGTTACAACAGTGGCACGATACAGTATTTGTCCCAGTGTGACTGAGATATTTCACTCAGCATAATGTCCTCCAGGGTCACCCATTTTGAATAATATACCCATTTGTATAATAGTGCATGAGTTCCTTGTTTTTTAGTGCAGCGTAGTATTTCACTGTGTGAATATACCAGAGCTTCTTTATCCATTTGTTGATGGGCACTTGGATTGTTTTCAGCTCTTTTGTGAACAAAGCTGCGATAAACATGGGTGTGCATATATCTGGTTTGGTGTACTCGAACACCAAAACAAGATAAAAGGAAACAACCCAATTGAAAAATGGGCACAGGATATGAACAGACACTTTACCAAAGAAGACAGTCAGATGGCAAACAAACATGAAGGAATGTTCAAAATCCCTAGCTCTAAGAGAGATGCAAATCAAAACAACTATGAGATATCATCTCACCCCAGTCAGAATAGCAAAATTTAACAGAACAGCAAAAAACAAATGCTGGTGAGGTTGTGGAGAAACTGGAACCCTTATTCACTGTTGATGGGAGTGTAAAATTGTGCAGCCACTATGGCAGGCAGTATGGCACTTTCTCAGAAAATTGCAAACAGAAATACCATTTGACCCAGCAATTCCACTACTGGGAATATACCCTGGAGAAACCATAACCATTTCCCAAGCTGAGGATTTCTGTTTTAAGACTAAATTTTGGTCTTTTGTGAGCCTATTTTTCTGGGACCTTTGGGCTTCTGTTCCCAATTAGATTAGAGAGGATGGCTACCAGGGATTAGAGGGGGAGAAATGCCCTTTTCCAGGTAGGGCAAAGAACTGGTAAAGGAGAGTTAGGGGAGCTCTGGTGGCATAGTGGTAAGAATCCGTGCTGCAGTCCCAAAGGTACGCAGTTCAAAGCCACTAGCTGCGTTGCAGGAGAAGGATGGGATGTCTCCTCTAATGCTATTAACTGCCTCTGAAAACCCACTGGTGGGTCAGCTGTGGGTTAGTTCTGACTCTGTGGTACACAACAACATCAACAAAGGAGAGTTAGCTTTTAGTAGGCAAATACTTGGAGGATACTTTTTTTAGTAGTTCCTTCTCACCTTCTCCTGCCAGAACAGTGGCTGGATTTTTCTTTATTCTTCACCTTGAGAACCGGCAGGGTTCCTGGAGGTAAGCCCGTGAAAATATCCAGAGTGGTTTGCTAACCCACAAGCTACTTGTCTCCAGTGTCTCAAATCCACTAGCATCTCTTGGGGAGAAAGATGGGTGATTTCTCCTCCATTCCAGTTTTCAGCCCCAGTATCCTGATCGTTGGTTGCTGTGAGTCATAAACAACTTGATGGCAGTGAATTTGGGTTTCCTTCTAAAAGTTTGGCACCCAGAAATTTCTCACTGTTTGGCTAGTGCGTACTCAGCTTCCAGAAGTTCTTAAAAAATTATATATGTTTTCCTACTACTAGCAGTGTGTTGTGGAATAAAGTGCAGCCAGCGTTCCTTAGAGGGAAGTATGCTTCATCAAGCATCATGTTTTGTACTTTTAACAAAATTCTAGGAGAGGATTTTCCTTGGAGAGGGACATCATACTAGGAAAGGTGGAGGGTCAGCAAAAGAGAGGAAGACCTCTAGGAGATGGATCGACACAGTCACTGCTGCAGTGGGCTCAAGTGTATGAGAGATGATGAGGACGGCACAGGATAGGACAGGGTTCACTGTTGTTTGTAGGTTCACAGTGAGTCATACTTGACTTGATAACACCTAACAACAATTACCACCAGCAGCAGCTATTGCGAAGCTCTCTGGATTTTTCCCTTCTTGCCTGTGACTGGGGTAGAAATTTGCCCTGTAGCCTCAACTCTCTAATAGGCTCAAGAAATGTAATTGATTTTCAGTTTGTTATGACTGCTTATTATTGGAAATATTTAAAATATTTAAAGTAAATTTATTACGCCTCATGTTGAAATAATAATAAATGGAATGATTTTTTTTTTGCACCTGTTTTTAGCTTAAGAATTTATATCCTATATTGAATTTTGGTAATATCTTTGGCATAAGATATTAACCTTAGAAATGGTTGAAAGCTCAACATTTAAGCTACCAGAATTTTTTAAAAAATACTAAATCTCTCTTTTTTTTACTTCCTGAAATGAAAGATCTCTTTGTAATGTTTGGTTTTGGTCTTCTGTTGTAATTTGTCATATTGAAGTTTTATTTAAAACACACACACACACACACAACAAAACAAAACTCCTGTAGTTTAAGACTTCTTTACCTGTATGTTTCCTTTCCTAAACTATTTTCTTCTGTTTTTCTTTCATCTTCATTTCCTGATTGTTCTCTTGCTTTGTTGTTGTTTTTGTTGTGTATCATGGAGTCAGAACTGATCCATAGGTGACCTTCCAGTTAATCGCAGGGGAGAATATTGGTCATCCTTTTCCCGCAGAGATGCTGGTGGCCTCAAACCTCAGGCCTTCTAGGTTGCAGTGCAGCTTCTTGCCACTAGGTCACCAGAGCTCCCTTCTCTACTTTTAGCGTCATGAAATATTGTTAAGTCATCCATCCAACTTAATATGTTACATGGCAAAATAGTGCCATATAGTTTTCTGGTTTTTAGTTTCTCCTCTGTTGCATAAAGGCATTCATTCATTCATTCATTTATTTATTTATTATCTATCTATCTATCTATCTATCTATCTATCTATTTATTTTAATTACTCAGTAAAAATGTGTGTGAATATTTTTACTTTCTCATGGATTTTTTCCCCCCCTGAAGTAGGATTTCTATTTTTTGAATGCATTTTTTATAATAATTAAACTGGAAAGGAATATAAATTAGAAAAGTTTCTGTAAGGCCTGTAAAATCTTTCACAGACTGAAAAAAAATGTTTGTTTCTAGTACTTTTACTTTGTTTTATTCATTTATTGACTAAATATATTCAGAAATGCTTGCTTTGTTTTCATAATACCTTTACCATGCTGTAGCTTTTTAAGCCACGTTAATCTAGGGTACAGTTTTACTAACATGTTAAAAATTAATGTCTGTCATATTTAGTAACTGGATTCTCACAACTGATAAAGCCTTAAGGAATTTGGTAGAGGACATAAGGACATAATCTTAAATTGTTGCTTTTCCTTCCACAAAACATTCATTAGCACAATTATATATATAAACACTTCTCAGTTACTCAAGGTGTTTTCCATCAGAGCATTCCTCTGTTTATTCTCCAGGTATATGTGTATTTTGCCTCAATAATTTTCACATTATTTTGAGGGACTAAATATATTTTATTATCTATTTAATAAGGAAAAAATAGAAATTTTAATCATATACTTTTATTGACTGTATGTACATGGTCTTAGAGATTTAAGAGAAGAATTAAAGCCTAAAAGAGAACATTTTAATTATTGAAATGGCTTTATATTCTAGAATGCATTGAAGGTACTAGTTACCATTTGCTACAGGATCCTGAATAAAAATTCCTTTCTCAGTAGTTAAGTGTTACTGTTGATTCTTTGCATTTACTTATTCCATTTTTCTTATAAAATCCAAAATCCTTGTCTGGTGCATACCTGAGTGATGATGGCAGTCATTTTCTTAGCCTAACTCCATTTTTATTATATGACAATTACCGTGTCTGCATGATTCTGTATGTTTAGGGACATGTGGATCATGCGTGTTTGGTAAAGCATGATCGGGAGAAGGGAAATGAGGAGAGCCTAGTAGGAAGTGGGATTCAGTCTTGGTTCCTGCTACAGAAAGAGCAGTAGTGAATCCTATCTATGCCTGTTGGTGTTACCTCAGTAGATCATAGCAGTCTAGTAGCATGTCAATATATCCTATTGGTGTTTCTTTACTTATGATAGTTGGCACAATAATGAATATTTAAAGGCCTGATTTTTTAAAAAAAATAATGTATTTGGAATCTAAGATCATGATTTCTCCATGTATCACTAGTCTTTTGCCTATTTACTAATTAGAGAGCGAAACCTTTTAAGAAGACGAAGACTAATTTTTTTTTCTGGAATCTAAAATTAGTTTGTTCACAAATTATATTCTTTAATCAAGTTTCAACAAAATTTTGCTTCCCATGGCTCTAATAAAAGTACGTTTAACTTCCAACAACATTGAAAATTGTATAATGACCTTCAATACTATTATACAATCTCAATTTTTTTTAAGTTGTTGTTTTTGATTGCCTTCAAGTTGAGCATGACTCATAGTGACCCCATGAACAAAAGGCCTGAAGCTCCCCTACAACCATCGACATTTATCAAAGTTCATAAGTTTTCAGAGGCATGTTATTTAGGAAGTGGATGCTTACTCCTGCTTCCAAACCTGTCATAGTATGTTATTGTTATGTGCCACTGAGTCGTCTGTGGTGCATAGCGACCCTATGTACAGCTGCTCTGAACCCTTTTCTGTCTCACTAATTCCGACACACCAACCCCCATTGCCCCAGTCACTGTATCAGTTTATCTTCTCTGGGGTCCTGTGCTGTCCCTCCACTGTTTCGAGCATGGTGTCCTTCTCCAAGGACTGATCTCTGCTGGGCACATGTCCAAAATAAGTGAGGCAGAGCTTCAAAAGCCTAGCCTCCAAGGAGAGACTTGGTTTCACCCTCTCCAAGACAGACCTATTTGTTTTCTTGGCACTCCATTTTTCTCTATAGTGATCACAAAGTAGACCATATTTAAGGAATATATTCCATCTGCTAATCCTTGTAAACTAGGCTAAAATTATAAGCTAGGCCAGTAGTAATAAGATCATTGTGTAATATATTAAAAGAGGATTAGAGATACTATCTAATTGACTCTTTAATGATCTTAAAAGGTTTATGTGATCCCTTTTATACACATTAGCAAACTTCCCCATAACTGTCACATTTTGGAGCTAAGCTTTCATGTCCACTATCTGTCAGATTTTAAAGGGTTTGCCTCTTTTTGTGCTAGTATGTTGCTTTTTTAGCAGCCACGGTAGAAAGAGATAGAAAAGAGTTAAATAAAGTAAACCATCATTAAATATAGGTTTTTTAAAAGAGAGAGAAAAGGAAAGAGTTAAATAAAGGAAACCATCATTAACTAACTTTTTTTATGAATAGATAACATTTAGATGTAAATAATGGCCTTTTAGATATGAAACTCATTAAATGTATTGACTCTATGCATGGATGTTGTACAATTTAATGTGTAAATAGATTGGTTACAATGTACAATGCATTTTTATATAGTACCACTGTACTGATGCTTTGTACTCCAGGCCACCCATAAAATCATAACAAAACCAGGTCCATGTGGCAAAAAATGGGCCAGAAATTAGCCCTGATTTTCCAGACACAGGAATGAACCATCTTGAAGTTTTATCCTGAAGCTCAGGCAGGCATCCAGATGACTGTAGTCTTGGCCAGTATCTTGACTCTCAACATCTTAGAGTTATGAGCCAGAATCTTCCAGCTAAGCCCCTCCTGTATCATAACTCAAAGAATCAGAGTCTGACAAGTTGGTGACCAGATAGGGAGCCACCATGAAAGTCAAGACAAACCTCTGTGCAAGTTACACAGAGACAAATAGATGAAAGTGGTCAAAATAGAACGTATGTAGGAAAATATTTTGAAGTATAGCCATGTTTTTAAAAGACAAAACATTCCTAAAATTACTCCTATGAAAGGTGTTGGCAGCATATTTAAAGTATAAACTGTGCAAGAAAAAGATGATAACAGTAATGAATATGGGAAATTATTCTTTCATCTTAATCTTGGTAAAACTTATCCTGGTGTCAGATTTTTGAACTAACCAATGTAAGTCCTCCAACATAAGAAAAGTCTTATCAGGCGAGGGCTAGGTGCGGGATTTGGCCCAAGGAAGTTAGCGGCAGAATGCCGGGTACCGGTAAAGAGGAGTCTCTACACGCATGGCAACTGCAGACGCTAGTAGCAGCGATGGCAAAGGGCGAGAGGGCGAGTCCTCTGTCACCTATTATCGGTTGGAGGAGGTGGCGAAGCGCAATTCCTCGAAGGAAATATGCATGGTGATCCACGGGCGAGTCTACAATCTCACCCGCTTCCTTGATGAGCATCCCAGTGGAGAGGAAGTGCTGCTGGAACAAGCAGGTGCAGATGCAACTGAAAGTTTTGAAGATGTAGGCCACTCCTCTGATGCCAGAGAAATGCTGAAGCAGTACTATATTGGTGATGTCCATCCGAGTGACCTTAAAAAGAAACCAAACAAGGACAATCTGAAAATTAATGCCTGCAAAAGTTGCTGGTCATACTGGGTTTTACCCATCATCAGCGCTGTTCTCCTAAGCTTCCTCTATCGTTACTACACGTCGGAAAGCAGATTGTCCTGAGGAGACCTTGCTGAAGTCTGGAAAGCACATCCACGTGGGAGTGAAAACCAGAGACTTGCTTTGGGGCAGCTGAATTGCCCTCTTCTCCAATCCTGCCAAGTGTGTTCTTACCCTTTGGAGCCAGGGTGGCTGACCAGATGTCCACCTCAGACCTGAGACCAGGGTCCTGCATCTCTTGGAGCCTTATTCCTAAAGCACCGACCTGCGTTCTGCCTCTTTGCCAGTGTTCCCTTCCTCCACTGCTTTCTACAGTACCTTTACATTGAAAACCTTTTTATTAAATAGTGGTAATTCACATATTGCAGTCACGTTGCCAGTAGGTAGAAATGGTTACCAAATGCTTCAGTAATTGTTAGACATTCCTACTAGGGCAGCTGACTTTGATTTAGAAAGTCGTCTTCTAAAAAAAAAAAAAAAAAGAAAGTCGTCTTTCTCTTTTAAGTAAATATTACTGTTTTTAAAACTAAAAAAGAAAAGTCTTATCAAAAGCAGAGAAATAAAATCAAGATGTAACTTGTTCATTGTACAACTGATGTGGAAAATGTGCAAAATATTTATCATAAAGCAAAATTTGTTGTGCAATAGAGATCTCATAATGGAAAGAATCTTTACAGTTGTTGTAAATGGACAAGAAACTTCACCCACAAGTCAGCTATCATTGCACATCACAGAACCTCAAGTATGGGAGAGCTGACTTATTCAAAGACACCCCCAGTTAAACATAAGAGAATGCACACGGGAGAGGCACTCTGAATACAGTGATATAGGAAAGCCTTCAGAGGGACAGTAGCTCTCATTAAATGTCAGAAAGATCATGGAAGAGATGGAAGTAAGATTAACTTGAAAGTAAGATGGCTTTGTCTGTGCTTGTGTCTCAGTCTATGGATCAAAGAATGCATCCTTGTTGAGCAAAATTAGAAAGCCTAAAAAGCCATAAATGTGTTGAATTCTTTACCTAGGAGTTAAAGTGCATATCAAATAATTCATATAAAGAGGTTAGACTTTGAATATAATTAATGTGATGAATTTATACTTAATTAAGCTCAGTGTCAGTTTAATGAATTGGAAATCCACGTTTCATGTTTGATAGACATTTTTATAAGAGATTGCAGAAGTCTCAGATAAGCACTCAATTGTAAAGTAAGTAAATATTCACTGTGAAGTAGAATATAAAGCTTTTGAAAGCGTAAATACATGGAATAAGAGAATAGAGTAATAAAAACATCATATTTATCCTTCCTGGGACAAAATCCAAGGTTAATTCTTATACAAATTGCTTCCTAAGTGGATTAGGTTGAAAGAGGATGAGCTCACAAGATCCTGTGGACAAGCCATTCAAGCATGAACCCTTACAAATGCTGTTCATACAGCTTTCCTGCAAAAATGCAAATTTGGTATAGTGACTTTTGTTATAACCTGGTCACAGTTTTTAATTGTTTATTTTATTTTTGTTTATTTTAAGGAGGAAGGCACCTTGCATTAGGGCCATAAACGGTTTAAACTTGCAGACAATTTCCACAAATAGCTATATTGATTAAAATGTAAAATAGCTAGAAGCACCCTGAATATGTAATGTAGATAATTAGTCATATATTCATATGTACATAGATCAAGAAAGCATCCATTAACAATTACATCTTTATGTGGTGCTTAAGAACATTGGGAAATGTTCATGGCAAGCTAAGTGAATCTTAAATTTTTATAATCAGAAAACAGATTATAAAATTGTGCTCTATGACTTGTGTTAAAATAGAGATATAAATGGGAAGAATATGTATTGTTTTGATACTAGTGTCTCTGGATGGTATGATTATAAGCAGATTTTTTGTTAGTGAAATGTTTCTATAAAGCTCTGTGTATATTTTATTGTATTTGCTTTTGTTTTTGGAATGTATATGTTTGTCACATCTATTTAGAGCACAAGAGAGGCAGACATACACAGAAAAACAAAAGGAAAGGAATATACCCTGAAGTATAAGTAGTAGTTATATTGGATTTTAGGATTGTTGGTGAAATTTTAATAGATCTTTGACTAATATCAGGAATAAAAATCTCTAATTATAGGCCTATAGTTTTTAATTATTATTAAGAAACAACTTTTCTCCTTTTGATTATTTTTATATAGAATTATCCAGATATTCTCTAGAAATGAAATGCTATTTTGAAATTAAATATTAGTATACAAATATAGCAAAAATACATGCAACAAATACAAAGTATAAGTAAAAGGACTACCACATGCTACAGTGTTTATATGCAGATAAATGGGATATTGGGAGAGCTTATATATATGCTCATAAAGTTCATAAAAAAGATAATAGGGTTTATGTTCCAAATGCTTTTAAATATTTTATTAGTGGCATATTTTTTCTAATAGTTAAAATTAATTTTATTTAGTTTAGCAACAGCAAAAGCATCTGAAGTTTTTCCACTGATAAAAGTTGACATTTGTTAATATTTTGTTTAAATTAGAATATAAACCTGTACCTTGGGATGTAGTTTGCTGCTGTCACTGTGTGTGTGTGTCTGATAGAATTTGAACACTTTTCTTGGTAGGCACACGAGGCAACACTAGAAGCCAGAGCCAGTCCGGAGATGAATGACCGAATACAGCAGTTGGAGAGAGAGATTGCCAGGTACAAAGATGAATCTAGCAAGGCACAGGCAGAAGTTGATCGTCTCCTGGAAATCTTGAAGGAGGTGGAAAATGAGAAGAATGACAAAGATAAGAAAATAGCTGAATTAGAAAGGTAAGAAAAGAGAAACTAACTGGTGATTCATTAGGTTAGAAATCATAAAGTAAGATTTTATAATTACTTTTGGGAAGCCTAATTTTTCAGTGTATACATCTTGAGTGCTCAGTGTTATTTACTTTTTATTCTAAGTCAGTGCAGATTCTTTTGTTGTCGTCTCAAAGCAGCCATTTGTAATTTGTTGGAGAGTTATGATCTTCAATATTACTTGGCAGAAGATAAGTAATTGATTTCATGATTAAAAAAGCTTTCCATTGGTTCTTTATACTGGTAGTTACTTGCTTTTTGTATCTTTAGTTAATGATAGATGAGCTGCAAATTCGAAGAGCTTAACATTTTATCACTGACCCAGACTATAGTTTTGGAATTGCTATTTCTTTTGGTTATGGATATTTAAACATTTCAGAATTTTTTTAATGAAAAATAAGCTATTACATTAGTACATGATCAAAATTAGAAGGAGAAGCAACCATTTTGAGTTGAGTTGAAGAGACTTGGATGTGATTTTTGTGGACCTCTGTCTTTGAATTCTTAAAAATGAGATATATTTGACCAGATTGAGTCAGGCAGCTTTCAGAATTTTGTCTTTTTTCCCCCTCCCAAGTATTTTAAAGATTTGGCATACACCTCTTGAGCTTTTATGTTATATATTTTTTTTTAAATCGTAAATGCATTGAGATAGCTTTTCTAGTAGAACTTTGTTGAATAGTCAGACAGACTGTGACAGAATAAAGTCGCTTTTGGCTGTATAGTTGCCTGGAGCCTGATCCTTAGGAATCATTTATATTCATACTCTTAAAATGTGAAGAAATATTAGACTATTATTTTGTGAAATTACTGGTAGACCTT
This sequence comes from Elephantulus edwardii, assembly GCF_000299155.1. Classification (NCBI taxonomy): domain Eukaryota; kingdom Metazoa; phylum Chordata; class Mammalia; order Macroscelidea; family Macroscelididae; genus Elephantulus; species Elephantulus edwardii. The sequence goes on along the minus strand of NW_006399846.1, from coordinate 9,909,562 downwards.
AATATTTTCCCCTAGAAATGATATTTTCATATCTGTAGAATTTTTATTTTAAAAACATTAAGAAAATAAAATTCTCCATTTTTCTTCACAAAATACCATCAATTGATCCCTTTCTCACTTATTATTTCTTATTTTTATAATAATTATATTTGGTACCAAATTCTAGATAAAATATATAGAACTCTATCTTTAAATTATAGTTAGCCAATTACCAAAATCCTAAATTTAAATGTGTATTGTATGTGCCTTCCTCTAACTTTGTACTAAACTCCTATCCCTACACACATACAATCATATTTGTGTGAATATATACCTATCTTCTGATATTTTAAAATAAGAAACTTTTGATTGATGCATGAACTATAATTTTGGAAAAGAAATTTCTTGAGATAGTTCCTCTTTTGGCTTTCATTTGTTATCTGAGAACTCTGTATTTGGAATTAGGGTTTGCTATAGCAGGAGTGGCATCCATTTCCGAAATAGCTTGCCTCAGGAAACCCTATGAACCTGGAGAAAGGACGAAAGTTCTACAGGTGTCCAGATCTTTCATTCATAGGGTCACTATGAGTCGCCTACAGCACTTAACAACAACAACTACATTACCAGTAAACACAAACAGATGGCTGTAGAGTCAGAGCTGACTTACAGGTTACAAAAGCAAAGAGGACATTGTCCATCTTTTTCCCATGGACCAGCTAGTAGATTCAAACCTGTTGCCTTTGGGTTGGCAGTATAGCTCATTACCCACAAGGCTAACAGAGCTCCCTTGATAAAATTTTTATTCCTTTTTTGCCTCAACACTGATCTTGTGACTTGAGTGTGATTTGGAATATAACAAATAAGGACTAAATTTGTGTTTAGTATTCATAGAGCAGCTGTTTTGACTACTTATTTCTCCCACACTGAGAAGAAATTATAAATAATCTAACCTTTTCATATACTATCATGTATAGGTTGATGGGCTCTATGCAGATCTGCCCTATGGTCAAGCAAGGCAATAGTTTTGTTTGAGAATTTGACTCAGAATCTCTGGACTACAAAGAAATAGCAACACTAAGAAACACCTTCCAAACAAATTTTTTGTAATTTGTTGTTCAGTGACATAATTTAGGATATAAATAAATAAATAATAGAATCAATAAACTTTATTTGTAAAAGACTTTTACAAATGACATTTTATGGAAGTAGAAACTAAGAACTAGAGAAGTATTCTTGAAGTTATAGAGTGAATGAACAGAGCTAGTAGAATTTCCATTTTTTAAAAAAATTTCCAGCATAATTTTGTGTAGATTCATAATATTCTTTTAGGATTTACTTGGAATTATTGTTTGAAGCTTTCTTATTCATAGAGAATGTATCTTTTTGCCCATCTAGATTTAATGTCTTGAGCAGAAGTGGACATCTAATTATGACTTATTTAGAAACTAAGATTTTACTTCGTGTTATGTCTTTGAATGCCATTTTTAGAAACTGAGCTGTGCTTAGTCTAGAATATAACCAGTGCTTTATATGTCCCAGAAGAGTTTATATTATGCCTTTTGTTCCCAGATTTAGAATTGAGGTGCATGTGTGTGGCGTGTGGCTGCTGTGTTACTTACTAACCATTTGCTCTTTGTATTGCCATTCCACTGTTTCCTTTGTGTGGGTTCCATCTCTCTGTAATTTATCATTTGACTTTCTTCACCTTCCCTTTCATTTGTTTTATCATGGACCTATTCCATTGGGGTTTTTGGTCTTTCTGTGTGTTTATCTGTGTGTGTCCCCTTTGTCCTGGCCATGCCGTTTCTCAGAAAGCCAGTCTCCCGCAAATTGTACCCTCCACGCCAGGTTTCTGTCCCTGCACCGTCAGGGGGGTTTGTTTGGGACTTCCTGGGAAAGTGAGTGTTATGTGACACTACAGTCTTACACCGCAGTGAATGGCTACCGCTGCTCTTGCTACTGCTGCGGCTTGCTGGGAATTTTGCTTGATCAGAATTAAAGAACAGACAGTTACTTATAACTTTTAATTGTACCTTGTACATTGCTTCTGGATAAAATCAGTTTAAGTTTTTTCTTATAAGATTGATATTACTGGCTATAATTGTGTTAGTCATTATTGTTAGCCCATTGTGCCTTTTAAGTAGCCCCTTAAATGATGAAACTGCATTGTCACATGTAATTCATCATGCATAATTAATTTCTAAGGTTTAGCAACCTTTAAAGTGCAAAGCTAAAAGGTGAATGACCTATTTCCTGAACTAAAGAAAACCCTCAGTGTTTTGTACATACATACCCAATATTAATAGGTTTAGATTATATTGTAAAAAAATTGTTATCTACCATAAGAATCTCTTCCTGTGTTGGTTGTAACAGAACAATAAAAGTAAAACTAACCTAAATGTTGTTGAATCAGTTCTAACTCAGGAATTGACCTAATTCTGGGTGATCTGTAGTTCCTATTAGGAAATGATTTCATGTTGTACCGTGGTTCTGACCAAATGCATATTCTTTTAAAAAGAATTATGTAAGTATAAAAAAAAAATCTGAAAATACAAACTGTTGCTCCCAATTAAACCTAAGAACTCCTAATTCTAAATTCATATTTTATATTATGGTATGTATTAGTGTGAATTCAGCCAGAGGAGCAGGACCAATAGATCATAAATAAATAGAAAGAGATTTCTTAGACGTAATTGTGAAGGCTGAATTAGCAAGTGTGAAATTTATAGAGCAGGTGATTTTCGTGAGGGAAGCTCATAGGGGATGGAATTCAGAGGACACAGGCCGGAGCTGTGGTCCATAGGCAGAATTTCTGTATCCCCTTGGAAAAGCCTACTCCATCTTTTAAGGGCTTCTAAAGTTGGGCCCACTCAGATTATCCAAAACAGTCTACTTAAACTGATGAATTTTTTTCACTTACATTTACAGACTTCCTCTACAGGGATGCCTAGATTTGTATTTGATTGACTGTTTAGACAATAGCTTAATACTTCAAGAAAAGTATCACCTAACAGGTGTTTTTGGTTGGGGCATGTAAAAAGAAAGAAAAGGAACTGAAAAGAACATTCTGTGGGTATGTAGATACAGACTAGCCCTGTGAATATAATTGGAAATTTCTAAAGTAACCATTTTAACATTTCTATTTAAATTGATAAGAAATAGGTTCTTCCTTGGCATAACATTTAAAATCTTTAGAAAGTAGAATAATAGAGGGTGATATAATTCTGACAGTAACATTTTTCACTCCTGAAAGAATTATTCATTGTCTGCTCTTTCACCCTTTGAAGCTAAATATTCATGGCATGCTGCATCAGTGGGGTGGTGTTCTCTGTGAGTTTGTTTCTTAGTTTTGTTCTTGTATTTGTTACCTTTTTCTACTACAGTAAAAACTAATGCCCAGAAAATGAAGATTGAAGCAGTTATTTTTAGTTTTGCTCTAATATAAAGTTCATTTAGATTAGATTTAACATGTCATTCAGTAGCTGTTGTATTTAGAGATTGGGAACTGTCTTTTTTGGGGGGGCGGGGGACTGTCTTTTGATTTTTATTTAAATACCCCAAAGAGAGAACAGATTGCTGGCAAGTTGTATTTGGTTCCTAAATGTTAGAAATTTTTAGTCATCTAATCTAAAGAATAATCCTTGTACATGAATGAATAGTATCCTATTAGGATGAGCAGAAAGTGGTACAGGAGTGTGAGGTACATATCTGACCTTATGGAATTGGCTTAGTTTTATTAATGTTGTTGACGGGTACAGTTACCCTTTTTGAAGCTGGTAAAGTTAAGATGTGGCAGTCCCCACATGACCCTTGTTCTTTTTTATAGTATTGTATCTCTAGCAATAAATTGGGCATACCAAGTTATATAGTCTTATTGACTGTATAAAAAGATTTGACTGTGTAGATCTAAACAAATTATGTCTGATATTGTAATGAATGGGAATCCCTAAACATTTAATTGTGTGTATACAAAACCTAGAAGGAGACCAAGAAGTTGTTGTCCAGGCAGAACAAGGAAAGACTGAGTGGTATAAAATTAAGAAAAGCATGCATCAGGGATATGTTCTTTGTCTGTACCAATTCAATTTGTATACTGATCAAATCATTAAAGAATCTGAACTCTCTGAAGAAGATGTGGTATCAGGATCAGAGAAAGATTCATCAAAAGCTGCATTTTGCAAATGAAACAACCTTACTTTCTGAAAGTGAAGAGGATTTGAAATTCTTGCTACAGATGATCGAATACTACAGCTTCAATATCTCAACATGAAGGGAAAAACAGTTTTCATCATTAGATCAATAGGCAACATCATGATAGGTGGAGGAAAGATTGAAAGTGTCAATGATTTCATCTTACTTGAATGCACAGTTAACACCCTTGGTACCAAGAGATCAGGAGACACATAGTATTGAGGAAGTCTGCAGCCAGGGATCCCCAAATTACTGAGGAGCGATGATGTCACTTTGAAGACTTAGGTGTGCCTGAGTCAAGCCATGGTGTTTTCAGTCATTTGCCGTACATCTGAAAGTTGGACCGTGAATAATGGTGATGGGGGAAGTTGATGGCTTTGAACTATGGTATTGGAGAAGAGTTATGAATATCCCAGAGATTGCAAAAAGAACATACAGGTATGTCTTAAAGAAAGTGCAACAAGGATGCTCATTCATGGCAAAGAACACAAATCTTCATTTCACATACTTTGGGCATATAGTTATGAGAGGCTGTTACTTAGAAAGAAACATCACACTTGGAAAGAGAAAAGGTCAGTGAAAGACAGGAAGATCTCCCAAGAGATGGATTAACACAGTGACTACAGAAGCCGAATCAAGGATGTCAAAGATTGTGAGGACAGTACACAGGATGGGACAATGTTGAGATCTGTTATTCATAGGTTTGCTATGAGTTCTCCTCTACTTGACGACACCTAGTAACAATAACAACAAAGAATAATAGAATCTATTATTCTGTGATCCAAATAATTAATAGAAAATGTGGTTTTATTATCTTCCCTCATTTATAAGTGCCAGGATTTTTTTCTTTAATTATTTTATATTGGTTTGCATACCAAGTTCATATACATTGTGTTTCACACTGTCCTTCATTCACATTGAGTTTTATATAATCATTCTGATTTGCTACATTTTATAAAGTTAATCATCATTGAAATAGCAGTATTTTTAATGGATATATAATTTATTTAGGAATGTGATTTGAAATGTAACAGGATTACTAGGTAAATAAAAAAATGCTTTCTTCAAATTTTTACTCCATGGAAGTTGTTTTGTTTTTTTTACTAAATGTCTTTGCTTGGCTAATTTTCCTTTTAATATGCATCTTTGAAAGCATTATTCTTAATTAGATTTATGTTTACTAGACTTTTGAAAGTGGTTAATATCCAATATTTGTGTTTATTGTTTTTACATTCCCTTTAACAACACATCAGTCTCAGAAGGACAAATACTGGATAAGACCATTTAATACGTAATAAACCATAAATGGGGCTCCAGGGGTAAAGGCATGGAAGTAGAGGGATGAGGAGAGTGGGCAAAGGAGAAATCCTGTGGGGACCTGAAAAGACAGGATAATGGTGGATATAGTTCAATAATGATTAATTTTACAAAACACAATGTATGGGAATGATTGTATGAAACACAATGTGAATAAAAGTGTAAATATATATTAATTTTATGTGCAAATCAATATAAAATAATTTTTTTAGAGAGAGTTTGATTGACTCCATGCCAAAGATACAAACCACAAAAACTCCCAGCTCATCAGGAATTTTTTATATGTTTTGTTTTGTTTTTTTAATTTAAAATAAAATTTTTATTTTATACTGAGTTACTTACAAAGTTTGTATACTTTGTTTTTCACACTGAATCTTTCTCATTTCCTATACTTACCCCTCCCTCCACCAATCAAATTGGTGACCCTGTGATTACCTCCCCCACCATGGCCGCCTACCCATCCTCACTCCTCTGTTCCCCCTCCCTCCGTTTTGAATCCTTATACTTGTCTTACAATAATGATCTTACACAGTTTTTGTCCTTAAGGGACTGAGTTAGTTTACTTAGCATAATGCCTTTCAGTCCCTCTCAAGTTAGGTAGTAATTTACAGAATCATTACTCTATTCCATCCTGAAAATGTACCATAATTTCTCAATCCAGTCCATTATAGTTGGACATTTGGGCTGTTTGCATGTTCTTTTTTTCCTTTACACTAATGTATTTCTCGGTTTTATGGAGACTTAGCTGCTACACACTGTACTAGGCTCTGGGCCTATAACAGGAAACAAAATAGACATAATCTCTGCCTTCATCGAGTTTATAATCTCGTTGCAGGGAGATGTGTGGTGGACAATGAAGGTGTAAATGTCAAGTGGTGGTAAACACCTGGAGAATATAAAGCAAAGTACTGATAGGGAAGGTCATGATACTGATGGTGGCTATGTTTGTGAGACAGGCAGGAAAGACCTCTGATTAGATGATGCTTGGACAGAAGGAAGGGCTCTTTTTATTAGAATTATCAGAATTCTTCAGAAATCCTTTTAAAAATAACTTTATTGATACATCATTTATATGGAAAAAAAATACCCATTTTCAGTGTACTACCTAAAATTTGACAAACAGGTATCCTGTGTAATCACTACCACAAAGAAATTTACCCTTTTCATGTATCATTGTGGCAAATCTTCTACCATTCTGAGCACCAGGCAGCTCCAAATCTGAGAACTCTTTTTAGAATTCATTTTATACCTTGCCCTTCAGCCCCTCCTTTTGCCATGTCTTTAGTTTCCTGGTTCATTATTTTAGCGGGATGGAGGAGTTAAAAAGAAAATAGATTTTCATCCACCAAGCATTCATTTCCCTTCTAGTGGAATCCCAACTTTGTTTCCTTTCTTAGCTCCAGGAATAGAGTTTGATTAATATAAGGCAGTCATGGTCATGGTAATCTTTCCCAGTGCTTGGTGGTACACTGAGCATAGAATCCATAAATTATCTGAAGTTATCTGAGGAAAATGCAGAGTAGCTTCTAGGAATTTTATATATTGCTGCAGGAGAAAAGATGATATCTTTCTCTTCGATATTGCCATGTGTCCATATGGTCTGAAGAACTGATGCAGTCACTTTCTGCCAGTTTAAGATGATGTCTCAATCAAGAGAGTGACAGAGCTAAGAAAACCACAGAGAACCTGTACAAACCCTAACAAACCATTCCTGAACCTCCTACTTGATTTTTTTGTTATGGAAGATAGTAAAATGTCTTAAGTTCTAGACAGAATTCAGAAATTTCTGTCTCTTGAAGCTTAAAAATATTCACATTGGTAACAGCAATTTATAATCTTATTTTTGCCTGGCTCCTCTTTAATTGTGTTATTAAGTGCTATCATGCCCTTTTCAACCCTATGAACGACAGATTTGAACCTTGCCCTTTCTGGCTCCATTCTTAGAATTAGTTTGTTGTTGCAGTCATTGTGTTACTCCATCCTGTTGGGGGTTTTCCTCTCTTTCACTGACTCTTCACCTTTCCCAACATGAAATTCTTTTCCTAGGACTGATGCTTCCTGACAACATGCACAGTGTGTGAGATGAAATTTCACTAGTTGGATCTTAGGAGCCCCTTGATTGCCCTTTCTTCAAGACAGACTTGTTTGTTCTTTTGGCAGTCCATGAGATATTCAGTCCTCCCCTCCAGCTCCACACACACTTCACAGGCATCGTATCTTCCTCTATTGTCTTTTTTCATTGTCCAGCTTTCAGATGCTTAAGAAGCAACTGAAAAAGTCATGGCTTACATGAAGGATATATAAGCATTTAATGTTTAAACTGACATTCTTGCCTTTTAGTACTTTGGAGAAGTCTTTGACAGCAGATTTTCCCAATACAACTTATCTTTGGATTTCTTAACTGTTAACAACTTCAGTCTTTTATTCATCTATCAAGATACTGTGTATTAGTTCAGTGGTGAGGATTTTTATTTTCTTGATGTTGAAATGTGATCCATATTTAAAGCTGTCATCTTTGCTTTGTTGTACTGAGTGTTTCAAGTATATTTCACTTTATGCTTTCAGGTTTTTGTTCCACTAATCCTGTTGCCACATTCTTCATCATATATTCCAGATTTCTTGAATGATTTGCTCAGCATACAAATTAAATGTTATCACCAGTTTCCTTAATATTTGCTTAGCATATAAGCTAAATATTGTTGTTGTTATTATTAGGTGCTGTTGAGTTAACTGTGACTCATAGCAACACTTTGAATAACATATCTGAACTTTGTCCTAGCCTGTGCCATCCATGTCATTTCTGATAAATTTGAACCTCAACTAGGCTACTCCTTGGAGGCAAAGATTCAGGGGCTTCGTCTGACATACTTTGGACATGTTGCAAGGAGAGACAGGTCTTTGGAGAGGGACATCGTGCTGGGTAAAGTGGAGGGACAGCGCAGGAGGGGAAGATCCTCTATGAGGTGGATTGATTCAGTTACTGAGGTAATCGGGATGGGTGTGTCAGAGGCAATGCGATTGGTACAGGATAGAGCAGGGTTTAGGGCTGCTGTTGTACATAGGGTCCCTATGAGTCACAAACGACTCGACGGCACATAACAACAACAACAACATTGATGCAATCACTGTAACAGTCCATCTTGTTGAGGGTCTTTCTCTCTTTGACTGACCGTCCACTTTTCCAAATATGATGTCTTTTTCCAAGTATTGGTCTCTTTTACCTACCTAACCAAAGTATGTGAGACAGAGTTTCACCAGTCTTGTTCCTAAAGAATACTCTGATTTCACTTTCTCCAAAACAGTCCATAGGATATTCAGAACTGTTCTTTAGCACCCCAACTCAGAGGCATCAGTTCATCTTCTGTCATCCTTATTCATTGTCTACATTTCAGATGCATAGCAAGTAATTGAAAAGACCAACTGCATCTTAGCCTTCAAACTAAGATCAGTTGCACCTTAGTCTTCAAATTGATGTCACTGTTCTTTGGTACTTTGGCAAGTCCCTTGACAGATTTTCCCAGTGCTACACGTATTTTGATTTCTTGACTGCTGGTGCCAAGGAAGAGACAACCATTGAACAACTTCAGTCATTTCTTTGTATGTCTTGATGTTGCCTGCTGTCCCAGTGGTAAGGACCTTTGCTTCCTTGGTAAGATGTCATACATACTGAAGGCTATCGGCTTTGACCTTCTGCACCAAGTGTTAGCCTCAATTTATTGTGATTCACACAGTCAGATGCCTTTCTCCTGTCAAGAAAAGACAGATAAATATTCTTCTTGTAATCTCTGCTTTCAGCCAAGATCTGACATTGGCTATGATGTCCCTAGTACCTTGGCCTCTTCAAAACCTTCCTTGTGTTTCTGATAGTGCTCTGCCTATAAACTGTTACAGTCGTTTTGGGATAATCTTCAGCAGGATCTTGCTTGTGTGTGATAGCAGTGGTGGTGTTTGATAATTTCCATGGTTTTGTCGGATCACCTTTCTTTTGGAATGGGAATAAATAATGGATCTCTTCCAGTCAGTAGGCTGGGTAGGTGTCCTCCAGATTTCTTGGCGCAACCTGGGTGGGGAGCATGAATGTCCAGGGCAGCATCTGTTTGTTGAACATGTCACTCGGTATTCTGTCAATTCCTGGGGCCTTATTTTTTTGCCAGTTCTTTCAGACCAACTTGAATTTCCTTCTTCATCACCCTTGCTTCTTGATCATATGCTGTTTGATGAAATTCTTCTGTGTCAGCCGGTTCTTTTTGGTACAATGACTCTGTGTTCTCCTTCTATCATCTTTTGTAAGCTTTTAGTCACTTCTGACCATGGAATGATGATATGATGATATACCTCCTTAATAATAATGTATCCCTAATTTGGCTTTTAACTTTCATTTTAAATTTACTTCCCCAGTCAGGATTCCTTTTCTTGTTATGTCTCTTGTTTTCCTAAAATTATCAATGAAAAAAAAGTATAAAAGTTCTTCTAGTTTGTTTCTTCTGTTCTCAGTTATGTCCAAAGATATTTTAGTTCAGTGTTTCCTTTGTTCAGTCCTCTTTGCCCTCCATTGCCTCTGCTCTCTCACCAGTATTTTTTCAGAGGAGAATATGGAGCATATTTGGGCCCTCGATGGAGCAACTACTTGAAAAGAGACTTAAAATAAGTATTTCTTTTTTTAAAAAAATTAGGTCATTTTAAGAAGTTTACAAAGTGTTTGGGTTTCATTCACACACATCAAAATTATTTTTGCTACCAAACTGACTATATTCCTTTAAAAATATGAACATTCCTCTTTTCCTCAGTGGGATTCAGTAAGAAATTCCTTTTCTTTTTTGGTCCTTTAATATAAATAAATACTTTAAAAGCAAACTAATTTGTATTTTGTATAGACATTTCCACTAGGAACTGTAAATCTCACATGTAAGTTCCATAGACTGTTTAATTCTCAACTTACCATGTAAATTTTATCTATGACAGATACATAACTTTAAATGACAAATTGTTGAGAATATACATAACAAAATAAAAACCTAATTCAACTGATATGTTTCTAAGAATACAATTCAGTGACATTTTGATTACTTTCAAGTTGTGTAACCATTCTCACCCGCTTTTTCAGATTTGTTTTTACCCCACTGATATAACCGCACCCCCCTCCTAAGCTTCCTACCTAATTTTTCAGGTGGTTGTTGATACTTTGATTCCTTATATATAGTTCTTATGATGTAATTTAAAAAATAGATATACAAGCATATGTCAGAGTTATTGTGGGCTTGAGTCCAGACCACTGCAATAAAGTGATGATCACAGTAAGGTTAATCACACTTGTGTCTTGCATTGTTTTGTTCCCCTCCCCACCCCCCCATTGCACCTAAGAGTTTTGTTTGCACTATTCTGTAGATTGTTAAGTGAGCGGTCACATTATGGGAAAGTTTATGAAAATTGCTAAGATGTGACAGTTTTAGTGAACTCACACTGTTAGAAAAATGCCAATAGACTTTCTTGATCCAGCGTTATCTAAAGGTTCAATTTGTTAAAAATACAGTATTTGACATATACACTCAAATAAATAAAAGAAAATGCTATTAAGGCAAGGTATACCTATTATTTGTTCATTTCAGTTATTTTTTCTTTGTCATGGTAGGCCTTTCCTTCTCTCTCTCTCCCTCCCTCCCCAGTAAGGTACAATTTGAAGATTTATTTAGTAAATATAGTTATTAAAAGATGGAGGGAAAGTTCTCTTTTCAGCCTTTCATCGTCCACACGTCCTCATATTTTCTCTTCATCGATAACCAAACACATAAGAATTTCACAAATCAAACACATCCCTTATACATTTTATGTAAAATATTATTTTTTCATATTCAGAACATGTCTTTAAACTTGTGTGTATACTTAAATTTTTCCTTTTATAAAAGAAAATTAAGATGAATTTATATTTTACTAAATTCATAGGCAGAAAATGAATTATGTGAAACTCACAGTTTAATATAATTAAACAGGATTACATTTCATTCTCTATATATATTAAACAAAAGTACACCTTTCTCCTTTGTCATAATGAAATTTGATTTGAAAGCTTTCTTTACATTTTAACATTTCCAAGTAATGGCATAACTGGCCTAACTTTCTCTTTGGTAGTAGTATATAAAGCAATAGTGTGTCTTCTGTGCTTGATGAATTGATGTTGCAGATGCATGTGAAGAAAGCTAATGTAGTGTAATTGGATATGGGAGTAGAAGAAAATATATTTCTAAATGTTATTTTATATACCTTTGAGCTGTGGTGCTGGAGAAGAGTATTGAATATAACAAAAGTAAAGTCAAATTAATATATTGGCTTTTATCACTAAATATGTGCCTGTTTTATCTTTGTCTTGAGTATTTTGTATCCAGGTTACCTAAAATTTTTCACTTTTTATTTTCTCATTGTGAAAATGGTCTTATGCTTAGTATTATTTTATAATTGAGATTGTGTTATATTTGAACATTGGTAATAGAGTATAATCTGGAAGTATAAGCTTAATTAGTTGGTCTGCATATTTGTGAATATTTTCCCTTAAATAAATTCTGGATTAGTATTACGTAGGCATTTCTTCAAATATCTACCATGTAGAAATTAGTATTTAGCTGCTTTGTGGCATAACCTACTCCTCACCTGTCAGTGAAATGGGTTCTTTGTGAATTTATTTTAATTATATGGTTATTCAGTTTTGGTTCACGAAGTTCAATATCAGATAATAAACCTTTCTTATTGTTGAAATATAAGATGAATAGCTGCAAGAGGTAGTGATTATGAGAAACCATTTACTGTGTTACTTTATTTGATCAAAGATGAAGTATTTTTTAAAAAAAAAAAAAAAGGAAAAGAGATACTGAAGTACTAAAACTGAAGAGGACTGGTTCTTTTTCTGATCTGCTTGCTTTAGCTTACACTCTGGAGAAGCTGCCTGATTTTTCTGCTTCCTCCTTGATCAATTTCACTGAATTCATTTAAAAGAGTTAATTGTACAGCTTTACAAAGATGGTTCTGTTAGGTCATGTTCCCAAAATTTCTTGTAGGTGCAGTATCATAACATTTGTTAAAACAGTCTGATAAAATTTTGTTCTTACTGGTTGTCCTACATTTTTATTTAGAAGTGTAAACATTAGAATTACATACATATGAAGAACATTCCCTTCTGAATTTATTCCCTAAGGAATGAATTCTGGTGCTAAATTTGAAACATGGTTCGTTAGTAATAAAATAGGTTAGAAGATAAGTGAAGTTGCTCTCATTGGCAGAAAGAAGCTAAAATGTGTGTGTATATGTGTGTGCATTTATATTCATGTCTTATATAAAATCTTGCATCTGTAGAGATTTTTGGACAGTGTCATTGTTGAATTAAAATTATTCTTACTTCATGTATGAGTGAAGAAACAAAATATCATTTGGAAAACTTATTTAGAGGCTGGCCTCTTTTGGCTTATGGTCACTATCAGTGCTTCACAGTGTTAAATGTTTGCTAAAAATCCATGGATTTTATCGATTCCTGAAGAAGCTCCTGAAGCATATAAAGTGTGCGAAGGTTGAGGTGTCAGCAGACTTGCACTCTCATCTTACATCTGCTACTTAGTGTTTGGAAACAAATCATGTTATTTTTCTTTTCCTTCATCCTTTTATATACTGAGGATAATAAATCTTGTTCTGTGTTATTTTCACAATGACTTTTTAAAACTACTTTTGAGTATAGAATTAACCTTAAGCTACAAGTGATGAAGTTATTGAAAACTTAAAGTGCATATTGAATTGGTTGCTTGCATTCAAGAAACCTTTTGTTTTATGGTCTTGAATTAAGACCTAGGTAATGAGAACAATCTGAATGGCTGTGGCCATTAGAAGCCTTAACTGTTTAGAGGATAATATGCATTTCAGTGAAATTGATTAGTTTTTAAAAAGAGAAAACTGCTTGTTGTTATAAAAGGCAATAATGAACCTCAGGGGCTTCATGCTATGTAGGATTATTAAGCATGGCTGCCTGCATCTCTCCTATTGTGCCTTAAATGAATTGACATTTTCAGAGCCGTAGCTTCTTGTTCATTATTGCTATTAAATTGCACCATTTGAGATGGACTTTGGAAGTTTTGCAGTGAGCAGTATTCATTATGATAAGGAAAACATAAAATTACAACTACTTTGACATTTGAGAAACCAATCATAAATTCATAGGTATAAATTAAAATTATCTGAGGTATATCCCAATGGGGCTTCACCTATAGACTCACATCATTGGAAACGCCTCATAGAGCAACTGTGTGGTTTTGTTTTACTCACAGAAGTATTTGTTGTATCTGTGAGAAGAAACTACAACACAGATAATTTTTGGAAGTATCCATAACTATGTAATAGTTAACTTTTTTTAAAAAATTTTAAAAAGTTAAAATTATCTTCACTATAGTAACTGAAACTAACTGCTTTCCTGCTTTTGCTCTCACATCACTTAATGTGGAGTGGGCTGGTGTATGTAGATCTAAGCTGGCTAGTTGTCAAATCACGTAATGCCAGTTCTACTTAGATGACAAGGAGCAGGACTTAGCTGATCCTCCTCCTTTTCCTTTGTGTTTAAGAAATGGGTTTTCTCCCATTTGAAGGAAAGAAAAGAGAGAAAACATTTGCTTTAGAAACTCACATTGATACATAATGGTGTAATCTAATGAGAAAATAAATCCAAAATTACTTATTTTTATTATCTGTGCAGAATCTGTGTGATCCTCCCGTTCTGTCTTGTGCTTTGTTTTGTCTGTGTCCATGAGCAATATTTCTGATTGTTGTCCTCATTAATCCTTTCTAACTTTCTCTTTCACACTTTCTTCCTGGATTTGCTGTTTTCTTCAGTCTCACTTCAAGGTCAGTATGCTTGTACTAAAACAAAACCATATAACTGCATGGTATACTAATCAGTCTAATAAAGAAAAAAATATCTGTTTAAATGGGAAGTGGGAGTGACTTATCTTCCTACTTGTTAAAAAAGAAAAAACAAACACCATGGGTTTTATCTTTGTTCTAGGAAATGGCACATTTTCATTTAAGATGATAGAACTTATTCTAGGAAAGAGATACTTAGAAATGAATGCAGAAGATTTCAGAGGTGTTAAGTTTACCAAAAGAGGAATTCCTATGCTTTCTAAAATAGTGATAATCCTTAGGAAATGAAAATCATATTGACCTTAGTTTTAATTGTTAGAGAAATCAAAATGAGAAGAACCAGCTAGGAGGAAAAATTACTTTTATCTTATTATTTTAGTTTACATTTAATCAAGGCCATTCTAGTTATGCAATGGATTGAAGTGCAGCATGCATTATGGAAGGAAAGTTACTAAAGTCTATTAATTTGTGTATATACTTTTAAATTATTTCACTTAGACATACCATCACACCCTCCTCCTCTTTAAATTTCGGCTTTGTTTTAGAATTCTGCTGTGTGATAGATAGACTAGTAATTTAAAAAGTGACACTACTGTTACTATTTATATATGCCAGATGTGTTATGTTAGAAGCTGAAGCAGAGACAGAAAGAAGCAGAAAAATATTAAGCACAGTGGAAATATCACTTTTGATGACATTGTTGGCATTGCCTGGCAGATGCGACACTGGTCTTTAGCCAGAGAGCTCTCTGGAACTATTAAAGAGATCCTAGGAACTGCCCAATCTGTGGGCTGCAATGTTGATGGCCGTCACCCTCATGACATCATAGAAGACATCAACAGTGGTGCTGTGGAATGCCCAGCTAGCTAAGGAACTACAGATGAAAATATTTCAATAAAGGATTATTTGTTAACCACAAAAAAAAAAAACCCAAAAACAAAAAAAAACAAAACCATATTGGTAACTTATTTATTTGACAAATTACTTTAAAATATTGTTTTTCAAACGTTACTGTGTCTGAATCAAGTGAGTCTTGAGATGTAGTTCTCATTTAGTAACCTGGGTTCTAGTTTCTGTATTTCTGCAAGTTATCATATAGTAAAATGAAGTTACTTACCTGCATAGTATGACTGACAAAGTTTTAGAATGGTGGTTATGAATTAACATTTTGAAATTACTTTCTTCTCTTTTTTTAAGTTTATAGACATTGAATATTTTACTGATTTCTCTGTACCAGTTCATTGTTGTGGTTGTTGTTTTGTAATATTGAGTCAGCACCAATTTATAGCTGACCCTCCAGCAGGTTCAGTAAGTCTCATAGGAAGAGGTGGTGCAGCTGATTTGAACTGTGTGCCTTTGGGGTGGCAGTGCAATTCTTTACCAGTAGGCTACCAGAGCTCCCTACTAGCTCATATGTGAACTTATTATAACAACCTATTTCTCCTTGGCTTAATGATACCATTGACTTGAGTGAATGTCTTGTTTGTATTGGCACAGGTACAAGAGGCAAGTTAAATTTTTAGGATGTTAGACCAAAATGCGTTGGCACCTGTTACCTTGTCATGTGAATGCATAAAAACTTGTTGAGAAGTATAACAAGATGACAAGAAATTTAGGGTGGGGCAAGGGGAAGGAACAAGATTCTTGCCTCAGATTTCAAAACAATTTAAGGCTTAGCTGGGCTGCTTGTATATGGTATTGTACTTTAAAAAAAATTATTTGAATGAAAGTTTACAGAGACTTAGGATTTCCATTCATTCATTGTTGCACTTTTCTCTCTGCCCACCGCTCCCCCAGGTATTGTACTTTTATAGAAATCTTCCTTTCTTGCCACTCATTTATATGATCATATATGAAGTTGTAAATCTGAATATGATAATACAGACTGGGAGAAACACAGGTCATGTTATCTGGCATCTGATGGATCTCCTTGGTGAATTGAATTGTTTGCATTATTAATGTTGACCTGTCTTTAAAAAAATGTTTTAAAGTATATCCAGTGTTGGTATTGTTTTTGCTGGTAAAAGTGTATGTATTGTTTCAGATTTAACCATTTCACTCTTACCTGGGATGTGAGACTTTTAAGCATGATTGCAAGGTCCCCGAAGTAGCTTATTCCTTTTGGCAAGCTAATTTCCTATTTAAGGTACAAGTCTAATGGATTTCAGGAAATTCACCTCTGTCTAGGCTGGAAGAAATGTATCTCATTTTTCTTCGTTTTGTTTTCTTTCACTGAGGTGAGATTATTTTGGTTCTGTTCTGCTTGGGGTATTTGCTGCCTATATAAGCACAAAAGATAAAACTAAAGCTAACTTTTCCTTGAGAAGAGTAGAAATCCCAGAACACTTGTCTTTATGTAGAATGTTTCATAGATCAAGATACAGTTGTCCTAACAGAAAAATGGAAAACTGCTTGATTTAAAATTGGAAATACTGTGAATCAGGGTTTCTCCATACTTAGTGAGTCTATATGCTAAGCAAATTATTTGAGAAACTGGGCTATAGTAAGAAGAATGTAATATCAAGATTTGAGGAAGATTAGTCAACAGCTTGTGCTATGCAGATGATACAACTTTATGGGAAGTGAAGGAGATTTGAAGCACTCAACTGCAGAGGTTCAAATACTACAACCTTCAATTTGGATTACATCTCAACATCAAGAAAGCAACTCCTTAGCAGTGGACTGATAGATAGTCCATGGTAGAGAAAAGATTGAAGTTGTAAAAAATGTGATTTTACTTGGATCCACAATCAACATCTATGGTAACAGTAGTCAAGAAATCAAAAGACATATTGTATTGGGAATATCTGCTGTCAGTGACCTCTGTGCATCCAAGCCATGGTATTTTCTTTGGTTTCCTAGGCAAGTTTGACAGTGAATATGGAAGACTGAAGAAGAATTTATGTCTTTAAATTGTGGTGTTGGTGAAGAGTATTGTGTATTTCATGGATTGCCAAAAGAACCAACAAATCTGCTGTAGAGGAAGTGAAACCAGGCTAGTATTTAGAGGATAGTGTAATGAAACTTCATTTTATGTCCTTATTGCATCTTGCCAGGCAGAACTGATCCTTAGAATGACATGCTTCTAGTAGAGGTAGAGTGAGTCGGGAAAGGAAGGAGGACCATCATCATTGTGGATAGACACAGTGACTGTAAAATGGGCTCAAGTATGAAGGAAATCATAAGCCTGTTGCCGGTTGGGGCAAAGTTTTAATCTTTTGTTTATATATAGAGTTACCATTATGTGTGGTAGTCAACACAATGATTCCTAACAACAACAGCAACAACATAGCTTACAAAATCAATTGTGAAGATTATGAAAGTTATTTTTCCCAAATAGTGAAAATGGATTCCCATTTAGTGTGATTTTCAAATTGAGAGCTAATAGGAACGTTGTTGGCAGGGGATTTTCCAAAAGAACTAGAGGCAAAGCACAGTAGGACTGGAGAATATATCCTGCTAGTGCACAGCTTCGGGAAGAACAGTACAATTCTTACAGAATGTGTTATGAGAGAGGAACTTAGCACAGGCTAGCTTTATCTAATTAAAGGAGGTTAATGAAATATAAACCATATCAAGTTGCCTGTTCTCTATAATGAGCTTGTCTGTTGAAGAAATTACAGAAAATCAAATTAATTCTTTGTCTTTGCTGTATTACAATGATGATTTTAACAGCCACCTAATTATCACCTTCATTCTCTCTTCACCTCTTTCTCGTTGTGATTTTACACTATTTTCAAGCTTGTGGAAATCTGATTACCTGCCTATATAAAATGTTACACTCTTAGGATAAACGAGAAATTCCTTGCTTAGCATGATATAATTATTACTCATTTTCTTACTTTTCGTTTCTCTCCACTCCACTTCTCCAGCTTAAAACTCTAGTCCTGTTGCACTATGAATGTTTATCCCAACATGGCACACCCCTTTTTCCCTTCTAGGCTTTTGCTCCTTTGTGCCTTATGCCAAGCAAGTCTGATAAATCACTTCTTATTGTGTACTGTATAGTTGGAACTGACCCTCTACCTGGTTTTCAGAGACAGTAAATCTCATGGGAAGAAAAAAAAATTGTCCATTTTTCCTGCAGAGCAGCCAATGAATTTAAAAGAGGAGATAGAAGATTTTTACCAACTTTTACAATCGGAGATTGATCGAACATGCAACCAAGATGCATTGATAATAATAGGTGACTGGAATGCAAAAGTCGGGAACAAAGAGGAAGATTCAGTAGTTGGAAAACATGGACTCGGTGACAGAAATGGAGCTGCA
>NW_006399846.1:9872467-9888787 GCF_000299155.1 Elephantulus edwardii | reverse complement strand
CGCAGGAGAGGAAGGCCCTCTATGAGGTGGATTGATTCAGTGACTGGGATAATTGGGATGGGAGTGTCAGAGACAGTGCGATTGGCACAGGACAAAGTGGAGTTTAGGGCTGTTGTACATAGGGTCGGTATGTGTCGCAGACGACTCGACGGTACATAACAACAACAACAACAACAAGCCTTTGGGGTTGACAGCACGATTCCTTATCTGGTAGTAAATTACCAGAGTTTCTGAAGTTTCATTTTCTTTCCAGGAAGGAAAGCTTTTTCTAACCCTCACGAGCAACTCATACTAGGTTCGGTACCTTTCCTGTCCACTCTCATAGCACTTCACATTTACAGTATTTGCTTACGTTCTAGAAGGTACTTGAGAGCAGGAAGTGTTTTATTCATAAGTTTGATACATAATAAAGAACCCAATACCACTTGCTGATACGTCATTTCTGACTCAGTCAGCAGAGTTTTCAGTGGCAGATATCACCAGGTCTTTCACTAGAGGCGCACCTGGGTGGACCCAAAGACTCAGCTTTTGAATTAGCTGCTCATGTACAGTTTGCATCACCCTGATATTTGATAGTGGTGCTTAAACAAATGTTTATCTATTTAGTGTTTAATGCATATGCAGAGCATTTGTATACTGTCAGTGTCAGATAAATGTAGATTTTCTATGTTTTAGAGCCTACTTTCTTCTGAGTAAATCCTTAAGTATATTTTTTTTTAGTTAATTGGTAAAACCCTGATTCTATCCTCTGGTGGAGTTTATCTTCTTTACCTGTATTTGGTCTAATTTTCTGGCACGCATATGGTCAAATTAATTTTCTCTGTATGTAAAATTGTTCAGGTGTAGAATTCTCATCTTCCTTCTGGGGGACCTGGGTTTAAATTCCAGCCACTGTACCTTTTATGTTGCCTCTAGCTGTCTGTCAGCGGAAGCTTGGGAAGCTTGTGTGCTGCTATATTTGAGGAACTGGTTTCAAGGGTAACATCCAAGCTAACTAAGATGGTTTGGGAGAAAACGATAATTTAATGAAAATCAACCAATGAAAACCTCATATAGATCATAATGTTGCAATTCCCAGCTAAGCATGGTTGTAGCACAGTCAAGAGCAGTTTCCGCCAGTGCTTCGTAAGGTCACCGTGTATCAAGACCATCTTGGTGGTAGCTAGCAATAAACTTTTTCCTGACTACAAGACTTTTTAATTTGACCTTTTGGATTGTCCATGTAAAGTAAAAAAACAATTATACTTTAAGATTATGTAGTATCTTATCATTTAAAATGTACTTTCACATTCACTATCTAATGCAAAGAATAAAATTTAAGGTAAGAGCTAAGGAGGGCTCATTCTGTCATAGTCATCATTTTAAGTTGAGAGAAAATAATAGCTACAACTATAATACAACTGTATCTCATTTTTTAAAAAGAAAACTTGGAAAATTTTAAAATATTTTATTTCTTAAACAAAATTTTAAATCTACAGAAAACCATAAAAAGGGGGAAAATCTTCTATTCCTTTTTTTTACATTTTTATCCATTTTCTTTCGTATATCTCTTTGTATACATGTTCAAAATAATTTTCCATATTTAGCTTCATAGCTTTTCCTTTAACATGTCTTTTTGGAATTAAGAAAAGTAATCATTAAAATGACATGCTTAATATTTTAAAAATCTGAAATCGGTATTATTAATTTTTTTATAAAACATACATGTAAGCACACACTTATAGTACACACATATGTAATATGTGTTATGGATAAGGATAGAGGAACAATCAATTTTTTATTTTCTTTCTTAAAACACAAATAAAAATACCTTGACCTAGTTTTATGGCTTCGAGTTAAGGGATGGGATGACCTCACTTACTCTCAGATGTAATTATGATGAAAATGCAGGAGAATAAACTAAACAGTTTTGTACTGGATCAGAAATTTAGCCCCTAGTAGTTGTCTTAACCAAAATATAGTCAAGTGGCTTTAATTAGGATCTTTACTCTGTATGTCATAATGCCCACAAATAGGCTATTGCCACAGACTTTAGTAGTTGCCAGCACCATCTGGAATAATTCACAATTGCAAGGTAAAAGAATTTGTGTACTATTTCAAATTTATTTCTCTCTTATAATGGAGAATACTGTCTTTGCATTTAGTAAATCAATTTTACGATGAATTTAACTTTGAGAAAGAGCAGTTTGATTCATGGAGACAGAATATTGTTCTAGTCTTTGTCTTTTCTATTACAAAAATATCAACTTTTTTTACACTTCATTAATGACTGTTATCAGATGAAGAAGAAGCCCTAGTGGTAGAGTTTGTTCTATAGTGGACTGCTAAAAAAAATAAAAAAAGTTGGTGATGATTCCAGCAGCTGCCCTGCAGGAAAGGATGAGGCTCTATTCTCCCATAAAACTTTACAGACCTGGGAACATGACAGAGGGGCAGCCTGAGTGGGCAGTGATTTGGTGGCATTTGGTTTGGTAGGGTTATAAAAATGTAAAGTATTCACTTTCTTTATCAAAATAAAAACTATTTACATTTCTCGAGGTATTAGTGGTTTAATTATAGTCTCTGTGGCTAGAAATCTAAAATGAGACTTTTATTTTTTAAAAAATGTAATACTGTTTATTTAACTTCAAAAACATTTCTGCATTCTGAAACATACAAAAAAAGGAACAGAACATTGCAAACTGTATAAGACAGAAGGTTCTGGAACTTCCATGGATGCAGTGGTTCTTAATTTTGTTGACACTGAAGAGTTCCACAACTTGTTTACAAAGAAAGTTTAAAAATTACTCCAACTTAACAAAATGAAACAAACCCCCCAAAATACAAATACTTTTCATGCCTGCTGACCTCATATTTGCCCAGCTAAGAATGGGAGCAGATGCTATGTCACTATATACAAAAATAAAACCATCTGAAGCTAAATGAATGCCCACCGCAGTGTCAGCAGGTCAGCTTCTCAGTGCATGCCCTGAGCTCCGGGCCCCAAAGGGCATCTTCCCTCACCCCAGCCTCAGTGCCAAGCATGGACTAACAAGAGTTTGTCTTGGTTGTTTTTACTTTTTACTAATTATATGTACAGCTGAAAACTCGAGATTTCTAGCCAACAATCTTAGTAAATACCACCTTACAAATTACACAAATGGGGGAAATATCAGAAACCTCTTTAAATGCCTTGTCATACTAACAACAAAGTGCATAATCAGGAGAACATGAGAGTGCCTTTCCATTTTTAAAATGCCTGGAAAATGAGAAGGGGAACTTCAGTCAACTGAAAAATAATCATTCATTCCATAGTCCATAAAAAAATCACTCTGCTAACCTAAAGGTCATATTTCTCTGGCATCAAATCCACAGGAAGCTCCAAAGGAGAAAGATGGGCATTTCCCTCTTGTGAGAGTTAAAGACATATACAGCTCTGATAACGGTTTTAGGGGGCTCCTGACACCCATGACCGCTTCATGTAAACCACTGACGATTTCTAGAGCACGAAGAAAAGACTGCAAGATAATCATGATACAGTTTTTTAATTAAACCTAATGAGGGCAACAGACAGGTGTCCAAGAGATGCAGCAATCACTGCACCCCCTACACTAAGGTGTTCACAAGTAGACAGAGAGACTCTTTTATTCCTCCCCCTCCACATCCTTTTCATCTTCCTCTTCTACCTTTTCCTGGGCTGCTTTAGTTGGACACTTCGCATCATCAAACATCTCCTTGGACTTAAGAGTCAGCAACATCCTTCTCATGCTCCTCCTTCAGTTTTGCTGTCTTGTTGATGTAAGCTGCTTCTCCCCATCACTCAGGTTCTTCCACCTCTCACCCAGCTTCTTGGTCTCATCGCCATAGAGATGTCAGGGTTTGTTGACTTGATCTGAGGACAAAATTCAGAACAAAACAGGAAGAATCTAGACGGAGGCTGTTTAGGAGCATTAGGATCCTTCTCCTTTCCTCCTTTCACTGGCCCACAGTCCTTCATTTCTCGGTCATAATGCACCTTATCTACCTTGGCCATCTCATTGAACTTGGCCTTTTCTTTCCTAGACATAGTCTCCCACTCTCAGAGCAGTTCTTAGAGAATTCAGCAAAATTGACTGGAACCCCTCCGCTGTCCACACAAAGAAGGCGTAAACAGACATCTTGCCCTTTGGTTTCTTAGAGTCACCTTTAGTTATCTTATCTGTATTGTTCATGGTCTGGGCAGTGTAGGGCATGATGCACCACTCAGCTCTTAGCCTCATGCTAGCTGCTGTCCCAAGAGCCACTTCTAAAATAATACTTGAGTAACTCACTAGCCTATGTGTTCTTCAGTGAATTTTTATCCTGCTTTTAGTACCATTAATTTATTGTCTGATCATGGAAAATTTTGTTATAATCAAAATATTGTGCTTGAGAATAATTATAGCTAATGTTAGATGGATCTTGGAAAGCGGGGAATACCAGAGGAATGTCTGTGTGTCATTGATTATGCAAAGGTGTTTGATTGTATTGATCATAACAAAGTGTGTCTAACTCTGAGAAGAATGGGAATCCCAGAACATTTGATCGTGCTAATGTGAAACCTCTACTTGGATCAGGAGGCAGTTG
Source organism: Elephantulus edwardii (assembly GCF_000299155.1). Taxonomy (NCBI): domain Eukaryota; kingdom Metazoa; phylum Chordata; class Mammalia; order Macroscelidea; family Macroscelididae; genus Elephantulus; species Elephantulus edwardii. Next base: position 9,884,203 of record NW_006399846.1, on the reverse strand, counting down.
TCAGAACAGAGCAAGGAAATGCTGCATATTCAAAATTGGGAAGGGGGTATGCCAGGAATGTGTCCTATCTCCATACCTTTTCAACCTGTATGCAGAACAGATTATCCAGGAGGCTGGGCTCTATGAGGAGAAATGTGGTATCAGGATTGAAGGAAGACTCATCAACAATCTTCATTATGCAGATGACACAACCCTGCTTACTGAAACTGAGGAGGACCCGAAGCACTTTCTGCTTTCTGTGGAAGGTCAGAGACTGTAATCTTCAGTATGGATTGAGACTCACTATCAAGAAAACAAAGATTCTCACCATTGGGCCTATTGGCAGCATCATGATAGATGGTGAGATTGTTAACAGCTTTAGTTTGCTTGGATCCATAATCAACACTGTTGGCACCAGCAGCCAGGAAATTAAAAGACATATTGTGATGGGAAAATCTGCAGTTAGAGTCCTCTCTAAAGTACTGAAAGAGTAATGATGTTAGTGTGGAAACTAAGGTGCACCTGATATAGGCCATGGTCTTTGCAATCACTTGCTTTGCATCAGAGAGCTGGACAATGACTAGGGATGATAGAAGGAGAATTGATGCCTTTGAGCTGTGGTGTTGGAGAAGAGTATTGAATATACCATAGACTGCTAAGAGAATGAACAGGTTGGTCCTGGAGAGGGTGAAGCCAGGCTGCTCCTTCGAGGCAAGGATTCTGAAACTTCATCTGACATATTTTGGACATGTTGCAAGGAGGGACCAGTCCTTGGAGAGGGATGACATGCTTGGTAGGGTGGAGAGAAAAAACCTCAATGAGATGGATTGAGTCAATGACTTGGATAATTTAAGTAGGTTTGTCAGAGACAATGAGATTGGCACAAGATAGGGCAGAGTTTAGGGTTCTTGTACATAGGGTCGCTACGGGTTGCAGGCGACTCTATGGCACATAACAACAACAACAACAACAACACATGATTGTCTTAGTAAGAGCCAGAAAAGCAGTGTATTCAGTAAATGCAGCATTCATTCATCATGAAAATGACTTTTGGCAGATAAAGAAAAAAAATGTTTCTGCATACTTAACAGTATATATACTTAATGGTGAGATGTTAAAAAAGTATTTCCTATAGAATACAGAAAAGACAAAAATACCCACTATAACTCCTTTTCATTCTTTTCTAAAAGTCAAAATTCAATTAGAGGAGAGAAAGGGGGAGAAGAGGGGGAGGCAGAGTGTGTGTGTAAATATTATTTGGGTTCAGAGTCAGCACCCATGTTAGCACCAATGAAGAAATTAAAAGACATTTTGCTTTGGGAAAAATCAAGATCCTTTTTAAAATGCTAACAGAGCAAGAGTGTGAGTTTAAAAACTAAAGTGCAGCTAATCTAAACTATGATATTTTTAGTTACGTTATATGCATGTGAATGTTGAAAAGTGAATAAAGAAGACTGCAGAAGAATTATTGCTTTTTTATTGTGTTGATGAAGAGTGTTGAATATCTCATTGGACTGCCAAAAGAACAAACAAGGCTGTCTTGGAGGAAATACAACCAGGGAGCTCACTCATTGGAGGCAATGATGGCTAACCTTCGTCTCACACACATTGGGCATAATGCCAGAAGGCACCAGTCCATGGAAGAAGATACCAAACTTAGAAAAATAGAGGGTCAGTGAAAGAGAGATGGTGTAGTTATATGGTTTAATCCAGTGCCTGTTATTACAATGGGTTTCAGCGTAGCAGAGATTGTGAGGTTGGCACAGGATAGAGCAAGGTTTTCATAGGCTGATCAGGGGTCAGCATCAGCATAAGAGCTCTTAACAGTATCATCTAGTAAACCCAAAATTATCCCCAAGAAATTGATTAAAATTAAAATTAGCAGGAGCATTTACCAAGCTTTCCAGATATAAAATTTATATTCAGAAATCCAATTTCCATTTATTTTTTCTTTTGTTTATTGGTTTGTTTACAAAGTTTGCATACATTATTTGTTTGACACTATTCTTCATTTACATCATGTTTCATACAGTCATTCTCATGCATTTTGGGGTTTTTGTTTTGTTTTTTTTTAATTATGTAGGAATTTTGTTGTTTTTTTCCAGTTGACATTTCTATACCAGCAAAAATTTTGTTAGAAAACAGAATTTTTTAAAGAGATACCACTGAAATAAATTGGGAAGTTTCAAACATTGCCTGGAAACTTAGGTGAAATGATGGTGGAAAGTTAATTTTACACAACAAAAAGAGACCATGCAGTCACTGTTGTTTGCAGTTGAATTGCTTCTGACTCACAATGACTCTACCAAACAAAATAGGATGGCCTCATAGACTCTTTTAGACTATCGTCTCTACAGGAGCAGTTAGTCAGATCTTTTCTCCCAGGAACTAGAAAGTGGGCTCAAAGGGCCAATCTTTGACTTTTGGCCAAGTACTTAATTAGGTAGATGAACTAGATGGTGCCCACATTCCACTACTCTGATAAGTGACACAATTGAAAAAAAAAATCTGAGGATGAAAGACTAAGTAGAACTAACTCAAATTCTTTAATAAAAGAACAAAAAGACCAGCCCTACCTAGACTAATAGAAACTGGAGGAACCTTCAAGATTATCACACTGAGATGCCCTTTTAGCTTGGAATTGATGGACTGCCAAGAGGTATCCCTTCAGTAAATAATAGATTGGCTTAGAGAATAAACAGTGTCACCTCTGAGAAATGTGCTCTTTACACAGTCACAAGTTTAGTCAGTAGTCAGCATTTACCCAGAAGCAAAGAAGAACAAGGAAACAGAACACACAGACGGGAATAATGAGGATGCTAACACATTGTGGAAATTGTAACCAATGTTACCAAACAATTTAAAAAGTTGTTCAGTGAGATTCTTAATATTTGGTATATATAAAAAGTTGTTCAGTGAGATTCGGTATATATAAATCCTTACTTAAAACACTAAATATACATTATGTATATATTATTTATTGTTAAAGGACTATCTTTATGGACTGGAGATGAGAATATTTTGTGCAAAGGTATAGAATTTGAGACCATAAGGAGATGATTTATGTATTTGGAAAAAATGAATTTTTTTATGTTAATGAAAATATAAAGCAGTCAAAGAAACAACTTAGTTTGAAAGAAATTTTTTATACTACATATAAGCGTAAAAGATTTCTACCCAGAAATAGAAAAATACCTAAAAGTCAACAGCTCTGACTTGGAACTCTGATGCCCTAGTGGTAAGATTACTTTGCAATCCAAAAGGCACATGGTTCAAATCCATCAGTTGCTCCATGGGAGGAGAATGGGCATTCTCCTTTCATGCAATTTGTTGTCTCTGAACATTGAATGGAGGGTCAGCTAGGGTGGTACCAAATCAGCAAACACAACAACAACTCAACAAGTAAAGATAGCCTCTTTGTAAAATTGACAAAAAAAGAAATACAGCTACTTCTCAAGAGGAAATTGCAATGGTCAAATACCATATGATGTTCTTCATGGTTATCAGGGATATTAAAAATTAGAGTAAGATGGTGTTGTTAAGTTGCTATCAGAGGTGGCAAATTTTGATAATTCCGTGTGAAGCAGTACTAACCATTGCCCTGTGGTGTGCTTGTCCATTGCTGTGCTTTCATATCAGTATGTTACCTTTGAGAGTTTTCCCTCTTTTTTTCCCTTGCAATTATTTTTTTTTCCAATTTTACACTGGTTTACAGTGTTTGTATACGTTGCTCCTCATATTGGATCCTCCTCACCCCCAACCCTTTCACTCTCCACCCCAACCCTTTCTCTCTTCAGCCATCACTGTTCCCTCATTTTGAGGGCCTCTTAATCAAATAGAATGTCTTTTTTGTTAGAGGTCTTTTCTGAATACATCTGCAGAGTAAGTTAGCCAGAGTCCAGCTATCTTCTCTTATAAGGATCATTTTAGTTTTATTTCTCCTGAGGCTGATTTGTTTACATTTTTGGTAGTTTATAATCAGTATTTTTAACCAGTACCAATAAGAGAATGCATCAATTATTTGTCTTTGTCACTGTCCTTATTTCCTATACATGTGAAGCAACTGAAAAGACAGTGGCATGGAAATATATATATATATTACATTTATGTGTAGTTTTATACATATGTCACATATTTATATAGAGAGTAACAGAAATCCAGATTGCTGAAAGGACAGGCACTGAGAAAAATTACCTGGGAATTTTAGCAATGGATACAATATTCTTTATCTTCAGTTGAATTTCAAGATTTTATCATTTTATCGGGGCCTCTGGTGGGTCTTTGGGACTGACTCCACCAGCTGTTATGCAGTAGAATGGACAATCATCTGTGTCTCTGAAAACCTTCTGGAGGGTTTGCTGTTGGTCAGTTTCAACAGTCATTTACCTCATACTGTTTATGTCACATACATCTCATATGTGAGGTAAATAATAATAATGCCTTTTATGTTCAAAATATTTTCTTTTATTAAAAATAGAGTTGTATTTCAAAATTTTCCTTAATCAGTCATTCTTATATATATTACCATTAATGTTGAGAGACTTCATACAAGCAACGTTAATTTTAGAATTGGTTTCTGTTTTCTGTCAGTTCAAAGTAAATAATACTTTTGCTTTATTATTTCATTGAGCTTCATTCTGGATTAAGATGTTCTTTAGAGGGAAACCAAATATCAGTATGAAGAGTTTGTTACTGTTGTTAGGAAGGAATTTTGGAAGTCGTAAAGACATTTTGCAGCAGGATGTTTTGTTGACTTTCACCAACATTATTAGTCTATATTAAACATATGTTGATTTTTTGTTTCTATATGAAATGCTTGATTTTTCCTCCCCTTTATCAATAGGCAAGTGAAAGACCAGAATAAGAAGGTAGCAAATCTGAAGCACAAGGAACAGGTGGAAAAAAAGAAGAGTGCTCAGATGCTAGAGGAGGCTCGGCGGCGGGAGGACAACCTCAATGACAGCTCCCAGCAGCTACAGGTTAGAATGCAAGGAGACTCTGAATGGATCCGGTCAAGAAAGCCAATCCATAAATGCATGTTGTTTTTCTCTGCATCTTTATCCTACTTTTTCTCTTTCTAACCTTGCTTGCTGCCTTCTTCTTTGACCAAATGTTTAGCAATAAAAGAATGGCTTTAAATAGAAGTGGCACATTTTAGCCCAAAGCTTTCTGAAGACACCTCAGTATAGGAGAAATTTCTTACGTTACTTCAAGTTGGTCACACTTAATTGGTAAGTTTAATGTCAAGTGGTCACTGTTACCCTTCAGGATAGTCAATGTAATCGTTTTCCAGTTCTGTTCATTAAAGAATATTAATAATCTTTATCTAATTTCCTTCTTTTTCCATTATTGCTTTTCCTTCCCGCACCCTATATATTTCTGCTTTCTTTTCTTATTGTAAAAATTTAATGGTCAATAATTTACAGTGAGAACGGACATATAAACTGTGCATTTTTTTGTCTCTTAAAAAAGTGATATTTGGTATGTAAATAGAATTATTTGCAGATTATATTAAACCACACTCAGCAGCAAAAACAGGCACTGTGTGATGTGTGCCAATTAAACATCTAGTATTTGAAACTGGGTCTCAGCCATTCATTCACTGTAATAGAGTGACTTAAGTGATAGTGTCTTCAGTTTCTAGATGAGGAAACAAACTGAGGCGCATTAAATGGCGTAGTTAAGACTCCGTGTGGCTTTCTAGGTGGCTAGGCCATGATGTATACAAGGACTTTCTGCATCTATATGCTGTCCTTTTAATCTTGTCCATAATACTTTACAACAGACACTTAAAGATTTTACAAGTGAATTCCATGAACTTCATAGAATTCTGTGAAACTTCTGGTATTATTCCTAAGCTACTATTAGATTATTTTTCTCTCTTTAACAACTTTAGTAAGTAAATCAGTATAAAATAAAAAAAAAATATTAGAAAAATAAAAGATAAAATCTTTATAAACTTTTTTCTTAATCTTAAGCCATGCAGTATCTCTTTGTTCCATTAAATGTGCCTTCCTTTGTAGGTTCCACATGAGCACAATTAAATGTTCTCGAATTCCCCACACACACACAAATATGATAGTTACATAATCCTGAAATCTAAATTTTTACTAGAAAGATTTGGAGGACTTACTCTCTAGCAGCCTCTTTAGAATTTAAAACAAACTCATGAAGATTTTACTTTTAAGCTTTCTGTACCTTCTTCCAAGTATAAGTTATGTGTTCCTGATAGGTTCAGTATAAAGGGCCTTAAACATACTAACTCTTTTCGAAAAGGTAGAGTAACAGTTTTCCCTTATATTGGCAACAGTCAGTATTGACAGTTTTCACTTCTTCCTGCTGCTGCTTTTTTTGTAGCTGGCGGCAGGTCAGGATGGTGACAAACTTATGCTGAAATGACGGGGAGGGTTTTTCCCTAATTATCATTGAGAGTGAGTCTTTTTTTATATTTTGAAATTTCATAAATGTCATTCAGATGCCTCTTCCAGAGTGACTTTTTTCTTGTGTTTTTTGCATTAGTTAGCTTCATTTTTGAGAGCATATAAATATTTGCTTATAAATATTGTTTTGTGCTTTCTGGTTCATATCTTTTTAAATTAATCTAGAATTTATTTTAATTACTGTATTTTGTGTGTTGAACATTTTCTTGACAGCTTATAATTTTACTAGAATATTAATAGGAATTTATTTCACTGCTCACTGATTTGAATCAGTATCTTTGTTATTTTATGAAATTTCTTAATTTCTGTTTCTAGGATTTCATCCCCCTTTTTTACTCTAGAACTCCATTATGATTAATGATAGGAAATCCTTTACTTTCCTGTGATACGGGAAGCAGTCTTTATATGTACCCCTCACCTATGTCATTTATGTTCCATTTCTCCCCCAGTTGAATGTGTTTGTATTAAGTGTCTTTTTATAAAAACAGTTATTATGGTAATACCCACTCAATGTAGTCTCTTATTTTTTTCTTTTGTAAGATGAGAGATAAAACAAGACCTATTTATTTTATATATAGAAAAATTAGTTTATACTAGATAAGTGACTTTTTTATTGTTTTCTCAGTATATGATAGCTATTAGAGTTAGAAAACTTATAGCTGATAGCCATATGTAATTCTTTAAAACATCATGAAAAAACACTGGACTACAAATTGGCGTACTTGGGATCTGACTTTTGCTTTTTTATTAACTAGTACTGTACCTAGTTGTGTTGTTTAAAAGCTGGGTTTTCTAATTATTATGTTAGACCTCACTGGTCTCCAGTTACCTTAATTGTGGACTCATCAACATGATGTGAAAATCATCAACAACTGTCGGAGTAGTGTGAGAGAGAGAGAGAGAGAGACTGCTTTCCACACAGTAGAGCAAGACCTTGGTGATGGTGGTGAAGAGAGTATGGCACTGTTGTGAAGAAACTGTGGCAAGGTATAACCAGAGGAACCCTGAGATAAAAGCCACAGTTAAAGATTTTGCCTCCTGATTGATCGAACTGGCCCATAGTTAAAGGTTTTGCCTACTGGATCATTGAAAGAAAAGGTGACTTTTAGCTACTTTGAGACAAACCTTGCTAGATGATTAAGGAAACCAGGGACTTCTTGAATTATTCCCACTGAACTGAAACCAGAATTTTCACTAATTTAGAAATTATGTCTTGCTGGTATTCTGGCTTGGGACTGCTTCTATAAAACCTGGACTTGCATTGGGTGATATTCTTTGCCTCCCTCTCTCTCCAACCTATTTCTCTAAAAAATGCCACTCTCAATACCACAGATGTAAGTCATAATAAATATCATTCCCAAATGATTGGTAGAAAAAAGAGCAGGCGCCTGGGAGGTGGCATGTCTGACCAACCAGCTGTTTGCTACTAGGGATACTTATTGATGGGGACAGTTCACCTTTATGAAGTGGGTTGAAGTCAGACTCTGCTACCCTCATCTTGCATCATCTACTCCCATTACACTAGTCAAAACATGTGTCTTAGTAACAGTGAGCATTGTAGTCTCTAAGAATTATTCCCCACTAGAAGAAGTTTTGAAATCAGGAAGGGCATCCCCTTCCTAAACAACATGCTTTCCAAAACCCTATGAACCTGATAAATGTCGATAGTTATGGAAAGTCTTCAGGCCTTTTGTTCAGAGGGTCACTATGAGTCGTGCTCAACTCAAAGGCAGTCAACAAATAACAACAGAAGAAGTTAGAAATCCTTGGAAATATAATATCCATATTGGAAAAGGAATCATAAAGGATAAAAATGAACAGTGGTTCTTAAGTAAGTTTTTCAGTAAATTTAAAGTAAGTCCAATTAAATTGCCTTTCTAATTAGGTCCTAGATGAAGATTATATTGCTGGTATAAGGGCCGTAGCATCATTCAGTAGGAAAAACAAAAAAGGCTGTATGTGAAGACTACTGGATTTGTATAGAAGGTACATAAGAGTAAACTTGAAGGAAAGTTTGAGCATATTGAAAGACTAATGATGTCATGGAGTAATGTAAGCTGTTCACACATTTTGGTTTTTTTAATTTCAATATTTACTATCTCTGAAAACCAGCTGGAGAGTCAGCTGACTTGACAGTATACAACAACCAGAAATAAAGAATGAATTGGGCTGCAGCCATTAGTGACTGCTAAAGATCATTAGATATAATACTGATGCTGAATTTTCAGGGAATGGAGCAAGTTGATACCACTTGCACTCATTGAGAAATCTTCCTGTCTCTCTTTTTAAAAAAATAAATAATAAAGATAATCAGACATTTTGAGCCATGATGCACATCAGGGAGTACACAGTATATGTCAAAAGAGTCAAATCCTAATGTGATCAAATGAGATAAAAGAATATATTACCTGTGGAAATGCTAAGTACCAAATTTATCTTATGAAAAATTCAACATGCCAAAAGTTGGTGTCTTAAACTAATAAATGGTAAATTGAATATGAATGTGTATATTACAAATAAAACAAATAAAAGAATTCAGAAACTTGTAACTTTAAGTAAACACAGTATTTAGAAGTCAGTTGGATGCTGACTTGACTAAATAGTTGATAAAAAGATGCTTATGAGTCCTTGTGGGAGATGCGGAACCCTCATGTGATATCAAATGTTATTTTAAAGTTTTCGGTTACTTCAGGTATTTATAGAATTGTTTTATGTTATCAGTTATTGACTTATATAGAAGTATTTGTGGATAAATGACATGATGTTTGAGATGAGGAAATTGATAATACTAGTCTATTTTAAATTTTTTTCATTTTCTTTTGTTTTTGAAAATATATATATATATCTCAAAGTGTACACCAATTTGACAATTTCTCCATATACCATTTAGTAAAGTGATAACATTCTTTGAACTTTGCAACTATTCTCACCCTCCTTTTTTGGATTGTTCCTGCTCATTAACAGAAATTCATTGCTCCTAAGGTTCTTACCTAATCCTTCAAGTTGCTGCTGTTAATTTGATCCTAGTTAGAGCTTGGTACTCAAGACAGATATTTTTTTATTACCTTAGCTAACTTATTGATTAATTTTAGAGATGATTCCTGGGAGGTAGAATCATTCTTGGTTAGTTACTGAGGATGGGAAGAGAGAAGAAGTGGAATAAAATTAATTAATAATTAGAGTACATATTAAGGTGGGTGAAAGGCATGACATTAACCAATAAAGAGATGATCGGTACAATATAACTAAAGAAGGGGAAAACACAGAGAGGTATATATGGATTATAAGCAGGAAATGGAAAAAACATATAAAAGGGTATTATGAATATTGAAATTAAAAAAACCAAAATGTGTGAATAGTTAAATGAAAAAATTAATTTACTTTGTAAACATTTACTCAAATCACAATAAAAAGTAGTTTAAAAATTTTAAAAAGGAACATGACTTCTGAATATCCCCCGACCCCCAGGATTTAAAGATTTACACAGAACAATTGTCTCAGAGGTTTATCCACTTTCATAGCTTTGGGAAATCTGATAACAGAATTTGAAATTCTGTTTTATGTTTACTTCTCTTTGATCAGGAGTCTTCAATAGAGAATCTTTGCACTGAATTTTGAGTTAATGGTAGTCAAGTACCGTCTAGTTCATCTGGTGTGGTGACACATAGCATTGACTATTTTTAGATAAGTATGAAAACTGAGTGACAGTGACCTGGAGTTCACCATACTGCCTTCTATATGCTTTTGTGTATGTTTGAAAATTTTCCTCATAGCTGAAAAAAACATATAATCCTTTAATCTCTTGAGCTTTATTTTTATGTTGCTAAAATAAGATGTAACACTGTCTTAACTACATGTATTTTAATAAGTTTTTCAGCTTTAACCCAATCTACTTTAAGCATAATTATATAATCTTGGAATAGGGTCCTTGATTCTAGCTTGATGTCTTTTTACTCATTTATGTTTTATCTCTTTTAAAAACTTATATTTTCCAAGTAGCATTTTATGTCATGGTTTAGCTTTTCTTTTAGTAATTCAGCTTTCTAACTCCATTCATCTACTTTTACTTTCCCAAACTAAAAATCAGTTTTTACTTAACGCATACTGGAAAAATTATAACAGAAATTTGTTTACATTCTCCCCAGTTTTCTTCCCATTTTTCGTTTGTAATTATAACATATACACATTTTTATGTTTTGCTGCAAAAAAGGACAAACGCAACATGGGAAGTTGATAGTTAAAGCTCTCCTAATTCCGCAAAGGGGAACTGTCCCCGTTAGTGACATCCATAGTAACAAACTAATAGCTACAAGGTCAGACATCACCACCCACCAATTCCCCCCTCCCCACGCCTCGCACCTTCTTCTACTAGTCACTGTGTCCTAAATTCGTTATTGATGACTCACAAACTTGGCTTTACTCACATTTGGGAGATTTATTAAGGAAGTGTAGGTAGGGGGATTGGGGAATTGGGGAATGCAAAGTACTTCACACAAGTCCAAGTTTTAGTGAACATCAGTCCTAAACCAAGTGAACAGCAAGATACAATTTCACAATCAGTGAAGACGGCTTCTCTATCACAAGTGAGAGTCCAGGTTCAGCCCAGCAATATAAATGCAAGAAGCCTCTGGTTTTCTCATTTGTCCAGCAAGCTTTGTCTCATAGCAGTCACAAGTTAGCTCTTCCTTCTGTTAGCCAGCAAGCAGAACTTTTAACTCTAGCTCCATCTCCCGGCCTCTCAGGCTATGCTTCGCCACAATCTAATTAAGTCTTCTTCCTGTATTGGCATTTCAGTTGGTGATGATGTTGAAGATGCTAATCAATGGGCAGACTGTGTCTCCAGTGAGATAACTGGAAACCTTACCTTTTTTTAAAAAAAAATAATAATAATACTGATTTATTTAAAGTTCAGATACATTGTTTTTCACACAAGATCCTTACCATTTCCTTCACACACACACACCCCTCTAATTGTGCATCCCTTTGATTAACACCCCAAATCCCTGCCCATTCTCACTCCTCAGCTTCCACCTTCTCCCCACCTTGGATCCTTATCCTCATTCTAGAATAATAGTTTTGCTATTTCCTTCAAAGCAGCTTGAACGTCTTCTGTCATCAGCATAGGCTCTTGCTCATATGTTATTTCATTAAATTCTTTTATGTCTGCCAGTTTCTTTTGATACACTGACTCAGTATATTCTTTCCATCTTCTTTTAATACTTCCTGGATAATTTAATATTCTGCCTAAAGCATCCTTGCTTATAGCAACTCGAGGTTTGCATTTCTTCTTCAGTTCGTTGAGCTTAAGAAATGCTGA
>NW_006399846.1:9858558-9866535 GCF_000299155.1 Elephantulus edwardii | reverse complement strand
GCACATAACAACAACAACAACAAGAATTGGTGACAGTTCTCTGAATGTTTGATAAAATTCACTTGTAAAACCATCCAGTCCAGGGCTTTTTTTTGGTTGGAAGTTGTTTTATTACTTTTTCAATTTCTTTTTTTTGTAATGGGTCTGTTCAGATGTTCAGTTTCATTTTCTGTCAGTTTAGGTAGGTTGTGCATATTTAAGTATTTGTTCCTTTCCTCTAGGTTTTCATATTTGTTTGAGGATAGTTTTTCATAATATTCCGATATACATTGTTTTTCACACTGAATATTTCCCCTTCTCCTTTACTCACCCATCACTTGTTCTTTTGTTTTTAAAGGAAAAAAATAAGCCTTGAATGATAATATTACATTCAGCATCCTAATAAGCATTCTCTAAAATTTCATAAATTGCCGTTTAAGGACCTCATACATTTTTAACAATATAAATATTGTCTTCCCTTTCTTGAGTATGTTTACCTTCTGTATTTTTATTCTTTAAGCATTAACACTCAAATACAGCTTTTGACAAAGTTGTGAATTTTAAGCACAGTCTAATGAGGCAATATACAGTGTATACAAAGGGGAGTCTCTTATTACTATGGTGGTTTGAAGGTTTGGGTTTAGATTATTTACAACGAGATAAGAATCTGACTTTAACCTTGGTAAAAGGTGTCAAGAGAGATGAATGGGACTGCTGACAGCATGCTATGGCTCCTGTGAAGCAGCTTTCCTGAGACCAATGAGCATTGAGAATAAAGTTCAAAGATAGTGTACAATGGATAAAGAAGTAGCTAAAAGGCAGCTTTGCATATATTTCAGCATATTGTCTTCATAGATCTAGAATAATTTATTTTTTCTTTAAAATTTTATCATCAATTAGAAAGGTTTCTTATTTTGTAATAAGATATTTCCCCCTTTCTAATATTGTGATACTTAATTTTATTTTCAGGTTGGCTTAAGAATAGAAATAATACAATTTAAAAAACTGTTTGGAAATTAAGTTCTTCTGACATCTTTCTGATGTGTAGTGTGTCATGTAAGGAGTACCTATATTAATGTTATTACTTGTTTTTATGAAAATAAATGTTCATTTTTTCTTTATAGACTTACTTTCTGAAATATTTGAAGTTTTAATACTCTTTTAATTTTAAATTCCGGGCAGTTCAGGAATGTTCCTAATTAGAATGTGTATGTGGGTAGATTTTTGCAAGTTCTGTATAAATATTAATTGAGGGTAAGGAATACAGTGGGGGAAAAAATACATGCAATTCAGCATCTGGTACTTAACCCCCTAAAACGTTGCTGGTATTTCACATGAAAAAAATCTTTTCTTCTGAAAGTGAAAAACCTACTCAAGTTGTAGGCATGTGCACAGCTTCTTAAAATGGTTGGCTGAAATGGTACCACTTTTTACCATTTAGGGAAAAAAATCAAGACAGGTCTTAAAATTATTTTAGAAAATTCTACAAAGTGTTTGAAATAGACTCTATAGATCCTTTCCTTCTCTTCAAAATTCAATTCTATTTGATAATTACTGAGATTTATGGCTAGTGGCTACTCAATAGTAAAATGACTTCAGAGACCAGCTCCAGAATACAGATATCCATGCTATTAAGAGTCAGCTTTGCTAGAGACTTTTATTTCACTAGTTTCTCAACCTATCGAGTCATTACTTTATGAAAATTAATCTTCCAGCCAAATTTAGAGATTACTTAGTAGGATGTTGAATATAATATCATCATTCAATGTTTTATGAGAATGAGTCTTGTTGTTATATGCCATCAAGTCAAAATTGACTTGGGTGACCCTCCAGTAGGTTTTCAGAGGCTGTAAATTGCATGGGAGGAGATTGCCCTTCCTTCTCCAGGGAGCAGTTGACAAATTCAAACCATGTGCTTTAGGGTTGGCAACTCCTTACCCCTGGGCCACCAGAGTTTCTTCCTGCCTTATTGACTTCTTATACTTCTTTAAACTTAATGCATTTATTGTTGTTTTATGCATAGAGTCAGAACTGACTCATAGGTGACCCTCTAGCAGATTTTCAGAAACTGTGAATTGCATAGGAGGAAATTACCCATCTGATCCATGCCATGATCTTTGTTGTTCCTTGCTATGCATTAGCATGCTGGACAATGACTAGAGATGATAGAAGAAGAATTGATGCCTTTTAGCTGTGGTACTGGGGAAGAGTATTGAATATACCATGGACTGCTAGGAGAACAAACAGTTTTATCCTAGAGAGGATGAAAGCAGGCTCCTCCTTGGAGGCAAGGATTCTAAAGTTTTGTCTGGCAGACTTTGGGCATGTTGCAAGGAGGATACAGCCCTTGGAGAGGGACATTATGCTTGGGAGTGTGGAGGGACAGCACAGGAGAGGAAGACCCTGGATGAGATAGAGTGACTCAGTGACTTGGGTGGTGGGGGTAGATGTGTCAGAGACCATAAGGGTAGCTTAGGATAGAGAAACATCCAGGGCTGTTGTACATAGAGTTTCAGTGAGTCACAAGTGGCTCGACAGCACATAGCAACTACTGCTGCATAGACCAGGTGATAGATTCGAACCAGATACTTTTGGATTGATAGTGCAGTTCTTTACTCATTAGGCCAACAGAGCTCCCTGCATGTATCATATCTACTTTTTACTATATATGTGATGGTATATAGTATTGATGTTACACTTAATAAAAAGTACAAATGTGTCTTAAATAAATTCATAATCTAGAGATGTGCTCGACTTTTGAAATGTTGGAGTAGCCAGAAGCCCAGAAGTCAGATCAAAGAACAGTTTAAACTTAGAAGGAAAAAAACAATAAATAAGATTAGAGAATAAAAATTATGAAAAAAAAACTAATTGTGTTCAATTTATTTTAGTGGCAAAAGTGACAATGATTTTTAAATCAAAGAGGAGTCATTGTTATAAAATAATAATAAAAGTATCACTAATATAAATTTTTCCCTCTCTCTGCTTCTGTTCTTCCTCATTAATTTGAACAATAATTATTTAAAAATCCATGTACTTTATGTTCTTACTAGTTCATCCAGCACTTCTTTAGTTTGTTAATCCCCTCAAAGTATAACTATGTGTTTCCACACATATTTAATAAATATTTTGAATTTTTTTTATTTTCTCTTAAAAATCTGTTTCATTACAGTGATTATTACTATAGAAAGCAAATATGCAAACTTTTTAAAATAAACTGAATACAGCAGTAGAATGGGCTCAAGCATGTCTGGGATTGTGGGGATGTCGTAGGATAGGGCAAGGGTTAGAGAATTGCTATGAGTCATAGATAGAGCTCTGTTGGGCTAGTGGATAAAAAGTTATGCTACCAAGTCAAAGGTGGGTGATTTTAATCTGCGGCCCTCAGGCCTGGTTTTAATTGTTTTCGATCAAACATTCTTCTAAGTGGTATAGCACAGGTCTGTTCATTTGCTGTATAGAGGTAACTCATGGTTGCTGTGATGCTAAACACTGACACTGATGAATCACCTGCAATAATGGTTCCCTGTGGTGGACAGGTTTGGTGGAGCTCCCAAATTAAAACAGGCTTAGAAGCAAGAGTGGCATGCACTTTCAAAATAGCTTGCCTCTGGAAACTCTATGAACTTAGAGAAATGATGAAAAATAAGCAAATGTTCAGATCTTTCATTCATAGGGTTACTATGAGTCCTCTATGACTCTAAGACACTTAACAACAACAGCAAAATGACAAATAATAATTTTCTTTGGGTATAGGTCAGTAAAAAATACGTAATATTTATTATGTAATATTATTCTACATAACAAATATACCTGACTTTTTGTCTTAAATATTGATTTTCTTGTTGTTAGGTGTCATCTAGTCAAGTACGACTCATAATGACCCTGTGAACAACAGATATGAACACTGTCCAGTCTTGTGCGAACCTTACTGTCCTTGACACCCTCAAGCCCATTTCCGCTGTCACTGTGTCAGTCCACCTGATTGTGTGTCTTCTCCTTCACTGGCCCCTTCCTTTCCAAGCATGATGTCTTTTAAAAAAAAATAATAAAATAGCCTTTTCTAGCAACATGCCCAAAGTCTATGATACAATAATGCTACTTTTTATTAGAGAAATGTATAATAATTTTATTAAATCAAGGGTTGGGAATATCTCAGTTTGTCTAATTGAAAAACTAACCTCATATTTCATACTGTGTTTATATTATTTAGTAAATTCCATTTTTAACATCATTTTTCCTCATATTTATAGATAAATATTATAAATGTTTTGCCCACATATCGATTCATCTTTATTGCTGCACATTTTAGTTCTAGTCAGCCGTTTCTGTAAGTAGGAGTTCATAGTTGCAGTGCTAGCCAAAAGGTAGTGGCATCTCTGGTAGTTCAGATTCACCCGCAGCTCCATGGAATGTCATACTGTTGAGAATGTAGAGCCTCGGAAACCTGATGGAGTGTCAGCATAAGTCAGAGCCAAATTAACAGCAGTGAGTTTTTACATTTTTGGTAAATAAGGAAGGAATTTTGAAAGGATGTTCATTGATTGGTCAAGGGTGTAATCAACAACTAAGCTATTTCCTCCGGTTATGTTTGTTCCTCATTGGTAGGAATACTTAGCCACATCTTTTGAGCTTAATAGAAAAGCTTTCCCCTTAAAAATGATAAATAGTTTGCAGTTACATTTGGCAGTCAGATTCTTACAAGAAGACCACTGTGTTCTTGCTTCAGTAAGATGAGAGACTTAATCCTTTGTAATGTAGCGTGAACTCCTCATTGGTCTGCCTTTGGAAGGTGAGGTCGCTAAGAAGTGTCACTTATTTTTACATCAAAGCCAAGGATCAGCCTCCAGTGGACCCCATTAGTTGTTCATTATTTGTAATAAGAGATCATCATTGAGGGTTTGTAGTGGTTTTGTTTTGTTGGGGTTTTTTTGTTTTGTTGTAAAGTGAGAAACTATGCCTGTACTGTTTTTATGCATTACACATCTGCAGAGACCTGTGATGAGGTCAACTCCTGTGCTTGTCCAGGTCTCCAACACCCACTCCACTGGTTCTGAGTCAGTTCAGATTCACGGGAACTCTTCCTTACATTGTAAATCCTCATAAGATGAGACTCCCTCATCTTTCTCCAGAATGATTCATCTTTCTCCTGCTGAGTGGTTGATGGATTTGAACAGCTCACCTTTTGGTTAGCAGCACAGCATATAAGCCACTGCACTACTAGTGCTTTTGTACCCAGTTACCAAAATTTTCAAGACAAGAACCTAGTAATCTCTATGGGTTTTATGTTCTAGATGTGTGGTGAAAGTTATTTATTTATTTAAAATATTACTGTATTTGTCTGCTTTTATTTCTGTACTAAAATACACCTGCTTTTGTATTGATTTGATGTTTTCAATCTTTAGGTTATTGTTGAGTTCTACTCTAACTTGAGGTGAAGGGATATTTTAGGAGATTTAAGGAGAAAGAGGAAGAAATTATCTTATATGTTTTACTCAAAGCATTTTTTCTTTAAAAAAATGTAGTTCACGTGTAACCCAATTGTGTCTCTGCATGAGGCTACCTAGCTTTTCTTAAAATTGATTTCATCAATGCATCTGGCTTCAATTTTCCTCCTACCAAGCATCTGAGCAGTTTGTAATTGTATTCTGACATGTTGAATGCTTTTCCTGAAATCTTCTGCATATGTGTGTATGCTTGGAGGATGGAAAAGCGGGAGGAAGACTAAGCAGTGGGATTGAGCATAATAAAGAATGACTGGTTTGGGGTTTTTTTACATTAAGGATAATAGATATAGTAAGTACTGTGTTCTTCCAGAATGTGTTAATGAAGTATTTACTCTAAAGGAAGGAATTCTTTATATTAACCGCAATAAATAAATTTTATTGCCATTGCAAAACCAGTTGGGAAATGTTTGATAAAGGGGTTAGATTAATTTTTAAGAGTGGTGGAAATCAGAGTCTTAAAGTTGCAGAGACATAAACTTGATGGTAATAGAACTGACATCAGGCATCCAAGTTCAGAGATGGGTGTTAATTGAGGGAGTAGAATAATGGATGAAAAACAACAAAAAACACAAAGATGGGTTTCTGAATAAAATTTGTAGTGATAAAAAAAAAAAAAAGAATAATGGATGTTACGAAAAAGGTCCAGTCATAGGCCCAGGTGAAGCTAAGGTTACAGCTATCACAGCTTTTTCCTTAGTCTTATTTGAATATATGAGTCTTCATGTTCCAGAAAATAAGGAATTTTTTATTAAATATTCAGTTTTTCTCCGTTTACCATCTCACCAGAATTAGTCACATGCACCTTGTGTTTAAGCTCTATACTCTGTGAATGAGGTGCTCTTAAGTTTGCCTCTGCAGTAAGTATAGTTGGCATAGTAAAAAGACTTCAGTTATCTAATTCAGCAGTGTACAACTGGTCTCTTATTAATTTTGATGCATGCAAATATAATTTACAACAGTATAAATACAACTCTAAAGCTACAGTTTTCATTTTAAGTGATATTAACTACTTAAAATTGTAAAACATATTTCTTTACTGGCTCCAGAGGACTTGTGTAGTGACTTGCCTGGATCACAACGTTCCTGTCTAAATTTAGGGGGTTTTGAGCTGGTTAAAATCAGAGCAAACTGAGTTGCTTGAGCTGGATAAGAACAGACTATATAATTAGGGCAGGGAAACAAAATGAAACATTCACCACCCAGTCTTGTTTTCCAAACTGCCAATTTAATACTGCTCTTTCAGATGTTATGTGCCATCAACTCGAGTATGACACAGAGACCCTTTTAACAACAGATCGGAACCCTGTCCTCTCCTGTGCCATCCACACCATCCCTGAGTCGCTTGAGCCAAGTGTCCAGTCACTGTGTCAGTCAGTTATGTGGATGGTCTTCTTCTCTTTGCTCACCATCCTCTACCTTTCCAAGCATGAAGAGCCCATACTAACAGTATAGTGAATACTAAACATGTACAAATAATTCCTTGCCTTGTAATTTCTAATTAGGCTTGGTTTGGCTACATATTGTGACTTTTTCTCTTATCAACTTTTAGAGTAAAGTAAATCACAGTGAAAATTCATGAGGAATTAGAAGTCTCATGAAGGATTTTTAAGAGAAAGTTATTAATTTGTTTTCCACACATTCATTGTTTTTAATGTAGTTACATTAACAACTACATGATAATTTTAAAGGCAATACTAAGGAGGTCTGGTGGGCTTGTGGTAAAAAGATATGCTGCAATCTCAAAGGCACACAGTTCGAATCCACCAGCTGCTCAAGGAGAGGATGGGTTGTCTCCTCCCATTAGATTAACTACCTCTGCAAACCCACCAGAGGATCAGCTATGGGTTAGTTCCAACTCAACGGTACACCACAACAACAAAAAGTCTTGGCTTCTCATCAGAAGAATTGATGGTTTTGAATGGTGATGCTGGAGAAGAATTTAGAATATACTATGAACTTCTGTCTCAGAAGAAATGTGACCAAGGTGCTCTTTACAGCAAGATGGTGAGATTTTATCTCACAAAATTTAGACAATTTGTAAAGAGGGGCCAGTCTTTGGAAAAGGGCATCATGTTTGAAAAAATCAAAGAATGAGAGGAACTTCCTCACTGAGATAAATTGACAAAGAGACTTCAACAATTGTTACAAGCATGGTACTGATTCTCAGGATTGTGCAGGGCAGGGCTGGAGTTAAGTCTGCTGTACATAAAATAGTTATCATTTGGAGTAAATATGATAGTCCCTAACAAAAATATTCCTCCTCTAAATTATTATGCAAATCCATCTTGTTGAGAATCTCCTCTTTTTTCTAACCTTTCTGCTTTGATGTCTTTCTTCAGGGATTGGTCTCACTTAAAAATATACCTAAAGGTAGTCTAACATAGTTCTCATACCCTGTGCCACATGCAGTTGTTGTTATGTGCTGTCAAGTTGCTTGCAACTCATAGCAGCCCTATGTACAACAGCCCTAAACCCTCCTCTATCCTGTGCC
>NW_006399846.1:9854487-9856634 GCF_000299155.1 Elephantulus edwardii | reverse complement strand
TGAATGTTTCCCTCTATCAAGATGCTGCCTATTGGCCCAGTGGTGAGGATTTTTGTTTTCTTCATGTTGAGATACAATCCATATTGAAGGCTGCAGTTCTTGATCTTCCACAGCAAGCAAAGTCTTCTTCAGTTTGGCAAGCAAGGTTTTGTCATCTGCATAATGCAGGTTGTTGATGTGGCTTCCTCCAATTCTAATGCCATACTCTTCTTCATAAAGTCCAGCCTTTTGAATGATCTGTGCTTTATATAGATTGAAAAGGTATGGAAAAAGGATACATTCTTACACATTCCCTTTTTTATGTCGAACAATGCAATGTTCCCTTACTCTGTTTCGTATGAGCATAATCAACTGTTCTGGGATTTCCATTCTTCTGAATTTTAGTCACAGTGTGTTGTGATCTACACAGTCAAATGCCTTTGCATAGTTGATAAAACACCAAATAGACATTCTTCTGATATTCTCTGTGTGAAAGGAGCAGAAACAATCTGGAGGTGGTCCAGTTTGTCTTCAACATGTTTCATAAAGTGGAACTAGCCCCATCAATAATATGCGTAGTAACAGATAGATAGTTGCTATGTCGGACATGCCCCCTCTCATGTTCCTGCACCTATTTCTACAGATTGCTAGGTGCAATATTTGTTGTAGACTCACAGACTTTACTCACAGTTGTGGTGCCAAGAGTTGGGTTTATTAGAGAAATAAATTGGAAAGTGAGGGAGACTAAGAATATCACCAATTGAAGTCTAATGTTTAGCCCAGAAATTCTAAGCCCGATTCACAGTAAAACACAATTCTTTACTTAGTAAAAGTCCTGGTTCAGTTCGGTAGTAGAAATCCAAATTTTCCAGCAAAGTTTGCTTCAGAGCAGTTCTAAATCAGCTTTACCTTCAATTATCTGGCAAGAAGAGTGAAACCTTTAACTTGGCCTTTATTTCAGGCCTCTTCTGGTTATGCTTTGCACAGGTTCTCCACAGCAGTGCCACAATTTCTCTACCACCATCACCAGTGTCTAACTCCAGCCAGGGTCTTGCTCCCATCTTTCTCAAGTTTTGCTACTCAGTGTGGGAAGCACTTTCTCTCTTACCTTAGTCCTAGAGGTGTTCATGATTTTCAAGACTTTATGTCTACAGTTAAGGTAGCTGGACACTTTGTGATAATCTTTAGCAAGATTTTGCTTGTATGTGCTATTAATGATATTGTTCAATAATCTCCACATTCTGTTTTATTACCTTTATTGGCATTGGGAATAAATACTGATCTCTTCTAATCAGTTGGCCAAATTAGCTATCCTCCAGATTTCTTGGCACAGCCTGGGGAGCTATCAGTTGGAATGCCATCAATTCCGGAGGCCTTATTTTATTTTTTTGCCAGTCATTTCAGAGCTCCTTAACTTCCATTATTACCAGGGGTTCTTGATCATATGCTATTTCTTGAAATGGTTCTGTGTCAGCTAGTTCTTTTTGGTACAGTGACTCCATGATATTTCTTCCACCTTTTGGACACTTCCATGATCATTCAAGAATTTGCCCATAGCATCTTTTGGTATTATAACTCAAGCCTTGAATTTGTTCTCCTGTTCCTTCAGCTTCAGAAATAATGAGAGAATATTTCCCTTTTGATTCTTTTGCTCCAGTAGTTTGCACATTTCGTTATAATACCTTGGTTTGTTCTTGAGCTACTCTTTGAAATCAATTCTTTAACATCCTGATTTCATCCCTTTGTTTTTGCTTCTCAGTGTTCTAGAGCAATATTCAGAGTCTTTTCCAACATCCTTTTTGTCGTTTCTTCCTTTTCTGTCTTAGTAATGACCTTTGGCTTTCTTCATTGGTGATATACTTCATATCATCCCACAACTGTTTTGGTCTTTATTCATTAGTGCTCAGTGGCTCAAACCTGTTCTTGAGATGATTTTTAAATTCAGGTAGGATATACTCAAGGTCATATTTTGGGTCTTGTAGATTTGTTTTACTTTTCTTTCTTTAGCTTCAATTTGAACTTGCACGAGTAGTTGGTAGTCTGTTCTACAGTCAGCACCTGCTCTGGTTTTTACAGCTGATACTGAACTTCATCAGTGATTCTTTCCACAGATGTAATCAGTGTGACTTCTGTGTAGTTCATTAAGTGAGGTGCATGCATATAGTTGC
>NW_006399846.1:9818919-9853017 GCF_000299155.1 Elephantulus edwardii | reverse complement strand
TCACTAATTATTATTAATGAATCTTGGTTGTATGTTTGATTTTAGACTGGAAAAGTTGGTAAAATCTATTTCTTCTTCTTTGACTTTAGTTGTTGGTTCATATATTTGAATGATAGTGATATTAACAGATCTTGCTTGTATGTGTATGCATATTTTCCTGTCACAACATATAATTTCAAGATGGATCTAGAAATGGTCTTTTTTTACTGTGAATGCAAGCCTGTTCTTCATTTTGTCAGTCTCAGTATGATAAAACTTTGTCTTTCATTTTTCTACACATTTTACACTTCCTTCTTCATTTGAACTTTGGTAAATTGACATATCATTAATTTTACTAAGTTATGGAATTGGATTCCTCTTATTTTTCTCCAGAGTAACAAGAAAAGTTCTCTCATTATAATACCAGCATCTCATTGCTGCATTTATTTTAAATGACTCCTGGTACAGTGTATCTTTTCTTTCTCTTACTTACAGTGTTAGAATGATCTGTTGCTGGTTTTTTAAATGTTTTCTAATTTCTGCTTTTACATTTTAGGTATGTTTGATATTACTTAGTTTTAATAAAGACATATAACAAAGGATATGTCTTTGTGTAGAGTCTAGCTATCCTAACAAACATTTTTCTCTCACATGCTGTTTTGGCTTAATGGATAATCCATTCTTTTTATTGTGGAGTATAAGAACCTTGTGTAGTAACTATCCTTCAGTTTACCTCTAAATCACGATTACCTCTTATTGTTTATGATCTTCTGTCATCCTCTCCCACACTGTGGTAGAACTGAGTTAGTCAATTCCAACACTTGGAAACTCCATGTATGACTGGTCAGAACATGGCTCAGTCCTGCCCCAATGATGATTTTTATATTTTAATCCATTGTTGTTCGTAATCATGACTTGCAGTACACTATCAGAGTATTTTGTTATGATCCATAATTTTCATTGATTTATTTTAAGGATATTGGAAATCCTTTCTTTTGGTTGTCTTAATATAGAACGTCAATCGAAACCTTTTCACCATTGCTGACTGTGTGGTATTTGAAATGGATAATACAACTTCCAACATCAAAATTACATTCAAGCCACCACAGTACAACACACTGACAGATGGGTAGTGGGCTAGGGTTAGGTTAGGTGAACAATAGAAGACAGTGGTGGCATATAACTTCCAAAGCTAAATCATAAAAGACACTGCTGCTTCTGACTTGCCTTCTTGGGTTCCATGCTGTGAGGAAAGCTAGCCATCCTGTCTCTCCAGAGGGCTCTTGCCAATAGTTAACATCAACTTGCCAAATGTGGAAATGAAAGTATATCTTCTAGCCCCACTCATACATCACAGGTTTGACACCTGGCTGACATCCTGACCACTACCCCTGGAGACTATTTGGCTAGGCTTATTTTAAATTCCTGGTCCATAGAAACTGGGTGAGATATTGCATGTTCATGGTGTTTTAAGCTGCTAATTTTGAGGTAATTTAGCTAATAATAAACAACTAATACAAGTGCCTTCTATTTTTAGTATTAGAGTGATTTGCTATATATATGGCTGTTTTCCTCTTAAATCCACAGTTTGATTCTTTTTGTTGGCAGGGGAGTAAGTGCTACTTATATGTGTTTTATTGGCGTTAGCACTGCAGTAATTTTCTGTGCTCGGTATTGGTGGAGTTTTTGGCAGCATATTAGAATTATTAATGAAATAGTGTACATTTTTTAATAGTAAGTCTTGAAAATGTAGTGGTTTTTTTATATCATATCTCATTATGAACTAGGCACATTTTAAATTCCCACTAGCCACAAATGGCTATTGGCAACCATAGGAAGACCCTTGGCCAGGTGGATTGACACTGAGACTGCCACAATGGGCTCTGGTGTGTCAGGAAGTGTGAGGAGGACACAGCATCGGACAAGGTTCAGATCCTTTATTCATAGGGTCACTATGAGTTGTATTTGACTCGATGGCACTTAATAGCAATAACAAACTGAACAGCACAGATACACTTGTTAGCTGGGAAAGTGAAGACAACTTTACTCCAGAATAATAGTAAGTCAGGAATACATGAAAAAGAGTAGAACGTATATTCTCTAATTCAAATGTGATGGGGTCCACTTTAACTTTTATCTTTATCCACATAGACTTCCATAAAACCACCTCCTACTTACTAGATAACACAGATCCTTCAACCTTGCTGATTAATCCAACCCAAGGACCGACTGGATTACAGGTATCAGTGGTTCTCTGTGGATTTCTCGGAGATCCAAGACTCAAAATGGCCTGAATGACTCATGAGTGTTCCTTAACACTGTTGAGTTTGAACTTTTTATAAGAGAAAGTGTCATTTGAAATTTAAAGGACATGTTCAGAGACTTAAGCCGTCTCTTCTATAATCATTCTTATGACTCAAGCCACCAAGAAGCCTGGATTTTAGAATTTCCCCCTAAGTCCTCCAACATATATCCAAGTCAGCTACATGTCACATTTTAAAAATCCTCATCAGCTGACATCTTACTGGTTCATCCTTGTTTAAGAAATATAGTGCTAACTGTCACTTCATCCACCTGAAATTTAGACATTGAATAGGTTAGAAGTTTTTCTCTTCCTCAGTCAGAATACACCATTAAATCTAGTGCAGGCAAATCATTTCTTTTCTGCCAGAATTCTGTGTCACATTCCATCAACAAAATGTACTCAGAACTCTTTTGTTGGCACAGGGAAAGAGTAAGAAAGCCATTCTCACAGAAAGAGGGTGAGAACAATTTGCAATACTCTCTTGTCTTAAACATTTGTTACTAGGATAGTTATATTTTACTAAAGTTTATGATGTTTCAGAACCTTCAAAGGAATAGCAAAACAGATTGAAATATATTATCCCTTTATAAAAATGTTGTTTGAAATATCTTATGGTAAGCAAAAGATTTGAATGGTTATTTATAATTTTAATTTTGACACCATTCATATGAATTATTGATGAGGCCATATACACAGGACTTTAAAAAAAAATTATTTTATATTGCCTTGATTACAAAATTTAGATACATTGTTTCACACTATCCTTCTATCCTTCATTTATGTTGTGTTTCATACAGTCATTCTTATTCATTGATTTTTTAAAAAAATTTTTTATTATTTTTATTATTTTTTGTTTGTACCGTTAAATTGCATCTGACTGGTATAAGAAAAGATTGCCCCTCCTTCTTCAGCAGAGCAACTGGTGGATTCGAACTGCAAAACTCTGGGATTGCGGTGCAGCTTCTTGCCACTAGGCCACCAGAGCTCACCTCATTATATTTTATAAAATTAATCACCATTGAACTATGCCCACCATTTCCTTGTCTTTCCAGATTCCCACCAGATCTTTCCCATTTCCGTTACCCACTCTTCCTCCACCCACCAAATTGTGCAACTGTATGATTTCCCCATGCCTGTCCTCATACACGTTTTACTAGTTATTTTTCTGTTTCTACAGTAAAGGTCTTATGCCGTATTCATCCTCATGAGACTGAGCTCACGCAGCATAAATAATGCTCTCCAGGCTCTCCCAAGTTATACAGTAATTTTCAAAATTGTGGCTCCTGAGAGCTTCATAGTATTTCATCAGATACACAGGATATTTTAATCAGAAGCCAAAGAACCTGATCATTCACAATTCATTGTTGCTTTATTTTCACCAGCCATTAGCACAAACTGGAAATTTACTTTCCTGTACTGCTTTTCTCTTTCCACTAGTTGACCCCCCGTGTTTAGAATATCTGAAACAAATCACCATGTTTATAACTATTCTTTGAAGTTTTTTCCATTCTTTTTATTATTTGTGGAATGATTATTTTTTTTGTTTTTGCTGTGTGCCATCAAGTCACTTGCGACTCATAGCGACTCTGTGTACAACAGCTCTGAATCCTGCTCTATCCTAAGCCAAATTTATTTTCTGTGAAACGCCTATCCCCACTATCCCAGGAACTGAATCAGTCCATCTCATTGAGGGTCTTCCTCTTTTGCACTGTCCCTCTGTCCTCCAACCATGATGTCCCTCTCAAGGACTGGTCTCTCCTTGCAACATGACCCAAGTATGTCAGACCGAACTTCGGAATCCATGCCTCCAGGCAGCAGCCTGGTTCTCCTAGCAGTCCACGGTATATTTAACACTCTTCTCCAGCACCACAGCTCAAAGGCATCAATTCTTCTGTCATCCCTAATCATTGTCCAGCTTTCTGGTATATAGCAAGTAATTGCGAAGACCATGTCTTGGATCAGGCACACCTTAGTCTCCAGACTGACATTTCTTCTGTACTCTAGAGAGGTCATTGACAGCAGACTTTCCCAGTGCAATTCGTCTTTTGATTTCCTGGCTGCTGGTACTAAGAGTATTAGTTGTGGAACCAACTAAAGCTTTTAAAAATATCAATTACTTCACCATCTGTCTTGATGCTGACAATCAGCCCAGTGGTGAATTTTTTTTTTGAGCTTCAATCGATCTTGAAGGCTGCTGTCCTTGACCTGCATCAAATAATGCAGGCCTTTCTCAGTTTCACAAGCAAGGTTGTGCCTGTGTAATGCAGATTGTTGATGAATCTTCCTCCAATTCTGAAGCCACAGTTTTCTCAAATAGCCCAGCCTCCTGGATGATCTGTCCACATATAGCTTGAAAAAGTATGGAGATACCTTTCCTGATTTTGAACTATGTAATGTTTCCTTGCTCTGTTTTGATGACTACCTCTTCGTCCAAGTGTAGATTTCACGTAAGCACAGTCATGTGTTCTGGGATTCACATTCTTCTCAGATTCTGTCAGTTTGTTGTGATCCACATAGTCAATGCATTTTTATAGTCAGTGAAACACAAATAGACATTCCTCTGGTACTCTCATATCTAAATTACTAATTTTATTTTGTTATCAAAATAATATCTCTTTAGATGATTTATAACATGAAATAATACTTCAGGATTTATATAATAGTCACCGATCACAGTCTCAGCAGCCTGGTGGCACAGTGATTAAAAACACTTGACAACTAACTGAAAGGTTGCTGGTTTGAACCCACCAGCTGCCCCTGGAAGAATGATGAGTCTGTGTGCTTCCATAAAGATTAAACCTACGAAAACCTAATGGGAGTTGTACTTTCTCTATAAGGTGGCAGTTGTCAGATTGACTTGACAGCAGTAAAGGCTTTTTGTTCTTGCTGTAGTAGACCAGGGAGTCTTCTTTCATAGAGATTGGAATTGAAAGCCACTGCCAACCATTTGCTTTTAAGGTTTTGCATCTTAATGGAAGGGTATGGCCTGTCTTTCTCCTGAGGAGCTGCTGGTAGATATGAACCACTGGGGAAATGTGAAGTTTGCTGATTTGATTAATAGGACAACATTCCATTGATAGCACTGGAAACCTCACTGGACAGGTCTGCTCTGTCCTATAAACATCATGGCAGTGGAGTTTGGGTTTTGTTGTAGAAATCCCTGGTGGTACAAATGGTTAATGTGCTCAGCTCCTGACTAAAGATTGGAGCTTCTAGAATACCAAAGGCTCTTCTAAAGAAAAATCTGGTCATCTGCTGCTGAAGGACCAGCCACTGAGAAGTTGATGGAGCTTACTTGTTTTCCTCACATACTTGGGTTCTCCATGAGTCGGACTTGACCTTATGGCAACTGGTTTTGTTTGAACCTCACTTTTATTTAACTCTTTTACTCCTTGGAGACAACCACTTTTTATTTGTTTCTTCTTCTTTTCTATATTTCTAAATTCTGTTCTTACTTTATTCTTTTTCCTGTTTAGATGTTATTACCCTTTTGTCTTGGGCAATGAGGAAACAGCTTTCTTAAAACACCACACATATCTCCATTTCAATCTTCTTGATTTCCATAGTCATAAGGATTGCACTGTCAATGCAAAGGTATGAGGTTCAAATCCACCAACTGTTCTGTGGGGAAAAGATAGGCACTTTCTTCCTATGTGATTATACTGCCTTTAATAACCCATTGGAGTCATCTATGGGTTGGTTCTGACTTGATGGTACACAACAACAAAATAATTACATCAGTGTTCACATTATTTTGTACACAGTACATCCTATTATAGTTTTTTTAATACTTTTAGTTTTTTTTGGTAATAGTAATTACCTTGGAGTTTTTGTTTGCTTAATTAGTAGTGTGGATGTATCTCAACATTAAAACTACACACACACACACACAAAAAAAAACCCAAACACAAAAACCCAAACGAACCCAGAGATTTCTTACCACTAGACTGATAGGCAACGTCTTAATAGATGGAGAAAACATTTTAACTGTCCAGAACTTCATCTTACTTGGATCCACAATTAACACCCTTGGTACCAGCAGTCAGGAAATCAAAAGATTTACTGCACTGGGAAAGACTACAGTCAAGAACCTCTGCAAATTGTTGAGGAGCAGTGATGTCAGTTTGAGGACTAAGGTGCATCTGATTCAAGCCATGGTCTTTCTGATCACTTGCTATGCGTCTGAGAGTTGGACAGTGAATAAGGCTGAGAGAATAATTGATGACTTTGAGCTGTGGTGTTGGAGCAGAGTACTGACCAACCCATTGACAGCCAAGAGAACAAACAGTTATGTCTTGGAGAGAGTGCAGCCATAGGGCTCCTTGGAGGCAAGGATGACAAAACTTTGTCTCACATACTTTGGGCATGTTGCTAGAAGAGGCTATTTCTCTGAGAGGGATGTCATGCTTGGAAAGGCTGAAGCTCTGCAAAGGAGAGGCTGCTGCGCAGCCAGCTTGATTGACACAGTGACTGCCACAATGGGCTCTAGTGTATCAGGAAGTGTGAGGATGGTACAGGATAGAGTTGGGTTCAGATCTCTTGTTCATAGGGTCACTATAGGTAGTACTCCATTCAACAGTACCTGACAACAATCATTAATAGTTTGTATATTCATCACCAGTTTATTCCCAAATTTGTTGGTAGAGCTATAAAGTTCCTCTTGGCATTATCACTACATTGTGCTCTCATATAATCTTTCTCTCATCCCCTTGTAAACAGTTTCCTCTATGTTTTCCTAATCCAGTCTGTTCTGTGCTTGATGTCACTCTTTTTTAAAATTTTTATTTTATTATTTTTTATAATTTTTTAAAAATTTTATTAGTTTTAATGAACATTTACAGAGATTTTGTGTTCTCATTCATTCATTGTTGCACTGTTTTCTCTACCCTCCTCCCCAGTTCGTTCTTCTTCCCCCCCCCACCGAATGTCTGTTTTAATTGTCCAGTTGCCATAGTGCTTGTCAAAGCCAGTTCTGATTAATCTCCTTTGTCAGTGTATCCTTTGCCATTCCCTATCACTCCTCCCTGAGAGAGACTTCACCCTGATACATAAGGAAAAGGGGATGGCGTATTCTCTTAGCTACTTCCTGCTGAAAAGGGACGCTGTGGGTTTCAGGGTGAAGATTTTCTCTCGCTACTCTAAAGGGCCCCTTTGGCAGTAGGAAACACATAGACTATTATGGAGATTGATTTTGGAATTTAGATGCACTGTTATCAGTTGTGCTTAGCCATACATGTTCATATCCTTGAAGATGTATCATGGAGGTGTTGCAACCTAGAAGACACAAATTTAACAAGTTAAAAGTACGAGTCAAAAATTAAAAAGCTGTAATATTCCAAGTAGAGGTTCTAGTAGTGGCACAAATCAAGTTCCAGAGGGAAGGTGGTTCTTACAATAAAAGGCCTATAGACTAGCACTTTGTCTATTATAGTGTAGAGGTTAGGAACCACAAGATGTAGAGGCTCAGCTATGTCATTTATGGTTCTTAAGTCCTGGAGCAAATTCCATCTACCACTGGGCTGTTTTACAACTCGGAAGTTCACATGCAAGGTAGAGGTGGAGTAAGGAACTGCTTATGAGGTTTTCCATCCATTCCAACAACTAAGAGATAGTGAGAAGAATTGGGACCTCAGAAGGCTTTTAGGACCAATTAGTAGGCTCTGTGTCCAGGAGAAAATGAATATACTTACCAGTAATGTTAATGTTCATCCACGGCTCTTCTGGGAGGATCTAAATCGTTGAAGCGTCCTCCTTTGTTTCCAGCTGGGAGCTGGGGCCTGTCAGTCCTGTCAGCCACGAGGACCTGATGTGGGCCACCTTGGCCAAGTGTCCTTCAGAGCCACACTTAAAGCAAGTGAGTGGGAGCTTCCTCTCTACTCCCTTGCCTATCTGTGGCTCTCGTCTGTGACACTGTCTACTGAAGTGGCCTAGCTTTCCACAGTGGAAGCAATTCTGACCTCCTTTATTACCTTTGGGTGGCACTGTATATGAGTTAGACTTCTTTTTCCTGACACAGGCCCTAAACTGGCAGCAATAGCTGCCCCAATAATTTTGGCCATTCTCTGGTCTTTTCTCTTCCCTCTAGATCCCAGTTGTTAAAAGAGGGAAAAATTTAAGCAAATGTATAACAAATAATTTTGAACATTATAATCTTTTAAGCTTACGGCCAGAAGTATTAACAATATCATCAGTTCCAATCCAGAGATATATGTTCCAATGCAGTACCTATGTTCCATAAATAGTTTTGGTAAGAGGAATGTTGTAAATGTGGATTCATTTCCACTATTCCTCCTCCATGCCACGATATAGTGTTATTAGCTTGAGCAGTTATAAATCCATTGCCATCCTTACTCTAACTTAATTCTTTTTTTTTTTATCAGTGAAAATTTACAGAGGCTTTGGATTTCCATTCATTCATTGTTGTATGATGTCACTCTTAAGATTCCCTTCATTACTCAGCTGTGGTTGTGGTGGTTGCTAGGTGCCGTCAAGTAGAATGTGACTTACAACAACCTTGTGAACAACAGACCTGAACCCTGCCCTATCCTGTGCCATCTCTGTCACACTTGAGCCTATTTCTGCAGTTACTGTGTCAGTCTGTCTCACTGGAGACCCTTCCTCCCTTGCTGCCCGTCCATCTCCAAGAATGATGTCCTTTTCCAAAATTTAGCTTCTCCCAGCATCATGTCCCAAGTACAAGTGATAAAGCCTCACCAACTTTACTTATAAGAAGCCCTCTGGCTGCATTTTTCCTCAGTTGCATCTGTTTCTTCTTTTGGCAGCCCAGGAGATATTTCAGGTCTCCTTTTTTCTGAATCCCATGTCATCATCTTTGTAGTTTTACTTTTTAAGTTTTCTAGAGCACATCCATATTGAATCCTGGAGGAATCTGTAATGTAAGGGTTGTTTTGGTGGTGTTTTTTTAAGCATTTCCATTGTAAGTTTTCAGTTCATTGCTAATTTGCATATGGAATTCTAGATGGGAAATCACTTTTCCTACTGTTTGGCAGGAAGCTCAGGTGTCATAGCCATGCAGTCATGCCACTAACCCAAAGGTGGCGCCTCTGACTTCTCTGTGGGGAAAAAAGATGGGCATTATCCTCCTGTGTGATGGTAGCCTCTTGAAAACCCAGTACTATCCATCCGACTTGGCAGTGAGTTGAGCTGAAGATAGTACTTTGGAAGATAGTACTCTGTCTTTTCGTTTATGTTACCATTAAAAATCCCACCCTTTATTTTACTCCTTTTATAGGTAACCATTTTTTACCTCCAAAATACTTTGCTTTTCATCATTTCTTGTTCCTTGTTGTTGCTGTGTGCTGTTGAGTGAGAATCAAATCATAGTTGACTATAAATCACAGGAGAAGAGATTGCCTATCTTTCTCCTATGGAGCAGCTGGTGGATTTGAACTGCCTGCCTTTGTATTGGCAGCATAACTAGTATGTAAAAAATGTGCTAAAGTTTACGTATTATGCATATGAGTAAAGAAAAATATATTTAATCTTCATTAAGAGGACAAATATAAGAAAGAATAATTATAAATATGACTCAAGTCATATATGGGACTCGAGCATTTCCAAAACTAAAAAGTTCTTGTTTGCTTTTTACCACATAAGAAATTCAAAGTAGGGTTCAATACTAAAAAAGTCTTTGCTTTACCTTAACAGATACCTATTAAGACTCCAGGACCAAAATTGGAACGATGAAAGTGACTAGGAGTGTTAACTGTCTTCTGTGCTCTTATGCCTGCCATGTTAAGTAGAATTTTCTTATAGCAGATGTTTGTACATTTAGTTTTAGACTTTATCTAACCTTTAATTTTATTCCTTATAGTAAAAAGGGTTTTGAAGGCTTTGATATTAGGACTAATAAATTTTTCTTAAATATATGGTCTTACTTATCTGATAGGCTGTGATTTTACCTTTTGTTTCATTGAAAGCATGCACTGCTAAGAAAAAAAAAAAAAAAAAAGAAAGCATGCACTGATGATCTGCATTGTAACAAAGTTCTGATCATTCTCCATCTTGAAGAAAAAAAATAGTTTTACTAATGTTACAAAGCTCTTTTCATGTCATTCAGGAATGCTAGTAAACGTGCTTATTGGCAATAAATTCGTGGGACTTAGTTTTGGAATAAATAATAATTGGAATAACTGATCATCACTGAAATCAAAGATTTAGATTAGGATAGCCAAAGTCATCTGTGTGACATCCAGAAGATAGTTTAAGAAGTAAAAGATATGATAAACTGGACAGAAAACATCATACTTTGCTATTCTCAAAAGTTAATTATTATGGGAAAGTCTGTCGTTCTGCTTGAAACAAAGCAATCTGCATTTAGAATTTCGTGTTACTGAAGTTATTCGTTCATTAGAGGGTTTGCATCGGGAAAAATCACTTTGACCCTGTTTTTATTGGCATCATTCTTTGTCTGTTTAGCATCTGCTTCAGAACCTTCACTGTACTCTGCTGCCCAGGGCAAGCTCACTGGAAACACTATGATTTTGACAAAGAGCATTTTTTAATGTAGCTAAAAATGTCCCTGCATAAAACAGATCCTTATTTATGGTAGTAGATCAAAGACTTTTATAACATTATCTCTGAGAAGAATTTTTTTCTTCCCCCAAAAGGAACATAACCTTCAATATGTGAATAATCTTTTTCCAAATCTTTTCAACTGAGGAAAAAGAAAAATAAAATATTATTTGTAAACTTTTTATTGGGAAAAATATTAAATAATAGGTACTGTTTCTCCCAACTGTGAGAGGGGAGAAAAAGAATCTGACTTGACTTTGGCAATTTGGAAGTTTTCTGTTCTTGAGGACAAAATTGTCAGAAGATCTTTGCTGCACTGTCCTTATAAAAATGAAATGCAGTATAATTAAAGAAATATTGCATACATACAGGACAAAAATAATTTTTTATCTTTTACTGATAAAAAAATTTAAAAGTTTGCAAATAATTTAACAATCCTTCTTCTTTTATATATTAGGTTATCTTTATTTTTAATCTTCATGTTTTATAATTTAAAGAGGAAGTGTTTATAATAATCCACTTAATCCAGTTCTCCATCCTGCTTGAACTTGCCTTCATTTATCACTCTTGTTTAAGATTGGTCCTATCTTACATGATCTTAAAGTTCTTTATGATTTTGTCTTTTCTGATGGACATCCATATTTACTACACCAGTCATTACTTTTTAAACTTACATGAAGACTATCAAGACTAATGAGAATTACTTAGTTAACTAAGTTGTATTTCTTTAGTGAGACTGGTCACTAGAATCTCTTTACTATTTTCACTTTTCTTGTATTTGCCTATGGGAGACCTCATTTTCTTGAATCATTAGGACATATACTGCCTTCTATTTCATTTCTTTTTTTAAAAAGAAATCCCCAGAATTGGTCTATATGAAGATTATGGTTGAAAAGAACATGCTGTTTACTTAACTTGGTCATCTGGACTTAACCTTTCAGGGAGAGAGAATGTTACAGTTTTCACTTTAATTACTTAGATTTCATCAAAACTGACTTAAGACCCAATTAAGAAAGCTGCCAGGAACACATTTATGGTTTTAACTAATCAAGCGCTTGCTTCTTTCGCTGTCTAACACAACCAACTTTATTCTCTCCATCACAAGTTTGTCTTGCTTAACTAACTTGACCCTTTGCTCTTCATAGTATACTTCTTCAACCTTTTTTATGCCTTCTCTTGCCTCGTTTTATTCTTGCCTCTATGAGGGTATCTTTTTGACCTTTATTTACTTCTGTGAGGGAAGAGCCGCTTCTTGATAAATAGACTCTCCTTGTATTAAATTAGTCTACTTCACCCAGTCTTCCATCATTTTCCAGGACAGTCTCCGTAAGAAGGATGACAGGATTGAAGAGCTGGAAGAAGCACTAAGAGAAAGTGTACAGATAACTGCAGAGCGGGAAATGGTGCTAGCGCAAGAGGAATCAGCCAGGACCAATGCTGAAAAACAGGTCTGCGATTTTATATAGTCTTTGCTGATGCTGCTGGGTAAACAGAAGGTAAAACCAAATCGATGTAGTTTAGAAAACTGTACATAGTAGATGCTGATAGGATTTCATAGGCACTTCTGTCAAGTGCAGATATTTAGACTTAAAACAATGGAAATGTAATTTGATAGTCTTAAAATATACTACGGTAAGGAGCCGCAACTACAATCCGAGAGGCGCACGGTTCGAACCCACCAGATGCTCTGCCGAGGAAGGAGGGACAATCTCCTCCTGTACCAGTCAGATCTGATTTGATGGTACACTCACACAAAAATAATAAAATTTAAAAAAAAATATACTACAAGAAATGACTTATGTTACAAAAGTTCTCTCCATTAAGGGCGAGTGTCTGAAATATTTAGGTCAATTATCCTCATATTTATGATGAGATGGTATAGAATTAACTGCTTGTTACAAGATTGGGCTCTGCTTTTAAATTCAGTGAGAAAACACAAACATTCCTGACTCAAAGATGTTAATTTCTACTACTGGCAAATAGTTTGCTTATTTACTTTTATAACCTGCCTTGCTCAAAAGAGCATTTAAGAATATATAACAAGTTAAACTTAATAGTAAAGATGAAGGGCGTAGATATCATCACACCGGAGAGTCCTAGGTCAGCATGCTGTAACTTTGAGATGTTTTCCAAGAGTTCAAGTATTTTTATTTGTTATGTTTGTTTTATATTTTTCCTGCTTTTGTTTTTTAACTGGGGAGCTCAGATGGTATAGTGTGTAGGGAGTTGTGTTCCTAGTCCCAAGGTGATACTTCTTTAATGGTTCAAATTCATCAGTCTCTCCAAGGGAAAAAGATGGACGGTCTCCCCTCGTATAACTTAAAGGCAGAATAATTAAGAATGAAAGATGTGAGTAGGGAAAACATTGTTTTACGATTAAAAGCTGTAGTATTCATTTTAACAGTGTGATTTGAGTTTTTGGTTTTTTTTTTTTTTTAACTATTTCATTCCCGGGTGGCACAGCTAATCATTAGCCAATATTCAAGAGATTGATTGTTCAAATCCACACAGAGGTATCATACAATTTCTATCTGGCAGAGATAGTCTAGTGGTTAAGAAGCTGCACTGCAATCCCCAAAGCACATAGTTAGAATCCGCCAGATGCTCACCTGGAGAAGGATGGGCAATCTCCTCCACTGAACTAACTGCCTCTGAAACCCTACAGGAGGGTCAACTATGGGTCGATTCTGAGTCAAACAACAAGAGCAACATTTCATAAAAAGGTTAATGAGATTTTGGTTTTGCAGTGACATTTTTTCCTCCTTTTTAGATAAATATAAATGGTCAACAGGTAATGGAAATTTAAAAAGCCTCAGTGAGAGTAGCAGAATCTCAGAAAATTCTCCTGATTAGATCTTCGGTGCTAATTTTAAGTTAAATATTAAGATAGGTCCATTTTCCAATCAGACAATGACACAAGGCCTCCTCTTCACAGTCAGGTTAGATGAAAATGCATGATTTCTTTAATGTCAAATATAGAAAGGCAAACTAACATTTAATAGCAAAACTAGAGAAAACTGACCTTTTTTTTCTTTTAATATCTTCTTTATACAGAGTTACATTGAGTTTGGGGTTGGGAGGGCTTGAGAGAAGGGAAGAGAGCATCCATTGTTATAGGGTCGAAAGGCATTTCCATGTCTCTTAACTTCACCTTCTCTATATTCTTTCTTTTATTTGCAAAAGATTCTTCCTTTCTCTCATCACCTTCCTATCATTTTTTGTAGAGATTTCCTTCTGCTTTGGTGTCCTTAGAGATATGTCTCATACATCAAAAATTTTATAGAGATTTGGCAATTAAAATAGATTATGTCTTTAGGGTATATAAACTGCTATTATGTGGGTTGTTGTGTGTATGTGTTTAGCTGTTGTGTGAACTGATTATAATTTGCTTTTAAATACATGCTTTCCCCCATCTCTCTTGCTCATTTTTTTATCTTTTTTTTATTTATTCACTGCCTATCTGAAGTTGATCAGTGAACTATTACATGAGACCAGGCCTTTTGGGTTTTAAGAAGTTTTAGATTTTTTTTTTAAATTTTATTTTATTATTTTTGTGTGCGTGTACCGTCAAATCAGATCTGACTGGTACAGGAGGAGATTGTCCCTCCTTCCCCGGCAGAGCATTTAGTGGATTTGAACTGTGCGCCTCTGGGATTGTAGTTGCAGCTCCTTGCCACTAGGCCACCAGAGCTCCCCAGAAGTTTTAGATTTGAAGGAACTGCTTTTATGTTTGTATTGTTGAGACCTTATATATTCTGTCCTGTTCATCCATTATTCTTACGTCTCTGCATTTTTTCTTCTTGTTGTTTTTGAGTCTGAACCGACCCATAGCTGACTCCTCCAGCAGGTTTTCAGAGGCAAGTAATCCCATAGGAGGAGACTAGATTTTTGTTGTTGTTTTCTTAACCCCACTGTTAATTTTAATTATGTGAATGACTTAACATGCACTGAGGTATCTACAAAGATTACTTGGAAATATCTGAAAACGGTGACTTTTTAACTCATCTCATTGTTACAGAGTCAGAACAGAATCGTAGTTGAGCCTCTGGCAGGTTTTTAGAAGCTGGACATTGCATGGGAGATGAGTGCTCAGTTCTCTCCCACAAAGCAGCTAGAGGGTTTGAACTGCTTGCCTTTGTGTGGCAGCACACCAGGGACATTATTTTTATAATCATGTCTTGTCTTAAAATTATGTATCTCTTGTTTAAATTTAGCCTGGGGGGAGGGGGTGGAAACCAACAACATTGTTCCCTCTCTTAGCAGTCAGATATTAGCATCTCTTGATTTCTTAAAGAGCTGAGTAGAATTGTATAGGAAACGTTAGTTTTATTTAAATAAGACACAGAACTTTCTAAAGTTTGAGCAAGGAAATATTCCAGAAAGGAGCTCATTTCTTGAAGCTTTTCCCACATTTCTATAGGATTCACTCTCAGCTTCTTTATTCTGGGTACATGCTGCTTCAGACTGAAACTATGCCAAAAATTTTTAAAAACTGCAGAATGATCCAGTGAAAGAAGATGTTCTTGAACCTGTGTTTGCAAATGAAGAGATGGAAATGGTTAATTATCATGAGCTACTTGACTTTAGTTTTGTTTCTTTCTACATAGAGATTCATTCTCAGAAATATTTCTTGCTTACACTTTGGCAGATTTTTTGTTTTGTTGAATGAGAGAGGCCATTTTTTAAAATTAGTATAAAGTAAAATTTTTTTTTTATTTTTATTTTTGTACTAGTTTATTTACAAAATTTGAATACATTGTTTTTCACAACAGATTCTTCCCATTCCCTTCACCTCTCCCACACACCAAACTGTATGACCTCATGATTAATCCTCCCCCGCCACACATCCTCACTCCTTTGTTCCCACTCTCCCCTCCCTTGGATCCTCATATTCATTCTACAATAATGGCTTTACACAGTATTTGTCCTTATGACTGAGTTAGATCACTCAACATAATGCTCTCCAGTCTCTCCCAAGTCAGGTAATAATGTACAAAACCATTGTTCCTGTGAGCTGCGTAGTATTCCATTGTGTGAATGAACAGTAATTTCTCAATCCATTCAATTGTAGTTGGACATTTGGGCCATTTCCATGTTCTTGAGACTGGGAACAAACATTTGGCAATACTAGTTCAGACAAGAGTCTCATAATGGAAGTTTACAGAATACTCTTGGGCCTCTATAAGAAAAAGACTGATAGCCCAATTAAAAAATGGCCAAAAGACATGGAAAGAATTTTCACAGAAGAAGATATTCGAATGTAAAATTTATACCTTACAAAGTATCAGAATTATTATGAGATAGAGAAGCAGGCATCTTAATTAGTGGGGCTGCTCTGATATCAAAAGACTTTTTAAATGCTAGGGTGTTTGTTCCCCCTTCTTGTTCTTGAAACAAAAATGTTTCAAATACTCTTGCTAGTAGTTTTCATGAGTAAAACTCTTTTTTTGCGATGCTTTTGCCACTCGGTTGCCTATGGGTGAGGAGTTGAGCTGCAAGCCTGAAGGCACTTGGTTTAGATTCAGCAGCTGCTCTGCAGCACACAGATGAGCAAGCTCCTCCCTTGTGATTTACAACCTCATGCAATTAAAACCTGCTGGAGCATAACATTCGCCAGTAGATCCACTAGATCTACCGACTACAGGTTTGAATAAATGCCTATAATTAGACTCTTTTTGTGTGTGTCTTAGTAACTCATCTAACACATTGCTGTCAAGTCAGAAACAACTCATAAATGACCCTCCAGCAGTTTTTTGGAGGCTGTTAATCACAGGGGAGGAGAGGACCCATCTTTGTCCTGAGAGCTACAGGTGGATTCAGATTGCCAGACAGACAACAGTTTTGGGTTACCACCACAATTCCCTGTGAACTAGGCCATCAGAGGTCCCTGTGCCTTTCCCAAAGAATTTTATTTTTTTAGTGCTTTGAGGAATAATAAATGTGTATCTTCTCAAGATGATAGACGTTTACACATAAAAGTTCTGATTTTTATTTTAAAAGCATCATTTTTAATAATGAAACTCAGAATTCCCATTGTGCCATTATTTGCCTCTAATGTTGAGTGTAAATTCCTGACCTACATTTATCCATGATTTTCTAGATAATCACAAATTAGTGAATATTTTAAAGAATTGTATCTTCTTTTTAAGTCTTTATTAGTTTTTTGTGGACTATAAATCTCTCCTGTCATTTCTATGGCTGTTATCAACATGATATTCAAGACTTTAATATAGAGCAGTTGCCACTGCTAAAGCCATGTTAGTAGCTAGGTAGACTCTAGAATACCATGTGTGCTAATAAAGCTATAATTACAGTTTCAATCCTTTCCATTGTCTTCTACTGCCAGAGGTGACAAGTTTATTCTTTCATCTAAATGAACCTAAATCTGTATTGGTTTGAATATTTACAGTAACCTTTGTCTCCTTTGTTTTTTAAAAATTTTTATTAAATAACATAAAACTTAGATAATAACAATGACTCTGTATTTGTGCTGCCTGTCATTTTACAAACATTCATTGAATACCTTGCTTTTTTTTTTTCAGGCTTCAGATAACTATATTGGTTTTACAAGTGCCATGATAGAAATCAGAATAAAACACTTTGGGAAGAGATAAGAGAGAGGGGCATGTAATCCTCGTTGGAGAGATCTGTAGGGAACATCTTGAAAGATATGGCTGATGCTTGAGCTGACTCTTAGAAAGAAAACATTATGTAGAGAAAAGGTGAAAGATACTCCCTGTATTCCATGTAACATTTCACCATATTCCATGTAGCATAACCAGTAGACATAAACTCTAGGTGCATTTAGGGATTGTAAATGGTAGTTTGCAGCTGTATGCAGAATACTTATATAAATGGTAGTAAGTGAGTGAAGAATAGAGTGAGAGAGCAGTCAGAGCATGCTTAAGAATGTTCTGTCTTACCTTTTCTCCTCTGATTAAGGAAATAGAGAAACATGGAAGAATGTTAAGCAGAGAAGGATGTTTGCACATTATTTTTTAAAATTTTATTTTTTGCTGGATTATATACAAAGTTCATAAAAATTCATATACATTGTTTTTCACAGCAGACATTTATTTTCTCTTTACCATCCCTTCCTCCACCTTGCACATTATTTTTTTGTACATTTATTTGCTTATTCAACAAATCTAATGAGTCCACTGATGATCCTAAATATATATTGTGGTTGGTAGAAGCTGTTGAGTCATGTATGACTCACAGTGACACTGTGAACAATCTGAGCCTTGCCTTACCCTGCACTGTCCTCAGTTTAAAGACTGAAGTGCCTCTGAGGTAAACCATGGTATTCCACTTGCTTCCTATGCATCTGAAAGTTGGACTGTGAAAAAGGATGGCAGAAGAATCAAAGCCTTTGCGTTGTGTTGGAGGAGAGTACTAAATACCCCTGGACTGTCAAAAAGAACGAACAAGTCTATCCTAGAGGAAGTACAATCAGGGTGCTCCTTAGAGGCAAGGATGGTGGAACATGGTCTCGATACTCTGGGCACATCATCAGAATGGACCGGGGTTTGGAAAAAACCCATCATGCTAGGAAGGGAGAGGGTCAGAGAAAATGAGAAACGTTCTCAATGAGGTGGATTGACACAGTGACTGTAATAATGGACTCCAGCTGGATAGTAACAAGCAAAGCAGTTGTAGTTTCTCTACAAAGAGAGACTACAAAGCTTATAGTTCAGAGAGAGACAAAGACACTAAAAGTTAAATGGTTAATTAAAGAAGTTTTCTTTAATATCTAAATGAATAGTTAAACTGCTATTCAGAGAAATGCTGTAGACGAAAATACCAGATTTTCTGCAGTGGTGATAATAGAGATGGAATATTTGGGCATAAATGTGTTAGTTAATAAGATTACATGTGGAAAATAAGTGAGAGGGATTTAAGGAGACTGACCCTAGGTTTTTTAGAATGAAAAGCTAAGTGTGTTATTGCTATTTATTCAACTGTGGTGAATCTTGATAAACAGGCATTTAAGTAAGGGTAGGGATTTTTTTTATGTTTTATTTGAGATACCTAAGACATCTTAAAAATGAAAATGTCAGTGAGGCAGTTGGGTACACGTATTGGGCAGGTAGAAGACAGAAGAGTGCTCTGAGCTAAAAATATAAATGTGAGAGATAGTGTTATTGCTCTTGTTGATTGACATCAGGTCGAAAACAACTCATAGCAACCCTATAAACTGAAGACTTGAAGCCTTTCTATAATTATCATTTCTCAAAGTTCACAGATTTTCCAGAGGCATGTTGTTTAGGAAGTGGATGCCACTCCTGCTTCCAAACCTGTCTTAAGCTGGAAGCTCCACCAAACACTGTCCACCATGGGTAATTGTAGCATTTGACACCCCAATGACACAAGGCAACCCCAGGTTACCTCAGTACAGCAAATTGACAGAAGAGTCCTGTACCACTTAGAAGAATGTCCGTCCAAAATATAACAACCAACTTTTAAATAAAAAGGCCCTCTCCAGGGCCTTGTTGACTCTAAACAAGAGGCTTAAATACAAAACAACCAATATAATATGTTGTTGTTGTTGTTAAGTGCCATTGAGTCGTCTTCAAGCTATAGTGACCCTATGTACAGCAGCTCTGAAACCGTTAGCATTAGTTGACTATTTTTCTTCCCTTTTAATTTTGTGCCAGCCATTTACAAATGCACATATATAAAGTGTTTATTCTGTTTTTTTATGGACTAAATTTTAATGTTCAAGCTGGATTAAGAAAATGCTATGGCACAAAGGATATCATTGCTTCTGTCAAATGGATCTTGGTTGAACACAGAGAAGACAAAAAAATGTTTATTTTTGTGTTATTGGGTATGACTGTGTGCATCAAAACAAATCATGGATAATATGAGAAGAATGGGAATCCTAGACCTCTCAGTTGCCTGGTTTAAAATCAAGAAAGTTGTGTCAGGGCTCTGTCCTTTCTTCATACTTATTCAGTCTATTTACTGAGCAAATCATGCAAGGAGCTGGACTCTATGAAGAAGAATGTGGCATCAGGATCAGAAGAAGACTCACCATCGACGTGCATTATTCAAATGACACAACCTTGCTTGCTGAAAGTGAGAAGGACCTGAAACATATAGAAGTCTAATGACTACAGCTTTCAATATAGATTCATATATTTTAGATGTCATGTATATTTATTTTTTTATATTTCACTATCAAGAAAAATAAAAGTCCTTACCACTGGACTAATAACATTATGATAGATGGAGAAAAGATTGAAGTTGTTTTACTTGGATCTGCAGTCAACACTCTTGGTAGCAGCAGTCAAGAAATCAAAAGATGTATTGCATTGGGTAAACCTGCTATCAAGGATCTCTCTAAAGTTCTAAAGAGCAAAGATGTTCTTTAAGGACTAAGGTGCACCTGATCAGAGCCTTGATCTTTTCACTTGCTACATATGAATCTGAGAGTTGGACAGTGAATAAGGCAGACAGAAGAATCAGTGCCTTTGAATTGGAGTGTTAGGAAAAAAATATTGAAGATCATATGGGCTGCCAAAAGAACATAGAAGTCTGTCACAAAAAAAGTGCAACTAGAGTGCACCTCAGAGGCAAGAATGTTGAAACTTCATCTCACTTGTTTTGATTGTATTTTCTGGAGGACCAGGCCTTAGTGACATCATGCTGGGCTCC
Source organism: Elephantulus edwardii (assembly GCF_000299155.1). NCBI lineage: Eukaryota > Metazoa > Chordata > Mammalia > Macroscelidea > Macroscelididae > Elephantulus > Elephantulus edwardii. Next base: position 9,832,538 of record NW_006399846.1, on the reverse strand, counting down.
ATGAAAAAGAGACGGATTGATACAGTGACTACCGTAGTTGGCTTGAACATGATGTAGATCGTATAGTGTGGGACAGGATAATCAGATCTCTTGTTCATAGTCTCCAGTCTCTATGAGTCTAGTCAACTCGGCAACACTTGACAACAGCAGCAACACAAAATTTTAGTGACTCCTTGACTGTGTGAAGTTTGTAGCATCCTATTCTTAATTCCAATTACAAGACTCAGTTCATTGATTATTTACATACACCTGCTAGTTAAAAGATAAATCTTAATAATATTTTTTAAAAATTAAGCAACAAAATCTTAAATACATTTACTGTTTCCTGAACTACAAATGAGAATTGGCACACATTGTATCCTTTCTCAGCAAACTGAAGAATGGTTTGCATTTCTTAAATTACTTGTTTATGCGAAGTAGTCTCTTCATCCTTACCTTAGCCTCTTCTCCAAACACATCCTACTCCTCCATCCATGAAGCCTCCTACCTCCCCTTCTGAGGTGTGTGTCCTTCCTATGTTTTTTCAACTGCCTCCTAGTCTCATCCCTATTATTCATTTTACTTTCTATCTTTAAAAACAATCCATTTCTCTCTCCTTTCATAGAGTGAAACCTCCTTGAGATTGGAGACTGTCTTGTTTTCTGTCGTATCCTTCGTATACCTTGATCATGTTTTATTAGATGCCCTCAAGTTGACTAAAACTTAGCTTGACCCTGTGAACGACAGATCTGAGCCATTTCCTTCTCCTGCACCATCCTCACAATCTGTCATGTGCAAAGCCCATTCTGATAGTTACATTGTGATACACCTTGAATATAGTGACATTCAGTTAATATGTGTTGATTATAGAAAGGATTAAATGAGTAAAATTTTATTTTGTACTGTTGGTTTTGCATCTAGTTATTTACTGAACTGGATACTTAGTTACTTTTTACAGTAGCTGTGAAAATAACGCTTTTTATGTTTATATTCATTTTAACCTTAAGGTTAGTTTATACTGACTTATGACTTTGCACTTGATTTGACAATGCTCTGTCATTCTGAACAGGAAAAAAAAAAAATAGAAAGATTATAGATTAGAAAGATTAGATACTATCTACTTGAAAATCACTTGCATTCCTTTAGTTCTTGAAAAGTGCACTGTAGCCAGAATGGAAAAAATAACATTTAGAAATGATTGTCCCTGGCATATCCTTCAGTGAGAGGATAGAGACTTAGATCTCATAAAATGAATAGGTCTCAGATAATGAGTGAATAGTACTCTAGCCCCACTCTTGCTCAGGGTTTCAGTAGTGGGAGCTGGCTAAAAGTCTTCAGCTCTGAAATAACGAGGTGCTGTCTTCCATAAAAGTATTTAATAATCCAAAATGTTCTACTAGTCAGGTTTAAACTGTTGTCAAATGACCATATAAATCTTTTTTAGCCTGCTTCATTTTCTTTTGGGGGCTTTAAAATACTAATTGTCTTTGGTAAATATGTAATTTTTTTTTTCAATACTTATTTTATCTACTTCCCCACTTTACAATCCTTAAAATTATATTAAAACTGTTTTCTTCTGTAACTGCTGTAATGGCTGGAAATTTATAAATTCATTAGTTTAGAAGAGGTTGCTTAACATACCTTAAATTCTTTTTCTTTCTTTACTTCTCCTTATCACTGTAAACCCATTTCTGTGCCAGTGGTGATGGAGATTCTTGAGATGCGTAGCTAAGCGGTTTCAAAGTGCTGGAGCAGTGTGAAATTGTTAAAAGCTTTTTTTGGAACATAGCTCATTATTATTTCAGAAATGAAAACCCAATTTTTAAAAGTACATGGAATCATTCAGTCATTTGAGAAAACTTAGTTCTAAATGTACATCAACTATGCTTATAAGTGGTTTACAGCTTTCTGCAAAAGTTACTGGGTTTGGTCAGTGACAAGATAGTAGGTACTTTTGTTCAGATATACTTTATTTTTTAAAATTAAATTATATTATAAAACATGAATAAACAGAGAGTGCATTTTTAACATCCCAGGGATTTGCAGTGATGGTTGACAATCATTTTTCTTTTCTTTGCCACTGTGTAATGAGTTCAATATTTAAATTCGAGTTCTGTCAAGAGGAACCTAGTAAGTTTCATTGTAGACTCTTGTTCTAATGTCAGGGAGTTTGAATCTCCTTTGTTATGGTGACTGGTTATGAAATCAGTCACTTGACAGACTCTGAAGTGAGACTACTGGAAATACGTCATGTCTGCCTTCATGGTGACAGCTGGCTACAAAACAAACCCCACCAGAGCCATTCTGCAATCGACAAGGGACATCAAAGGCCAACAGGGCTGCCACTTCAAAGAGAATTCTGCCATCTCTGGCTTGTTGAAAGAAGAAGTTAAATGGCTGAACCCTGCCATAGAAGAAATCTCCATGTTTAGACTTCTCCTTCTTTTGATCTTGGGAAGATGTATGAAATGGAGTTTCAGTTAGAGGAATGATATAGTCTGTAGTAATGACAACCCAATATTATTCTGCATGGCAATCCCCTTACTAATGGGAATTACTGAAATGTGCTCAAATAACAGCAAGCTTAAATCTCTACTGTCTCAGAGAATGAATGTTCCAAAGAGGAGTTGAAATCCCTTAACATTGTTAGCCACCTTAGTATGCATGGGAGGACTCAGGTGGTAAATAAAATGAAACTCTCAGATTGTTTTTCTGTTTCCTCCTGTAATTTTTCTCCCTTTTCAGTAGCATCTTGAAAGTTGATGGTAAGAATGGCTAAGAACTAAAACCGAAAACCATTACCATGGTTAATTTCCATGTTTTAAATTGATATTTATCCATTGTTAAGGAACTTTGTACTCAAATTTGAAACTATTTTGCACTGTTTAAGATTGTATTGATCCAGTTATGCTGGGCACAATTTTGAAATAATTACTTCATCATTATTTTTTTTAATCTTGAGTTTTGATTAAAAACCCCAAATTCTAGCAAGAATATTTAAACAATAACAACAAAAAATCGCAGAAATATTAATTGTTTTCTTTTAGAATACTGATTGATAATCTAAATGGACGTGATAAAGGCACATTTGGTACACTTGAAAAAGAAAATTTAAAACTTTTATGTAATATGGCAGAAAAAAATGGAGAGGGGTTTTGTAACATTTAAGTGGCAAGGTGGAATGTTTGGAATTTAGAAAATTAATTACTTATTTTCTCTTTTAGCCTAAGTATTAAAACTGAAACTTGGATTCTTTTGACCTGATCTACTTCCCTATTTCTCTTAACATGTCTCCTTACTTAAAAGGAAGTTGACAAAAGCTTTAGCACTCTAACATTTGCCAGATGGGGTCAGTAGACAACAACTAAAGGAAATCTGAAGCAACACTACAGCCCCCAGGAAATGTCCACATGCCATGGTACAACCAAAACATCTATATATGCACTAGTACTTTCTATTTGTAGCTCTTAAAAGAATACATTTTCAGCTACCTGTTATTGTTAGAGCTGCTGCTTCTTGAATAACTTTTGCTAAAGTAATAGAGGATTATGATACTCTAGAAGTTCAGCAAGCCTCTGGGCCTATTAATTTAGGCTTTGGGGATTGGGGGGGTTTGTTTGGTTTTATTATTATTGTTATTATTCAAAGGAGCTACATGTATGTTGGCAAAAATTATAAACAAACTACGACAAATTAATTGTATGTTGAAGAAAGCCTTAGCACATCTCAAAGCCGCATCCCAGAGAGGACGCCAGAAGTCTAAAGGCATTCTTAACTGCACTACTGCACTCAGAAGCACTTTCGGAATGTCTGTGGCAGATCTATAACAGATGATATATAGTTTATTTGTAATGAGTTCTTGGGGTGTTTGGCCTTTATGCTCTTATCTCCCACTGAGAAGTTTGATAAACCAAGTTATTGAGGATAAAAGCAGCCATCCAAGATATGGCTGGAGGTGAAGCCATGAGAGCCAGATGGCTTCCCACTGGTTTTATATCCAGTTTCTGTTCTCCTTGGCTGCACCTTCGTGGATGTTTGTGAGGAAACATATTTTCCTGGAGAAATAAGCACAGTAGGATTTATCCGACACAAGAAATCATTTTTGTGTATGGCTTGCTCCAAGTTCTATTTTGCTTCTCAGTTGTCTCTTCCTCTTACTAGACTCTTTTAAAAAATGACTGAAGAGGCAGTAAGGGTAAAGCATCAAAGTACATTGGATCAGAAGTCAAGTGAAAGGGATTTTATTCTTTGTTCTGTGTATTAGCTGTGATTTAAGGCAAATCCTATAATCTCCCTGAGACGCAGTAGCCTCACCTATAAGGAGATTAATAACCCCACAGACATCCACTTAGTACATCATATTGAGATAAGGATATGAGACTATTTCAGTAGCCTATGAAGGCATTATACAAATGTTGAACCATACTGTTACAGGAAAAATACTTCATTGCATTCATTCTCTCTCACGCATCCATACACCAACATAAACACATACTGTATTTTCACAAATTAACTTTGTGTTTCATTACATTTCTTTACTTTTTATATATTGGTATATTTTTTTCTATCCAGTCAACACTGTCTAAAGTTTGTGAGACCAAATAAAAACCAGAAAATGACACTTTAAGTAATTAATGTCTTCTAGGTGAAATCTACCAAATTTTTTTTATCACCTCTCAAAACACAGCTTACAAAAAAAAATAAATTAAAAAAAAAAAACACAGCTTACATTCCTAAACATTAGTATTGCTGGTGTCTTTCTAAAAGCTATTTCTAGACAAATACATGAATTGTGTTGTTGTTACATGCTGTTGAGTCACCTGTGACTTAAAGCAACCCTGGTGCTGAACCTTTCACTATCTTGAGCAAACCTCATTGTCTCTAACACAGCTCCCATTGCCCCAGTCACCAAGTCAATCCATCTCTTCCAGGAGGCTAAATTGTAGAGATACATAGCCTACCTCATGTGGTGGCTAATCAGAAACTTTTGATAAGGTCAAGTAGCTGTAACTTCATTTGCCTTTTTTTTATCCATTTTAAAGGGATTATAATGCAGTTTATACATGAAGTATTTCTCAAATTAACAAAATACCAATTTTGCTTGTATCTAGGTAGTGTTTTACTTTTATATTGACTTGCATACATAATTTGAATACATTGTGTTTCATTCATATTCATTGTTTCACACATTCTTCACATTCTGTTTCATATGATCATTCCTATACATGTGTTTTATATAGGTAACATTTTAATTTTTTTTTTTTTTAAATCATTGCAGTTGAGGAAATTTAAAGTTACCAGGTAACACATCCAGTAAAGTTTTATTCTTATTTGCTAGTTTGACCTTAAAAGTAGGCCCAGCTTCAAAAAGGATGCACTCCACTCCTGGCTGCTCTTTTTTTTTCTTTCTGTTCTTTCTTAATGATATTGAGGGTCCCCAGGATTTTCTCCATTTGAAATTATCAGATTATTTCAATTTAATAAATTTCTTCTCAAGCCAAGATGGTTGATGAAGCCATACAGCACTTACTGTCTTTGTTTTTTTAAAACAACACCTTTTTTCATCAGGGAGAATACATCAATGGTGAAAGTTCAAGAGAAGTCTTTCATTCCACCTTTATGTTTGTTTTCCCCAATTGCTAGTTCTCATAAATTCTAGTGAAATATAAATGACTGACTTTTTATTTTGTTACAGCTAGTTTACTGATGAAATAAGCAAACTATAGGATATAATTAGCCAAATAAATAATTGTTCTGAAAAATATAGGGGTAAGATTCTCCTCCCCCACCCCCGCTCACATTAACCCTCTTTTTTTTTGTTTGTTTGTTCCCTCCTAGTTTATTTACAAAATTCAAATACAAATTTGAACAAATTCTTTCCATTTCTCTCATCCCCCATCAAATTGTACAACCCAACTATTAATTCCCCCTGCCCCCTGCATAACCACATCCCCCTATATCCAGCCAGTAATCCTCTTCCTAAACAACATGTCTCTGGAAACTGTAAACTTTGAAAAATGACGATAGTTACAGAAAAGCTTCAGGTCTTTTTATTCATAGGGTTGTTATGCGTCATGCTTGACTCAGTGGCAGTCAGCAAAAACAATACAATTTCAATCCGTTTTTTTCCCTTACTTTAGTAGTTAGTGTACTGATCAAAAAAATTATTAAAGTAAAATCAGCACTGTGGTAAACAATGGCCCTTTTTAAAGATTAATTTCAACCTTGGTAATACTGGATGGGGAGAGGCATTACAGTCTAGGTGACATTTACTTTTCTTGGAAAATGTAGATTATTTTATTAATGTCTGATTTTCAAGCTCTATTTAGCAGTAATTAATACTTATTATAGGCTTTCTCTTCATAAGCCCTTCAGGTTGATTTCTCAAAAGGAGAAAGAAAGAAAATAGAGGTGAACTGAATTAGAAGTATTTCTTTCACACTGTCTTGCTTCACTTCTTAAATTAATTTTTAGTTGCATCAGAGATGTTACCATAACATAATATTCCTAGAAATGGAAATTTCACCATATTTTATCATAATATTCTTTGAAATGTTGCTATAACATAATCTTAGAAACTGCATTAGAAATTAACAGTTTGCAGCCAATTGATATGAATATATCTCTCCAGTTCAGCCGCCTGGATGAGATGAATTGACCCAGTGACTGGGATAATGGGATTAGGTGTGTCAGAGACAATGAGATTGGCTCAGAATAGGCCAGGGCTGAGAGCTGTTGTATGTAGGGTTGCTATGAGTCACAAGTGACTCAGTGGCACACAACAACAACATAATCCATATGCTTTTCTAGAAGTAGTTTTAGAAAGACAGCAGCATTGCTAATGTTTAAAAATATAAGCTGTATTATGAGAAGTGGTAAAAAAAATGATAAATTTAACCCCAAAGTACAGTAATTATTTAAAGTGTCATTTTCTAGTTTTCCTTTCTTCTCACAAACCTTTGACAGTGTTGACTGGATGGCAAAACAAACGAATAGCCCAAACCCAAAATAAAAAACCAGTATATAAAAAGTAAAGAAATGTAATAAAACTCAAAGTTAATTTGTGGATATACAGTTTCTTCTTTGGTGTTATAGCTGTGACCTCAGCTTATCCTGGGTTCCTTCATAAGGTCTAGGGAGAATGTAATGAAACTAATCAGTTTCCAACTTTAATATCATTGTTGAGTTTAATGGTATTTGTTACCATTATCTCAAGACTCTTTTGGAATTTTTGGTATTTTTCATGAACAATATAAATGTATTATAAACACTAATGTCATATATATATTAGACAGCCCTCGGTATCATAGGGAGTTGAGCTAGAACTGAAAGGCGACATATACCTCTGGTGATTCAAATCCATCAGTAACTCCATGGGAGAAAGAGGGACACTCACCTCCTGTGTGTTTTATAGCTTTGAAAAAACCTTCTGATTCTGTATTAATCAGTTCCAGTACAATGGCAATGAGTTTGGGTTTTTTACATATATTTGAATGGATATTGATAGAAACACTGTGAATTTCAAATTTTATTTACAGTCATTGGGACCAGAGCTCACCCTTCTCACAGAAACGTCTTATAATTAAGTGTCATCGAGTCAACTAAGACTCATAGTGATCGTGAACAAAGGACCTGAACCTATGCCATCCTGACTGTCTCTGAGCCCACTGTTAAACTCACTGTGTCAGTCCGTCTGTCAGTCTATCTCATTGAGGGTCTTCCTCCCCTTTGCTGATTCTCCATCTTTCAAAGCACGATGTCCTTTTCCAAGGACTAGCCCCTCCTAAGAACATGTCCAAAATATGTCAGTTTCTCCACCTTGGCTGGGCCTTTTCCAAGACATACCTGTTTGTTCTTTTGGCAGTCTGTGGGGTTTACAGCCCTCTTCTCCATCCCCACAGTTCAGATACTGATTCTTCTTCTTTTGTCCTTGTTTATTATTCAGCTCTCAGCTGCATAGCAAGTAATTGAAAAGATCATGGTTTGTATCAGGTGCACCTTAGTCTTCAGATATCATTGATTTCAGTGCTTTGGAGACTGACAGCAGACTTTCCCAGTGTAAGACATCTTTTGAAATCCTGGCTCCTTGTGCCAAGCGTATTGATTGTGAGTCCAAGAAAGATGAAATAATTGACAACACCACAACTCAAAGACATCAATACTCCTACTGTCCTCCCTAGTCATTGTCCAACTCTCTGATGCATAACAAGTGATTGCAAAGACCGTGACCTCTATCAGGTGCACCTTAGTCTCCAGGGTGACACCATTGCTCTTCACTACTTTGGAGAGGGCCTTAACAGCAGACTTTCCCCATCACAATATGTCTTTTCATTTCCTGGCTGCTGTGGAGCCAAACAAACTAAAGCTGTGAACAGTCTCAGTCTCTTCACCATCCATCATAATGCTGCCAGTTGGCCCAGTGGTAATAGGGATGGATGTGTTAGGGTGAAGTTGGCACAGGATAGAGCTGTGGTGTTGGCAAAGAGTATTGAATATACCATGGACTGCTAAGAAAACAAACAGGTTCAACCTGGAGAGGGTTAAACCAGGCTGTCCTTGTAGGCAAGGATTCTGAAGCTTAGTCTGACATACTTTGGACATGTTGCAAGGAGGGACCAGGCCTTGGAGAAGGATGTCATTCATGCTTGAGAGGGTGGAGCGACAGTGTAGGATAGGAAGACCCTTTATGAGGTGGATTGATTCGATGACTGGGGTAATTGGGGTGGGTGTGTCAGAGACAGAGTGGCACAGGACAGAGCAGGGTTTAGGGCTGTTGTACATAGGGTCGCTAGGAGTTGCAGGGGACTTGATGGCATATAACAACAACATTCAGGTATTCTCATTACAAGTCTTTTTTTCCCCCATGTTGGTGGAATTTCTGACTCCTTCTTTCTTGCTGATTTTTCTGCATTCATAGATCACGTCTTGCTTCTTTCTCTGGTCAGCTTCAGTTAATATGCATTTTAATACCCACAACTCCTTTACCTTTTTATTTAATCAAATCTCTTGGGTATTTCTTTTATGTTTTTTTGGAAAGGGCCAGAATGCTTATTGTCTATAAGTGGAGAAGAGGTCAAGCTGACACAGAACAGGCTCCTTAAACTGGAATGTCCTTTTCCTTTCCATCTGATGCTAAACAGTCTTAGGAAAACTTTCTCTAGGCATATTCAGGTTTGACTACTAAGATCAGATGTTGTTACTGTGGTTAAGTACTGTTAAGTAGGAACTGACTCATAGCTGACCATCCCACAGGGTTTCAGAGGCAGTAAATCACACAGGAGGAGATTTCCAATCTTTTTCTCATTGAGCAGCTGGGTTTAAACCACAGTTCTTTGGATTGACCTTACAAATCCTTACCACTAAGCTACCTGTCAGGGACCTCTCCAAAATACTTAAGAGCAAGGATGTCACTTTAAGGACTACGAGTCACCTAATTCAAGCCATAGTTTTCTCAGTCACCTGCTATGAATCTGACAGCTGGACAGTGAATAAGGATGACAGAAGAAGAATTGATGCCTTTGAATTGTCGTGTTGAAGAAGTATACTGAATATCCCAGTGACTGCCAGAAGAACAGACATATGTTTTGGGGAAAGTGCAGCCAGAGTGCTCCTTGGAAGCAAAGGTGGTGAAGCTTTGTCTCTCATACTTTGGGCATGATGGCTAAGGAAGCTGTTCCTTGGAAGGAGACATCATGCTTAGAAAGGTGGAAGGTCAGAGAACGAGAGGAAGACTCTTGCAATGAGCTGGATTAACACACTGACTGTAGTTATGTGTGTCAGAGATGCTGAGGAAGGCACAGGAGAGGGCAGGGTTCAAGTCTTTTGTTCATACTCAGTGGCATCTAACAACACTAACACTTAGATCAGAAGGAGCTATGGTGGCGTAGTCAGTAGGGAGTTGCACTGCTAACCCAAGGCTTTGCCTCTCTGGCTGTTCAAATCCACTAGCAGCTCCATGAGAGAAAGATGTGCAGTCTCCTCTGGTGTGATTTCTAGACACACAAACTCAGTGGAAAGTCAGTTGTTGATTCCAATTCCATGGCAGTAAGAGAGCCACTTAAGTTAGGGCCTCATGATATGGCATCCTGCACTTCCTTGCAAAATACTCTTAATAGTTAACAACTACAGATGTATATGTTTTATTAATTATTGATTGATGCCATGGCAATGCATCTGAAAGTTGGACAGTGAATAAGAATAACAGAAGGCTCATTGCCTTTGATTTGTGGTGTTCAAGAAGAGTATTGAACATACTGTATGTCTTGGAGAAGGTACAAACAGAGTGGCCATAATGGCAAAGCTTTGTCTAACATACTTTGGACAGGTTGTTAGAAGGGACTATTCCTTGAAAAGGAACTCTATACTTCTAAAGATGGAGGTTCAGTGAAAGAGAGGAAAGCTCAACCAGATGGACTGACATAGTGACTCCACAGTGGGTTCAAGTATATCAGAGATTATAAGCATGGAGCGGGTTAGCACAGGACTTAGAGCTCTTGTTCACAAGGTCACTATAAGTCATACTCTCCTTGATGGCAAATAACAACATACCTTTTTCCAGACTCAAAATAGGGAACATGTCATACTCTCAAGACATTACATATGGTGCCTAAGACATGGTATGAATTTTTCAAAAATTTTAGAGTTGGAGGAAAAGGAAGAAACGAAAAAATTTTAGATCGAAAATAGAAGCACTTCCCAGAGTGACTTTTAGATCATTTTTTAAAGCTCTCTTTGTCTTAAGTCCTTGTTTTAGTGAAAACGGATAGACTTCTAGATAGTAACAAAGCCGCATTAACTGCTTTTTAAAAGCCAGGCCTCACTTGGCCTATTTGGAATTCTAGGTCTGTCGTATCCAGCTCTATGCCCTCAGAAGTACACTTCAACTCTCTGAACCTGCTTTTTCTTCTGTAAAAATGAAAATAAGGCGAGCTTTGGTGGCCTAGTAGCAAGAAGCTGCACTGCAATCCCGGCAGTGTGCAGTTCAAATCCACCAGATGCTCTGCTGAAGAAGGATGAACAATCTCCTCCTGTACCAGTCAGATCTGATTTGACGGTACACACACACAAATAATAAAAAAAAGGGAAAAATGTAAATAATACTTTCCTTATTAAATTACCAATTTGATCTTCCAGTCCATGTAAAGCACATAGAGCAATGGGTTTAAAATGATTCACATATCTTAGATTGCTGTTTCTTGCTCTGGTGGCCTAGTGGTAGGAATCTGTGCTGCAGTCCCGAAGGCATGTGATTTGAATCCAACAGAGCTGCTCTGTGGGAGAAAGATGGGCAGTCTCCTCCCAGTGTGATTACTGCCTCTGAAAATCCACTGGAGGGTCGGCTATGAATTGGTTCCAACTTAATGGCACAAATAGTTTTAGCTGTTCCATACTCGTAAAATACTCTATGTGTGTCTTGTTAAAGATAAGTATTGCTATGCACATTGATCAAAAGAACATAATGAAATGTAGGGGGAAAGAGATAATAGAAATACTTAAACTATGTCAGAAATGAATATTCATATTCTCTGTGAATTGACTTTGAGAAACATAAACAGCAGTGACTATGAGATAGGTAAATAGCAGTGTTTGTTGAAAGAGATAGTAGTTCTGGTGACCTAGTCCCTAGAAAGTTGGGCTGCTAACCCAAAGGCCGTCCTTCTGTGGTGGTTTAAATCCACAGTCTCTCCTTAAGAGGAAGATAGGCAACAATCTCCCATGAGATTTACAAGCTTGAAAACCTACTGGAAGGTCAACTATGAGTAGATTCCAACTCAACAGCAATGAAGTGAATAATACTCAACTTGAGAATTTGGTAATTTCTTTTAACACAAGTAAAATTTTCTTCCTCTTGAGTCTACTTCTTTTACCCTACAAAGAAAATATAATGAAATTTTCCATAAGGATCTTGAAAATGTCAAAAATCTACTCTTTTTAAAAAAAGTACGGAACTTGAAGGTGTAGACTTTGCCATCACCTGAAGCTCCCTATTGCATTCTTAAGGCAAATGCGTCTGTGGTAAAGTCGTAATTTGTTCCTTTTTTACTCTGGGCAGAGGTTTATTAGCCTGTGATTTAAGCGAACCATCTGGTCCTGCTGGCACTGTCCACTGTCAAGCCCTGTGCTTTCTCCTTAATATGTTACTTGAGGCAGTTAAATTACGTACTTGAATCCCAGCTCTGGCCTGGGCTTTTTGTGTGTGTCTTAAAATATCTGCTTTTGAAAATCTTTTTTGTGACCTGGAGCATATTTTAAAATTGTGACGCAGTTCTTCATTGTTTAGTGTGTGGTTTATATCTTATTCTTCTCAACTTTCCTTACCTTCATTTCTTAGTTGACTGTACTCAGTGCTAGACAATAATTGATATGTGGTAGGCATATAATGGAATACATATCCAAGTGACTCTAGCTGAATATGTTCTCTTGGATCGTACAAAAATAGCAGACAGTGAGCTAATTCAGTTTGACCTCAACTTTTTCACTGGCTCAGTGCCAGAATGCTAATCAGGTGATTAGCTGAAAAATCTTGGTTCGTGGTACTGTTCTTGCCTGAATATGAGAATACTTTAAACTTTTTAGATATCTGTATGATCAGAAGCAGAAATACTTCACATATCTGGCATTCAAATGGATAGGGAAATGAAGCAATCTCTCAAGAAAATCATATTTCACTTATAGCCAAATTCTGAATGAAAGTTTTGAGTGTGAGGTAAAGCATGTCTGCACACATGGCAGCTTGGATGCCAAGAAAATAACTTCCACAGAAACAATTGAAGATGATTGATAAAATATGCATTCATTAATTGGCAAGAAAGTAAGAAATTCACAGGCCAGGAGATAAATTGTCAGAGAATCCAAAGATAAATACCTGATAAACTGGTGAACTTGAACACTGATTTGTGCATGTGTGTGTCTTGGCAAGACAAAAGAAAAAAATCCATAACAACACAATCTGATAGGCAGTCCTCCTGCAAACACACAAAGTTAGAACTTTACAAGCATATATATCCTTAGTTTATGGGTAAATTAGAAAGAAATCTTTATTTCCTTTTCTCAGATGATCACAGGAATACTGTCTCAGACTCGTATGCTGAGTTAAGGAAAATAATTCTTCTCTGAAAATTCACAGTACTAGAGTTCTCATGCATTTATAGTTTCAATGTGCCATTCTTAGTTGTCCCCACCAAAACAAAACAAAACCTCTCTTAAATATAGATATTTAGCTTTAAAACAATCCAGGACTGGTCTTGCTTTTGGGTTGAAGAACAACTTTCAGCTGATGCTTCAAGAATATTTCCACAAAGTACTAAGGAAAATTGGTACCACAGTTGAAATACATAAAATATTATGAGTAATATTTCAAGATGCTAAAGAGTTGAATAGAAGATTTCAGAAGGCAGCACAGGATGACAAAGCAAAATATTACAATGAAATGTGCAAGGAGTTGGAGTCAGAAAATCAGCATATCTTAACCTCAAGGAACTGAAGAACAAATTCAAACCTAATCAAGGATGCTTTTGGCACAATGTTAAATGATCCAGGAAGTATTAAAGGAAGATGGAAGGAATATACTGAGTCACTGTATCGAAAGGAATTGGAAGACACAGAAGAATTTCATGAAACAACATATGAGCAAGAGCCTA
>NW_006399846.1:9812438-9817594 GCF_000299155.1 Elephantulus edwardii | reverse complement strand
AGGCCCTCTATGAGGTGGATTGATTCAGTGACTGGGATAATTGGGATGGGAGTGTCAGAGACAGTGCGATTGGCATAGGACAGAGCGGAGTTTAGTGCTGTTGTACATAGGGTTGCTATGAGTCGCAAGCGACTCGACGGCCCTTAACAACAACAACATTATGAGTAAGAGACATCAGAATTACATCTGAAGAAAATTTAGATATTAGGCTTCTGAGACACCTAACCTTGGTGGGATCCCTGATGCACTTGGCACAGATGTATCCCATATCTTACACTAAGAAATTTGGAAGATAGTATGGTCAAATTTTAAAATGACCAGGACACGACACTGATAGAGAATGCGTGTGATGTCCTGCATAGCATCCTACTGCTTGACTGGTCTTCAGTCTATTTTTGAGATGGTCTCCAAATTCAGGTAGGATATACTTAAACTTGGGTTCTTGTTTTCATCTTCTTCAGCTTTATCTTAAAATTGCATAGAAACAAGTTCTGTAATCACCCATGTTCTCACTTATGACACTGAAGAGCGAAGAAATCAAAAGACATGTTGCACTGGAAAATTTTGTTGTCAAAGGCCTCTCCAAAAGTGCTAAAGAAAAATGATGTCAGTTTAAAAACCAAGGTGCATCTGCTTTAAGCCGTCATCTTTTTAATCACCTATGCAACTTTGAAAAGTGATGAACTTGTAATTTTTTTTTTAGTTATAATCTACAGGCATATAATTCAGTCATTTTAAGTGTACAGTTCAGTGACCTCTAGAAGGTTTAACAGAGTTGTAAAAACATCACACATGGAATTTTAAAATATCTTCATCTCCAAGCAGTTCCTTGTACCTGTGTGCTGTTGTACTTACTGTCAGTCAAATAGTAACAAGTATTGACTTCACCTTCAGCACTTAAGAAAGCCACATATCTGATTTATGTCTGTGTTGTTGTTAAGTGCCATCTAGTGGAGCGTGACTCATAGCAACCCTATGAACAAAAGACCTGAACTCTGTTCTGTAACTATTGTCATTTCTTTATGTTCATAGTGTTTCCAGAGGCATGTTATTTAGGAAATAGATGCCACTTCTGCTTCCATGCCTTTCTCAGTCTGGGAATTCCACCAAACACCGTCCACTATGGGCACCGTCCACTATGGGTCCAACCATTGTGGCATTTGACACACCAGTGGCACAGCGTTCAGCATCACAGTAACCCCATGTTACCTCAGTACAGCAAACTGACAGACCATTGTTCTATCACTTAGAAGAATGTCTGACCAAAACACAGTAACAGGCCCGAGGGCCCAACTGAATTTTAAATACAAAGGTCCACTAGGTCCTGGTTAATTCTATACCAGAGGCTTCCAGCCACACCTTAGTTTTAGCTAAATCCAGCAAATCCAGTCAGCTCACACAGGATTGTGAATGGGGAAAAATCCACTAAAACGAGAAGAACCCACCTTCCAGAATCCAGCCACTTCACACATGAGCCTCCAAATGTCCATAGATTGTTTTTTTCTGAACATTTTGCATTTTACATAAATGAAATCATATTTTTTCTTTGATTTTTTTTCACATAACAGTATTTCCATGTTGTAGCAAATATCGTTGTTTGTTCCTTTCCATTGGTGAATACTATTCCAATGTATGGATACACCATTTTTTATTTATTAATTCTTCAATGGATAAACATTTAGAGGTTTTTAGTTTTTCGCTATTATGAATAGTCAAATAACAGTCTTTGTATAGACTTAAAATATATATTTTTAAAAGCAGATTTATTGAGATAAAATTCGTGTAATAGTCATTCACCATTTTAAGATATGCAATTCCGTATTCATTAGTATCTTCATGAGGTTATATAAACATCAACATTAACTAATTGTAGAATATTTCTGTCCACTCATAAGAAACATTGTACTCATTAGTTAACTCACAGTTTCCCCAACTTCCTCATTCCCAGCACTACATACACCAAAGTCTTTTCTCTCACCATAGTTTTGATCTACCAATAGAGAAAGAGGAGCAGTCATCTCATATAATTTAGTACCTTTGAAAATCTGCAGGAGAGTCAGCTATAAGTCAATTCCAATTCAACAGAACATAGTTTTCAAAGTTTCATCCCTGCTGAAGCTTATGTTAGTTAGGACTTTATTCCTTTGTATTAATGAATAGTATTCTATCATGTGAAGATAGCACTTTTTTCTTTTCTTTTTAAATATAGCACATTTTCCCTGTTCATATATTCATGAACATTTTTCTTTTAAGCTGTTGTATTTAAGTCTTCCAGGAATATTTGTATATGTGTATATTTTAACTTCTCTTGGAATAGAATTGGTTTATAATGTAATGCATGTTTAACATGTTGGGTGACTGCTAAACTCTTTGCCGAGTGGCTGCATCTTATGTTTCTCCCTGTGATGCACAAGGATTCCGGTTCCTCCTCATCATTGCCAGTACTTGTTGTTAAGTGTTGCTGAGTCAACTACAACTCATAGGCAACTTTTTGAACAACAGACCTGAACCTTGCCCTATCCTGTGCCATCCACATCATGTCTGATATTCTTGAACCCATTGATACAGTCACTTTGTCAGTTCATCTTATCCAGGGCCATCTTTTCCTTCCGTGACCCTCCACCTTTTCAAGCATAATGTCTTTTCTCAAGGACTGGCCCCTTCTAACAACATGCCCAAGGTATGAGACAGTTTCACTATCCTTACCTCTAAGGAGCAACCTGGTTGCACTTAATTAAAGAAAGATTTGTTTGTTCTTTGTTCATCATATACAGTGCCCTTTTCCAACACCTCAACTCAAAGACATTAACTCTTCTGTCATCTTTTCTTATTGTCCAACTTTGAATAATCAGAATGGAATGGATCAGGTGCACCTTAGTCTTTAAATTGGCATCAGTGTTCTTCAGTACTTTGGAAAGGCTCTTGACAGCAGATTTCCCCAAAGCAGCATGTCTTTAATTTCTTTACTGCTGCTATTAAGGGTGCTAATTATGGATCCAGGTAAGAGGGAATCATTTGTTGGCAACTTCAATTTTTCCATATAGTGTGATTTTTGCTTTTGATACATTAGTGAAGATTTTTGTTTTCTTGATGTTGTGGTTATGTGATGTCAAGTCCACTACCACTCACTCATAATAACCTTATGAATAGTAGCTATGAACCCTGCTCTGAAGTGAGCCAGTCTCACTGTATCTGACACACCAGATCCCATTGCCACAGTTACTGTGTCAATCTATCTCATCTACATTCTTCCTCTCTTGCATTAACTCTCTACCCTTCCAAGCATAATGTTATTCTCTAAGGACTGGTCCCTCCTGGAAACATGCCCAAAATATGTAAGACAAAATCTTTGCCTCCAAGGAACCATGTGATTTCACCCTCTGAAGGATAGACCTGTTTATTTTCTTGACAGTGCATTGTATGTTTAATACTCTTCTCCAGTGCCATAACTTCAAAGTTTCAGTTCTTTTTCTGTTATTCGTATTCATTGTCCAGTTCTCAGTTGTATAGCGAGCAGTTGAGAAGACCATGGCCTAGATCAGGCACATCTTAGTCTCTAGACTGACAATTATTATTCTTTAGTACACTACAAAGATTTCTGACAGCAGACTTTCTTAAAGCAATTCATCTTTTGATTTCTTGACTGCTGGTGCCAAGAGTGTTCATTGTGGATCCAGCCATGGTGATATTGTTAACAACCTCAATCTTGACTCCATCTATCATGATGCTCCCTATTGGCCTGGTGGTGAGAATCTTTGTTTTCTTGATGAAATCCATCTTTTGAAAACTGTAATCCTTAACCTTCTGTAGCATACACTTCAAGTCCTCCTCAATTTCAGTGAGGAAGGTTGTGTCATTCTTCTGCATAACACACATTGTTGATGAGTCTTTCTCCAATCCTTATGTCACATTCTTTATAAATCCAGCCTCCCAAGTGATCTGTTCTGCATATAGATTGAAAGCTTTGAAGAAATTATGATCCATATTGAAGGCTGTAGTCCTTGATCTTCTACAGCAAGTTTTCCAAGTCCGTTTCACTTCCAGTTAAGCAAAGTATTGTCATTTGCATAATGCAGGTTGTTAATGAGTCTTCCTGCAATCCTGACACCACATTCTTCTTCAGCTTCCCAAATATTTTCATAATAATAGCCTTGTTAGTATGAAGTTGTGCTGCCAATCCAAAGGCATGGAGTTCAAATCTATTCAGATCCTTTTCCTATTTCTTTTTTGGTATCCTTTCCCCCTCCCTTGAATTGTGTTCTTTTCATATACTAGATGCAAGTTCCTCTTTAGTTATATGATTTGAAAATATTTTCTCCCTACTTTATAAGTTATCTTTTTTACTTTTTGACACTTGAAGCATAAAAGTTTTAAACTTTTTACTAAGTCCAGTTATTTTTTTGTTGCTTACTCTTTTGATGTTCTATTTCAGAAACCACTACCTAGCTGAAGACCAAGAGAATTTGAAGTTTTAACTTGTTCTTTTTAGGTATGTTCATGTTGTTGTTATTGTGTACCAGAGTCGGAACCTACCCACAGCTGACTCACTGGCCGATTTTCAGAGGCAGTTAATCTCATGGGAGGAGATTGCCCATCCTTTTCCCGGGGAGCTGCTGGATGCCTTGAACAGCATGCCTCCAGGATTGCAGCACAGCTTCTTGCCACTGGGCCACCAGTGCTAACACATAATAATAATAATAATAATGTAATAACTAGTATCAGAGTTAAACTTCATTCTTTTTTAATGGAGATAATCAGTTGTAACATTAGTGTTGAATAGACTATTTGTTTCTATTTGATTTATCTTGGCACACTTATGAAATAAATTATTTTATCATAAAGAGTTTATTTCTGAACTCTTAGTTGTTCTCCATTGATGTATTTCATCCATCTTTGTGTTAGCACTATCCTGTCTTGATTACTGAAGTGCTATAATACTTTTAAAGTTCAGAAATGTGAATCCTACAACATAGTTTTCTTTCTCAAGGTAGTTTGGTTTTCTAGAGCACATTCATTTCCATATTAATTTAAAAATTATTTAGCTTATCAATTTCTGTAAAAGAGTTAGCTTGGGTTTTTATTGTGTTAAGAGTGAGCTTGTGTTAAGAGTAAGTCTTTAAGGACATGAATAGGGATGTCTTTCCATTTACATTTTT
>NW_006399846.1:9760723-9812338 GCF_000299155.1 Elephantulus edwardii | reverse complement strand
GATGTCTTTCCATTTACATTTTTTTTCCATTTAAATTTTTTGTTAATTCTTTCAGAAATGTTTTATAGTTTTCAGAATACACATCATAATCATATACTCCTTTTGTTAAATTTTTATGTAGGTATTTAATTCTATGTGATGTTATTTTAAATGGATCTTTTTCCCTAATTTCAGTTTTGGAATGTTCATTGTTAATTTATAAATAATTGATCTTTGTATATTGATCATGTTTCCTACACATTAGTATTGTTGTTGTTGTTGATATGTGCTGTCGAGTCATTTGCGACTCATACACATTAGTATAGTTGCTTATTAATTCTAATTGCTTTTTCATGGGTTCTTTAGGATTTCTCTTTATATACGGTCATGTCATTTTCAAAACTAGAAATTGTGTTACTTTTCCTCTGCAAGAAGATGCCCTTTTAATTCTTTGCTGTAATTTCTATTGAATGATTTTGTCATGAAAGAATTGTAAATATTCTCAAATACCTATTCTACACTCTGAAGAACTCATATGGTGTTTGGTGTTTCCAATTTATTAAACCAGTCTTGTATTATTAGACTACAGATTAATCTTTATATATTACTTGGTTCAGTTTTCTGGTATTTCATTAGAATATTTACATTTATATTCATAAATGGATAGTCTTCTGTAGTTACTTCTGTTGTTGCTTACCCCCAATAATGTCTTTATCTGGCTTCAATATTAAGGCGTCTCTGTTCTGTTGAAATAACACCTATTACATAACCTTTATTTATTTTACTTTTGGGCACAAGATATATCAGCTTAATCTTGTACATTTTTCCCCCAAATCTGAAATCAATCATTTGTCTAACAAACCCATTCAGTTTGCTTATTAGTATCGTCTCAGTGCTGTGATACTCAATGCTGGATTATCATTGATTCTGACTCTTGGATGGTGAACATGTTTTTGGTCCTGTAATATACACAATATAGTAGCTCATTTTTATATTCATGTAGAAACAATATTGAACTAAATAGTACAGTTAGATTACTGTAAACTGGTGAGTCTAAGCAATATTTTATTTCAAGATAAAAGCAAGGACGAAATAACAAACTTAAATTGGTGGTTAGCTCTCAATGGCAGTATAGGGGAGATGCTGATAGCAGCACTTAGAAAATTTCTAAATGGGAAATGTATGGGTGTATATTGTACTGTTGGTTCTGGAATATACCCTTTCTTAATGCCCTTTCTGACATGCCATTTTTTTATAAGCATACAATATTTCACACTGCTCATTTCTAACATTTGAAGGTGGTTGTATACAATATGAAGGATTGTTAGCTCGTTTGTCCTACAAACTTTAATTTCTGAAGATAAGAAATACTTCTAACCATGCTTGTTGAAATAATTCTTCTGATTATAGTGCTGAGCTAATTCAGTATCCACATTGATAAAGATTAGTTTTGACACTCCATAATACACAAAAATTAGTTGCATACATCTAAATATGACACATAACAGTGATAGGTTTTAAAAAAGAAGATGGAAGAATATTTCATAATCTTGAAGTAGAGAACTTATTTTGTGTGCAAAAAGCATCAACATAAATGTGCATGAAGGAAAACCATCTTAGACTCCTTTAGAAGACTCCTTTTACATTCTTAAAGCAATGTTTAGACTCCTTTAAAATAAACAATTTCTCCTTATCAAAAGCACCTTAAATAAACTTTGACATTTTCACGTTGTTGAGGTCATTCAAGTTAGAACCACTCCATAGCTGACCCTCCAACAGGTTTTCAGTGGCCATAAATCACACAGCAGGAGGTTGCCTGTCTTTGGCTCACAGAGCAGCTGGTGGTTTCTGTGTATCTTTGTATTGGCAGCGCAATTCCTTACCACTAAACCACCAGAGCTCTCTTTTCACACCATAGTATAGCATATACTAATGAAAATTACAGAACTACATTTAAATCTTATAACCAGTATCTTTTAGATATAACACTGTAAAAACTGTGTAACTACTCAAATTTTATCATTTCATTTGCATAAAGCCCTAAAAGAACAGTATAAAATCACTCTGGAGTGTTAGAAATCAGAACACTGGTTATTTAACTGGAAAAGAGTATGTTGGGAGCCTTCAGAAATACTGGTAGTGCTAAGATTATTGAACTTTGTGCTGGTTATAAAGGTGCATTCATTTAAAAAATATTCTTTGTGCTGTACAATTATCACTGTACCTTTCGATCTGTTGGAGCACAGTTCCACTTTGACACAGTCAGTAACATGTGTTAGAATTTACTTGATAGCAATTAGTTGTAGCTTGGTTTATTTCTCTACACGTGTACTCCAATTAAAAGTTTGCCAGAAATTTTAATTTGTTAAAGTAATACAGTTTCGTGTAGAAAAAGGAATGTTAGGTTTTATATACATGCTTGACTGATACACATAAAGTGTCTAAGGTGTGTGGGAATCTGTGATATCATTGATGGCCTAGGGTAGTGAAAGACAAGGATAGATTAAAGTATTTTTGAGGTCTATTTAAGATAAATGTATAATGGATAGCTGTATCACAAACATTCTATAGTAGAGCTTCTGAAAATGGTTATACTCATTACTGATTTTGTGTATTAGTAAGACTATAATTACAATAATTACATGACTATAACTTTGTGCATCACTTGGTACCAAGTCTAGATAGTATTTCATAGGAATTAAGCCAATAAAACTGAATTATCCTTACCAGCAGTTTTCCAAACAGTGGGTAGTGATGTAAGTTTATGTAATACTTTGAGATATGTGGCTTTATATCCAAGTGATCTGTTTAATAGCATAAAATTTTCACAGCAACTAGCAGTGTGAGAACACTACTAGCTTAAGACATTAATTTAATCACTTTGGAAAAGATTAATAAAGTAAACCAATTCAGGTGCCAGAAAACTAGATGTGTCTGTTTATAATCAGTTTTTAGCAGCTGTTACCAATCAACTTAGGAACTTGGTTTACTTAGGAGGCACTAACTTTCAGGAGCCAATGAATAACTTAGATTTGTCATTCTGAAGTTTTGCCTTTAAAGTACTCTGTTTTTGTATCACACAAATTGAGGTTTCTTGGTAGGAGTGAGTAAATGACAGATTTTCAGCTTCTACTTGCCTTCCCTTTGTCACCAAGGTTATTTCTTGATAGACAGCAACCTGACAGACTCCAGTGCACTTAACTGATGGCTTACTTGGTTGGGATTGTTGTTGCTGTTGTTATGTGCCATCAAGTCGCTTGCAACTCATAGCGACCCTGTATACAACAGCCCTAAATCCTGCTCTGTCCTGTGCCAGTCGCACTGCCGCCGACACACCCATCGCAATTACCCCAGTCACCCAATCAATCACCTCATAGAGGGCCTTCCCCTCTTGCGTTGTCCCTCCACCATACGAAGCATGATGTCCCTCTCCAAGGACAGGTCCCTCCTTACATGTCCAAAGTATGTCAGATGAAGCCCCAGAATCCTTGCCTCCAAGGAGAAGCCTGGTTTAACCCTTTCCTGGATCAATCTGTTTGTTTTCTCGGCAGTCCATGGTACCCCTCAACACTCTTCTCCAGCACTACAGCTCAAAGGCATCAGTTCTCCTTCTATCCTCCTTAGTCATCGTCCAACTCTCTGATGCATAGCAAGTGATTGCAAAGACCATGGCCTGTATCAGACGCACCTTAGTCTCCAAAGAGACACCATTGCTCTTCAGTACTTTGGAGAGGTCCCTAACAGCAGACTTTCCCATGGCAATTTTTAATTTCCTGGCTACTGGTGCCAAGAGTATTGACTGTGGAGCCAAGCAAACTAAAGCTGTGTACAGTCTCAATCTCTTCACCATCCATCCTGATGCTGCCAATTGGTCCAGTGGTGAGAATCTTTATCTTCTTGACATTGGGCCTCAATCCATATTGTAGGTTGCAGTCCTTGACCCTCTGCAGCAAGTGCTTCAGTTCCTCCTCAGTTTCAGCACGCAGGGTTGTGTCATCTACATAACGCAGATTGTTGATAGATCTTCCACCAATCCTGACACCACGTTTCTGCTCATAGAGCCCAGCCTCCCGGATAATCTGTTCTGCATACAGTTTGAAAAGGTATGGAGTCAGGACACATCCCTGGCGTATTCCCTTCCCAATTTTGAACCAAGCAGTGTTTCCTTGCTTTGTTCTGATGACTGCCTCCTAGTTCAAATATAGGTTTCTCATTAGCTCGATCAAGTGTTCTGGAACCTTGGTTGGGATTACCTTTTGTTAATAACAAATAATTTTTTTTCCTTCTGAATTAAAATGAACCTGTCTATTTAAATGATTTTGATTTAGAGATGAGTCAGCCTGGTGGCTAATTGAGTATGTGCCTTATGCTCTGAGGTTGCTCCCCCCATATTTTGACACCATATCTTCTTTCTCATGGGGTTTTGTTCTTTGTGGCTTTCTTTCTTTTTTCTAATTGATTTCTATCAAGTTTTATGCTCTCCCTGCCCTTTTTCTTCTTGCCTGCAATCTGTAAAAAACCTCTTGCCTATCTGGTTTTAGAACAAGAAATTGCCATTTTTGTTTTGTTTTAACCACTTTTTTAAGTGATGAGATAAGAATGTCTTGATTTAGGTGGGAAAATACTCATTTATGTATCTATTGAAACTTTTTAGTGAAGTAAAAATCTTTTATATTTGAAAATTTATCTTTAAGTACTTTTTATGATCTTGTTCTTTATACTTTTATTTGTGTTATTATTTCCATGAAAATTTTTGGATCACTTCCAAAAACATCTTAGAAAAGAGATTATTTATTATAGAGAAATGTTTTGAACTGATGACCTCTATACCCTTACATGTATCAGAAAGAAATTTCAATTTCTCCTTATCTCAACAGTAAAGTAGTTTAATGGCAGACTCATCAGAGATCTTTTGTGTATAATCTGCAATATATTTTTCATTTGTGTATCTCATCCAGAAGAGTATAAAATGGGTGATGTGTTCCTCTGTATCTTCAACTGTATGGACCAAGGTATCTACCCATTTCATTTCCTGACTTCTCTGACTTTATAATTAATCAAGATGTTCTCTTTTTCTCCTTTCTATATTTACTGTAGGTGGAAGAGTTGCTGATGGCCATGGAGAAAGTAAAGCAGGAACTAGAGTCAATGAAAGCAAAGCTGTCCTCCACCCAGCAGTCCTTGGCAGAAAAGGAAACTCATTTAACCAATCTTCGGGCAGAGAGGAGAAAACATTTAGAGGAAGTTCTGGAGATGAAGTAAGTGTGTTTAATTCAGGCATGTGCTCAGTTCACAAAGTGTTTAAAGCAGACATGTGCTCGGTTCACAGAAGAGCCTCATTTTGTGCCTCCTTCAGAGTTTAATCTGTTTTGAAGCAGATGTATATCTTGTGTAAGTACATCTGACAGTATTTAAACTGAAGCAAACCTTTATAGGAGAAGAGCTGCCCATCTTTCTCCCATGGAGTGGCTAGCAGATTCAAACTGCTGAGCTTTTAGTTAGCAGTGCAACATATAACATACGAGGCCATCAGAGCTCCTAATACTTAGTAAGTTGTCTTTTTTCCTTCTTTTCAAGGAATTCAGGTTTTCTTCTATAAGAAGTCTGTCTTATTTGATAATCCCATAGTGCTGTCTTTTTCCATTCCTAAACTTTACTTAGCTAAATCTTCTATTCCATGTTCCTGAAGCCGAGTTTATTCCAGGATTCCTTTTTTTATCTTACAAGTAATTTCTATCTTTATAATCTTCTCTCCTTTCTCCTTCATTCAGTATAGTTTAATGTCTGTATCACTGATTCAGACACAGCTCTCAGCCTCATATAGTCATTATTCTCTCTACTTGTTTCTTTCTCTTGGTGTAAATAACATAATCTGTTGTTAAGTAAGCATACTTTTCTTAATGCAGCCAGCACTTGAACCTAGCCAGCATATCATTTATTCTTTTACTGCCACTTGGAGGAATGCAGTCTATTAGAATTACAGAATAGCCGGGGATCTCGCCACAATAACTTAGTGTGATACCTTAGCCTGAATTTTTCATGGCACATGATATTGTGACAGGCACCCTAGAGTTGAAGTAAGAAAGTACATGCTGTGCTAACAACTTTTCTTGTGGATTATTAAGCTACAGTGAAAATTTAACAGTCTACCCTTTAGAAAAATATTCTGAATGATCCGCTCTTGGAAGTGATCAGTAAATCAGGCCACAAACATGTTTGTATACTCAGAGACTAGAGAGGATTGAGATTCTGAGTTTAATACACATAAAAAAAGTTTATGGATATATTTGTTGGAATCAACCTAGTGAAAAGGGAATAAAAGAAGGTTTTCATCACTGAAAGAAAAACTTACAGTTTGATATTTGGAGTTATAATAGTTAAAGTAATAGGGAATAGAAAGTTATACCATTAGATTGTAAGAGACCTCAGAACCCTTTCTAGAACAAGGTAAGAGAGGAAGGTGAAAAGAAAATTTCATCAAAACCTAAAATCAATAAGAAAAATGTGATTTTTGTAAGGAGGAACAGATCTTGTTAAATCAATAGTATCTGTGTGTATATACACTCTCCTGGGGTTTTTTTGTTTTGGGGGGATTTTTGGTCGTTTTTATTGGTTTGCATACAAGCATTCATATACTTTGTGTTTCATGCGTGTGTTGTTGTTGTTGTTAGGTGCCATCAAATTGAGTATGACTCATAGCGATGCTGTGAACAAAAGATCTGAACTTAGTCCTGTCCTGCACCATCCTCACACATCCTGGCACACAAGAGCCCATTGCAACTACCACTTTGTCAGTCCACCTGGTTGAGAGTCTACATTGTGTTTTATATAATCTTTCACATTGAGTTTTGTTCATGTCAGTTGTATTACATAATCATTTATTTACATGGTGCTTATTACTATTGATTAGGTCTTTATCCCTCCAGTATTTCAAGTCCCCATTGAATCTATCCTGTTCTTCCGCCCCATTCGCCCACTTCCATTTGCTGTCCTAGTGATTGCTCCCCTTTCCCTTTTGAACATTATACACGTCTTACTCAGTTACCCTTCTATTTTTTACAATAATAGTCTTATACAGTATTTGTCCTCATGAGATGGAATTATTTCACCCAGCATAATGCTTTCTAGACTCTCCCATATTATGTAGTATTTTACGAAATCATTCTTAGTGCTGCATAGTATTCCTTTGTGTGAATGTATCACAGTTTCTAAATCCATTTGTTTGTTGGTGGTCATCTGGGATGTTTTCCTTTTTCTTGCTATTGTAAAACTGCTGCTATGAACATATGTCTACACGTCTCCATTTGTGTCTCAATTCTGTTTTCCTTGGAGTGTATTCCAAGCATTGGAATATCAGGGTCATATTTATTTGGCATTTCTGTGTTCAGCTTTTTGAGGAAGTGTCAAACTACTTTCCAGAGTGGTTGTACCATTTTACAATTCCAGCAACAGTGTGTGAAAGTTTCAATCACTCCACATCCTCTCCAACATTTCTTGCTTGCTATCCTGTTAAATGTTGCCACTGCTACTGAGGTGAGATGGTATCTCATTGTGGTTTTGATATGCATCTCTCTTATTGCCAGTGATTTTGAGCATCTCTTCATGTGTCTGTTGGCCATCTGAATGTCTTCGTATGTTAAGTCTTTTCATGTCTTTTGCCCATTATGTTATTGAGGTATGAGTCTTTTTCTTTTGGAGGCTCTGTAGTATTCTGTAAACTTTAGTTATGGGATCCTTTTCTGAAATGTCATTGCCAAATGTTTTATTCTATTCTGTAGGCTTTCTTTTCACCATATTGGAAAAAAGGTTTGGTGCACACAGAGATTAATTTTTAGAAGGTCCTATTCTTTGATTCTGACTGTATTTACAAGCCTGTTTATGCATAGGGTTGTTGTTTGTTGTTGTTGTTATGAGCCATCGAGTTGCCTGCAACTCATAGTGACCCTTTGTACAATGACCCTGCTCTACCATGTGCTAGTCTCACTGTCTCCAAAACACCTATCCCCATTACCCCATCACTGAATCAATCCATCTCATTGGGTTGGGCTTCTAAATTTGGTCCCATTTTGACTCATGATCCCTGGTTTTGGGCTTTAACCATAGGTCTCAAATCCATCTTGGGTTGATTTTTATGTTGCTGTGAGATGTGGATCCTGTTCCTGTTTTCTGCAGATAGATGTCCAGTTGTACCAGCACCATTTGTTGAAAGGGTTGTCATTTTCCCATTTGGTAGATTTAATTTCCTTGTAAAATACCAACTGGTTATAGGTAGGTGGATTGATTTCTGGGTGCTCCTTTCTATTCTGTTGATCTGTATGTCAACTGTCATTGTATCAGTTCCATGCTGTTTTGGCTACTAAAGCTGGGTATTGTGTTTTGAGATTAAGTAATGTTATGCCTCCCACTTCATTTTTAATTTTCAGAAGAACTTTGTTTATTTGGAGTCGTCTTCCTTTTTTAAATAAACCTACCAATTGCATTTTCTGTATCTTTGATGAATTATTTTGGTATCTGAATTGAGATTGCCTTGAACATATATATTGTTTTTGGTAGGATTGTAATTGTAATTAAACTGCCAGTGCAGTTTCTTCATTCCGCTGCAGGATCTTTTCAATTTGATGGTGAGACTAGTCAATCTTTTTGTGGATTGCCGAGATAGTGAATCCGTTTGTGGATAGGCTAACATACTCTATTCACATATTTCTACCATCCACGTGGCAAAGTCATGCAGTGACTAAGAAAGCCATCTTGATTTCACTCCGCAATACCACATAATTTTTTTTTAATTTTTTTTTTTAATGCCTTATTTCAGTCACAGGGAGCTCTGATAGACTAGTGGCAAGAAACTGCACTGCAATCCCAAAGGCACGTAATTCAAGGCCACCAGCTGCTCTTTGAGAGAAGGTTGGGCAGTCTTTTTCCAGGCAGTTAACTAACTGCCTCTGAAAACCCACCAGAGGGTTAGTTATGGGTCAGATTCAACTCAACAGTACACAACAACAGCAGCTTCAAACAATGAAATAAAAATTGCTTGTGGCTTTTATGTCTGATAATACTAAACATTATCTTGAACTTTCCTTATAGCCCATATTGGAAATTGCATTTCTGAAAATTTCTGTGATTAGTAAAACTGTTACTGATAAAATTTTACCATCTTACAGTTATAAATGGAGGCAATAATTAAAGTATATATAGGAATGTATGAATGATGTCTTTAGGCAGGCTTTCCAAAAGTTTTATATCATACCGATTGTCCCATCTTAAAAATGTTTAAAATAGTTCTTACTTTAATTTGCACCTGAGTTTTCCTCTTGTGACATTTTCATCTCTTAGTAAAAGGCATATTTATTACCTTTCTTTTTAATAAATTATCTCCACACATTAGGAAGAACATACATACCTCCTGGAATATCTCCATCTAAATATGCTTTTGAGAGAGAATTGGTTCCTTACAAATCTTCTGTTTCCACTGCTCTGCAGACAAGTTCACATGGGTCTTACCAGGAGTCGTTGTTATCCTATCTTTTGCATTTACAACAGTGAAAACCTCTTTTTTAAAAAAAAAAACAACTGTAACTTTTTAGAGCTTGGCATGAAAATATAAAATAAGAGTGAGACCTCAAGTGTAATTATATACAAATCTTGTACATGACCTCTTGTGGACACAGATAGAGTAAACTTTTAGTTTCTTCTCACTAAGTAGCTGGCCAAGGGACGTTTTTCTTTGGCTCTGTGGTAGACTTGCCTTTCTCCATGTGTTGAAAAAGTTCTGCTAATTATCTGATCTGGGCTGAAGTGCAGGTCTTAGTTTCTAGAATGCTCCTCGGAATTTACTCATTCTGTTATCAATTTGTTAATTAGTCTGTTCCCTCCAAGCAGTTCTGCATAGAATCTGCCTCTAATTACTCTCTGTATGTGGTAAGAACATACTTCCTGGAGGAGAGGAGCCCAAGTCTGAATTCTGACCCTGAGACTTGTTAGCTCTCTGACCTCAGCAAGTTGTTTAACCTCTCCATTCCTCACTCTTCTCATTTGGAAAAGGAGGATAATAATTGTATCAGTTTTCAGTTTTTCATGGGAATTAAGCAATGAGTTAATGAATAGAATTGAGAGCAAAGACTGTCAACAAAAATAATAGTAGTAATGAACAACGATTAGCTTCCTTTAAGATTTTTGATATATCTCGCTTACTTTCAGGAGCTCTGGTGGCCCTGTGGTAAGGAGCTGCACTCCCAATCCAGAGGCAGGCAGTCCGTGTTCATCAGCAGCTCTGAGGGAGAAAGACTGGCAGTTTCCTCCCATGTGATTTATAGTCTCTGAAAGCCCAGTGGCAGGTCAGCTTTGAGACTGTTCTGACTCTGCGCCACATAACAACAACAACTGCTTGCTTTAAGTATTTCCTGGTGATGATTTGTAGAAAACCAAAAACATATTTAAACAACATTTTAGGAAATTAAGACTGTTTCCTACTTGTGGCCTTTGACAATGCCAACACCATGCAGTCATGGCAGGATTTACAGTTCGTTGTTTAGTTCCTGATAACTGAAGAAGTAAAGAAACTTGAAGTATAGCCGTGGAAATTAAAATGTGAAGCAAATAGGAGATAATACAGTATACAAGGAGTATCCAGTGGGATCATGAGGCTCTTTATTATCAAGAATTCTAGTTGAGATGGTCTCTCTTCCACTTCCTTGTATTCAGACTCTTATTGCAGTCCCATCCCGTGGCACCACTGAGAATAAATGCTAAAGCCTCACTTTTTATATTTAATAAAATTTCAGCCATCTGTGAATTTAGCTACTGTGAGAACTTCTTTGTTTGAGAAAGGAAAGGGGTGGAAGGACTCTTTAGTTTCTTTGAGAATCCAGAGTGGTTTCATCAGTAGCCTCCCATCCCTGGCCTACTGGTAGCCGTCTCTACCCTGATCTACAAGGATACGTGCGACTCTGAGTCTGGAAGAAGAAATAATCTTCCCCAAGAAAAAGGAAATTGGCCTGTTTGTGTAGAAAAGAGCAAAGCACTAGAAAAATCTGGTTTTCTGGAAGAATCCTGACTTAATGAAACAAAATGAATGACCTAATAGTTTTTACCATTTATGATTGTAAATTTTATGTGTCTGTTACAGATAAATGGTGACCATGAATTTGGAGAGATGTAAAACTGTTGAGTTGGTGGCCTGCCAGTGGTTCATTAGAAACATTTGCGTTGTTTAGCTAACCCTGAAGAGAAAGAACATTTTTATTGGCGTTTCCACAGTGGTTCTTCTTTTCCTTATGCTGTGGTTTTGTTCGCCATTATGTTTTTATTCCACTCTTATGTTAGCTTCTTTCCCTTACAAATGAAAGTAAAGGATATGAGGGGAAAATAATAAAATAACAACTAATAAATTTTAAGTATCCATTCAGATCATGAGGTTGATCAGTATTAAGAATTCTAGAGCTGGTCTCTACTCCACTTCCTTGCATTCAAACTCCAATTGCAGTCCCACCCGTGCTGGCACTGAGAATAAATTCTAAAAGCCTCACTTTTCATATTCAATAAAATTTCAGCCCTCTATGAATTTAACTACTGTGAGAGCTGCTTTGTTTGGAGAAGGAAAGGGATGGAAGAACTCTCGTTTCTTTGAGAATCCAGAGTGCTTTCATCAGCTGGTCTGGCATGGCACATTTTATTGTTACTTTCATACATGCATACATTGTCTGTTTTTTTTTTCTCTTTTGTTTCCTCTCTGCCTGTAGATCTATGTTTAATAGTTTCTCTTTTGTTGTTCCAGCTAAGAAAAAGGTCTAACTTTTTACATTTAAAAAATACATTTTCAAATGTATCCAAGAGGAGTTTAGTAGTCTAATCTGAATTCTGACACTGAGAAAACACTTGTTTGAAGAGAAGAAGAATAGAAAATTCTTGAAATTATTTTAAGAGTTATAGAAAATAACAATTGGGAAAAGTGATTAGGACTCTGTGAATAGTGTAAGTAAATAATCTATTATGCTTATGTAATACTTTTATAAATTATGTTGACTTTTTTATATTCAGTAGTATGTCAGGTTTAGTTTATATGTGTTCTAAAGTTCAAACACAAAAAACAAAATCCAGATGGGAATTCATGAAATTGAAAATATTTTTCATTTTTTAAAAAAAATATAGAGGAGAAAATCTGGATTGAGTTGTATTCTAAGTTACATAATAGTATATATACTTTTTGCACAGCCATATTTATTTATATTTTTACAAAATCCATTGCTATTAAGTCAATTCTCTCGGTCACCCAATAGGACAGAGTAGAACCCTCCCATAGGGTTTTCAAAACAATACATCTTTGCAGAAGCAGGCAAGCACATCTTTCTCCCACAATGTGACTGGAAAGTTCAAACCACCAGACTGTCTCTTAGCAGCTGAGCATTTGACCAGTGTAACAGCAGAGCTCTGTAGCCTTCCACCAGAAGCCTTTATTAGAGTTACTGGATGCATGAAAGGGAGCTTATAGCAGAATCAAGAAAGACTTTTGTTGTTGTTGTTGGAAGAAATCAATATAAAGGAATATGTAAATATTTTACATTTGAATTGAAAAACAAATCAAAATATCCAGTATAGTTGGGTTATAAACAAGTAACTCGCGGGACTAGTTTGGGTGGGACTTTCTATCTATAATGAACTATTGTTGGAGAATTCCTCACTTGTCTTAGTTAACTCCCTGTTTCTGCCCCTTCTTGTTCTACTCTCTTATGTTCCCTACCTTACAGACATATGATCTACACTCTAATGTCTTTATCTCATCAGAACTTAGTAGTTTATTTGAGACATTGAGGTATTATAGGAGAGTGGTGGAAATGTGTTTATGAACCCATTTATTTCTTGCTGCATTTTACTTTGACCATTATGCTCAGTGTCCCCCAAAATGGAACATGAATGTTACAATTAAATGATTTCCCTAACCCTTTTTGTTTACAAAATCAGTTACAAAAAAACCCATAGTTTTCTGTGCCTCTCTATTCCCTTAAAGCCGAAAATAATTCTACCTTTTAGTCAGCTAGAGAAATGGAACTTTCAAACAGATGGTTATAAAAAATCACACTTTGTGAATAAATGATCTTTTCATGTTGTTGATAACATTCCTTCAAGTTGACTCCAACTTACAGCAACCCTGTGTACACAGATTGAAACGTTGCCTAGTCTGCATCATCCTCACAGCTCTCCTTCACTTAGGCCTGTTACAGTCACTGTGTCAGTCCATATTGTTGAGGATCTTTGTCTCCTTTGCTGACAAGACTCCACCTTCCCAAGCTTGATGACCTCTTCCATGGAGTGGCCCTCCCTGACAGCATGTCCACAGTTTGTGAAACAAACTCTTACCATCCTTGCTTCAAAGGAACACCTTGGCTGCATCTTCCAGAACAGACTTATTGTTTCTTTTTTCCAGTCCATGGTCAGTAACTCTTTCATTGCCAGTATCAGAGTTGACATGCATCAGTTCCTCTTCGATCTCCTTTATTCATTGTCCACCTTTCACATGCGCAGGAAATGATTGAAAATACCATGGTTTGGATCATACATGTGTTGGTCATTATAGCACTTTAAAGAGGTCTTTGACAAGCAGACTTACCTAGTGCTGTATCTTCTGAATTTTTTTTTCTCTTCCACTTCCATGGATATTGATTGTGGATCCAGATAAAAGTAAATTATTTTCGTGTAGACAGCCTCAGAAGTTAATCTCTAAGCTTTTCAAATCAAGATTTCCTGAAGCATCTCCTCCCAACTTTCATGCTTTTTTTTCTCTTCTATTAGTGTGTCTCTCTTTCATTGCCTTTGAGTTGAAATCAACTCATAGCTGAGACTGCAGCAGTTTCCAGAAGCTTGAAATCACATAAGAGAAGGTTGCCCATCTTTTTCCCTCAAATCAGCTGGTGGATTTGAACCATTCACCTTTGGGTTATCAGTTCAGCTCTCTATCCACTAGTCCACCAAAGCCACCTCTATGAGTATATTGTTGCTGTGTATCATCGAGTCAGAACTGAGCCATCGCTGACCCTCCAGCAGGTTTTCAGGAGTAAATTGCACAGGAGCAAATTACCCATCCTCCTACAGAGCAGCTGGTGGGTTCAAACCATGTGCCTTTTGGATTACAGCACAGTTTATTACCACTGCACCACGAGAGCTCCCCGTCAGTATATTAAGTGTGAAAAGTTGTGCAGACTTTTTCCTAAAGGGAAAATCTGAATTATTTTCTAACTTCTTTTTCATCATCTCGTTGGTTTTTTTTAATACTAGAGCTAACAGGATTAAGTCTTATCTGTTCTATTAAAGCATGCATACATCAGTTATAGGTATTAGGCTAATGTTACCAATGTCAGTATTTCTTTTTAAAAACTCTGCTCTGCAGCATGTCATTATAGGGGTTGTTTGGTTTAATTTGACTCATCTTTTCCTTCCTCTAGGTACCTTACAAGCATCTATCACTCTGTAAATAGATAAAACTTAGCTCAAGTTATGGACGTAAGCTTTTCCCATTAGAGGACCCTGAATAAGTGCATTATTAGATGCTCAGTGTAGCAAAGAATGTGCTTACATTTTTAGTCCATCTGCTTGCTTATAAAACAGTAATAATCATACTTAGACATTCATTTTATGAGGTTTTTTTAAGACTACAATGAGATCATGCAGTGAAATAAACTTGACATTATAAAGTTAACTATTTGCAAAGCATGGTATTCAACAACTGAAAATCTAGTTTGTGCTTTCTTTGAAACTAGAAAAACTACTTAACTCTTCAGGCCTGAGAGAAATAACAGAAAAGCTGCGCTTTATGAGTAGATACTAAGCTCTACAATAAAACCTGTTCTTGACCTACTGTAATTAAAAAAAAAAATAGAGACAGAAGATGAATCTTACCAAGATACAAAGGCCTGGAAAGACCTGAGGGCAATCAACAGATCAGCATTTAAAAGGAATAAGAAGAACAAATGTACACCAATTCAAGGAAAACAAATGAACTACTATTAGCTGAACTACTTAGAATAAAATCCATGCTCTTCAGAAGATACAGAAATCTAGATTTTTTACGATTCCTCATTTGCAATATCCTGGTTACCTCTGGTGGCCTAGAGGTAAGAAGTACTGCAATCCCAAAGGCATGCTGTTCGAATCCACCAGATGCTCAATGAGAGAAGTATGAGCAGTCTCCCCTCCTCAGGTGATTTACTGCCTCTGAAAACCCGCTGGAGGCTCAGCTGTGACTCTGTGGTACTCAACAAAAGCATGTGTTACTAAATTATTTTTCAGTAAGTGTGATTCATATGTGAACACTGTACAAGTATAACATTTGAGGAAACATGCCATAAACCATAGGCAAACTTTTCAATTATGAAGTCTTTTTAATTGGTGGTTTAATGCCAACCCAAGGGTATATGGTTCTGTTTCACCAACTGCTGCATGGGAGAAAGATGGACAATCTCCTCTTATGATTTACTGCCTCTGAAAACCCTTTGGAGGGAGAGTCAGCTATGGGCTGGTTCCTACTTGATGGTATACAACAACAGCCAGTAGCCTAGTAAGCAGGGAGTTTGACTGCTAACCAGTCCAGAGGCTGAACCTCCCAAGGTTCTAGGCTGCCACAGCTCCGAGGGAGAGGGATGGGCACTCTCCTCCTGTGCTTTTTACAGCATTGGAAACCCACTGAAAGGTGAGCTCAGTGACAGTGAGTTGTGAGATTTTAATGAAGTTTTTTAGGCTATCACCTGAAAATAGTATAACTTTCCACAGTTCTTGTTAGGAACACAACTAATAGTTCAAATTAGATTTTAGTATTCATTGTGGAAATAGTACAAAGATAATACACTCTAAATAATCAAGTAAATAGATGATAGATACATCAAGGAAAAAATATTTTTGTGTATATCTGAAACTGATTTGACAGGGAAGCAGATGATCATGTCCCTGCTATGTACATGAAAGAAATTGTCACTTGCATCATTCTTTTTCTTGTTTCACTTACATGGAATAACATTCTTATACGACCCCATCAACATTGGTGTAATTTTCCACCTGGAGGGATGTTATTTCTTCCCAGTGTGTTTATGACCATTCATTTTCTGGTTAGATACACTTTTCAGATAAAGTGATTTTACTGGTTAGCAGGGACAAGAAATCTTTTAGATCTTGACATTAAACTTGAGTTTCACAGATGACAGTGAATACACTTTTAAAGATCCTACCAGAATGAATCTGTATCTTCAGAGCTCTGGCTTCCTTATTACTATTATCATCCTAACTAACTTACATACGCTTATGTCCATAACACATAGTGAGTTGGCATTTCTTTGTCTTTGATTTCATCTGCCTTTGCATACTTTTCTTTAATTAGTTCTTGGTTTTTATCTTGCTGTCTTTCTCTTTTATATTTTCTTAGTTCATTTGTAAAATATTTGTAAAGTTCAGGATTAGAAAAATGTATTTTTCCATTTGTCAAAACCTGGAGTTGAGAGTTGAAATTATATAAAGAGTGAGAAGCAATGAAAATAAGACAGGTTTTCTCTTAAAAGGATGATTTGTGCGGATATGTGGATATTTGTACAAGTTATGAATATTAGTAACTTTCTAAAAGCAGAAAGGCATATGTTAAAAATTGTAACTTAATACCATAATTCTTTCATAACAACTACTTTGGTGTATTGTTTTGTGATTGAGAGTAAGCGCGTAATCTGCTTCCTTGCCTTACATGTGATCTGGATATTAAAAGTACTGTTGTGATTTTTCCAATACATAGATGTGTATTTCATGTTTTTTCCTAACCTATTGCTCAAGGGAAACATTTCCAATTTTTGTTGAAACCAAAGATCCAATTATTATTATATGCAGAAAAAGCTTTCCCTATTTCTTTAAGCCTTCGTAATTCTATCCCTAGACTCTACTGTTTTCTATTTAACTCATTTTTTTACTATTTTCTATTTCTAGTTTTACTTACCTGCATGTTCTTCATCTCCGTTCTCTAGAAATATCGCACTCTTCAAACTTGCCTTACATTGTTCATCCTCATGATTTTGCTAAACTCTTCTATAGTAAGTGCCTTCTTGATAGTTCCTTTTACAGTTCTACCTTTTTATAATGACTTACATGAAATAGTGCTTCTTAAATCTTCTCAGTCAACATTTGTTCTCCTCTGACTTAACTCTTCCTTTTGTTTTTAAATTATTTGTATGCAATGTTCCTTGACATGTTTCCAAAACTATGCAAGACACCTGGAGTAAAGTGCTTATTGCAATGTTACAGTATCTTACATGTCACAATAAAACAGGCCTCACAATATTTTGTAAAAACTATTGTATTATATAAAGAACAGTGTTCTGTTAATGAACTTACGTTTAAAAGGCCAAGTAAGAGTGAAATACATCTTTGCTAAAACATCTTGGAAGAGAAAAGGTATTTTCATAAAAGAGACATTAATACAACTATTGTTGTTGCTGTTGTCGTTGGTTGCCATCAACAACTGTAGATATTTTTTTTAACCGACCGGGTAGGTAGTAATAATGATTTTATCCTTTATCTGATAGTCAGTCGTGTGATGCTGCCATTTCCAGAGAAGATCTTTCTCAGATAAACCTCTTCCTGCTTCCTCTCTCAGTATTTAGTTGGACAAACTGATTTACATGCCAACTCATTATGAAGACAAGATAGAATTACCTTTTCTGGCTAAGATTTATCAGAATCAACTCAGAATATGGGGGTTTTAAGGTTTCTGGTGGTGGTGGTTTGTTTTAGGTTGGTTCGTTGGTGGTTTTTTTCATTTGAATCTTACTGTGAAGTAAATACATGAAAAAAATATTGAAATGAAGGAAATGGGAAGTAGAAATAAGGTTGTGAGTTCAACAGTCAGCAGAATCGCTCCTGCCTCTTTGCAGCCTTCCAGTGGGCCTTGAATATCAGCAGGTTTTTTGGAAGGGAGAAAAAGGACATTGATTCAGCTGGAGGGTTTGATACATGGCCCTTTGTTAAGACAGCTTCTGTAATACTTTTTTAAAGGCTCTTTGAAACAATTCTCATTGTTAAAGTTTTTGTTTGGTTTTTGGGTTTTTTTGTTCTAGTTTTTAGTGGTGAAGTCTCCTGTTTATTGTAACTGAGCTTTCCTTCATGAGAATATACTTTCTCTTTGACTTGCTAATCTTAGATTATGAGTAATAAAATTGTCATCTGTGGGCTACTGTCCTTAGTAATCATACCCCTTCAGAGGTATTTCAAGTTTCTCTCTATTGTTTCTTGACTAATTTCTATGTTCAAATACTGTATATTAGGTACCGCTGACTTCTCATGGGTGAAAATTTTTTACTATAGCCCTACATTCTTTGCCAATTTAGCGAGTAGTCAGTGTTTTCTACTATCCTTTTTTTAATAAGTGGAATAAAACTTTGTGACTTTTCTTAGATTTTTGTTATTAGACTTACTTCATTCCCCACGGCTCTTGGATTCTGGATCTTGAGGTCTTTAACCCCAGTGTCTTACCCCGTTGAGTCATTTGAACTTAAGCATTTGCCAGTGCTGTAACTTTGAGTTCTGGCAGTTTAGCTCATTTTTAAATCCAGTTGTTATTTTCTGTTATATGCACTATTTCCACAAGTTTGAAACAAGAGGGGGAAGTCCATTTATAGTATTTATCAGAAGTATTGGTTCCAGTTTACACCATATGTGTTTTCTCTTTACTAGTTTTATGCTTATCCAGTCCCCCAGTAATTTTAATCTATCTTTTTATATCAAGCTTTTTCTTCCCAAAGTTTTTAAAATTTATCACATGGGTTTTGATTGCTGCTTTGTAGAATATCTCATGCAAAACTTTAGCCATTGCTTATGGGACAGGATGAATTACAACTCTCCTGAACTAAAATATCATGTGGAAAGTGAGCAGAAGATGATGATGAAAAGATGTGCTTCCCCCTCATCATTGGCATTTTGTTCTCTCAAGTTTCTGTAATGGGGGAGTGTTAACTTCTGCTTAAAATATTCATCCATTCCCCAACTCTGTCTTATGGAGACAGTTTCTTTATCCATTTTAAAGAAGGAGGAGGGAATTTTTTTTTTTTTAAATAACCTTTCTGTTCTCACTCTGCTCTTGATATCCAGCTCCTGTTGCTTTGGCTCAGGATTCCATTATAGCTCATGATAAACACCTTCGTATCTCATTATATCTTAAACTCCATAAACCCTAGGAGCAGACTTAGAGAGGGAGTTCACTGTACTATCTAAATGAGCCATGACAAGCCTGGGAGTGGAACTTACTGCTGGGAAGTGGACCAGGTGGTATTAAAGGGGCTTGTTCCATGTGGTAATTGCTCAACCAGTTAATATTGGAGGAGAAACTGGGGGAGTAAACCTGTTTCAGCTACTAATTTCCTGGAGAGATAACACAGTCTCACTGTACCCTGTATTTCCAATTCTAGGTAAAATTGTACTAGAGGACATTTTTTCTCATTTCGGATCTGATTTTCACTTGCTTTATTTTTATTTTGTTGCCAGCCTCTGTATGTTTTAACCCTTCAAAGTTGCAATCTGACTCAGGAGATGAGCTAAGCTGTTGTGCTAATAAGTAGATCCTACAGCTCTGCTTGCTAGAGACAAAGTCTTCTTATGATGATGCAGTATGGTTAGAAGCTGTCAGTAATTCCCAGATGTAGTCGAGGGTCTAATCAGAAAGTTTCTTGACCAGGGCATATATACATGTGCAAGCTGGATCTATGCTACTTAGAAGTGCACTTCCCCCAATTTTTCTGTTATGAAGCTACTAAAACAGATTTTTTTTTTTTAGATTACCTTAACATTTTCCATCTGCGAGAAGGTATCCAAATAATTACACACCACACATAAATTGTTATGTACACATCACATACAAACAATGGAAATGTTCTGGCCAGGTTGAGGTTTCCTGGGGGTATGCTGTAGACACATTTCCTCCTCCCACCACTGTTGGGGGATGTGCTGACAGACTCTGAGCAAGGGCAGCTCTCGAGGTCCTTTATGATGGACAAGCCAGTGCTCATTAGCGTCCCATCTTTTTTATCACGAGGAAGGACACTATTTTAGCAAATCTCAGCTGTTGTCAGGTTCTGTGGATTGATCATCTTCAAAAGGAAGAAAAAAATCCATTCTTTTTGGTGAGTCAGCATTTATTTTCACCTTTCTTATCATTCAGCTCCCTTTCTGTGTGATTTTTCACAGAGAACTTTAATGAGCCCACATGGCCTATAATCATAAGGTGTGGGTTTGGTTTTGTTTTCAGTAGTAGGAACTGAGCAGAAGTTATACACTGAGTTTTGAATGAGGTTACTTCTCCTTAAAGTGAACACTGCTACAGCATCATTAATTTGAAAGTTTCTTTGCATAGCTGCTGTGTCTCTTGCTACCTTTTTTCTATTTCTCCCACTGCTTCTAGCTTTGTATATATATATATGTTGTTGTCTTTTATTAAACACATTTTGGTTTTCACTTCTAGTTCCAAAGAAGCTCTGTTTTGCTTTCAACTAACATGACAACACCTCTTTAGTAAAACTGTCCATTTTTTTCCCCATCTTAAACTGGATAATGTTTTACTTGCTTTACTTCATGTCCTCTAAAGTCGTTCTCTGCCATCTCAGCTTTTTAAAGAAGTTTATAATGAGGAGCTTTCAACCTGGAGAACATTATATATTTCATTGACTAGAACTATAGGCTAATAAAAATATGAAATGAAAATATTATGGAATCTCATTGCACTGTATTGTAGATGTAATGTAGTGTGCCGAGCAGTCGCTTTGAGTCATTGTGAATCCCATCTGAACACTGGCAGTGTAGCTCAAAATAGCAAGAGATAAAGCCCACAGCTCCCATTTATGTGAATGGTCACTGTGCATGTAAAAGATCTTATTTCATTATTTTAAAAACAGCAATATTGTTCTTAAGGTAGAGCAGGCAGGGAGAGACACAAGATGAGAGCTGGAGTCAGAAGCTGCTGAATTTTGATACTTTTGCAGTTGATACTCTGTTTCTTTCTTAGCTGTACTTTTTTTGATGAATAGTAAGGACTGTCTTATGGGCAAATTTCCCTTGCAATACAAAGTATTGAAGCAAGTTAGCAAGAAATAAAGAATAGCTCAAACTCAATTTTATTAAAATGGATTTTTTTCAGGTTGCATAGCGGAGTGCATTGGGGTCGGGGGGCAGGAGATCGGGGTCGGGGTCGGGGGATTGTATACCAATGTAGAAGTTTATCTTTTGCTTTACAAAGAGAGGAGTGAATTGGGGGGAGTGAGGTAAAGAAAAAAGTACAACAATGAATTAATTAAAATTCAGAATCTCTGTAAATGTTAATTAAAATTAATAAAATAATTTTTTTAAAGTCTAAATAAGACAACATAGTATCTTCACATCTACCTCTTCAAAATGACTGTTTGCAAGGCATATGCAGAAAATGGAATGAAAGGCTTAAACATTTGTTCAGTTGTCATTATTTGATGTATATGGAAAATAAATCTATTATTCTACTGAGAGGAAAAAATAAATTTATTTACACAAAGAAAGTACTTAAAATGTCAAACTTCAATACTAGACTTTGCCTTAAAGGTTCTTGGATCGCATGCCATCATTGCTTATTTTTCATGACCCCAGCTCTTCAGGAAGTTCTGGTAGTGTAGTTGTTGTTGTTAAGTATCGTCGAGTCATAAACGACTCATAGCGACCCTATGAATGAAAGACCTGAACACTTGCAGAACTTTCATCATTTCTCCAAGTTCATAGAGTTTCCAGAGGCAGGTTATTTCGGAAGTGGATGCCACTCCTGCTTCCAAGCTTGTTTTAATCAGGGAGCTCCACCAAACACTGTCCACCATGGGTAACCATTATCTTATTTGAAACATCAGTGTCACAGTGTTTAGCATTACAGCAACTATGGGTTACCTCTGTACCGCAGATGGACAGACCAGTGCTATACGACTTAGAAGAATGTTTGACCAAAAACAATTAAAACCAGGCCTGAGGGCCGCAGATTGAAATCACCCACCTTTGGCTTGGTAACATCACTTTCTATCCACCAGGCCCACAGAGCTCTCTCTGGATTGGTGGTGGTGTTGTTAAGTGTTGTCGAGTCAATAACAGCAACATGGTAGTGTAGACCGCAGGGTATTGTGCTGCTAACCCAAAGGCTGCACCTTTCTGGGTGTTCGAATCCACCAGCAGCTTCTCGAGAGAATGATGAGCAGTCTCGTCCTGTGCAGTTTACCACCTCAGAAAACTACTGGAGGGACAACTATGAGTTTCTTTTGACCAGACAACAATGATTATGAGCCCTGGGGAGTGCAAGTAACACACTCGACTGCTTATCTGAAGAAGGGCTGGCTATTCAAGTCCACCTAGAGGCACCTCAGAATAAAGGCCTGATGTTCTACTTCGGAAAGATCAGCTATTAAACCCCCTGTGAAGTACAGCTCTGTTCTGACACACATGGGTTGCCGTGAGTTAAAGCTGACACGATGACAGCTGACTTGGGCCAAAGTAAATACCTAATAATACTCTCCTCTCTTATTGTTGTCTAGTGAGAACTGACTCATAGCTGAGCTTCTCGCAGGTTTTCAGAGGCTGTAAATCACACAGGAGGAGACAGGCCAGCTCTCTCCATTGGAGCAGCTGGTGGATTCAAGCTGCCTGCCTTTGAGTTGATGGAATTCCCTACCCACTTGGCCACCAGAACTCCAGTAGTACTTAAAACTATGTAACATGCTTACTTTTTCCTTAAGTAACTGCTACTATTTACTAATACTTCTTAGACACTGTACAGTTTTTCAAAGCTTAAAATGAGATTGTTCCGTGTCATACTTATTATTCTACTGATTTGTGTACTTTAAATGTTTTAATCTCAGAAAGTAAAAAATCCCACTTCATAAAGATTGAATGTCATGAAAGGGGATGTATGTTCTTGTGTTGAAATTGAACTACTTTATGCTAATAAGTTCCACGCTGTCTCACTGATGTCATTGTGTTTCCACAAAATTTAAAATACTTTCCAGTGCCTCTGAATTTCTTGAAGTACTGTGGAGCATAATTTGAGAAACCTAGTAGTAATTTAGAGGGTTGGAGTATAATAATAAGAACCGATGGCATTTTAGTTCAGGTACTGTTATTCCAGACCGAAGGAGAAGTGGTTGCTAGGCTGTTGGCAGAGCTGCCTCTTCACATACAAAGGACAACATGAAATAATATGTTCGTCAGTAACAGTGACTCTAAGGGGGAAAAAAAAACCAAAACCAAAACCATTTTACCTCTCTCTCATACACACACACAAAATGGAATACTTAAGTATAAAATTGATTTTGACGTTATTTTTATTTTCATTACAGAACTACTCCTCACTTAACGATATGATTGGGTGCCAATGACCTAGTCTTTAGATGTTACTTAAAAATCAACCTTATAAATAAAGTAGATGGTAATCCTTTCATATCACAAATGGAGGGTGATTATATTCTGTATGATTGCCAAACCTCTCACAGCAAGCCAAGCTGACACATAGTCCTAACTGTTACACCTAGTGTTACTGTCACCTCATACCCCAGTTTTATTTACTGCCATGTATGTGTTGTTAATCCACAAAATAATTGAGTGGTAGGTTCTTTTTTTTACCATTGTCATAGATGCAAAATGTTGTATAGCGAAATAGCTGATAAGAAGTAGATATTGTTTCCCTTTCAGTGCTCCTGACTTGTTCCTTTTTTGCTTTCATTATATGCACAGCAACATTTCCTAGTCTTTTTTATTTTTCCTTTATTCATTTTTAAAAACTTAGCTCTCAGGACCTGCTAAACTGATACGCATGGAGGACACAGATTCTGAAGGCAGACTGCTTTGACAGTTGCCCTCAGCACTGCCTACCTGTGTAACCCTAGACAGGGCTTTCACCTCTTATTTATTCATTTCACATCTGTGGAAAGGGGGTTAATATCAGTAGTAAGTGGTGCGGAAGAGATTAAATAATTTAAAGCAGTCATTTGTTGTTAATTACTGCCCTTATTACTAGACTCTCAATGAATAATTCTAGGTGGAAATTTGGAGAAAAGCAATAGTGCAGGTACCCAGTGTTTTTCTTGTTGTTTGGGGCCATTGAGTCAGAGTGAACCCATAACTGACCCTCCAGCAGCTTTTCAAAGGCTGGAAATCACATGGAAAGAGACTGCCCATCTTTCTCCTGCAGAGCAGCTGGTGGATTAGAACCATTTATTTTCGGGTTGGCAGTACAACCCTTTACACCCTAGGCCATCAACAAAATAAAAAAGCCAAATAATCTTTATCATGGATAAGTAACTTTCATATGCCACACCAAAGATTTTATATATTTGATCTTTTGAATTTTGATCCTGTTGTGAGATTTCTGGAGGAGTAAAACAAGGGATCTCAAATACTATCTTTATTACCAAGAAGGCAAATTTGAGAATATGACTTTATGTTTGCAGCCAAGAGGCCTTGTTAAGACTTCTTTTCTTAACAAGACAGACCTTGCACAGATGTGTAACTGCAGAGAGCAGTGTGAAGTGGCACCTAAGTCTGAAGGAAGTGGCCAGAACCAGGTGAGTAGGGACGCTGGGGAAAGGATTAGGGGAAAAGAAGAGAATTATGGCTACAGGGACCAGCAGGAACGAAGATCCACAGGTGTCTGAGAATTTAGTATAATCCATTGTCTGAAAGGAATCAGTATGATCACTTGGAGAAGTGGAGTGAAAGTGTTCAATAAGTAAAGAACATAGGTTTGCATCATCTAGGCTGTCTCAAGGATTTTGTACGTAAGTCAGAGAGAATTTGCTTGGGTTCTTTTTATCTTCTCTATCATTGGAGCTAGCCAAAGGTGGGTGACTTTTAATCCGTGGACCTCGGGCCCGTCTTTCGTTGTTTTTGTTCAGACATTCCTCTAGGTCGTATAGCCCTGGTGTACAAGTTGCTGTACCGCGGTCACTTGTGGTTGCTGTGAGGCTTGAACACTGTGACACTGATGTGTCAAATGCATTAACGGTTGGTTACCCAACGCGGACAGAGAGCGGGTTGGAGCTCCCTGATTAAAACAAGATTGGAAGGAGGAGTGGCATCCACTTCCATAATAGCTTGCCTCCGGAAACCCTAGGAACCTGGAGAGAGAATGAAAGGCACCCAAGCATCGAGGACTCTCCTTCATAGGGTCGCTATGAGTCGTCTGTGACTCAACGGCACTTAACAACAATCATTGAAGCTAAATTTAATTTTTTATTTAATATTTAACTTATCTGAATGAACTGTGCTTTTTAAAAAAATATCTTCCTAT
Organism: Elephantulus edwardii; assembly: GCF_000299155.1. Taxonomy (NCBI): domain Eukaryota; kingdom Metazoa; phylum Chordata; class Mammalia; order Macroscelidea; family Macroscelididae; genus Elephantulus; species Elephantulus edwardii. The sequence continues at coordinate 9,787,062 of NW_006399846.1, read as the reverse complement.
TTCCTTTCTCTTATTCCCATTGTACACCCTAGCGGCTCAGTTAGTAGGGAGTCGTGATGCTAACACAAAAGTGGCACTTCTGCTGGTTCCAAGCAGCCAGCAGCTCTGAAGAGAGAGGACAGGTAGTCTCCTGTACGATTTGAAAACTCTCTGGAGGGTTGCCTGTGAGTCAGTGCTGATTCAACAGCAGTGAGAGAGACTTTGTTCTTTAAGAGCATGGAAGTCTTTCACTTCATTTGTAATGAGCCAAAGCATTTTTTTTTAAAGTTACTGCTTTCAACTGTGTAAAAGTGTAGTATTTTCACCGTGATGTGGCAGAAATTATAGGTTATAGGTTAAGAGTCAATTCCAACACTCAGAAATAACCAGTGTAGGGTAACTTTTCTCCCCTCTAGTTGAGAAGTATGGAAGGCTTAATGGGTTTGAGATAGGAAGACCATGATGTAGCTTTGGTATTTCCTAGGAAAATATTCAATTTTGATTCACTTCTAGCCAAGATCTCTTCCCCCTCCTATTTTTTTATTTGATTTGCTTACAAAGTTCATATACATTGTGTTTCATGCTATTCTTCATTCACATTGTGTTTCACACAATCATCCTCATGCATTATGTTTTATAAAATTAATTACCACTGGACCTTGCTCATCATTATCCTGTCTTTTCACCCAGATCCTTTCCATTTCTGCCCCCCCTCCTCCCTCCACCCACCAAACTGTGAACCCCTGTGGTTTCACCCCTACCATCCTCACCCCTCTCCCCCCTAGTTAATTTTCTATTTTTACAATAATGGTATTATGCAATATTTTTCCTTTTGAGACTGTGTTACTTCACTCAGCATAATACTCTCTCTGGTTGCCCTTTTTGAATGAACCTTTGTTTTGCCTGTGAGCATCAGAAAAAGGTCAATTTCTTTTTATGTAATGACCCTTCTGGAGTTCTAGTTAATTCAAAATGTGCTTGTGTAACTTTATTTTAGACCAGAAAGTCTTAGACATAACTATTCATGGCATAAAATTGAACAAAATAAAGCCAAAACCAAGTCTGCTACCTTAAGTCAATTCTGACTCATGGTGACCCTGAAGAACAAAGTATGTAAATCTTTCTAAGAGGCAGAGAGCTTCGACTTTCCTCTACAGAGTGGTTAGTGGACTTGAACCACTGATTTTATAATTGGCAGCCAAATTCTTTAACCATTGAGCCATGATGGCTCCTAAAAAAATCGACATTTAGATTTTCTCCATGATTGTTTTCCTATCTCTTTGAAATATCATGTATTCTAACATTTCTTTCTCTTCGTGTGTGTGTATGTGTGTGTGTGTGTGTGTGTGTGTTTGAAGCAGGTGATAGGCTAGTAGGAGTAGTGAACTTATTTCACTGGCCTAATAAGCCTACACTTTGTGTCAGAAATTTAATAGTAATTCTTACACATCTTTGTACTAAAAAGGAAAAGGAGGTACCTTAATTTCAACTGTTAGGGAGGTGATTCAGTCACTGCTGAACAATAGGAAGCTCCTATGGCTTAGTAGTAGGGAATTGTGCTTCCAGCATAAAGGTAGGCAGTTCAAATCCACCAGCTGTTCTGTGAGAGGAAAGTGGACAGTCTCCTTCCATGTGACTTACTGCTTCTGAAAACCCACTGGAGGGTCAGCTTTGGGTCAGTTCCAGCTCCGCAATACTCAACAACATCAGGCCATCCATAAATTGAGAACACTGGACTAAATGCAAAAGTGAATGACAAACATAAGCAAGTTAAAAAATTTAAAATATAAAAAAATTTAAAAGATACATTTTTAATGCAGGAAGAAACCACAGTAAAATACCACTTGACACTTGTGTACCGTCAAGTTGGAACTGACCCTCCAGAGGATTTTCTAAAACCATTTAATCTCACAAAAGGAGATTGCCTACAGAGTCAACTGATGGATTTGAACCACATGCCTTCAGAATTGTAGCACAGCTTCTAGGCACTGGGCCACCAAACCAGGATAGCTATTACAGTTTTATAAATATGAGATGAGGGCAACAGATGTTACCAAGGATCTTGAGAAATTGGAACCATCATGCTTTGGTGATAATAAAGTAAAATTATGCACTTTTTGTGTCAATAAGTCTTCAAAAGCTAACCATAAAATTGCCATAAATCCATTGCTGGTGACTTGATTTAGACATGTAGCAATCAGCAGAAGTGTGTTGTAAGGTTTCCAAAGCTGTGTGTAATCCTTACAGAGCAGATGGCCACATCTTTCTTCTGCAGAGTGGATCTTGGGTTCCAATCACTAACTTTTTGGTTAGCACCAAAACTTAAACCAAATTGACTGCCATTTAGTCAATTCCAACTCATAGTGACTCTATCCATCAGAACCCCAGAGGTGTAGATCTCAGTGGGATGAAACTGTTTACCTTTCACCCAGCGGCAGGTGAATTCAAACATCTGGAGATGGGCACCCTTTAATTAGCAGCAAAACACACTGTGCTGTTGAGTTGGTTCTGACTCATGACACTCTCCATCGCATTTCTAAGGCCTTTATGGGAGGAAAGTTCTCATCTTTCCAGCAAAAAGCAGCTGGAGAATTCAAATTCTCACCCTTTTTGTTTAGCAACTCAATGTTATGCCCCTAGGGCTTCAAGAATTGCCATATGACTCAGTAATTGCATTGCTAGGCATATACTCATCAGACTTGTAAGCATAACTGTGTCTCTTCAAGAATAATATTATGTACAATAGCAGAAAGATGTAAATAGCTGAAGCTGAATGGATTAAAAAATATTCTTTCCATACAATTTAATAGTTTACAGGCCTTATTATTCAACCCATGCAGAGCAATGACGTCTTGATACATTGTACACAATGTAATCTTGATGTTGTTGTGTTTGTTGTTAGGTGCTGTCAGTGTAGATGACTCATAGCAACCCTATGAACAAAAGACCTGAACACTTGTATAACTTTCATGATTTCCCCACATTCATGGAGTTTCCAGAGGCAGGTTATTTTAGAAGTGGACGCCAATCCTGCTTCCAAACTTGTTTTAATTGGGGAGCTCTGCCAAACACTGTCCACCATGGATAACCAGTATGGCATTTGACATGTCAGTCTTGATACATGGTACAAAATGAAGTCTTTTCACACATGAATGAAAAGAATACATGTTATATAAACTCAAATTTATTCCAAATCTCTAGAATAGGTAAATATATCCAGACCAAAATTTTTTAGTGGATACATGGAGCAAGGTTTTCAACAATCTAAAAACTTAGTGCCCTTCGTGTTTTAACTTCTGGAATTACGTAGGTATGAAGGTTGTACAATATGGTATATGCAGTTCATGTCACTAAATCGTATTTAAAATTGTTTAAAGTAATAATTTTTAAAATCTACTACAGCATAGTTTTTAAAATGCACCTTTTAAAAAATCTTGAAACACAATAGCACAGAGATAAAAACAGTTCACCATTAATAAAGAAACACCTCCTCATAGACAACCAGGTTGATGTCTAAAGTAGTAAATTTTTTGTGGAAGACAATCAAGAATACTGATCAAAAGCTTTGAAAATGTAAATATCCTTTGAATCTGTATTCTTTAAAGATCTCTTCCTAAGGCAGTTTCAGATGAGTGCACAGTGACTGACCTGTTAAGTTGACATATCTTAAATGTCAGCAAGTTTTTCCTTTCCTGTGGTAATTAAAATGCAGAAAACTGTCTTTAGAAGTAAATACATAATTTACTGTCACTATATGTTATCTGTCCACCTAAAGAAAATCTAAGCCATTAACCTTTTTTATCCTCACTTTGTATTGAGGAAAAGGACAACCAGCTTTTTTTAGATACGGATGACATTTTATGTAAAAATAAAAATGAAGGTATTTGTTATTTTTTACTTTTTGCCTTGATTAGTCCATTTTACCTATTTAACCTGTAGAGAAGCCTCAGGAAAGTATTGTCAATGAGCTTTGCCTTATGGTGGTGACTGGGAGACTTCCCTTCTGTGTTCTGCGTCTTCTTTGAACTTCAGTCAATAAGTACTGGGCTCCAAGCTTTTGACAAGATTTGAAACATGACTTTGTGCTCCCTTTTAAACTTATTCTCAGACTTCCTTCTTTCTTAGTGTTGTTCTATCTTTAAAATATTTTGTTTATTTTTATTCTAGACTTCTTAATCTTACTGGAAGAGATAGAGAAACAGATGTTGTAATTGAATTTTTACAAAGACAGGAAAATGAATCATGGCTCTTACCTTCATCACTTTATAAAACTGGTAACAGTCATCCCTAGAAGCATAAATCCATAGTTTTAAAAAAGCAAATAAACCACTTTTTAAAGCTAATGGACACTTTTAAACTGAGCATTAGCTGCTCTTAAGGATAGAAGACACTCATCCGATCACCCTCCACTTAACCCTTAACCTACTTACCAAATTACTTGAGGCTTTGTAGTCTCTCTGTTACGTATACTGATGGATGCCCACAGCAAGCTGGAAGAGCTCCGTAGATTTCTCTCGAGTACACTCTGCACTTTGCCGTTAGCCTGTTGAGTTATATGTTTATTAAAAGTTGATTATGTTTGTTTACTCCAGTTATGCTTATTATAATGAAATATTCTTATTACTGTATGAACCCAATGATATTATTGTATTAGAGAAAGTGAGCAAGAGAACTATAAAAATAGAGTGAAATGCCTTGGAAAATTGACTTACTCATTTGGAAAAAGGTTTTGAAAAAGCATAGATTCATTTGGAAAAAGGATAAGTCATTATTAACTGTTTTTGAGTTAAAAATTGTTAAATATTGGAGGGTTCTTTCTAATCTTAAAGTTAACTTCAGTTCTTTCAAGTGCCTTTGAGTGCTATCCCCACTTTTTAAAATCCAGAGCTGGGAAATATTTTAAAAATAAAACAAATTAAAAATACCTGCAATGTGTAGAAATGTAGTCACTGGATCATTTTCAAAATATTTGGACCTCACCAATATAAAAAAAAAAATCAGAAACGCAGTATTCATTTGTATATTTTAACTTTAAAATGTTTAATGATATATAGCTTTTCTTTAAGAACTGTCTTAAATCAATTTACAGATTTTATGTCAATTAAAAAGTTTTCCTGTAGTTTTTCATAAGTAGTCTGCTAATTCTTGGAAGTGTAAAAGGTAAGCAAAACCTTTGCATAGCATGTGTATTGTAAATTATTCATAAAAATGTTACAAATAGTAAATAAATTTTCAAATAGTAGTAACAATCACAGCAACTGCTTCACTGTCATATCTTTAATAATTAACACAAACTAAAATGTAATAGTATAAATTTTATTTTCTTTCCCCAAAATTTGATCAAAGACTATTTTAATTTTTGGAGAAAGAAACTAACTATAGTCCTAGAACTTCTTAATTTTTTCACAATTAGAGGAAAACCACAATTTTTTCAAATGTTCTACCCTTCTTAAAAAGTAATGATGAACCTTGGGAAATCTGTGGAGCTACATCGTGATCTGACTTGCCTGGGTTTGGTATTTGACTGAGATACTTGCCAGTTGGAATTATTACCCTATGAGCACAATCAAGATAGACTTAATTATTGGCTTACTATCTTTAAATCAAAATGAAAAGCTCATACAAAATTTTGTGCCCCTAGCCTGGAAAAAAAAAGTGAAGCTGTTTTTGGACTAAAATGTCATAGCTTTTGTGGCTAATGAGGCATGAAATAAATTGGCAAGCTCAGACTACTCTGAGCACAGTGGTACAGTGTGCATTTTCTAATTCCCAGCCCTTGAGATTTCAGCAAAGGTCACAAATTAAACAAAGTCAGGATTAATCAAAACTACAATCAAATAAAACCCAATCATTAATCCTCTTCTGAGTTACAATGGAGTGATTGTGTAATTGTGTGAGAAGCACTGGAGAGGGCTCTTTTGTAGTGTATAGGAAAATCAACATTAAGGTGTCAAACAGAAAAATGAAACCCTGCAGGTGAAGCTGTCTCTGGAGCCAAGAGAAACTGGCAGTTTATGTAGGGTTGCAAGTGAACCTTTGGAGTATTGAAAGGGGTGTTGGCACCGAGCTGCAGAGCATGTGGCTCTCTCAGTGGGGCCCCCACAGAGATTAGTTTATGGGCCGAAGCAGGCCCTGTTTGCTGAGCGGCTCAGTGTTTGGGTGTAGCAACTCCAAGCAACTGTCTCTCCAAGTTTAACTGCCAGAAATTTACTGTGTAATTCTCAGCGTTTAAAAGAAGGGGCTATGGAAAAGCATTTCCTCTGTGGGAGTTAGTGTCAAGGTATGTCATCTCCAGACAGAAGGGAGAAAGGTATTTACAAAGAACAGAACCTTCCAGCTTGTATCCCCTGTTCTTGACTTTGAATCTTACTGATGCCTGCTTCATAATAGCTGTCTTATTTCTGCTACTTTATATCCCACAGTCATTTTCAATCTCACAGCCTCAAGTCAGTGTCACTTATATTGCCTATTTTTGAAAGCTGATAATGAAACTCTTCATTTATACCAAGATTATAACTTTCAGAATCAATTTTGATCTTTAACTCATCTCATTGTTTCATGTTCACTGTGAGTGTATTCTTGTGTTTTAAGGGACAGTATTTGCCTTTATCTGTTGGCTTTCCTCTTTGTTTCATATTTCCAATGGGGCAAGTTTTCAATCACCCACCTCATTGTTAATATGGTAGCTTAGTTTAAAGCCTCAGAACTGCTGAATGCCTACTGTCAGGTGATTCAAAGTCTGTTTCAGCAGAAAAGTATGGAATCTCTGTTCCTACTTTGCTGTTTTGCTATTATTGTACTAATTCTTTGAGTATACACAAACACTCAGATGCTATAGAAACTCATTGCCATAGAGTCAGAAACAACGCAGCTGACCCTCCAGCAGCTGTAAATTGTAAAAGAGGAGATACCTCATCTTCCTCCTGCAGAGCCCCCGGTAAATCCACACTGCCTTTAGACTACACCTCTGCTCCTCGGACGCTATCACAAACGTAGGCCTTACATTTCAATAATTTACCAATGGCCATCCAAAGCTGTTTATTTCATGGTGTATTATTTTATATTTTGTGTTCTGTTCAGATTCTTAAATATTTTTATATTGTCACTGAAACAAATTCATTCATTGACATTTATAATTAGAAAATAAAAGTGTGGGAGCAGTGTTTTTCAAGCAGACACATACATTTATGTTGCTGGTGATATTGCTGAATATGAGTGAGTGTTGGAGAAAATCATATGAGAAAAGCGAAATTATCCTTGAGAGCAGGGACAGGGTAAATGACTGATAGTGTCTAAGTTTGGAAATTCTACCAGCAATGGAATATAAGACGGTCCATTTTTTATGGCAGTTATATTTGGTAGCAACTGAACACTTTGAAAGTGGAATAATTTCCTTTTCATTTTTCTTTATCCCTTATGCTAAAATCTTTTATATATTGTTCTAATTCTAAGGTTACTGTCTGGTTTATATAATTTTTAAAAAGTCTTTGCCTAAAATAATAAGGAATTTGAATTTTGACCTACAGAAGTGTGAATGCTCTCCTTCATCATTAAATAATGCTTTTTTTAAAAATTATTTTTGGTAGACATTTAGATGACAGGAGAACAATAAAATTACTAATATAATAGTTCAAGCGAGAGATGATGAGGGCTGATACTAAGTGGTTGCTCTCTGATAAAGCAGACCACCCAGAATCTATGGGAGTAAGTTAGGAGAAGGCAGGAGAATAAGGACAGAGAATGAGTCTCAAATGCTCATCTCCCTCTCGGCCTGGGAAGAGGGGAGCCATTCAGTCACTGAGGTGAAGAGACCCCATTCCAGGAAGGAGAGTAAAGATTATGGCTTACTAGATTTTTTAAAAATATGTTGGCTTGGAAGTAGTTATGGGACAATTGTATGAAGCAGTTAATAAGCCAAATGGAGCTTTGGGTTCAGAACAGAAAGCAAGGCTAGGCATAGAATTGGAGATTATTAAATAGGTGGCTTATTCACATTATAAGTAGACATTGGGTGCTACATGGGTCATCACCTTCCATGTGATTTACAACCTCTAGAAACCCGCTGGAGGGTCACTATAAGTTGGTTCTAACTCAACAACAGTGAGCTGAGCTGCTTAACAGGTTACCTAGTCAAATGAATGCAAGTTACCCTCCCTTGTTCAGAGGGAATCGGTAAAAAAGGTCAACAATATCTCAAAAAATAACTTCATACTACAAGTCAGAGTTTAGTTTGTAGTTTTGATTCTTATGTTCTTGTGGTACTCAGTGGAAAGTACTGTACACATAATTTATAGTAAGCCAATAAAGTGAAATTGCTAACTTCTGTCCTTTTTTAAAAAAAGGAAATATCAGGCTCTTACTAATTTGACTCTTATGTTAAATCTCTGGCCAACCCAAAAGATTTTGTCCTATTTAAATCTTGTATTTCTTTACTTAACCTACAGTAAGGAATTTTGGGTTTTTTAAGTTTGTTTGTGTTTTTTTTTTATATTACACTGATTTATTTACAGAGTTTGAATACATTGTTTTTCACAAAAGATCCTTCCCATTTCCTTCACCCACCTACCCATCGAATTGTGCAGCCCTGTGATTAACAACCTACCCCCATCCTCACCTCTCTATTTCCATCCTCTCAACCCCCACCCCACTCCTTGGATCCTCATACTCATTCTACAGTAATGGTTTTTATACAGTATTATCCTTGTGGGACTGAGTTTTTTTCCCCTCAATATAATGCTCTCCAGTCCCTTCCAAGTTAGATAGTAATTTACAAAATTATTGCTCCTGCGTGCTGTGTAATATTCCATTGTATGAATGTACAACAATGTCTCGATCCATTTGTTTGTGATTGAACATCTGGGCTGTTTCCGTGTTCTTGCAATGGTGAATAATGCTGCTATGAACATTGATGTACAAGTTTCCATTTGTGCCTCAGTTCTCATTTTCTTGGGGTATATTCCACACGATGGAATAGCTGGGTCATATGGAATTTCTTTGTTCAGCTTTTTGAGGAAGCGCCAGACTACCTTCCAGAGTAGTTGTACCATTTTACAATCCCACCCAAAATGCATACAAGTTCCTATCTCACTACATCTTCTCCAACATTTATTACTTGCTGTCCTGTTAAACTTTGCCACTGCTCCTGGAGTGAGATGGTATCTCATTGTGGTTTTGAATTGCATCTCTCTTATTGCCAGTAATTTGGAGCATTTCCTCATATGTCTGTTGCCAATTTTAATATCTTCCTCTGAAAATTCTTTCCATGTCTTTTGCCCATTTTGTAATTGGGTTCTCAGACTTTTTCTTGTGGAGGCTCAGGAGTATTCTATAAATTTTTATTGTGAGACTCTTGTCTGAGATGGCATTGGCAAATGTTAGTTCCCAGTCAGTAGGTTTTCTTTTTGCCCTGTAGGAAAAAGTTTTTGATCAACACAGGGATTTAATCTTTAGAAGGTCCTATTCATCAATTTTATCCTCTTCAGATTTTACATTTCTGGCTGTATTTGGCAGTCTCTTTTTACTATAGGCTAGAGTTTCTAAGCTTGATTCCAGTTTGTCTTTTATGACTTTTATAGTTTGGGGCTTTATTCCCAAGTCTCATATCCATCCTGAGGTGATTTTTGTGTATGGTGTGAGATGTGGATCCTGTTTCAGCTTTCTGCAGATGCACGTCCAGTTTTGCCAGTACCATTTGTTGAAGAGGTTGTCATTTCCCCATTTGCTAGGTTTTATTTCCTTGTCAAATTCAGTTGACCACAGATAGCTAGGTCTATGTCTGGGTTCCCAATTCTGTTCCACAGATCTCTGTGCCTGTAATTGTACCAGTACCATGCTGTTTTGGTTACTACCACTGTGTAGTAGATTTTGAGGTCAGAGAGTGCTATACCTCCCACTTCATTTTTGTTTCTCAGAAGTGTCTTATTTCTGGGGGGGGTCTCTTGCTTCTCCAAATAAACTTGACAATATTTCTTTGAGTTGCCTTAAAAAAATGAATTTGGTATCTGTCCTGGGATTACATTGAACATGTAGATTGTTTTTGATAAGATTATCATTTTCAAAATATTGAGTCTTCCTATTCATGAACAGGGCACATTTTTCCATTTCTTTAGGTCTTTTGTATCTTGTAGGAATGTTCTGTAGTTTTCTTTGTTAGGTCTTTTGTATATCTAGTTAGGTTCACTCTCAAGTATCTCAAACTGTGGTTGGCTATTGTAAATGGAGGGAGAGAGGCCCCTGAGGACACCATTTGCCAGAGAATTCGAAGTCTGTCCCACTTGAATTTCAGAACCTTCTCAGGAACAGGTTTGAGGCCTTGAGGACCAATGAGCGTAGACCAAATGAGCTCTGGGAGGATATCAAGAAAATCGTCCTTGAAGAATGCAAAAGATCATTACAAAGGCTGAAAAAGAAGAAAAGACCAAGATGGATGTCAGGATAGAACGGCGTTTAGGGCTCTTGTACATAGGGTTGCTGTGAGTTGCAAACGACTCAATGTCACATAACAACAACAACAACAACAATTGTAAATGCTACTGCTTTCCTGGTTTCCTTCTCTGAGTTCTCTTTGTTACTGTAGAGGAATCCCTCTGATTTTGATAAACTACTCCACAGTGTCATTGGGTTGGAACCTACTTATAACTGACCTTCCAGTGAATTTTCAGAGTCTGTAAATCACATTGGAAGAGATTGCTCATCTTTCTCCAGCAAAGCAGCTGGTGGATTTGAACCATTACCTTTGGGTTAGCAACACAACTTCTTAACACAAAGCCACCAGAGTCCATTTTAGTATTTATCAAGCTGAATTTATTCATATTTTCTGAGATTTATTTTGTTTTGATTTTCATATCCCCTCCCCAACAATTATGAAACAATGGCTTCCATTTGCTACAGCTCCTTAAGAAGCCTTGGTAGCGCAGTAGTTAGGTACTCAGCTGCTAACGAAAAGGTTATTGGTTTGAACTCACCCAGCAGTTTCATGGGAGAAAGATCTGTTATATGCCCTTTGTAGGAATTACAGCCAAGTTTCACCTAAGCCATAATAAAATATTTTTTAATAAAATGTTTTTATTATTTTTAAAAGATGCCTATTGAGTTATATCAAACATATGGAAAATTTCTTTGAGATCTATTTTATTCTGTATATAATTGAATACTTAGTCTCTTGGGGAACCAAATAATAGTTACAGACTAGGGAACCCTCTGAGACTGTTCTACTTCGCTGACACGTGGCATCAGAACTCAGGGAGACCTCACAACTTCACCTTTGTCTTCGTTTTTACATATTCTCCATCTGAGTCACAAGTATTTCTTGTAATAGTACTTGTACTGCTATACTTGTCTACAGTAGAACTTGATTGTCAATGATAAATTTCTTTAAAATTAATTATTGTGCTATCAGCATAGAATATACATCTCCTGCTTATAATAACCTGTTTTGCTTCTGAGTATAATTTAAAGGCAAAGTATCTTTTCTCCTATAAACTTGAGACATCTAAGCTTGTTCTCTTCCTCTGTGGACATTTTAAATAGAGTGTCTTTTACCCAGAGTTTTAGATTATATACTGAAAAAGCATGCAGTTGTTCTAGAAGGATTTACATGATATTTGGGTGTTCAGTATAATGAATATTTGTTTTTCCTAGCCATTTCCGTCTTCTCTCCCATAGCTTTATTCAGTTTGTTCACCCAGTTGCATAAAAAACTGAAAAAAAAAAGTCTGTTGCCCTCAATTTGATTTCAAGTCATGGTGGCTTACTGGTAAAGAATTGCACTGTCAGCCCAAAGACACTAGGTTCGAATCTACCAGCTACTCCTTGGTAGAAAGATGGGCGGTCTCCTCCCATGTGATTTACAGCCTCAGAATACCCACTAGAGGGTCAGTATGAGTTGATTTGACTCAATACACGTAACAACAATCTGGTGACCCAGTAGGACAAAGGAGAACTTCCCTGTGGGCTTTAGTCTTTACAGAAACAAAGTGCTACATCATTCTTCCCTGGAGCCACTCACTGGTAGGTTTGAACTCCAGGCCTTTCTGTTAACAACTGAGTGTGTCTAACCACTGACTCATGAGGGGGTATTTCCCACTTTTTTGGCTAATAAAATTAATAAAAGTAAGACCTCATAGCAATCGCGCCCAACTAAGTAATATAGTCCTGGACGCTGGGTTTACTTCTTTCCATACTTTTTAGTATCAGTTAATCAAAGGATTCTCCATCTTTTAGTTTTGAGAAGTAGCAGTAATCTGCTCTATACCCACAGTGGATTGAAGAAATGTCTTTGTGCTCACTTGGGAGCATATGCTTGAGTTGAGATTTTCCTAGTTCATGTAGGTGACAATAAGGTTGGACTTAGATTCTGTACTATTAATTAATGCAGGACTTAGAATTGTGAGAATTTTAAATCTGCACTTTAAGGAAAACACCTAATTGGAGACACTGCTTCCTTTAATATGAAATGTCAGAGTTTATTTCCTTTCAAAAGTCAAGAGGGAAAGTCTAATCATTTCTTTGGTCTTAAGTTTATGTGACTGCTCTTGAGCCTTCACCACCCGGCCGGTTACTGTTTTTTAAAATATTTTTTTCCATGGATTCTGTGATACCTCACTGGCATGCTTATTTGTTTTTTACATTGTTTGGTCCTTTGATACTGTTTTCTACTATATTTTCATTACTTGTTTGTAAATGTTTCTCCTGTTAGTCAGTGAATTATTATCTTCACATCTTCCAATATATAACACACATTCATCTACTAGTACATAATGGACACTTAGTAAATATTTATGGAAAGAAGTAATTTCCACTCCTTAAATGCTGGTGTTTCCGGAGTTTCAGCCTAAGTGTACCCATCTCCTCTTTACAGCCTACACTGGGGATGATTTCCTCTCTTTTGCTAAGAGTTGATGCCAAAGAGAGGGAGCACTGAAATTACCTGAGTTCAAATCCCAGGTACCCTTAATTTCTAACCATATAAACTTGGAAATGTACTTGAAATCTCTGCCTCAATTTCTTCACATTTAAAGTGAAAACTATTTCCTATATTGTAGCGACATAATGAATTAACATGTGCATGCCATTAGAATAGTCCTTGGCATATAGAATGCATGTAATGTCAGGAAATACTTTAATTTCTTTTCTCTCTTTAGCTTCATTTGCCATCCCTATATCTGTGATTTCCGACCACAAACCTATTAGCCAGAAACTCTGGAGTTGTGTTTTGATATGACCTTTAAAGGAATTGTAAACTCTTATGATGTAAAACTTATCAGCTCTACTCAAATGTGATGCTGTCTACATTTTTCCTCTCTAAATTAATGTCAGGGACTGTAGTCTTCAGTATGGATTGAGACTCAATATCAAGAAAACAAAGATTCTCACCACTGGGTTGATTGGCAGTGTCATAATTAATGATGAAGAGATTGAGATTGTTCACAGTTTTGGTGTGCTTGGATCCACAGTCAACACTCTTAACGCCAGCAGCCAGGAAATTAAAAGACATATTGCAGTGGGAAAGTCTGCGGTTAGAGAGACTTCTCTAAAGTGCTGAAGTGCGAAGGTGCCAGTCTGGAGACTAAGGTGCGCCTGATACATGCCATGGCCTTTGCAATCACTTACAATGCATCGGAGAGCTGGATAATGACTAGAGATGATAGAAGGAGAATTGATGCCTTTGAGCTGTGGTGTTGGAGAAGAGTATTGAATATACCATGGACAACTAAGAGAACAAACAGGTTTGTCCTGGAGAGAGTGAAAGCCGGGCTGCTCCTTGGAGGCAAGGATTCTGAAGCTTCATCTGACATACTTTCGACCTGTTGCAAGGAGGGACCAATCCTTGGAGAGGGACATCATGCTTGGGAGGGTGGAGGGACAGCTCAGGAGAGGAAGACCCTTGATGAGATGGATTGATTCTGTGATTGGGGTAATGGGGGTAGGTGTGTCAGAAACAGTGAGATTGGCACAGGATAGGGCAGAGTTTAGGGCTGTTGTACAAGGGTCGCAGGTGACTCAATGGCACATAACAACAAATTAATGACACTAACTTTGGTTCCTGTTCCTTAAACTTTAAAACCTTGATTCTTCCTCTTCCTGTCCATTCCACACCTCACCACCCCCACACTTGCCGGGCTTCTTGCTCCCCATCCCACCCCAACCTGGGCTATTGCAATCCAGTCATTATCATTACTACCTTTGTTCAGGTCCCTTGTCATTTCTTAACTCGTTTATTCAAATTACCTTCTGACTCCCCTGAATTCAAGCCATTTGCTTTTGATTTATTTTTACCCTTTCTTCTACTAAAATACCTTTCTACAAAGCAAAAAAAAGAAAAAGAAAAAAACCAGGTTATTCCCCTACTTGTAAATCATAGTAGAAGCCCGTCTCTTCAGGATAGAAGTCTCAGCTTCTAATGCTGTGCACAATGCAGTGATAGCCTGTCATTCTAGTTCTTCCTTTGCTTTCCTCTGACTCCACATATAACATATCCATACTACGCACATTCATTCTAAACTAGATGGGTTTAATCTTTTGTGCTTTGATAGACTTTGCTAGAAGTGGGGCCTCTACATTGTCAATGAGGAAGTGATGATGATTTCTGATTATTGACCTATTCCTGGCCCGAGTTTTTTAACTCATTTGACAATTATTATTTACTGGACACTCTGATAGGTGGTGAAGGAAGCAATAAGTCAATATAAAACCTTAAGAAAAAGCCAAGCAAACCTTAAGAATTCATTGTGAAGAAGACTGTGAAGGTTCAACAATTAGCATACTGTTGTTGTTAGGTGTTGTCGAGTCATAGACAACTCATAGCGACCCTATGAACAAAAGACCTGAGCACTGTTCATAGTTTCCAGAGGCAAGCCATTTCAGAAGTGGATGCCACTCCTGCCTCCAAGCTTGTTTTAATTGGGAAGCTCCACTGAACACTGTCCACCCTGGGTAACCATTGTCACATTTGGCATGTGAGTGTCACCATGTTTAGCATCACAGCAACCACGATTTACCTCTGTACAGCAGTGCACAGACCAGTGCTATACCATGTAGAAGAAGGTTTGACAAAAAACAATTTAAACCAGGCCTGAGGGCCTCAGATTAAAATCAACCACCTTGGGCTTGGTAGCATAATTTTCTGTCCATTAGGCCGATGTAGCTCTCTATATGTTGTTGTTGTTGTTGTTGTTGTTAGGTGCCATCAAGTTGTAGACAACTCACAGTGACCCTGTGAACAAAAAACCTGAGCACTGTTCATATGTTCAATTAACATAAAGTTTATTATAAAAGTTTGAGTGAAGGTTACACTAGCCGAGTAGACAGATGTCAGTTCAAGGTCTCATCAGCAAAGTCATCAGAGCACAAATATAATCCTGGAATGGAAGAAATCACAGGAAGAACTGAAGAAGAACTTAGTGAGAAGACAGATGTAGCCCAGTACTATATGTGGCACTGTGTGACCATTTTGAACAGCTTTTTATATGCCATGGGAACCCAGGTCTGCAGAGGCACCCATACCGGTAGCTAGCTGACAGGAAAGGTATGATTTTCCTTCTCCCATGTGCCTTCCAGAGACTGAGATAGTGACTTTCACCCACCACTAACCTCCAGGTAGCTGCTGACACTGTGAGCTTTGGACTGCAGTTTCCCAGACTCCTGGTACCATATCATACTTGGCATCAGAGCTTACATGGCTTTAAACCCCCAGTCTCCATCTGGAAACTGATGGGCTGTCGTGCCTGGCCTGCAGTCTTCAGTCTTCACCTGTGTCATCTTGAAGCTGTGCATCCTTTGCTGGGGACACCTTTCTTGGGGAGTTCTGTTCCCAGTGATGATCCCGTCATGCTTGCCATGTCTGAGGGTAGCTGCCAGTAGGCAAAAGATCGTCAGAAAAAAAGAAAATGAAAAAACCTAAGAATTATGTGTACTCGTTAAGAGGAATAATTCTGGTGTGACTGGACTTCCAGAATAGGAAATGACCCAGCAAAGCATAGAGGAAATCATTGAAGATTTGCTGCTTGAGTATTTCCTCAAACACTATGAGAAAATAAGCATTCAAGAAGCAAAATGAGTCACAAACAGACCCCAGAAGAAAAACAATAAGGCATATCATCATCAAATTTTCCAAAAGACAAAGAAAAAGAATACTGAAAGCTCAGGAAAAAGTCACCTACAGAGAAGAGCCAATAAGATTAAGCTCCAATATCAGTTGAAACCTTGCAAACAAGAATGCCGTGAGCAGATATAAAACTCGGGGAAGTCGGAAATGCCAATCAAGAACCTTGTACTCAGCAAATTATTGATCAAATATGAAAGTGAATTAGGACAATTCCAGATAAAGAGAATTCCAGATAAAGGAATTCGTGAAAACTAGGCCAACTTTATAAGAAATCCTAAAGGGAGCTCTTTGCACCAAGAGCCAGCAATGAAAGACAAATAAGTACCCAAACTAGCATATCTGACAACATCATTAAGTAACTGATCAGAACATAGAAATACATAAAGTACATTAAATCTGTAAAATTAATAAATTAGGAGGCCATCTTCACATAGGAGGAGCATTCTGGCTTCTTCAGAGACATTTTGGGTTGTCCTTTTGGAAGTTTCTGGTGTGCCCGTTCTCCTTTGGCTAACACCATCATTGCAGGGCATTGAGAACCCCTCAGTCTTCCTTGTTCATTGTCTACCTTTCACACACATGTGTCCTTGCAGCGGATTTGTTCACTGCAATATGTCACGTGGCTTATTGACTGTTGCTTATGGATCCAGAATCCTTGACAACATCAGTCTTTTCTCATTTTATTATGTTGTTTACTGATTCGGTGGTAAGGATTTTTGTTTCCTTGTTAAGTGTGGCCTGTTATAAAAGCCGTGGTCTTTGAGCTTCATCCATGAATGCCTTAAGTTTTCTTTGTTTTCAACCAGGGAGGAGATCTGCAACGATTTCTGGCCAGGGAATTGCATGCACAGCCATGCACGTAATTGAAGACTTGCTTACACGTTGCTATGATAGTTGGATGATTTCAGCAGAACTTTCAGACTGAAATGGACTAGGAAAAGGGACCTGGTGATATACTTTTGAAAAATCAGACAGTAAGAATTCTGTGGATCACAGTGATTTGATTTCAGTCCCAGGGATGATGCAAGTGTGGGCAATAATTTGTTTTGTTGTATGTGGGGTCACTGTGAGCAAACAGCAGCTAACAAAATGTTGAGAATGTTAATTGATTTTCAGATGTCACAGCAGTTACATGAAGTTTATTCCAGGAATGCAAGATTTATTTAACATTCGAAAATCAGTCGAGCGTCATGTAATAGTCAGCTTTTTGTATTGTTAGATTTGATTTGTTCAAATTTCAATTAACATTTTCCGTTCAAATGCATGAGGATTAGTGATTTAAAGTTTTCCTGTAATGGTTTTTCTGTATCCTGTTTTGGGGAATGCAGGCCTTATAAAAGAAGTTAGAAGCGTTTCTTCATTTTATCTTTTTTGGGGAAAATATATGTAGAATTTATATTATCTCCACTTTAATCATCTTAACGAATTTATCAAGGAGAAAAATAAGACAATCATGGTATAGTTGGCACACAGATAGAGTCTATTTTGGAAGGTTAAGGAATGGGAAGGAGGAGAGATTGCTGTTTACTGTTGAGTCAGAACCAGCATAAAGCTGACCATCCTATGCGTTTTCAGAGACAGTAAATCACACTGGGAGGAATTGCCCATCTTTCTAGTGCAGAGCAACTTGTAGATTAAAATCTTTGGGTCAGTAGTACAACTCTTTACCACAAAGCCAGAAGAGCTCCTGTAGGAAGGGGGAAGGAGGAAAATTAATAAATGGATAAGTTGAGTAAGGGGAAAAGCAATAAACAAGCAAAGAATAGACACAATAATTGATTAGGCTAACCACTGGTGATTAATGTTAAAAAACAAAATGTCTGTGAATTATTATATCAGTAGTTTTTATGATTTGTGAATCTTCAAAGAAAAACATTTTTAAAGTATACTTGGACCAGGAGGCACTCATCAAAAAAGAGCAAGGAAGCACTGCATGGTTCAAAATTGGGAAGGGCGTATGCCAGGGATGTGTCCTATCTCCATACCTTTTCAACCTGTATGCAGAACTGATTGTCCAGGAGGCTGGGCTCTATGAGTTTGGCATCAGGATTGGTGGAAGATTCATCAACAATCTGCGTTATGCAGATGACACAACCCTACTTGCTGAAACTGAGGAGGACCTGAAGCCCTTGCTGCAGAAGGTCAGAGATGGCAGCCTTCAGTATGGATTGAGTCTCAATATCAAGAAAACAAATATTCTCACCACTGGACCAGTGGGCAGCATCAGGATAGATCGTGAAGAGATTGAGATATTTAACAGCTTTAGTTTACTTGGGTCTGCAGTCAACACTCTTGGCACCAGCAGCCAGAAAATTAAAAGCTGTATTGTGATGGGAAAGTCTGTTGTTAGAGACCTCTCCAAAGTACTAAAGAGCAATAATGTCAGTCTGGAGACTTAGGTGTGCCTGATACAGGCCATGGTCTTTGCAATCACTTGCTATGAGTCAAAGAGCTGGACAATGATTAGGAGGATAGTAGGATAATTAATGCCTTTGAGCTGTGGTGTTGGAGAAGAATATTGAATATACCATGGACTGCTAAGAAAATGAACAGGTTCATCCTAGAGAATGTTAAACCAGGCTGCTCCTTGGAGACAAGGATTCTGAAGCTTCATCTGGCATTCCTTGGACATGTTGCAAGGAGGGACTAATCCTTGGAGAGGTACAGTGCAGGAGAGGAAGACCTTCCTTGAGGTGGATTGATTCAGTGACTGGGGTAATTGGCATGGGTGTGTCAGAGACAGTGAGATTGGCACAGGATAGAGCAGAGTTTCGGGCTTTTGTACATAAGGTCACCATGAGTCACAGGCGGCTCAACAGCACATAACAACAACATGCTTGAAATACTACACAGTATATATAGTTTATTTGTTTTCTTGACTGAAAAAAAGGGTGCATCTGATTCAGGCCATAGGTTTTCTGATCACTTGTTATACATATGGGAGCTGGACAGTGAATACGGATGAAAGAAAAAGAATTGACACTTTTGAACTATGGTGTTCTCCAGAAAAGCACTGAACATCCCATGGACGGCCAAGAGAAAAAAAACATATGTGTCTTGGAAAGGGTGCAGCCAGAGTGCTCTTTGGAGACAAGAATGTTGGAGGCTTCACCTTTCATACTTCGGGCATGTTGTTAGGAGAGGCTGTTTCTTGGAGAAGGACATCCTGGGAAGGGCAGAGGGTCAGCGAAGGAGAGGAAGACCTTCAACCAGGTGGATTGACATGGTGACTTCCTCAGTGGTCTCTTGTGTGTCAGGAAGTTTGAGGATGGCACAAGATAGAGCAGAATCAGATCTTTTGTTCATAGGGTTGTATGAGTTGTACTCGACTTGACAGCACCCACCAACAAATATAATAGCTTAGCAAAAGTGTAAAATGAGGGAAATTAGGAAAAAAATATCACAAGAAATGCTGTCTGAATTGTACTTGAAAGATTGAGTAAGTATTTGCCAGAAGAGAAGGGGGAAAATGCATTGTGGGCTGATCTGAATGATGACTGTGAAGGAAATGACTTAATCAGACAGACTACATTTTCTGGTTGAATTAATATGTACATACATATGTACATGTTTGTATTTTAATATCCAGGTATTATACTCACACAGTGTTGAACAGATATGAATAATAATGATTGGTACTGAATGAGAACTATAGCCAGACTCAAGTTAAAACTTAGAGCCATGGACATCTCATGGAGGGTCACTGAATTGGATCAGACTTGATGGCAGTGAGTTTGAGTTTTTTGTATTATTGAGACAGGAAGGATATTATATTTTTCTCTTCAGCCATCCAAAGTGTAGATGTGTTTGGACAATAGCAAACTTGATGACTCAGTTGATGAGATTAGGGAAGAAAGTTGGAAGCAGCTATGAAGACATTCATGTGTGTTTCCAAGAGTTTTGGCAATGTCCCTATATTTGGAACCTTTTCTACAAGGATGTAAAAATAACAAGTTTGTGCCTCTTGGGAATAGAACTCTGGCAGCAACATAAGAAGTAAACAAGAGTGGATAGAGGGGCAAGGGGCGAATTTGTCAGGGAGCTAAAATGCTACGCCAGGAGAATCCAGAGTTTGGCAATAGTGCTGTTAGATGCTGTCAAGTATACTCCTACTCACAGTGACCCTTATAGACAACAACAGAACAAAATCCTGCCCAATTCTGTGCCTGCCTCACAATCTCTGCTGTGCTTAAGACAGTTAGTTGCTGCAGTCAGTTTGTCAATCCATCTTTATGATGCTCTTCTTCTCTTGCACCAGACTGTGCAAAGACTGCCCCCTCCTGACAGGGCAAAACTCTCATCCACAAAACGACAAAGAATTGAGCTTTCTCTCACCACTTGGGAATGTTTGAGAGGCAGCTCAATATTTTATTAAAATTGTGGACTTTCAGAGTCAAAAGTAAGCATTGCCACTAGTTCTCTCCTTGTTTGAAAGATATTTCCTCAGGCAAATTAGGCTCTAAACCAAGTTTCATCTTATCTGAAAATGAACACCACAAGTAATTTTCAAGATTGTTGTAATTTTATTATCAACATGTAAAAATAAGAATGCAATCGCTTCTCGGCCTTTTGGCTAAGATCAAGTGTAAAAATAAGAATGCATGATATTGTGCATCCTTCTGCTGGGGAGAATCACATGGATTAGAACTGTGCCTCTGAATCACCCATTATACATAATAGGCTTTCAGTACATGCTTGATGCTCCCCCCCCCCTTTCCATTCTTAGTAAGGAAACTGGTATTCAAAATATCACTAAACCATAGTCAAAAGGTCTGGTGTTAGTGAAAGGCTGAAATTAGATCTAAATTCTCCTTACTCTACAATGCAGCATCAGTATTTTTTTTCTCTCTCTCTCTCGCATTCTTCAGTGGAAAAAAAAATGCAGGAACTATTCGTTCATCTTTTACCATCTTAATAATAAACAGTGCTTAGAGGAATTACTAAGGGTTGAACATTCATTGTATCAGTCCTCTTCTAGAAAGATAGATATTGAGCTCTAGCATTAACATTTTTGGTAATGATAATTCCATAATTTGCAGAAATTTATTTTGTGTTCACTTCTTCTCAACTTCTCACTTCTAAAATTTTCCAGTTCTACCTCTTTCAGACTGTTAGAGCATTCCTTACTCATCCATTTTCCATTTTGAGCGTATTTTCTAAGCTTTCAGTTCTAACTTGACTTTTCAGCTTGCCAACCTCATATTGTTTATTTTAGAATTACATTTTTTTCCTTTTGTTTGCGTAATTTAATTATCTCTAACAGTCCATGGAAGAAATATCTTTTTGTTTGTTTGTCTCAGATGCTTGTACTTCTCTTTTTTATTTATATATAGTTTTTCCCATTCATTTATTGTTGCACATCTTCTTCCCTGTCCACCTCCCCATAAGAATTTTCTATGTAAGAAGTGTGTGTACTAACA
The DNA here is from genome assembly GCF_000299155.1 of Elephantulus edwardii. Taxonomy (NCBI): domain Eukaryota; kingdom Metazoa; phylum Chordata; class Mammalia; order Macroscelidea; family Macroscelididae; genus Elephantulus; species Elephantulus edwardii. The sequence goes on along the minus strand of NW_006399846.1, from coordinate 9,765,558 downwards.
GTGGATTGATAAAAAGAAAGATTTGCTCTTGGAGCTGAGGAAACCTATTCTTTTCCATGTTCCTTCTTTATTGTCAGGCTACTATTTCTAACCGGAGCACAATTACATTTGTAGAGTAATCTCATGTATTTAAAGGGGATGAGGAGGCTAAAGCTGGTATACAGTATATATTTTGTGGGGCAATGTGAATATTCACATTTTACTTAGAATCCAACTTTTGACAAATAGCGTTGGACATAAGTGTGCTGTGTCTGAAATGCACATGTTTTTATGTCAACCACACTTTTCCTGATTAGTTGCAACCAAACATACACAAGTTCCTTACAATTTATTTGGCTTCATGCTCAATAATCTTTCCCTTTGGTCAATGTAGGACATTAGTTTACATTGAAAATGAAGGCAATGCCTTGTACTGTAATTTTTCAAAGCACTTCCATATCCATGTGGTATATATAAATAAATAAAACTCTATTGCCCAGGGGGAAAAAAATTACCGTTCATTACCAATGGCCACTTGGCCAGCCGGAGCTCTCTAATGTTTGTTTTATTGTTTTATTTGGAAAAGTCCTCACTGTTTATTATTCCTTAAGTATTGTGAAGGTTAAAAGGTTGGAGAGAAAATGTCATACTCTCATAAGAAAAACTATCATACCTAGAATATATTCTTTATTATACCTAGGAGTAATTTCCTTGACCTTCTTTTCTTGTTGTCTAGATGATTTTTGATTGGTTGACTTTATTCATTAATATTCTTTAACTAATTTTTCTGGTTGTGTTGCATTTTAACAAGGAGTTATTAAAGATTGGAATTCATCATCCACATCCACACTAGAAAAGACATTGGGAAAATTATTTGCTTAGAAAATAATGACTGCTTTTCTTTTCCTTTGCTCTGTTCCTTGTTTTAAATGAGTGACAAACATAAAACGACTCATTGAGACCTTTTGTTTACTTCTTTCTCCCTTCCCACCTGCTCTACTGCTGTTGCTTTGCTCTCTGAGCTTTCTGTTCATAGAGCCTTGCCTCTAGCTCTCAGCATGCGTGAAAGGTAGATTGATGCTCTTTTCTCCCCTCAACTCACAAACTGCCTTTTCTCCTCTTGGTCCCAACAATAATGCATTTAATGGTGTCTATTTAAACATATCCAGTGTTTTTTTCTAATTAGCCATTCTGAGTTGAGTAAACTGCTCTGATAGATTAAAATGAGCAAATGTGCATAGTAGGTTTAATAAGTATCCGTCTGTTCTGAATTAGCTTAAAAGAAGGCACAAAGGCCAGGAATTAATGAGTGGCTTAGTCTTCTCCCAACGTTGGCAGCTAACAGACATACTGATGAGGTGATAGTGATCTCAGAAGTCTGCACTACTGACTGGGTGGGAAGCAAACCCAGACAGAAGGTGTGGCATATTGTGGAGAATGTTAAGATTTTAACTTTTTCATAGAATTCATTTCAGAAGGTTAGCAAACTTCCCTGTATGCATCAGATGTTACTTGTTACTCATAATCATGTTGTATTACTGTCAACATAGCAAGTCAGAGATCTTAGTCAATGTCACTGGTATATTCTAGCCAGAGGGAAAGCACTGGAAGCAGGGCTTGCATGTTCTTGTAATTATGTGCCATCAAGTCGCTTGCGACTCATAGCGACCCTATGTACAACAGCCCTAAACTCTTCTGTACTGTGCCAGTCACACTGTCTCTGATACACCCAACCCAATTACCCCAGTCACTGAATTAATCCACCTCATAGAGCGCTTTACCCCGCCTGCCCTGTCCCTCCACCCTCCCCAGCATGATGTCCCTCTCCAAGGACCGGGCCCCTTCTTACAACATGTCCATAATATGTCAGATGAAGCCTCAGAATCCTTGCCTCCAAGGAGTAGCCTGGTTTAACCCTCTCCAGGATGAATCTGTTTGTTTTCCTAGCAGTCCATGGTAACCTCAATACTCTTCTCCAGCACCAAAGCTCAAAGGCATCAGTTATCCTTCTATCCTCCCTAGTCATTGCCCAACTTTCTAATTTATAACAAGTAATTGCAAAGACCATGGCCTATAGCAGACACACCTTAGTCTCCAGAGAGACACCATTGCTCTTTAGTACTTTGGAGAGGTCCCTAACAGCAGAGCAGACTCTCCCATTGCAATACGTCTTTTAATTTCCTGGCTGTTGGTGCCAAGAGTGTTGACTGTGGAGCCAAGAATACAGAGATTATTAAAAATTTGTGAAAGTGTGTCTGTGTGTGTGTCTGTCTGTCTGTCTGTCTGTTTGTCTGTCTCTCTATCTCATGGCAACCCTCTATTGCATTTCTAAGATTATAAATCTCAACAGGAGGAGACTGCTCATCTTTCTTATCTCAGAGCCACTGATGGCTTCAAACCGATGGAGATGTGCAGCTGTTGGCTTAGCAGCACAACTCCCTACAGACTACACCACCAGAGCACCCTGTTTTTTCTGCAGTCTGTGTTGTGATTCATATTCTTCATAAGCACCTCAATTCAAACTCATCAGAGCTTATTCAGTGTAACACATCTTTTTATTGTTTTTTTATGACAACTTCCATGGATGTTGCTTATGTAACCAAGTAAAATGAAATTTTTGACAAGTTTAATCTTTTCTCCATTTATCATGAGCTTTCTTCTTGATCTAGCTTTTGAAAATTTTTGCTTTTTTATGTTGAGGTGTACTCCATATTGAAGGCTATGGTCTCTGATATGCTTTTTTTTTTTTTAAGAAGCGTCTTGTATATCTTTATTGATCCATTACTTTAAGTTAATTGAGGTAAAGAAACTTTTTAAAATATACAAGCTATTAGTTTACCAAGCAATACAAATCCTTTTTTTTCCTACCTCAAAGTGTAATAATAATCCCATAGTAAACAGATTTTTTTAAAAACAGATACATGGGGGAAAAAATGGACAAGAACCTCAAGCCAGCATCAGAAATTCAACAAAAACTTTTTCCCCCCCTTTTAACAGTCTCTGGGTTTCATAATCAAAGAAGAGGTGACATTCTTTTTTAAAGTTTGGTAGCTTTGTGAAACAAATAATCTGTAAATCACTTACTTTGTCATCTACAAACACTCAAGTACATTTTTGTTTTCACAGCTTTTGTTTTGGCTTAATGGCAGCGTGGATGAGAGAAAACACATTTACACAAAGGACTTTATCAATACCTCAGAAAGTTTTCTCCTTTTAAACTTTTAAACCTAAAAGAACAATTTTAAAAAATAAGAAATATAGTCCATCATTTAGACATGACCTGCACACAAATTTTTAATCTCTTCTTTGACGGTTAAAATGCAAGTTAGGAAATTTGCTGGCAGTTTTCTTTGTGAGAATTTATCAAATTTACATCTTCTGCCAATGCAGACCCCCCTCAGAAAAGCTCAAGGTGTACCCAGTACAAAAGGACAGGACCCACACCTCAGGGAGTCTGCAAGGCCAGGGCTGTTAAAGGTGCTGGTTTGTGAGTCGATAAAGGGCTCTCTGATGGTGACACAGGCATAGCTTTTCATATGGACTCATGTATTTTTGTTTACGATCTTGTCTGCATTGCCATATGGAGGAAAACAGACTTTTTACCTCCATGTCTCATTTGCTGGCAGAAGGGTTGCCTATTTGGAGGAGAAGGCTAAGTATTGCTATTGCCAAATGATATTTTTAAAAATAATGTGAGGAAACACAGGGACCACAAAACCTCTTTGTGTTAGAAGTATGAAATAATTAATTTAGTGCCTTTTTGGACACGCTTTTAATTGTAGTGGAGATATAACGTCAGCACCATCAAGTCATATAGGTACAAAGAAATTTATGGATTTACCCCTAATTTACATAAGAGCTTTTTAAGATCCTGCGAGAGGGGACAGCAGCTCAGAGTAGCATATTTGGGATAGGAATTCTCTACAGGTTGAAATGCCAAAAGCATAGCCTGTTGTATTACTCACATAATTTAGACCGCATTAACAGCTTTTCCTGAAAGGAAGTACACCATCCACCCCCTCACCAGGTGATTTGGGGCTCTCTAGACTCTGACAGAGCAAGTGATACCTCTCAACACCCCTATTTGACAGGCTTGTTTATGGTCTCAGGTCTCTGATATTCTTCAATAAGTGTTTCAGGTTCTCTTCACTTCAGTAAGAAAGATTGTGTTATCTGTATATTACAGGTTGATGAGTCTCCTGTCTTGATGGTATATTTCTTGGATTATTTGTTCAACATGTAGATAACAATACTGACACGTTCCTTTCCTGATTTTCAACCATATGATGGTCCCTTTCGTTACTGTAATAGTGCTTCTTGGTCTATGTACAGGTTTCCTGTGAGCACATTTAAATGTCCTGATATTGTAGTCTTCTCAGTGTTATCCATAATTTGTTGTGATCCACAAATCAAATGTCTTGATATGGTCAATATAACTCAGGTAAACATATTTCTGGTATTTCCTGCTTTCAGCTAAGACCCATCTAACATCAGCAATGATATTCTTTATTCTATGACCTCTTCTGAATCCAGCTTGAATTTCTGGTTGTTCCCTATCAATATATAACTTGAACTGTTTTGGATTTTTTTGTTTTTTCATTTTCAGCAAGATTTGCTTCAGTGTCATTTTAATAATATTGTCTGATAATTTCCATCCTTCGGTTAATTTTTTTTTATTAGCACAAATACATACCTTCCCCAGTCAGTCAGTCCAATAGCTGTCTTCTAAATTATTTGACATATCCATTGTTATATTAATTTGTGTAATCTCCTCAATTGATACTTCATCAATTCCTAGAGTCTTCGTTTTTTGTTGGTTTTTTTTTTAACCGCACTATGTACTTGTTGTTGTTGTT
>NW_006399846.1:9734115-9759723 GCF_000299155.1 Elephantulus edwardii | reverse complement strand
AAATGGTATCTCTGTTTGCAATTTTTTCAGAAAGCGCCACACCGCCTTCCACAGTGGTTGCACCATCTTACATTCCCACCAACAGTGAATAAGAGTTCCAGTTTCTCCACATCCTCGCCAGCATTTGTTGCTTGCTGTTCTGTTAAATTTTGCTATTCTTACTGGGGTGAGATGATATCTCATAGTTGTTATACAGAAGTTTTACAGGATTCAAATACATTGTTTTCGAGAACAGATTCTTCCAATTTTCGTAACCCACCCACCCATCAAATTACACAACTCTATGATTAATCCCCTCCTCCCCCTGCATATCCTCATCTCTTTGCTTCCACTCTTCCCCACCCCCCTTGTATCCTTATACTCATTCTATAATAATGGTTCTGTACAATATTTGTCCTTGTGGGACTGAGTTAATTCACTCAACATAATGTTCTCCAGTCCCTCCCAAGTTAGGTAATAATTTATAGAATCATTGCTCCTGCGTGCTGCGAAGTATTCCATTGTGTGACTGTACTATAATTTTTTAGTCCATTTGTTTGTGGTTGGACATTTGGGCTATTTCCATGTTCTTGTGAATAATGCTGCCATGTACTTTGCTGTACAAGTCTCCATTTGTGCCTCAGTTCTCATTTTCTCAGAGTCTATTCCAAATAGTGGAATACTTGGGTCATATGGAATTTGTATGTTCAGCTTTGCCATTGTTACTGGAGTGAAATGGTACCTCATTGTGGTTTTTATTTGCATCTCTCTTATTGCCAGTGATCTTGAGCATTTCTTCATGTGTCTTTTTGCCATTCAAGTATCTTCCTCTGTGAAAATTCTTTCAATGTCTTTTGCCATTTTGTAATTGGATTATCAGTCTTTTTCTTGTGGAGGCCTAGGACTATTCTGTAAATGTACATTAATAGACTCTTGTCTGAGATGGTATTACCAAATGTTTGTTCACAGCTGGTAGCTTTTGGGGTTTTTTTCCCACCCTGTTGGAAAAAGTTTTTGGTGCACGCAGCAATTTTATCCTTTTCAGATTGTACTTTTCTGGCTGTATTTGGCAGTCTATTTATACCTTGGACTAGCACTTCTAAGCTTTATCCCAGTTTGTCTCTTATAAACTTTATGGTTTGGGGCTCTATTCCCAGGTCTCTGATCCACCTTGAGTTGATTTTTGGTTATGATGTAAAATATGGGTCCTATTTCAGCTTTCTGCAGGTGACAGTCCAGTTTTACCAGCACCATTTGGTGAAGAGGTTGTTATTTCCCATTTGATAGCTTTGATTTCCTTCTCAAATATCAGTCGACCATAGATAGCTGGAACTATTTCTGTGTTCTCAATTCTTTTCCATTCATCTATGTGCCTGTCATTGTACCAGCACCAGGCTGTTTTGGTTACTGCTGCTGTGTAGTAGGTTTTGAGGTCAGGGAGGGCAATGCCTCCAATCTCATTTTTGTTTCTTAGAAGTATTTTGCTTATTCAGGGTCTCTTGCCTCTCCAAATAAATTTTATCATTCCCCTTTCAATCTCCTTGGAAAATGAATTTAGTATCTGAATTGGGATTGCATGGAGCATGTAGATTGCTCTTGGTAGGATTGTAATTTTCACATTAGAGTCTTATTTTTTGCCGACATTTTCAGTGCAGTCTGGACTTCTTCCTTCAGTGCATTTGGAGTAGTCACTCTGTGTATGTGTACTCCTTCCATCTGTGCATATTTTCTTCATCCTTCGATATTTTCCCCCACATAATCCTTGAGTATTGCAACGTTGAGGCTTAATTTTTTTTTCTGTTTTTCTCAACTTGAGAAATGCTAACCATATTCTCCTCTTTTGGTTTTTTGACTCCAGGTCTTTCCAATTTTACTTCATATTTTTATTTGCTTTCCTGATCTGTCCTTTGACATCTTTGATATCTTCAGTTTTCCATTCTATATATATAGTCTCTGTTCTCTACATTTTGGAAGCAATTTCAGAGTCTTTTCAGTCATCCATGTTGGTCTTTTCTTTCTTAATTTTCTTCTCCTTCCCCTTCCCCCCCACAGGCAAATGGCTTGAGAAAAAAAAAATGGCTTATTTTTTCTTTATTGCCTTTCCTTTCACTAAACCTATATATTTATTCATTTTGGTTCCTCTCTCTCCCTTCTCATTCCTATTAACCCTCTAAGATTGATTCTATATATAAACATTTCACTTGCTTTTTATATTAGTTGTCTTATAACCAGAATTATCCTTTTGTATAAGCTGATGTATGTCACTTGGCATAATTTGTTCTCAGTTCACCCACTTTCAGTATTTCACATATTCTTGCTCATTTTTAGTGTTGGATAATACTCCATTATGTGAATCTTTTTTGTTTTTCTATTGTACACAAGCAAAACACTTGTTCTGTTATCAGAACAGAGCAGGGAAACACTGCATGATTTAAAATCAGGAAAGCTATATGCCAGTGATGCATTCTATCTCCATATCTTTTGAATATATATGCAAAACAAATCATTCAGGAAGTTGGACTCTAATGAGGAGGAATGTGGTATTAGGATTGGAGGAAGACTCATCAACAACCTGTGTCATACAGATGACACAACCTTGCTTGCTGAAACTGAAGAGGACCTGAGGCATTTGCTGCAAAAGATCAAAGACTGCATTCCTCAATATGGCTTGAGGCTCAATATCAAGAAAACAAAGATTCGGACTGTTGGGCCAATTGGCAGCATCATGATAGATAGAGAAGAGACTGAGATTGTTAACAATTTCAGCTTGCTTGGTTCCACAGTCAACACTCTTGGCACCAACAGTGAGGAAATCAGAAAACAAATTGCAGTGGGAAAAATCTGCTGTCAGGGACCTCTCCAGAGTACTGAAGAGCAATGGTGTCAGTCTAGAGATTAAGGGTGCACCTTATCCAAGCCATCGTCTTCACAGTTACTTGCTATATATCAGATTGCTGGGCAGTGACTGAGAATGACAAGAAGAATCAATGCGTTTGAGTTGTGGTGGTAGAGAAGAGTATTGGACATACTATGGACTTCTAAGAGAACAAACAGGTATTTCGTGGAGAGGATAAAACCGAGCTGCTCCTTGGAGGCAAAAATTTTGAAGCTGTGTCTCACATACTTTGGTCATGCCAGAAGAGACCAGTCCTTGGAAAGGACATCATACTTGGGAGGATGGAGGGGCAGAGCCAGAGAGGAAGACTCTGGATGAGCTGGATTGACTCAGTGACTGAGATAATGAGGACAGATGTGTAAGAAATTATGAAATTGGCTCAGGATAGGGCTTGGTTAAAAGCTATTGTGGATAGGATCACTATGAATTGCAGGCAGCTCGACAGCACTTAAGGACAACAACAACAACCAAAAAACACATTTTTATTGTGTATGATGGCCTTGATATCATCCCACAACTTCTCTGATCTTTAGTCTATTCTTGAGACGGTCTCTAAATTCAGATGAGGTATGCTTAAGATTGTGCTTTGACTCTCATGAATCAACTTCAGCTTCACCTTGCATATGAGCAACTGAAGAACTATTCCACAGTCAACCTTGTTATGACTTATGATATTGAACTTTTCCATCATGTCATCTAACGACATATGTCAGTTTGATTTCTGTGTATTCTATATGAGGCCCATGAGGACATTTGCAATGAATAATTCATTGGTCAGACAAAATTCTATCATAGGAACCTCTGGCTTCATTTCAATGACTAGGGCCTGGAGATGTAGCTCAGTAGTACAGTGTGGTATCTCAGGAGCCATAAGTTTCAGTTCTAATGCTAAGGCCGTATCTTCTGTCTGTCAATCCTTCTTTGTTTCCAACTTTTGCATTCCCATCACTAGTTATTAGGAATGGGGCTTGGTTGCATATTTCATCAATTTCAGACTGCAAAAGATAGGAAAAATCCTCAATTTCTTCATCTTTGGCTTTAGTGGTTGGTATATAAACTTGAATAATAATGTGAAAACATTTTCCTTGTGTTCATACAGATATTGTATCATTGACAGTGTTGTACTTCAAGATAGATCTTGATGTGATACCATTCCTCCTGAATTTCTCATTGCCCACATAGTGTTGTTGTTGTTGTTGTTATGTGCCGTCGAGTCGTTTGTGACTCATAGCGACCCTATGCACAACAGCCCTAAACCCTGCTCTATCCTGTGCCAACCACATTACCTCTGACACACCCATCCCGATTACCCCAGTCACTGAATTAATCCATCTCATAGAGGGCCTTCCCCTGCTGCACCATCCCTCCACCCTCCCAAGCATGGTGTCCCTCTCCAAGGACCCGTCCCTCCTGGCAACATGTCCAAAGTATGTCAGATGAAGCCCCAGAATCCTTGCCTCCAAGGAGTAGCTTGGTTTAATCCTCTCCAAGATGAATCTGTTTGTCTTTCTGGCAGTCCATGGTACATTCAGTACTCTTCTCCAGCACCACAGCTCAAAGGCATCAACTCTCCTTCTGTCCTTCCTAGTCATTGTCCAACTCTCTGATGCATAACAAGCGATTGCAAATACCATGGCCTGTATCAGGCACACCTTAGTCTCTAGAGAGACACCATTGCTCTTGAGTACTTTAGAGAGGTCCCTAACAGCAGACCTTCCCATCACGATACGCTTTTTGATTTCCTGACTGCTGGTGCCAAGAGTGTTGACTGTGGAGCCGAGCAAACTGAAGCTGTGAACACTCTCAATCGCTTCGCCATCCATCCTGATGCTGCCAATTGGTCCAGTGGTGAGAATCTTTGTCTTCTTGACATTGAGCCTCAGTCCACACTGAAGGCTGCAGTCCTTGACCCTCCGCAGCAAGTGCATGAGGTTCTCCTCAGTTTGAGCAAGCAGGGTTGTGTCATCTGCATAATGCAGATTGTTAATAGATCTTCCACCAATCCTGATACCACAATTCTCCTCATAGAGCCCAGCCTCTCGTATAATCTGCTCTGCATACATGTTGGAAAGGTATGGAGACAGGATGCATCCCTGGCGTACACCCTTCCAAATTTTGAACCATGCAGTGTTACCCATATAGTAGACCATATGATTATCCAGTTTGTAATGGCCAATACCAATTTAGTCAGGTCACTAGTGCCTAGAATATCAATATTTTACATTCCATTTCATTTTTTACAAAGTCTAATTTTCCTAGATTCGTATTTTGCAATTACATATTCTAATTATTAATAGATATTGGCAACTGTCTATATTTTGAATATTGCCATATCAGCAAATGAAGCTTTTTCATTGGCTAAAATCATTAATCCGTCTCCATTATTCAGATTGACTCTACTTTGAGAAGGCAGCTATTCACTAGTCATATTTTGAGTGCCTTCCCGCCTTGGACCTCAACTTCTGGTGCTATATTGAACAATATTCTGCTGCTATTCATAGGATTTTCAAGGATTCATTAATTTAGAAGTGGATGACCAGTGTTGTATCTTATGTAATATGTCTTAGTCTACAAGCTCTGACCTGTGACTGTGTCCCTCTCTACTTTTTTTATTTAAAGAACTGTTGGCATAGCTTCCAGCATCAAAGCAACACATTAGCCACCACAGTACAACAAATTGACAAACAAGTGGTAGAGGAAATTGAGGCTGTAAGAAGTGAGTAATTACTCCAGTTACCATAATCAGTGAAAAGAAACAGAAATTAAATCCTTGGTTTCTTTTTAACCTACCATTCTAAATATCACCTAGATAGGCAAAATATGAACAATTACAATACAGTAAAAGAGGGTGTTAAAGTAATTCAGGCAAAAATGAGTTAGGGTTATGTCAAGTGGTTAGGCTGGAGAAATATTGAGAAGATAGAATGAGCAGATGATTTAATGACAAAGGGGATATATATGGAGTTTGAAGGCAAAGTCAAAATGATTTAAGCTAAAAGCTTTCAGGGTTTTTTTACCTCTATTTTCTAGTATGTCTGACTTCCCCTTTAGAAAGATTCTGGAGAATAGTTTAACGATTCCCAATGGAAATAAATTATAAAAGCTGAGGTGCGGTTATTTGAACCCTAGAGCCAACAGCAATGGACTCAACCTTGAAGTTTCTAGCAGTATTCTTTGTTTTATGACTGAGAACCAGTCTCCTCTATGATTTAATTAGGAAAAAACACTTCACATTTTATAGGATCAATGTTTTCTATCCTTTCCTCTCCTGAGATAATAAACATGATAGATACCACAGTGAAAAATCAATCTGTACAGAAATGTTTATAAGGAAAAGTAACAATACCTCTACCTTTTTTTCCTCTAGTCCCACTTACAGTGAATTCTTTTCTTCTTAAGATTTCTTTCAAAACTCTAGGTACTTTAGATTTGTACTGGAATTTCTTCTTGACTCTTTGCTATACAGGGTTCAGATACTGGTAACTTCCAACTGCTGCCTTCATCCTTACTCCAACTTTCATCATATTGCTGTGATTATTATTTTAATATTCCTATTCTTAACTTTAAATCATACACTTAAGACATTAATTTCTATCCTAACCATTGTTCATTGAATTTTTTATTAGCTCCTCTTTACAATAAAGGGAGACATATGACATTACACATTTATTAAAACCATTACTCAAAAAACTCATTGCTGTCAAGTCAGAATTGACTAGTAACAGATCCTCTTGTGAATTTTCAGAGACTCTAAGTTGTATGGGAGAAAATTGCACATCTTTTCAAAATCAGATGTCATTGTGTACCAAAAGTTGGAACCAACCCATAACCACCTCTCTTTGCAGAGACACTGGAGGAAGTTGCCCCTCTTCTGTGGAATAGTTGGTAGATCTGAACTGTGTACTCTGGAGTTGGCAACACAGCTCCTTATCACTAAGCCACCAGAACTCCCATTCAAAGCCAATATTGGTATACAGTATAAAGAGTGAGCCTTGATGTAAACTTAGCAAGTTTAATGACATAGCAATATTGGGTAATCATTGATAACAGGTGTATTACAAAAGGACAAAATGTTATGAGGAGAAACCTTTTCATGTGTACAAAGGGAACTCAAAGAGTACTTTCTGTCCCATTTTTTGTTAAATAAGCACAAATTTTTTAAAAAAGTAAAATTTATTAAAAATAAAAACCAAAATTTTTAGTACTTCTACTTTTCCCCGTTCAGATTTTAAGTTCTAACAGTTGAACTTTGATTACTATTTATTATATAGAATGTAGAAGGGAGCTCTGGTGGCCTAGTGGCAAGAAGCTCCACTGCAATCCTGAATGCACGCACGATTTGACTGGACCAGATGTTCCACTGAAGGAGGACGGACAGTCTCCTCCTGTGCAAGTTAGATCCGATTTGACTGTACACAGACACACACACAAAGAAAATACAGTACAGTTAAAGGTTTTTCTTTTTTCCTTCTATTTTGGAAAATTGGCAACAGCAATCTCTTCAAATTAATTTGCTCAGCATACAGATTGAATAAGTATGGAGAGAGAATACCACCCTGATACATTCCCTTCATAATTTTAAACCATGCAGTGTTCCCCTTACCTGTTCGCACAACAGCCTCTTGCTTCAGTTATAAATTTCCCATGAGCACAATTAAGTGCTCTGGGACTTCATTATCCCCCCATTCTTCTCAATGTCAAGCACAACTTTTTATGATCCACACAGTCAAATGCCTTTACATAGTCAGTAAAGCAAAGATTATCTTCTGGTATTCCTTACTTTCAGCCAGGATCCATCTGACATCAGCAATGGCATCCCTAGTTCCACAACCTTTTCTAAATCCTGCTTGAACTTCTGGCAGTACTATCTATGTACTCTTCCAAGCTGTTTTTAAATGCTGTTCAGCAATACCTTTCTTACATATTATTGTAATTCTATTATTCCATAGTTTCCACATTCTGTTGGATCACCTTTCTTGGGAATGGCAGCAGTCTTCTAATCTGTTGGCCAGACAGCCAGGTTTCCTGGCATAGACTGTTGAGCATATCCAAGACTACATCTGTTAATTGAAACAAATCAGTTGGTAGCTCATTGATTCCTGGGGCCTCATTTTTTTTTTTTTTTGCCAGTGCCTTCAATGCAGCTTCCACTTCAAATTATTCGAGAAGCTGGATATTGGTAGATTATTTTAATCAACAAACATTTATTAAATAAATATCTCATATGTGCTAGAAAATATTCTGCTCCTGGAGATATACAGGCGGTCAAAATAGATAAGATGCATGACTATGAAATTTACATTTTAATAGAGGGAATGGACATAAAATAAGTAAACAAATAAGTTACTTTAAGTAATGATTAAGTGACAGGAAGAACATAACAAGAATTCTGTGATATATAATGACTATAAAGGGATTTTAGTGGTATGGTAAAGACATTTTTAACCAAAGAGAGCTATTTCATTTAGGTTTTCCCCTCAAATGCAATATCCTTAATAATGAGAAGTTGGCATATAAATATTTGAGGTAAAAAAGAGCAGCCTAGAAAGAATGTAGAACAAGTACAAAAGCCTTGAGACAGGCTTGAGAGAGGAATTAAGAGGATATGAGACCATAGACGTAGGACAAACCCAGACTGCTTAAAGTCTTGACAGAGTTTTAATTTTATTCTCTGTGCAATGAGAATGAGAAACTCTGTAGAATTTTAACTAGAGCAGTGCCAGGATCTCATTTATGTCTCTAAAGCTTATATATCTAGATCTTTGACATTCTGTTGGAGTAGGGATTTAGAGATAGTAGAGATGAAGGGATTGGTAAAATAACTTTAATTTCAGATAAAGTCCCTCTTTTTATGGATTTTACATTTTCTTGGATCCATAACCATTGGTGACTCGTATATATTGTTGTTGTTGTTGTTGTTGTTATTATTATTGTCGTTATCTGCAATCGAGTCGCTTGTGACTCATAGCGACCCTATGTACAACAGCCCTAAACCCTGCTCTATCCTGTGCCAATCGCACTGTCTGACACTACTGTCCCGATTACCCCAGTCACTGAATCAGTCCACCTCATAGAGGGTCTTCGCCTCCTGTGCTGTCCCTCCACCCTCCCCAGCATGACTCGTATATAGGCCCCCAAAATGTCTATTTTCTAGTCAAATATAAGGATCTCTAGTGGCCTGGTGGTAAGGAGTTGCACTGCCAACCCAAAGGCCTGCAGTGACGTTCAAATCTACTAGCAGCTCTTGGAAGGAAGATGGACAGACTCCTCCCTTGCGATTTACAGCCACTGAAAACCCACTCAAGTTCTGATGCACATAACAACAACAGTCAAATACTGGTTTCCATAGCCAGGTAGGTGAAACTGGAAGGGCTTTCAGACTTAGCAGTGTGCTCTATTGGAACTAATATTTTCCTGTAAATATCTGATGTTTTTACTGTGTGTAACAACTCTTGACCTTTTAAAGCAACTCTATGAATGTTAAGAGTGTGCATTTCTGTCTACATGAATGAGAAAATTCTTCTGAGATTATTATGCTCAGTTTCCCAATTCCAAAGAAGTAGAGTTACCAAATTCAGATGTAGTCAGAGACTGAGCAGATAAATTACTGATGTGGGACAGTCTCAAGGCATTCAAGTTTGTGATCAGACATACTATTTACCCTTGAAAACTCATATGTCCTCATATGCAATAAGAAACAGTGACAGTAACGTCAAAGCTTATTACCAGAATTGTGAATAAAGTGTGGGTATTATAATTAATAAAACAAACTATATATGAATGACTGAATGAAAAGCAATATACTTGATAAATTTTCACTCAAGTCACAATTTTTTTTAAATGTATATTAAAAAAATAATTTCAGTGAGACCAGAAAGGTAACAATGACCAAAAATCAAAGATGTCAGGTACACTGAAATACTGGATAGGAAACACAGTGAACACGATGAGAATCTGAGGGTAATCTCCTTTCCTGGGATTTAAATCTTATGAAAAACCTACATTGGAGGTCTGCTATAAGTGGATTCCGACTCGACAGCACATAGCAGCAATGCTAGCACCTTGGAATTTGCTCCAGTCCATCCACAGTTTAATAAGTGGCATATATTCCTTGCCCATTCACATAGCCCTTACTTAGGAAATGGGTAGACAAGACATATTTGAGATCTGTGCCCTGCATTGCTAACCTCAGGACAGGGGCTAACTAGGCTAACGGGCTAGCTGGTGAGTAAACAATATATATGATACTCGGCACAGGCTTGTGAGCCAGCTTTGTTTCTGTTGAGGAATGTATGTGATGACAAATGGGCTTTAACTTCTTTGTGTTTCTTAGTTGTATATGAAGGTCACATTTTTAGACATAGAGTAAATCCATAATTGCTGATTTCTGCTTCATTAAAGGTTGAAAATTGGTTTCTATAATTGCACATGTCTTAGTCTGCCAGGTGCTTCTTTTTCTTCTCATTTCTCTCTCTGATATAAACTATTATTGTTTCTTTTCCCCTTTTGCCTTCTCAAATGTCATTGTGATTGTCCTGAAAACAGTGAGTTTTGTGAAATTCAGAAACTTGTCTGAGAATGATCAGACTTAGCCTGCTTAGGAAATGTGGTAGCTGATCTCCTTTATGTCTATAAGACAGCCACCTTGGGTCACTATTTCCACCAGTACCTGAAGGAGCCAGAGCTTAGTTTCCACATTATAGCCACACTGGATTATACAGGATTTGTGAATTGAGTGAAGATTCCACAAGGTAAAAACTCTGTGCTAGATATACAGATTACTTCCTAGAGGAATTCAGTTATTTATCTTATTCAGCCATTTACTGTGAGTGTCCTCTAGCCATCAAAGCAGATTCTCAAGCCCAGCTGAAAAGCTGTAAAGAACATTTGATGCCAGAAGAAAAGTTGGTGTTAGAGCTGGCAAAAAGATTGGGGCATGTTGTCCCTCTGCCTTACAGGAATCAAACTTGGCCTGTGCTTGTTGATAATGATTCTCTCTCCTCCTACTGAACTTAGAGAAAATCAGATGCCACCAATACCATTTTGCAGCCAGATTCAATTCTAAAATAGACTTTAATAGAAGTTATATTTTTGTTTTCTAATTCAAATGTTTTCCAGTTTGAATTTTTTTTTTTCTACAAGTATCCACTTCCTAAACAACTTGCCTGCAAAAACTCTATGAACTTTGATAAATGTTGATAGTTGTAGAGGGGCTTCTGGCCTTTTGTTCATAGGGTCATGTGAGTTGTGCTCGACTCCAAGGCAATCAACAACAACAACATAATTCAATAAAACCAATTATAATTACATTGTGCAACCATAATCAATATTTGTTGCCAAATTTTCCATCACCATAAACAAAAGCTCTACGCTATCTAAGAAATTATAGCCCTCCCTCCTACCTCCTTTTCCTCTCACATCTGTTAACCACTGTTAAACTGTAATTTCTACACTTTTCTATTCATTCTAGTGAAACCACAAAATACATGGCCATCATCTTAATTTTGCTTTGGGTAATCTTTTCAGGATTCATCCATATTGTGATGTATATCAGGACTTCATTTCTCTTTATGATGATATAGTATTCCAGTTTATCTATATGCCATATTTTGGTTTATAGTTTCCTTCTTCTACTGTGAATGTTACTACACTGAACACAACTCTACATCTATCTGTGCCACAGGAGTTATATTTTTTTAGTAGGCAAGAAATGTAAGGCTTTGAGATCAGTCTGGCATATTTTCAGTAAATCTCTTGATAAAGTTTGTTCCTCAGTCATTTTAAATGAATAGTCAGACGTTTGTTTGAACTTTAGAAAGTATAAGAATTTCCTTTATTTCACAAAATCATAAGCAATTTGTGCTAGTTACTGATCTGTTCAGGTGACCCAACAGAGTGTGGAAGTTATCAAACAATATCACTAATATCACACACTAGCAAAATCCTGCTGAAGATTATCCAGAAATGACAGAACAGTACATTGACGGAGAACTACCAGAAATACAAGCTGGGTTTAGAAGACGTCGTAGCACTAGAGACATTATTGCCAATATCAGATGGATATTGGCAGAAAGCAGAGTACCAGAAGAATGTCTGTCTCTGTTTCATTGACTATTCAAAGGTATTTGACTGTGTGGCTCACAACAAATTGTGGCTGACATTGAGGAAAATGGGAATCCCAGAACACTTGATTGTGCTTATGCAAAACCTATACTTGGACAAGGAAGCAGTCCTCAGAACCGAACAGGGAAATACTGCATGGTTCAAAATCAGGAAAGGCATGCATCCTGTCCCCATACCTTTTCAGAATAGATCATTCGGGAAGCAAGACTTTATGAGGAAGAATGTGGCATCAGGATTGGAGGAAGACTCATTAATAGCCTGTGTTACGCAGATGACACTACCTTCCTTGCCAAAATTGAAGACCTGAAGCGCTTGCTGTAGAAGATCAAGGACTGTAGTCTTCAATATGGATTGAAGACATCAGCTTCAAGAAGACAACAGTTCTCACCACTGGGCCAATTGGCATCACCATGATAGATGGAGAAGAGATTGAGGTTGTCAACATTTACACTTTAGTCAGCTCCACAATCAACACTCATTAACACCAGCAGTCAGGAAATGAAAAGACAAATTGCATTGGAAAAGTCTGCTGTCAGGGACCTCTCCAGAGTGCTAAAAAGCAACAATGTCAGTCTAGAGCCTGAGGTGCACCTGATCCCAGCCATGCTCTTCACAGTTACTTGTTAGCTTCAGAGAACTGAACAATAACTAAGGATGACAGAAGGACAATCAATGCCTTAGACTTGTGATCCTAGAGAAGAGTCTTGAACATACCATGGGCTGCCAAGAAAACAAATAGGTCTGTCTTGGAGAAGGTGAAACCAAGTCTCTCCTTGGAGGTTAGGATTTTGAAGCTCCATTTCACATAATTTAGGCACATGGCCAGGAGAGACCAGTCCTTGGAGAAGGACATCATGCTTGGAAGGGTGGTGGGACAGCAAAGGAGAGGAAGACCCCAGATGAGATGGATTGGTACAGTAACTGGGGCAGTGGAGGCTGATGTGTCTGAGTCAGTGAGACTGACTCGGAACAGGATAGGGTTCAGACTACCATATGTAAGGTCATAGCGACGTGACAGCACATAAAAACAACAGCCACTGCTCTGTTCTAGGGACTCATAGATGAAAAGGCATGGTGTTTTATCTTTTCTGATCTGCTATGTAGAAATACACGCAGAAAAATGTGTAACAAATTGCAATAATGGACGATATGAGCAGTGCTCAGTGGAAGCCTAAAGAGCAGGCAGGATACAGATCCTCCAGGGAATGTGAAGGCAGGCTCATAGACTCTGTCTCTGAAAGAGAACCTTCAAAGTATTCTTAACAGCAAAAATAGCATAAGAAAACTCAGCAAGGTCTGAAAACTTAAAACCGCTTTCAATTTTTATTTGGTAAACATAGGGCGTAGAAAAGTGAAAGGATCCAGTTTGCATTTCAGGATGATAATTCTCACTCTGGTAAAACTTTATTAGAATGAGAAGGCTAGAAAAGACCAGTGAAGAATCTGTTATATATGCCATATGTCTGTTATATGTAACATAGGAATATGTTACACATTTAAAGCCTGAGCACACTCCGTAGAACTTATTGGTCCCCTTTTGCCTGTGACTTGTGCTGTCCCCATAACTCCCTCTAGCCCCTAAACTAATCACTTCTAGCTCTAGGCAGCTCTGAAATGTTTATTAAGAAAATAGCCCTGTTTTGACAGACAGGAGTTAGAGCACCTGGACTTGAAGCAGACTTTACAGCTCTTCTGGGGATCTCTGATGCAGGCAACATGAGGTCAGCAGGAGTCCTTTGTAAACAAGCTTCCTAAACAAATGATTTTTTTTTTCTCCTTGCAAATTCCATTCCTCAAAAATAGAGTGGTTTGTCACAGCAAGTCTTTCCTCCTTTCGCCTATATCACTGATAATAAAATATTTAATGGAACTTTCAAATGATAGCAGCTTTGGAATTAATGTTTATCTTTCAGTCTTGAAGCTCTGCTGTATGTTATTTTGGGATAAAAAGATCCCATTCAGTCATCATTATGCCGCTTTCAGCTTGAAAAGTTCAACTTGAGTGATACCAGGAATGCTGGCACAAAAACTAGCATGTCTGGTCTTCCTTGAAGCTGATTTTCTTTTACCATGAGAGTTTAATTAGCTTGATATTGTTGAGGAGTTATTGTATTAAGGAGCTATGCAATTAATAAGGAGCTTTCGTGGCCTGGTGGGTTGGGAGTTGTGCTGTGCACACTGCTGACTCAAAGGTCGTGACTTTGTGGTGCTACAGATTCACCAGCTGCTCCACAGGAAAAAGATACGCATTCACACTCACACACACACACACACGTGTGACTCGCAGCCTCCAAAAACCCACTGCAGGTTCAACTATGAGTTGCTTCCAATAGGACAGCACTAAGTTAAGGCTTTTCCTGGGTTTCTTTCTTTTATGAGAAAAATTTGTATTTCGAATTAGCCAGCTGGACTCAGTTTTAGATGATCCCAATTTTATTGGCAACATCCACAGCATCATAGTCAGGAGCAAGTTGAGCATAGGCCTTCTTCTCTCCATCACTAAAATATTCCCTTGGCCACCTCAGTGTCATAGAGCTTCTTTACAGCTTATTTAATTTGGTGCTTGTTGGCCTTGACATCCACAATGAACACAAGTGTGTTGTTATCTTCTGTCTTCTTCATGGCTGACTCTGTGGTCAGGGGAGAATTTGATGATGGCATAGTGGTCAAGCTTGTTTCTCCTGGGGCGCTCTTCCAAGGGTATTTGGGAGTCTCAGCATCTTAGGCTACCAGAAGGTGGGTGATGTGCGGATCTTTGTTTTTTGTGGGTTTTTTTTTTTTTTTGGCTATGGATACCCTTCAGGACTGCCTTCTTGGTCTTTAACACCTCTGTTTTGGCTTCAGTTTTGGGAGGGGCCGGGGCTTCCTTCTTCGCTTTTAGTACCATCTTAATAGAAAGGCAAGTTAAGGACTTTTTAATGTGACTGCTATTCTGTCATCATTTCCATCGCTGTCACATAACTCCTCTTTCTACTCCCTCTGTATGAACATCTGTGTCCTGGTTCTTCTTCCTTTCCTTCTTACCTAAGACTCCATCTGTGCTTATACTAAGAAATCTTTTTATTTTTTTTTTTTTTACTTTTGTATTGGTTTACTTCAAAGTTTGTATACATTGTTTTTCACACCAGGTCTTTCCCATTTCCTTAACCCACCCCTCCACACATCGAATTGTGCAACTCTATGATTATCCCCAGCCCATCCTCAGCCCTATGCTCCCACCTTCCCCCACCTGGATCCTTATACACATTTTACTAGTTATCTATTTCTACAATGATGGTCTTACACAGTATTTGTCCTTTTGGGACTGAGGTAGTTCACTTAGAATAATGCTCTCCAGTCCCTTCCAAGTTAGGTAGTAAATTCCAAAATCATTGCTCCTGCATGCTGCATAGTATTCCATCATGTAAATGTACCATAATTTCTCAATCCATTCGATTAAGAAATCTTAGCTTCCCACATAATTCTAATTACTTGAGTTTCCCTATAAAGTTTCTATATTAATATGACAATTTGGTGAAGTAAACTAAAACCTGACATAAAGACATTAACTTTTCAAGTTAGAGATTTATATATAATTTATAAAAATTATTTCCTCTTTATTAATACACATACAGGTATATATAATTCTGTTAAAATGTCTATAGGACTAAAAGGAGGGGCGGTAGATTTTCAAAACTCACAACTCACTGTCAGTTGTGATTCCTAGTGACCCCCACACAAACACACACTGAGTTTCCAGAGCTGTAAATCCTCCTGGGAAGAGACTGTGCATTTGTTCACTGTGAATCTCCTGGTGCATTTAAATCACCAGAGATGCTCAGTCTTGTAGTTAGCAGCACAGTGCCCCCTGAACTACAACTTGAGAGCCTTTTCTCTGTTAAAACACTAAGATATTTTATCCAGTCCCGTGGTGATTGTTTTTTCTCTGCTAACCTTCACTGAGCATGCAGTAGAGTGAGCATCTCAGTGGGGGAGAAAGAGATTTTCCAACTCTTTGAGGCGAACTCGCTGCTTTGTGTTGAGTCAATAAAATGTTGCACCTCTACAGACGAATGGACTCTGTGAAACCTCTTACATACATCTTGGTCTTCAGATTTTAGCAAAGCTTATGGTCTTGTCCACATTAGTAGAAGGAGATAAAACTAGCATCCATTTGACTTTCAACAAACAATTAAAAGTAGATAAACACAAAACTTGGAAGGTAACTGGTATCTTTCCTTTTCAGGAACAGCCTGAGCAGTCTAGGAAAACTGTATGTAAGTGCCTTGAAATCGTGAATTCATGAGTCTAATTGAGGTGTGGGTAATTTAAAATTTCTATTATATAGTTGAATAAATAATAAATATGAACTTCGGGAAGCTATTTGCCTAAGGTCACACAGTTAGTAGGTAACAAAGTTGAAGGTCAAAGCTTTTGGCTCTTCTCCTGTCTTTAGCAGGTGCATAAATTACAGTGTATATAGTTCATTGACTGTGCAAATACATTTGACTAGATCACAACAAGTTGTGGCTAACCTTGATAAGAGTGGGAATCCCAGAACACGTGATTGTGCTTATGCAAAACCTATACTTAGACCAGCAGGCAGTGGTCAGAACAGAGCAAGGAAACACTGCATGGTTCAAAATAAGGAAAGGTGTATGCCAAGGATACATCCTGTCCTCAACCTATATGCAGAATAGATCATCTGTGAGACTGACCTTTATGAGGAGGAATGTGGCAGCAAAAATTGGAGGAAGACTCATCAATAACCTGCATTATGCAGATAAAACAACCTTGCTTGCTGAAACTGAGGAAGACTTGAGACATTTGCTGCAGAAAGTCAAAGACTGCAGCCTTAAATATGGATTAAAATTCAACATCAAAACAAAGATTCTCACCACTGGGGTGATTTATAGCACCATAATAGACAGAGAAGAGTTAGAGATTGTTAATAGCTTCAACTTGATTGGCTTCACAATCAACTTGGTACTAGCAACAAAGAAATCAAAAGATTAATTGCATTGAGAAATCTGTTGTCAAGGACCTCTCCAGAGTACTGAAAAGCAACATTGTCAGTCTAGAGACTAAGGTGTGCCTGATCCAAGCCACAGTCTTTGTAAATACTTGCTATGCATTGGAGAGCTGGACAGTGAGACTAAGGGTGAGGGAAGAAGAATTGGTGCCTTTGAGTTGTGGTGCTGGAGAAGAGACCATATTATGGACTGCTAAAAGAATCAACAGGTTCATCCTGTAGAGGGTGAAACCAGGCTGCTCCTTGGAGGCAAGGATTTTGAAGTTCCATCTCATATATTTTGGGCATGTTGCCATTAGGGACTGGTCCTTGGAAAAGGACATCATGTTTGGAAGGGTAAAGGGACAGCACAGGAGAGGAAGACCCTAGATGTGATCGATTGAATCATTAACTGGAGTGATAGGGGTAGGTGTGTCAGAGACAATGAAGTTGACTCAAGATAGAGCCGAGTTCAGAGCTGTTGTACATAGGGTCACTATTAGTTGCAAGCAATTGGATGGCACATAACAACGGTATAACTATGAATCATACATTAAATAAGAAGCAATGGAGACATAGTGAACTGGGCTCCTATTCAAAACATCAGTTTGAATTTACCACCTACACCCTAGGATAACTCTAGAAACCGAATGGATGGTTATCATGAGTCAGAATCAACTGGACAACAGTGAGTATACTTTAAATAATATTGGAGAGATACACTTTGATTTGAAAATGTAAATGTTTTCTCTTTTAATGTACTTACTTTTAGAGTTTTCTTTCATTCACAAAAGAGTTAACAATTAATTAATATACTTACTTTTAGAATTTTACTCATAAAAGAGTTAACAATTATGTTTAGAAGAAATTACTATTTTTTACATTTAAACAACAATAAAAAAAATACAAGCATATAATTAACTGCCAACTACCTAGAAAAAGTCATTATCATTCATTAGTAAATGAGCAAGATTCCTCTCTGTTTCTATATATACATAAATTTTTTAAAATTTCATTTTTATTTTACATTGCTTTGCATACAAAAGCCATATACACTGTGTTCTACACATTCCTATATTCAATTATGTTTCATATAATCATTCCCATATATTGTGCTTTGTGAAATTAATCAGCATTCATCTATGCCCACTATTCTCCCAGCCCCCGGGCAGAACAACAGGAGAAGGAAATAAGAGGCGTCTGGATTGGAAGAGAGGTGGTAAAACTGTCGCTATGCAGATGATATTGATAGTGCACCAAAAACCCCCAAAGACTCAGCAAAAAGACTGGTAGACCTAGTAGACAAATTTAATAGAGTGACAGGATACAAGATCGTTATACCAAAATCAGTGGGATTCCTCAATGGTACAAAAGAAAACACAGGTAGAAAAACTAAAAAAGCAATACCATTTACAATTGTTGATTGCCTTCGAGTCAAGCACAACTCATAGCGATGCTATGAACAAAAGGCCTGTATAACTATCAACATTGATCAAAGTTCATAATATTTCCAGATGCATGTTGTTTAGTGTTTAGAAAGTGGATGGCAACCACTAATTGCGATACTTTGGAATAACTTAATTAACACAAAAGATTTTATAAAGAGAACTATAAAACACTACTGCAAGAAACAATAAGAGACCAAAATAAATGGAAAGATGCTTCCTTCACAAATTTGCGTGTCATCCTTGCGCAGGGGCCATGCTAATCTTCTCTGTATCGTTCCAGTTTTAGTATGTGTGCTGCCGAAGCGAGCACGGAAAGATGCTTCCTGTTAATGGATAAGAATACTCAATATCATGAAAATTTAAATCCTGTTAAAGCAATCTATATATTTAATACAATCTCAGTGTTGTTGTTGCTGTTAAGTGCCATTGAGTCAAGTAAGACTCATAGCAACCCTATGAACAAAAAATCTGAACCCAGTGCTGTCCTGTACCATCCTCACATTTCCTGACACACAAGCGCCCATTGCATCAGTCACCATATCAATACACCTGGTTGAGGGTCTTCCTCGCCTTTGCCAGCTTTCCATCCTTCGCAACATCATGTCCCTCTCCAAGGAATAGCACCTCCTAGTAATATGTCCAAAGTATGTGAGGTGAAGCCTCATCATTCTTGCATCCAAAGAGCACTCTGGCTGCACCCTCTCCAAGACGTATCTGGTTGTTCTCCTGGCCGTCCATGGGATGTCAGTGCTCTTCTCCAACACTCAGCTCAAAGGTGGCAATTCTGTCATCCTTATTCATTGTCCAGGTCTGGGACGCATAGCTAGTAATCAGAAAGACCGTGGCCTGAATGGCTATGCATCTGAGAGCTGCATAATGAATAAGGATGACAGGAGAAGAATCAATGCATTTGAGGTGTGGTGTTGGAGAGGAGTGCTGAACATCTCATGGACTGCCAAGAGAACAAACAATATATGTTGGAAAAAAGTGCAAGTATGGTGGATGATACTTGGAGACAAAGATGGTGAAGCTTCATCTCATATGTTTTGGATAGAGAAACTTTTTCTTGGAGAGAGACATCCAGCTTGGAATGGTGGAGGATCAGCAAAGAAGAGAAAGGCCCTCAATAAGATGGATAAATACAGTGACTGTGGCATTGGGCCTCAAGCGTGTCAAGAATGATAAGGATGGCACAAGATAGGGTGGAGTTCAGACTTGTTATTCATAGGATCACCATGATACATACTTGGCTAAATGACACCTAATAACAGAATTTAATTTTTATTTAATGCATACTAATTTTTATTACAAATTAAAGGGAACAGTTATCCTATGATGTCTGAAAGTTACAGGATTTAAATGAAGATACTGTTTTTACATAAAATTCTAAATTATTAAAAACCAGATATATTTTTGTCATTGAAACTTTAATGACTTTGTCTTCTCCCTTTTAATTTTGAATAGTATCCTTTCTAATTAGCCAATTCCACACTACAAGTAGAGTTTTTTATCTTTACGTACCAAAATTAAGCTCACTGATGCTGAGTCAATTTTGATTCATGACAGAATCAGTATAAGTAGAACTGTCACACAGGGATAACGTAGTAGTAATCTGTGGAGTCAGAAACCTAAGCCTTTCTTCAGGGGTGCCCCTGTGTGGGTTCAGTCCATCAACCTTTAGGTTATAGCCAATTATACACCACCCAAGTGCATCTAAAAGCCTTAGATTTACAGTGTCACCTTAATAGCAAAATCAGTGGTGGTCCATAGCTCAAGGGAGAAGTGGACGTGAATAGCAATACTGAGTTTGGTACCTTTCCAGGTTTTTTTGTTGTTTGGTTGTGGGTGTTTGGGGATGTATTTTTATTTTGAGAGTAGGAAAACAGGAACTGTGACTTGATATTTCCAATATCTAACATAACTTATATAGTTTGAAAAGATATGGAGATAGGGCACAACCTTTGCATACACTGAACCATGCAATATTTCCTTTCTTGATTCTGATGACTGCCTTCTGGTCCAAACATAGGTTTCACATGAGCACAATCGTGTGTTCTGGGATTCCCATTCTTCTCAGAGTCAGCCACAAGTTGTTGTGATGTACACGGAAAAATAAATGCCTTTGCATAGTCAATGAAATACAGATGGACATTCCGCTGGTACTCTCTGCTTTCAGCCAAGGTCCATCTGACATTAGCTATAATATCCCTAGTTCCTCAGCCTCTTCTAAACCCAGCCTGCATTTGAGGCAGTTCTCTGTTGATGTGCTGTTCCAGTAGTTTTTGGATATTTTTCATCAGAATCTTGCTTGCATGGGATATCAATGATATTGTGTGATAAATTCCACACTCTGTCGGATTGCCTTTCTTTGGAATGGGATCAAATAGAGATCTCTTCTAGTCCTATCTCCGTGTCTTTTCAATCTGTATGTGGAACTGAATATCCAGGAGGCTGGAATCTATGAGAAATGTGGCATCAGGATTGGACGTAGATTCATCAACAATCTGCGTTATGCAGATGACACAGCCCTGCTTGCTGAAACTGAGGAAGACCTGAAGTGCTTGCTGCAGAAGGTCAAAAGACTGCAGACTTCAATATGGATTAAAGCTCAACATCAAGAAAACAAAGACTGTCACCTCAGGGCTGAGTGGCAACATCATGATAGATGGTGAAGAGATTGTGATTGTTATCAGCGTTAGTTTTCTTGGCTCTACAATCAACTTTATTGGTATCAGAAATCAGGAAATGAAAAGACAAATTGCATTGGGAAAGTGCTGTCAGAGACTGCTCCAAAGTACCGAAGAACAACAATGTCAGTCTGGAGACTAAAGTGTGCCTAATACACGCCATGGTCCTTGCAGTTGTTTACTATGCATCAGAAAGCTGGATAATAATTAGGAATGATAGGAGGAGAATTGATGCCTTTGAGCTGTGGTGCTGGAGAAGAGTATTGAATATACCATGGACTGCCAGGAGAACAAATAAGTTCGTCCTGGAGAGGGTGAAGCCAGGCTGCTCCTTGGAGGCAAGGATTCAGAAGCTTCATCTGACATACTTTGTACATGTTGCAAGGGGAACCAATCCTTGGAGAGGGATATCATGCTTGAGAGGGTGGAGGGACAGCACTAAAGAGGAAGGCCCTGGATGAGATGGATTGATTCAGTGATTGGGGTAGTGAGAGTAGGCGTGTCAGAGACAATATGATTGACACAGGATAGAGCAGGGTTTAGGGCTGTTATACATAGGGTCACTATGAGTCGCAGGCGACTCAACAGCACATAACAACAACAATATAATTCATTGTTGTCAGATTCATTCTGACAGTGACCCTGTAAAATGGCCCGTAAGGTTTCTAAGGCAGTAAACTTACAAAAGCAACTGCCTCATCTTCCTCCACAATGCAGCTAGTGTGTTTTGAACAACTGATCTTTCCGTTAGTAGCTAAGTATTTAACCACTGGATGACCACTCTTTTTCTCTAGTTTCCATTTAATGATAGAAAGCATTAATCCCAGAGAAAGCATTGTAGGAATTCTCCTTAGTAGAAAACCTACTCCTTTTTTCTACTTCATTTTATTGTTTTACATTTCTTCAGGATTGTTTACTTGTCTTGATGTTGTTGTTTGTAGCCCACCATGATGCACAGCTACCCTGTCTACAATGGATCTGCACCCTGCCCTGGCCTGTGCCGTGCCAACCATCTCAGCTGTACTCAGTCACTGTGTCGATCTGTCTTGTTGAGGGTCTTCCTCTCTTTCTCTAGCCCTCCACCTTTCACAGCATGATGTCTTTTTCATGGCCCCTCCAAGTAACATGCCCCAAATAATGCGAGTCAAAACTTCACTATCCTTTCCTCCAAGAAACACCCTGATTGGTCAGAACTGGTCCTCTCTGTTTCACAAGAGAGAGTGCCAGTGGCATAGTCCATAGGGAGGTGCGTTGCGAGTGGTGCCTCTCTGGAAGTTCAGATCTACCACAGGTCTTCCCAGGAGAAAGATGGGCAGTCCCCTCCCATGGGATT
Source organism: Elephantulus edwardii (assembly GCF_000299155.1). NCBI lineage: Eukaryota > Metazoa > Chordata > Mammalia > Macroscelidea > Macroscelididae > Elephantulus > Elephantulus edwardii. Next base: position 9,737,267 of record NW_006399846.1, on the reverse strand, counting down.
TAAAGCCTCTGAAACCCTGAGGGAGGGACAGCTATGAATTGGTTCCAACCTGGTAGCAATGAGTTTGAAAGGTTTTTGATTCACAAAGAGGGAAATTGAGGGGGGAAGACATAGTTTATTCAAGAGAGATCTTTTTGTCATAACAGTGCAGATCCTCATATTTTAGTTTTAAAGCTAGTACAATCCCCTCTTAACCCAGTACAGAATGAAAAAATTAAAAGGATGTAATGAGAAAAGTTAACAGTTGTGGTTCATCTACTAAAATTGACATTGCTTTAATCTCAAGGAGGAGGATTGGCAGGCTTTAATAGAATAAGGAGCTAACCATCAGTACTTAAGTGCAGTATAGGAAACAAAGTGTGACATTTGTTTATCTTGGAGATGGGTCTTTTTAATGGCTATTTTGTTTCTTTTATTTGGGTTTTGGTATAGAGAGAGGGTATTTCGATATTAATGGAATTGCAAGAAAATTATCTGTAAGGCTTGGTAATTTTCAAATATGCTTTCTTAAAATATGTTCGTAAAGTATTAGGATGTATAAATTTTTCCTTTTTCGGAATATGTTTATTACTTTAAAATGTCCCTAAACCAAAATTAACTACTTTGAAAAAGGGACTTGAGATCATACAGTGATTTTTTTTTTTCTTTTTGGTCTAGAAATTTTTCTAAAACTCAGCCATTTCTACTTTGAGATCTTTTAAAATGTATTTCCAACAGAATACCCACTAAATTTTGTGATTGGTATCATTTTTCACAGTAGCCACATAAACCCTGCTTTTGGACTGCCATAATGAAAATTCAAGGGTTCACTGTTTTATTTTCTTAAACAGGTTTCTCTTCTTTCTCCCAATTAATTGATTCTCTAGAGTGCAATTCATTTTACAGTGTGTTGTCTGCGGTGTTTATTTATATTGGTAGGCAGTCTACAAAGGCTAATGGCATTTCCTAGTGACTAACAAGCTCAGTGACCAGGATAGAAGCCGGGCCACTGCCTTCTGCTGGCTCAGATGCCGGCCTTTCCGAGTAAGACACAGATGCAAGTGGATCAGAGGTCATTAAGAAGAAACATGTCTGTTTCTCTTGTTTCCAGGAGCTTTAGTATTAATTAATTAATGCACTTTTGTTAATGAATTCTTGTTAGGGACCTTATTAGATTGTATGGCCAATTGTGAAAAGTCTGCCTAAGGAGAAGGGGAACGATATATCACAATATAATATAAGATTTCCTGCCCAAGGCTTGGAGACCTGCATCCCTTAATATGGAAAAGAAATCACGTGCCCTCTAAATAGTTACAGTTCCTGGTAATTGGTCAGCATCCCAGTAGCTAATGCGTTGATCATTGCCATTTGCCTTGACTTGCCATTCTTGAGTGTTTGAACACTCCATGCTCTTGTACAGCCCACACATTTCGACAACTTGGAAAGACAGAAAGGAAGAGGTTAATGAGTTAGACTCCATGTTGCTTTCTCTTGGCGCGCGCGTGTGTGTGTGTGTGTGTGTGTGATTTTAATGAACTTTTACAGAAGGTTGTGTTTTCATTCATTCATTGATACACATACCCCCTCCTTTTTTTCTCCTCCCCAAGTTTACTTTGTAATGAAGTTTTTGTTCCAGATTGTTTATTGTCCTGCATCACTGGAAGGGAATGTCATAAGGTATTGCAGCTTTATGTGTCTCTTTTTTGCTGCATGACCCCAGACAAATGCATTGAATAAAAGTGAACTGTTCTGTGGAGTTATCGACAAGGACCAGGGCATCTGAGTCAGTTGCATTGTCTGATGGCAGTCACAACCCTTCTTTTCCTCCAAGGTTTTCATACAAAACAGCCTAAAGTATTGGTGGTATGTGACTGGTTTTTGTCTTGGAGACTTTAGTAAATCTGTGAAATGAGATTAATTACGATTAGTAACTTTTTTTTTAGGATTAGTAACTTTTACTCTAGCTAAAAACGATATAGGATCTCAGCTTATAAGGAATTTTTTGGGTTTTAATACTTCAGTATGTGGTTGTTTGCTAAAACTATTTTTATGCAATTATGCAGGTGAAAGCATAAGACAAGACAATAGAGAAATACTCAAAACCATACAATGCAAAAACAATAGTTTAATGATTATACTTAGAGCTTAAAGAGAATTATTCTCCACACTTTAAGAATTCAACACCCACACAACCGCATAAGAGTATAGGGCCATTACTCATCTTGATATATAACATTTACTTAAATAGTATTGACTGCAGTATAGATTGCCATATGCATAGAATGCCTCTAGCAGTGTTGTCTCCAAGATCTCTCTTGACTAGTATTCTTTATTAGATATGATCTTTATTAAGCATGATGTTCCTCTCCAAGGAATAACCTCTCTTAACAATATGCTACAGTCAACATCTATGGTACCAGCAGTCAGGAGATGGATAGCCTTGGGAAAGTCTGCTGTCAGGGATTTTTCCAAAGTCCTGACAAGCAGTGATGTCAATTTAAAGACTAAGATACATCTGATAACAGCTACAGTCTTTCCCGTCACCTCCTGTGCATCAGATGCTGGACAAATGAATAAGGATGACAGTCAAAGAACCTATGCCATTTGAGTTGAGGTGTGGGAGAAAAGTGCTGACTATCCCATCAACTGCTAAGAGAACAAAACAGACACAACTTGGAGAAAGTGAAATCAGAATGTTCCTTGGAAGCAAAGATGGTGAAGCTTCTATCTTGTATATTTTGGACATGTTAGGAGAGGTTATTCCTTGAAAGGGAGCTCTAGGACCAGATGGTTTTACTAGTGAATTTGATCAAACATTCAAAGAGGAATTGTCACCAATTCTACATAGACTCTTTCAGGAAACAGAGAAAGATGGAATTCTCCCAGATTCATTCTATGAAGCAAACATATCCTTGATACCAAAGCCAGGAAAGGACACCACTAGAATAGAAAACTATAGGCCAATATCTCTTATGAACATAGATGCAAAAATACTGAATAAAATCCTGGCCAATAGAATTCAACGATACATCAAAGAAATAATCCATCATGACCAAGTGGGCTTTATAACAGGTATGCAAGGGTGGTTCAACATAAGGATAACAATCAATGGAATTCATCATATTAACAAAGCAAAGAAAAAGAACCACATGATCCTATCAATTGATGCAGAA